>NC_138197.1:10371604-10971604 GCF_964194105.1 Spermophilus citellus | reverse complement strand
TAGTTTCAATTTCTCTCTCTATGTTTAGTTTCCTCTTGATGTAGCCCTATACATTGACTGGCGAGAAACACTTTTATTGAAAGGGGTTGCCAAGCACACAAAAATTACGAATCTCCAGAAATCTCAGCAAATATTTTTTCACCCAAACTGGATGATACTTTCAGGTAATGATCAGTACACTAAGCCCACTTGGTTCCCCAAATTTCGTTCTTCTATATTGAAGCGTTCGTTTCCAGTAACAGTTTGAATTTTGGCGTTTCACACTGTTTTCTCCTATATTGATAGATGTATTTGGAACTCTAAATCCAACACGGTTTGTGCTAGCTTCTTGAAACTTGACACAGTAAAGTAGTTTCCAGGTCTATCTTTATGTTTTGTTTCCTCTTGATGTAGCCCTAAGCAGTGACCTGCAACAAACACTTTCATTGAAAGGCGTTGCCAAGCATACAAAAATTACGAATCTCCAGAAATCTCAGCAAACATTTTTTCACCCAAACTGGATGATACTATTAGGTAATGATCAGTACACTAAGCCCACTTGGTTCCCCAAATTTCGTTCTTCTATGTTGAAGCGTTCGTTTCCAGCAACAGTTTGAATTCTGGCGTTTTACACTATTTACTCCTATATTGATAGATGTATTGGGAACTCTATATCCAACACGGTTTGTGCTAGCTTCTTGAAATTTGACACAGTAAAGTAGTTTCCAGGTCTATCTTTATGTTTTGTTTCCTCTTGATGTAGCCCTAAGCAGTGACCTGCAAGAAACACTTTCATTGAAAGTGGTTTTCAAGCTTCCAAAAATTACGAATCTCCAGAAATCTCAGCAAACATTTTTTCACCCAAACTGGATGATACTTTCAGGTAATGATCAGTACAATAAGCCCACTTGGTTCCCCAAAATTCATTCTTCTATGTTGAAGCGTTCGTTTCCAGTAACACTTTGAATTTTGGCGTTTCACACTGTTTTTTCCTATATTGCTAGATGTATTTGGAACTCTAAATCCAACACGGTTTGTGCTAGCTTCTTGAAACTTGACACAATAAAGTAGTTTCAAGTTCTATCTCTATGTTTTGTTTCCTCTTGATGTAGCCTTAAGCAGTGACTGGAGAGAAACACTTTAATTGAAAGGGGTTGCCAAGCTTCCAAAAATTACGAATCTCCAGAAATCTCAGCAAACATTTTTTCACCCAAATTGAATGATACTTTCAGGTAATGATCAGTACAATAAGCCCACTTGGTTCCCCAAATTTCATTCTTCTATGTTGAAGCGTTCGTTTCCAGCAACAGTTTGAATTTTGGCGTTTCACACTGTTTTCTCCTATATTGATAGATGTATTTGGAACTCTAAATCCAACACGGTTTGTGTAGCTTCTTGAAACTTGACACATTAAAGTAGTTTCCAGGTCTATCTTATGTTTTGTTTCCTCTTGATGTAGCCCTAAGCAGTGTCCTGCAAGAAACACTTTCATTGAAAGGGGTTTTCAAGTTTCCAAATATTACGAATCTCCAGAAATCTCAGGAAACATTTTTTCAACCAAACTGGATGATACTTTCAGGTAATGATCAGTACACTAAGCCCACTTGGTTCCCCAAATTTCATTCTTCTATGTTGAAGCGTTCGTTTCCAGTAACAGTTTGAATTTTGGCGAGTCACACTGTTTTCTCCTATATTGATAGATGTATTTGGAACTCTAAATCCAACACGGTTTGCGCTGGCTTCATGAAACTTGACACAATAAAGTAGTTTCCAGTTCTCTCTCTATGCTTTGTTTCCTCTTGATGTAGCCCTAAGCAGTGACTGGAGAGAAACACTTTCATTGAAAGGGGTTGCCAAGCATACAAAAATTACGTATCTCCAGAAATCTCAGCAAACATTTTTTCACCCAAACTGGATGATAATTTCAGGTAATGATCAGTACACTAAGCCCACTTGGTTCCCCAAATTTCCTTCTTCTATGTTGATGCATTCATTTCCAGTAACACTTTGAATTTTGGCGTTTCACACTGTTTTCTCCTATATTGATAGATGTATTTGGAACTCTAAATCCAACACGGTTTGTGGTAGCTTCTTGAAACTTGATACATTAAAGTAGTTTCCAGTTCTATCTTTATGTTTTGTTTCCTCTTGATGTAGCCCTAAGCAGGGACCTGCCAGAAACACTTTCATGGAAAGGGGTTGCCAAGCATACAAAAATTACGAATCTCCAGAAATCTCAGCAAATATTTTTTCACCCAAACTAGATGATACTTTCAGGTAATGATCAGTACACTAAGCCCACTTGGTTCCCCAAATTTCGTTCTTCTATGTTGAAGCGTTCGTTTCCAGCAACATTTTGAATTTTGGCGTTTCACACTGTTTTCTCCTATATTGATAGATGTATTTGGAACTCTAAATCCAACACGGTTTGTGCTAGCTTCTTGAAACTTGACACAGTAAAGTAGTTTCCAAGTCTATCTTTATGTTTTGTTTCCTCTTGATGTAGCCCTAAGCAGTGACCTGCAAGAAACACTTTCATTGAAAGGCGTTTCCAAGCATACCAAAATTACGAATCTCCAGAAATCTCAGCAAATATTTTTTCTCCCAAACTGGATGATACTTTCAGGTAATGATCAGTACACTAAGCCCAATTGGTTCCCCAAAATTCATTCTTCTATGTTGAAGCGTTCGTTTCCAGTAACACTTTGAATTTTGGCGTTTCACACTGTTTTCTCCTATATTGATAGATGTATTTGGAACTCTAAATCCAACACGGTTTGTGCTAGCTTCTTGAAACTTGACACAGTAAAGTAGTTTCCAGGTCTATCTTTATGTTTTGTTTCCTCTTGATGTAGCCCTAAGCAATGACCTGCCAGAAACACTTTCATTGAAAGGGGTTTTCAAGGTTCCAAAACTTACGAATCTCCAGAAATCTCAGCAAACATTTTTTCACCCAAACTGGATGATACTTTCAGGTAATGATGCGTACACTAAGCCCACTTGGTTCCCCAAAATTTCTTTCTTCTATGTTGAAGCGTTCATTTCCAGCAACAGTTTGAATTTTGGCATTTCGCACTGTTTTCTCCTATATTGATAGGTGTATTTGGAACTCTAAATCGAACACGGTTTGTGCTAGCTTCGTGAAACTTGACACAATAAAGTAGTTTCAAGTTCTATCTCTATGTTTTGTTTCCTCTTGATGTAGCCTTAAGCAGTGACTGGACAGAAACACTTTCATTGAAAAGGGTTGCCAAACATACAAAAATTACGAATCTCCAGAAATTTCAGCAAATATTTTTTCACCCAAACTGGATGATACTTTCAGGTAATGATCAGTTCACTAAGCCCACTTGGTTCCCCAAATTTTGTACTTCTATGTTGAAGCGTTCGTTTCCAGCAACATTTTGAATTTTGGCGTTTCACACTGTTTTCTCCTATATTGATAGATGTATTTGGATCTCTAAATCCAACACGGTTTGTGCTAGCTTCGTGAAACTTCTCACAATAAAGGAGGTTCAAGTTCTCTCTCTATGTTTTGTTTCCTCTTGATGTAGCCCTAAGCAGTGACCTGCAAGAAACATTTTCATTGAAAGGGTTTGCCAAGCATACAAAAATTATGAATCTCCAGAAATCTCAGCAAATATATTTTCACCCAAACTGAATGATACTTTCAGGTAATGATCAGTACACTAAGCCCACTTGGTTCCCCAAATTTCATTCTTCTATGTTGAAGCGTTCGTTTCCAGTAACAGTTTGAATTTTGGCGAGTCACACTGTTTTCTCCTATATTGATAGATGCATTTGGAACTCTAAATCCAACACGGTTTGTGCTACCTTCTTGAATCTTGACACATTAAAGGAGTTTCCAGGTCTATCTTTATGTTTTTTTTCCTCTTGATGTAGCCTTAAGCAGTGACTGGACAGAAACACTTTCATTGAAAGGGTTTGCCAAGCATACAAAAATTACGAATCTCCAGAAATCTCAGCAAACATTTTTTCACCCAAATTGGATGATACTTTCAGGTAATGATCAGTACACTAAGCCCACTTGGTTCCCCAAATTTTGTTCTTCTATGTTGAGGCGTTCGTTTCCAGCAACAGTTTGAATTTTGGCGTTTCACACTGTTTTCTCCTTTATTGATAGATGTATTTGGAACTCTAAATCCAACACGGTTTGTGCTAGCTTCTTGAAACTTGACACAGTAAAGTAGTTTCCAAGTCTATCTTTATGTTTTGTTTCCTCTTGATGTAGCCCTAAGCAGTGACCTGCAAGAAACACTTTCATTGAAAGGCGTTTCCAAGCATACCAAAATTACGAATCTCCAGAAATCTCAGCAAATATTTTTTCTCCCAAACTGGATGATACTTTCAGGTAATGATCAGTACACTAAGCCCAATTGGTTCCCCAAAATTCATTCTTCTATGTTGAAGCGTTCGTTTCCAGTAACACTTTGAATTTTGGCGTTTCACACTGTTTTCTCCTATATTGATAGATGTATTTGGAAGTCTAAATCCAACACTGTTTGTGCTAGCTTCTGGAAACTTGAAACAGTAAAGTATTTTCCAGTTCTATCTTAATGTTTTGTTTCCTCTTGATGTAGCCATAAGCAGTGACCTGCAAGAAACACTTTCATTGAAAGGGGTTTTCAAGCTTCTAAAAACTACGAATCTCCAGAAATCTCAGCAAACATTTTTTCACCCAAACTGGATGATACTTTCAGGTAATGATCAGTACACTAAGCCCACATGGTTCCCCAAATTTCGTTTTTTTTGTTGAAGCGTTCGTTTCCATCAACAGCGTGGATTTTGGCGTTTCACACTGTTTTCTCCTATATTTATAGATGTATTTGGAACTCTAAATCCAACACGGTTTGTGCTAGCTTCTTGAAACTTGACACAGTAAAGTAGTTTCCAAGTCTACTTTTAATGTTTTGTTTCCTCTTGATGTAGCCCTAAGCAGTGAACTGCAAGAAACACTTTCATTGAAAGGGGTTTTCAAGCTTCTAAACATTATGAATCTCCAGAAATCTCAGCAAACATTTTTTCACCCTAACTGGATGATACTTTCAGGTAATGATCAGTTCACTAAGCCCACTTAGTTCCCCAAATTTCGTTCTTCTATGTTGAAGCGTTCGTTTCCAGCAACAGTTTGAATTTTGGCGTTTCACACTGTTTTCTCCTATATTGATAGATGTATTTGGATCTCTAAATCCAACACTATTTGTGCTAGCTTCGTGAAACTTCACACAATAAAGGAGTTTCAAGTTCTCTCTCTATGTTTTGTTTCCTCTTGATGTAGCCCTAAGCAGTGACCTGCAAGAAACACTTTCATTGAAAGGGGTTGCCAAGCATACAAAAATTACGAATCTCCAGAAATCTCAGGAAACATTTTTTCACCCAAATTGGATGATACTTTCAGGTAATGATCACTACACTAAGCCCACTTGGTTCCCCAAATTTCGTTCTATGTTGAAGCGTTCGTTTCCAGCAACAGTTTGAATTTTGGCGTTTCACACTGTTTTCTCCAATATTGATAGATGTATTTGGAACTCTAAATCCAACACGGTTTGTGCTAGCTTCTTGAAACTTGACACAGTAAAGTAGTTTCCAGGTCTATCTTTATGTTTTGTTTACTCTTGATGTAGCCCTAAGCAATGACCTGCCAGAAACACTTTCATTGAAAGGGGTTTTCAAGGTTCCAAAACTTACGAATCTCCAGAAATCTCAGCAAACATTTTTTCACCAAAATTGGATGATACTTTCAGATAATGATCAGTACACTAAGCCCACTTGGTTCCCCTAATTTCGTTCTTCTATGTTGAGGCGTTCGTTTCCAGCAACAGTTTGAATTTTGGCGTTTCACACTGTTTTCTCCTATATTGATAGATTTATTTGCAACACTAAATCCAACACGGTTTGTGCTAGCTTCTTGAAACTTGACACAGTAAAGTAGTTTCCAAGTCTATCTTTATGTTTTGTTTCCTCTTGATGTAGCCCTAAGCAGTGACCTGCAAGAAACACTTTCATTGAAAGGGGATGCCAAGCATACAAAAATTACGAATCTCAAGAAATCTCCGCAAACATTTTTTCACCCAAACTGGATGATACTTTCAGGTAATGATCAGTACACTAAGCCCACTTGGTTCCCCAAATTTCGTTCTTCTATGTTGAAGCGTTCGTTTCCAGTAACACTTTGAATTTTGGCGTTTCACACTGTTTTCTCCTATATTGATAGATGTATTTGGAACTCTAAATCCAACACGGTTTGTGCTAGCTTCGTGAAACTTAACACAATTAAGTAGTTTCAATTTCTCTCTCTATGTTTAGTTTCCTCTTGATGTAGCCCTATACATTGACTGGTGAGAAACACTTTCATTGAAAGGGGTTGCCAAGCACACAAAAATTACGAATCTCCAGAAATCTCAGCAAATATTTTTTCACCCAAACTGGATGATACTTTCAGGTAATGATCAGTACACTAAGCCCACTTGGTTCCCCAAATTTCGTTCTTCTATGTTGAAGCGTTCGTTTCCAGTAACACTTTGAATTTTGGCGTTTCACACTGTTTTCTCCTATATTGATAGATGTATTTGGAACTCTAAATCCAACACGGTTTGTGCTAGCTTCTCGAAACTTGACACAGTAAAGTATTTTCCAGTTCTATCTTAATGTTTTGTTTCCTCTTGATGTAGCCCTAAGCAGTGACCTGCAACAAACACTTTCATTGAAAGGCGTTGCCAAGCATACAAAAATTACGAATCTCCAGAAATCTCAGCAAACATTTTTTCACCCAAACTGGATGATACTATTAGGTAATGATCAGTACACTAAGCCCACTTGGTTCCCCAAATTTCGTTCTTCTATGTTGAAGCGTTCGTTTCCAGCAACAGTTTGAATTCTGGCGTTTTACACTATTTTCTCCTATATTGATAGATGTATTGGGAACTCTATATCCAACACGGTTTGTGCTAGCTTCTTGAAATTTGACACAGTAAAGTAGTTTCCAGGTCTATCTTTATGTTTTGTTTCCTCTTGATGTAGCCCTAAGCAGTGACCTGCAAGAAACACTTTCATTGAAAGGGGTTTTCAAGCTTCCAAAAATTACGAATCTCCAGAAATCTCAGCAAACATTTTTTCACCCAGACTGGATGATACTTTCAGGTAATGATCAGTACAATAAGCCCACTTGGTTCCCCAAATTTCATTCTTCTATGTTGAAGCGTTCGTTTCCAGTATCACTTTGAATTTTGGCGTTTCACACTGATTTTTCCTATATTGATAGATGTATTTGGAACTCTAAATCCAACACGGTTTGTGCTAGCTTCTTGAAACTTGACACAATAAAGTAGTTTCAATTTCTATCTCTATGTTTTGTTTCCTCTTGATGTAGCCTTAAGCAGTGAATGGAGAAAAACAATTTAATTGAAAGGGGTTGCCAAGCTTCCAAAAATTACGAATCTCCAGAAATCTCAGGAAACATTTTTTCACCCAAACTGGATGATATTTTCAGGTAATGATCTGTACACTAAGCCCACTTGGTTCCCCAAATGTCGTTCTTCTATGTTGACGTGTTCGTTTCCAGCAACAGTTTGAATTTAGGCGTTTCACACTGTTTTCTCCTATATTGATAGATGTATTTGGAACTGTAATCCAACACGGTTTGTGCTAGCTTCTTCAAACTTGACACATTAAAGTAGTTTCCAGGTCTATCTTTATGTTTTGTTTCCTCTTGATGTAGCCCTAAGCAGTGACCTGCAAGAAACACTTTCATTGAAAGGGGTTTTCAAGTTTACAAAAATTACGAATCTCCAGAAATCTCAGCAAATATTTTTTCACCCAAAATGGATGATACTTTCAGGTAATGATCAGTACACTAAGCCCACTTGGTTCCCCAAATTTCATTCTTTATGTTGAAGCGTTCGTTTCCAGTAACACTTTGAATTTTGGCGTTTCACACTGTTTTCTCCTATATTGATAGATGTATTTGGATCTCTAAATCCAACACGGTTTGTGCTAGCTTCGTGAAACTTCACACAATAAAAGAGTTTTAAGTTCTCTCTCTATGTTTTGTTTCCTCTTGATGTAGCCCTAAGCAGTGACCTGCTAGAAACACTTTCATTGAAAAGGGTTGCCAAGCATACAAAAATTACGAATCTCCAGAAATCTCAGCAAACATTTTTTCACCCAAACTGGATGATACTTTCAGGTAATGATCAGTACACTAAGCCCACTTGGTTCCCCAAATTTTGTTCTTCTATGTTGAAGCGTTCGTTTCCAGTAAAACTTTGAATTTTGGCATTTCACACTGTTTTCTCCTATATTGATAGATGTATTTGGAACTCTAAATCCAACACGGTTTGTGCTAGCTTCTTGAAACTTGACACAATAAAGTAGTTTCAAGTTCTATCTCTATATTTTTTTTCCTCTTGATGTAGCCTTAAGGAGTGACTGCACAGAAACTCTTTCATTGAAAGGGGTTGCCAAGCTTCCAAAAATTACGAATCTCCAGAAATCTCAGCAAACATTTTTTCACCCAAACTGGATGATATTTTCAGGTAATGATCTGTACACTAAGCCCACTTGGTTCCCCAAATGTCGTTCTTCTATGTTGAAGCGTTTGTTTCCAGCAACAGTTTGAATTTTGGCGTTTCACACTGTTTTCTCCTATATTGATAGATGTATTTGGAACTCTAAATCCAACACGGATTGTGCTAGCTTCGTGAAACTTGACACAATAAAGTAGTTTCTATTTCTCTCTCTATGTTTAGTTTCCTCTTGATGTAGCCCTATAGATTGACTGGCGAGAAACACTTTCATTGAAAGGGGTTGCCAAGCACATAAAAATTACGAATCTCCAGAAATCTCAGCAAATATTTTTTCACCCAAACTGGATGATACTTTCAGGTAATGATCAGTACACTAAGCCCACTTGGTTCCCCAAATTTCGTTCTTCTATGTTGAAGCGTTCGTTTCCAGTAACACTTTGAATTTTGGCGTTTCACACTGTTTTCTCCTATATTGATAGATGTATTTGGAACTCTAAATCCAACACGGTTTGTGCTAGCTTCTTGAAACTTGACAAAGTAAAGTAGTTTCCAGGTCTATCTTTATGTGTTGTTTCCTATTGATGTAGCCCTAAGCAGTGACCTGCAACAAACACTTTCATTGAAAGGCGTTGCCAAGCATACAAAAATTACGAATCTCCAGAAATCTCAGCAAACATTTTTTCACCCAAACTGGATGATACTATTAGGTAATGATCAGTACACTAAGCCCACTTGGTTCCCCAAATTTCGTTCTTCTATGTTGAAGCGTTCGTTTCCAGCAACAGTTTGAATTCTGGCGTTTTACACTATTTTCTCCTATATTGATAGATGTATTGGGAACTCTATATCCAACACGGTTTGTGCTAGCTTCTTGAAATTTGACACAGTAAAGTAGTTTCCAGGTCTATCTTTATGTTTTGTTTTCTCTTGATGTAGCCCTAAGCAGTGACCTGCAAGAAACACTTTCATTGAAAGGGGTTTTCAAGTTTACAAAAATTACGAATCTCCTGAAATCTCAGCAAATATTTTTTCACCCAAACTGGATGATACTTTCAGGTAATGATCAGTACACTAAGCCCACTTGGTTCCCCAAATTTCATTCTTTATGTTGAAGCGTTCGTTTCCAGTAACACTTTGAATTTTGGCGTTTCACACTGTTTTCTCCTATATTGATAGATGTATTTGGATCTCTAAATCCAACACGGTTTGTGCTAGCTTCGTGAAACTTCACACAATAAAGGAGTTTTAAGTTCTCTCTCTATGTTTTGTTTCCTCTTGATGTAGCCCTTAGCAGTGACCTGCAAGAAACACTTTCATTGAAAGGGGTTGCCAAGCAAACAAAAATTACGAATCTCCAGAAATCTCAGCAAATATTTTTTTCACCCAAACTGGATGATACTTTCAGGTAATGATCAGTACACTAAGCCCACTTGGTTCCCCAAATTTTGTTCTTCTATGTTGAAGCGTTCATTTCCAGCAACAGTTTGAATTTTGGCGTTTCACACTGTTTTCTTCTATATTGATAGATGTATTTGGAACTCTAAATCCAACACGGTTTGTGCTAGCTTCTTGAAATTTGACACAGTAAAGTACTTTCCAGGTCTATCTTTATGTTTTGTTTCCTCTTGATGTAGCCTTAAGCAGTGAATGGAGAGAAACACTTCAATTGAAAGGGGTTGCCAAGCTTCCAAAAATTACGAATCTCCAGAAATCTCAGGAAACATTTTTTCAAACAAACTGAATGATACTTTCAGGTAATGATCAGTACACTAAGCCCACTTGGTTCCCCAAATTTCGTTCTTCTATGTTGAAGCGTTCGTTTCCAGCAACAGTTTGAATTTAGGCGTTTCACACTGTTTTCTCCTATATTGATAGATGTATTTGGAACTCTAAATCCAACACGGTTTGTGCTAGCTTCTTGAAACTTGACACATTAAAGTAGTTTCCAGGTCTATCTTTATGTTTTGTTTCCTCTTGATGTAGCCCTAAGCAGTGACCTGCAAGAAACAGTTTCATTGAAAGGGGTTTTCAAGTTTACAAAAATTACGAATCTCCAGAAATCTCAGCAAATATTTTTTCACCCAAACTGGATGATACTTTCAGGTAATGATCAGTACACTAAGCCCACTTGGTTCCCCAAATTTCATTCTTTATGTTGAAGCGTTCGTTTCCAGCAACAGTTTGAATTTAGGCGTTTCACACTGTTTTCTCCTATATTGATAGATGTATTTGGAACTCTAAATCCAACACGGTTTGTGCTAGCTTCTTGAAACTTGACACATTAAAGTAGTTTCCAGGTCTATCTTTATGCTTTGTTTCCTCTTGATGTAGCCCTAAGCAGTGACCTGCAAGAAACACTTTCATTGAAAGGGGTTTGCAAGTTTACAAAAATTACGAATCTCCAGAAATCTCAGCAAATATTTTTTCACCCAAAATGGATGATACTTTCAGGTAATGATCAGTACACTAAGCCCACTTGGTTCCCCAAATTTCATTCTTTATGTTGAAGCGTTCGTTTCCAGTAACACTTTGAATTTTGGTGTTTCACACTGTTTTCTCCTATATTGATAGATATATTTGGATCTCTAAATCCAACACGGTTTGTGCTAGCTTCGTGAAACTTCACACAATAAAGGAGTTTTAAGTTCTCTCTCTATGTTTTGTTTCCTCTAAATGTAGCCCTAAGCAGTGACATGCTAGAAACACTTTCATTGAAAGGGGTTGCCAAGCATACAAAAATTACGAATCTCCAGAAATCTCAGCAAACATTTTTTCACCCAAACGGGATGGTACTTTCAGGTAATGATCAGTACAATAAGCCCACTTGATTCCCCAAATTTCGATCTTCTATGTTGAAGTGTTCGTTTCCAGTAAAACTTTGAATTTTGGCGTTTCACACTGTTTTCTCCTATATTGATAGATGTATTTGGAACTCTAAATCCAACACGGTTTGTGCTAGCTTCTTGAAACTTGACACAATAAAGTAGTTTCAAGTTCTATCTCTATATTTTTTTTCCTCTTGATATAGCCTTAAGGAGTGACTGCACAGAAACACTTTCATTGAAAGGGGTTGCCAAGCTTCCAAAAATTACGAATCTCCAGAAATCTCAGCAAACATTTTTTCACCCAAACTGGATGATACTATTAGGTAATGATCAGTACACTAAGCCCACTTGGTTCCCCAAATTTCGTTCTTCTAGGTTGAAGCGTTCGTTTCCAGCAACAGTTTGAATTCTGGCGTTTTACACTATTTTCTCCTATATTGATAGATGTATTGGGAACTCTATATCCAACACGGTTTGTGCTAGCTTCTTGAAATTTGACACGGTAAAGTAGTTTCCAGGTCTATCTTTATGTTTTGTTTCCTCTTGATGTAGCCCTAAGCAGTGACCTGCAAGAAACACTTTCATTGAAAGGGGTTTTCAAGCTTCCAAAAATTACGAATCTTCAGAAATCTCAGCAAACATTTTTTCACCCAAACTGGATGATACTTTCAGGTAATGATCAGTACAATAAGCCCACTTGGTTCCCCAAATTTCATTCTTCTATGTTGAAGCGTTCGTTTCCAGTATCACTTTGAATTTTGGCGTTTCACACTGTTTTTTCCTATATTGATAGATGTATTTGGAACTCTAAATCCAACACGGTTTGTGCTAGCTTCTTGAAACTTGACACAATAAAGTAGTTTCAATTTCTATCTCTATGTTTTGTTTCCTCTTGATGTAGCCTTAAGCAGTGAATGGAGAGAAACAATTTAATTGAAAGGTGTTGCCAAGCTTCCAAAAATTACGAATCTCCAGAAATCTCAGGAAACATTTTTTCACCCAAACTGAATGATACTTTCAGGTAATGATCAGTACACTAAGCCCACTTGGTTCCCCAAATTTCGTTCTTCTATGTTGACGCGTTCGTTTCCAGCAACAGTTTGAATTTAGGCGTTTCACACTGTTTTCTCCTATATTGATAGATGTATTTGGAACTCTAAATCCAACACGGTTTGTGCTAGCTTCTTGAAACTTGACACATTAAAGTAGTTTCCAGGTCTATCTTTATGTTTTGTTTCCTCTTGATGTAGCCCTAAGCAGTGACCTGCAAGAAACACTTTCATTGAAAGGGGTTTTCAAGTTTACAAAAATTACGAATCTCCAGAAATCTCAGCAAATATTTTTTTCACCCAAAATGGATGATACTTTCAGGTAATGATCAGTACACTAAGCCCACTTGGTTCCCCAAATTTTGTTCTTTATGTTGAAGCGTTCGTTTCCAGTAACACTTTGAATTTTGGCGTTTCACACTGTTTTCTCCTATATTGATAGATGTATTTGGATCTCTAAATCCAACACGGTTTGTGCTAGCTTCGTGAAACTTCACACAATAAAGGAGTTTTAAGTTCTCTCTCTATGTTTTGTTTCCTCTTGATGTAGCCCTAAGCAGTGACCTGCTAGAAACACTTTCATTGAAAGGGGTTGCCAAGCATACAAAAATTACGAATCTCCAGAAATCTCAGCAAACATTTTTTCACCCAAACTGGATGATACTTTCAGGTAATGATCAGTACACTAAGCCCACTTGATTCCCCAAATTTCGTTCTTCTATGTTGAAGCGTTCGTTTCCAGTAAAACTTTGAATTTTGGCATTTCACACTGTTTTCTCCTATATTGATAGATGTATTTGGAACTCTAAATCCAACACGGTTTGTGCTAGCTCCTTGAAACTTGACACAATAAAGTAGTTTCAAGTTTTATCTCTATATTTTTTTTCCTCTTGATGTAGCCTTAAGGAGTGACTGCACAGAAACACTTTCATTGAAAGGGGTTGCCAAGCTTCCAAAAATTACGAATCTCCAGAAATCTCAGCAAACATTTTTTCACCCAAACGGGATGATACTTTCAGGTAATGATCAGTACACTAAGCCCACTTGGTTCCCCAAATTTCGTTCTTCTATGTTGAAGCGTTCGTTTCCAGTAACACTTTGAATTTTGGCGTTTCACACTGTTTTCTCCTATATTGATAGATGTATTTGGAACTCTAAATCCAACACGGTTTGTGGTAGCTTCGTGAAACTTGACACAATTAAGTAGTTTCAATTTCTCTCTCTATGTTTAGTTTCCTCTTGATGTAGCCCTATACATTGACTGGTGAGAAACACTTTCATTGAAAGGGGTTGCCAAGCACACAAAAATTACGAATCTCCAGAAATCTCAGCAAATATTTTTTCACCCAAACTGGATGATACTTTCAGGTAATGATCAGTACACTAAGCCCACTTGGTTCCCCAAATTTCGTTCTTCTATGTTGAAGCGTTCGTTTCCAGTAACACTTTGAATTTTGGCGTTTCACACTGTTTTCTCCTATATTGATAGACGTATTTGGAACTCTAAATCCAACACGGTTTGTGCTAGCTTCTTGAAACTTGACACAGTAAAGTATTTTCCAGTTCTATCTTAATGTTTTGTTTCCTCTTGATGTAGCCCTAAGCAGTGACCTGCAACAAACACTTTCATTGAAAGGCGTTGCCAAGCATACAAAAATTACGAATCTCCAGAAATCTCAGCAAACATTTTTTCACCCAAACTGGATGATACTATTAGGTAATGATCAGTACACTAAGCCCACTTGGTTCCCCAAATTTCGTTCTTCTATGTTGAAGCGTTCGTTTCCAGCAACAGTTTGAATTCTGGCGTTTTACACTATTTTCTCCTATATTGATAGATGTATTGGGAACTCTATATCCAACACGGTTTGTGCTAGCTTCTTGAAATTTGACACAGTAAAGTAGTTTCCAGGTCTATCTTTATGTTTTGTTTTCTCTTGATGTAGCCCTAAGCAGTGACCTGCAAGAAACACTTTCATTGAAAGGGGTTTTCAAGTTTACAAAAATTACGAATCTCCAGAAATCTCAGCAAATATTTTTTCACCCAAACTGGATGATACTTTCAGGTAATGATCAGTACACTAAGCCCACTTGGTTCCCCAAATTTCATTCTTTATGTTGAAGCGTTGGTTCCAGTAACACTTTGAATTTTGGCGTTTCACACTGTTTTCTCCAATATTGATAGATGTATTTGGATCTCTAAATCCAACACGGTTTGTGCTAGCTTCGTGAAACTTCACACAATAAAGGAGTTTTAAGTTCTCTCTCTATGTTTTGTTTCCTCTTGATGTAGCCCTTAGCAGTGACCTGCAAGAAACACTTTCATTGAAAGGGGTTGCCAAGCAAACAAAAATTACGAATCTCCAGAAATCTCAGCAAATATTTTTTTCACCCAAACTGGATGATACTTTCAGGTAATGATCAGTACACTAAGCCCACTTGGTTCCCCAAATTTCGTTCTTCTATGTTGAAGCGTTCATTTCCAGCAACAGTTTGAATTTTGGCGTTTCACACTCTTTTCTTCTATATTGATAGATGTATTTGGAACTCTAAATCCAACACGGTTTGTGCTAGCTTCTTGAAATTTGACACAGTAAAGTAGTTTCCAGGTCTATCTTTATGTTTTGTTTCCTCTTGATGTAGCCCTAAGCAGTGACCTGCAAGAAACACTTTCATTGAAAGGGGTTTTCAAGCTTCCAAAAAATACGAATCTCCAGAAATCTCAGCAAACATGTTTTCACCCAAACTGGATGATACTTTCAGGTAATGATCAGTACACTAAGCCCACTTGGTTCCCCATATTTCGTTCTTCTATGTTGAAGCGTTCGTTTCCAGTAACACTTTGAATTTTGGCGTTTCACACTGTTTTCTCCTATATTGATAGATGTATTTGGAACTCTAAATCCAACACGGTTTGTGCTAGCTTCTTGAAACTTGACACAGTAAAGTAGTTTCCAGGTGTATCTTTATGTTTTGTTTCCTCTTGATGTAGCCCTAAGCAGTGACCTGCAAGAAACACTTTCATTGAAAGGGGTTGCCAAGCATACAGGAATTACGAATCTCCAGAAATCTCAGCAAATATTTATTCACCCAAACTGGATGATACTTTCAGGTAATGATCAGTACACTAAGCCCACTTGGTTCCCCAAATTTCATTCTTCTATGTTGAAGCGTTCGTTTCCAGTAACACTTTGAATTTTGGCGTTTCACACTGTTTTCTCCTATATTGATAGATGTATTTGGAAGTCTAAATCCCACACGGTTTGCGCTAGCTTCGTGAAACTTGACACAATAAAGTAGTTTCAAGTTCTTTCTCTATATTTTGTTTCCTCTTGATGTAGCCCTAAGAAGTGACCTGCAAGAAACACTTTCATTGAAAAAGGTTTTCAAGCTTCTAAAAATTACGATTCTCCAGAAATCTCAGCAAACATTTTTTCACCCAAACTGGATGATACTTTCAGGTAATGATCAGTACACTAAGCCCACTTGGTTCCCCAAATTTCGTTTTTTTTGTTGAAGCGTTCGTTTCCAGCAACAGTTTGAATTTTGGCGTTTCACACTCTTTTCTCCTATATTGATAGATGTATTTGGAACTCTAAATCTAACACGGTTTGTCCTAGCTTCTTGAAACTTGACACAGTAAAGTAGTTTCCAGGTCTATCTTTATGTTTTGTTTCCTCTTGATGTAGCCCTAAGCAGTGACCTGCAAGAAACACTTTCATTGAAAGGGGTTTTCAAGCTTCCAAAAATTACGAATCTCCAGAAACCCCAGGAAACATTTTTTCACCCAAACTGGATGATACTTTCAGGTAATGATCAGTACACTAATCCCACTTGGTTCCCCAAATTTCGTTCTTCTATGTTGAAGCGTTCGTTTCCAGCAACAGTTTGAATTTTGGCATTTCACACTGTTTTCTCCTATATTGATAGATGTATTTGAAACTCTAAATCCAACACGGTTTGTGCTAGCTTCTTGAAACTTGACACAATAAAGTAGTTTCAAGTTCTCTCTCTATGTATTGTTTCCTCTTGATGTAGCCCTAAGCAGTGACTGGAGAGAAACACTTCTTTGAAAGGGGTTGCCAAGTATACAAAAATTACGGATCTCCAGAAATCTCAGCACACATTTTTTCACCCAAACTGCATGATAATTTCAGGTAATGATCAGTACACTAAGCCCACTTGGTTCCCCAAATTTCGTTCTTCTATGTTGAAGCGCTCGTTTCCAGCAACAGTTTGAATTTTGGCGTTTCACACTGTTTTCTCCTATATTGATAGATGTATTTGGAACTCTAAATCCAACACGGTTTGTGGTAGCTTCTTGAAACTTGATACATTAAAGTAGTTTCCAGTTCTATCTTTATGTTTTGTTTCCTCTTGATGTAGCCCTAAGCAGTGACCTGCCAGAAACACTTTCATTGAAAGGCGTTTCCAAGCACACCAAAATTACGAATCTCCAGAAATCTCAGCAAATATTTTTTCTCCCAAACTGGATGATACTTTCAGGTAATGATCAGTACACTAAGCCCACTTGGTTCCCCAAAATTCATTCTTTTATGTTGAAGCATTCGTTTCCAGCAACAGTTTGAATTTTGGCGTTTCACACTTTTTTCTCCTATATTGATAGATGTATTTGGAAGTCTAAATCCAACACGGTTTGTGCTAGCTTCTTGAAATTTGACACAGTAAAGTAGTTTCCAGGTCTATCTTTATGTTTTGTTTCCTCTTGATGTAGCCCTAAGCAGTGACCTGCAAGAAACACTTTCATTGAAAGGGGTTTTCAAGCTTCCAAAAAATACGAATCTCCAGAAATCTCAGCAAACATGTTTTCACCCAAACTGGATGATACTTTCAGGTAATGATCAGTACACTAAGCCCACTTGGTTCCCCATATTTCGTTCTTCTATGTTGAAGCGTTCGTTTCCAGTAACACTTTGAATTTTGGCGTTTCACACTGTTTTCTCCTATATTGATAGATGTATTTGGAACTCTAAATCCAACACGGTTTGTGCTAGCTTCTTGAAACTTGACACAGTAAAGTAGTTTCCAGGTGTATCTTTATGTTTTGTTTCCTCTTGATGTAGCCCTAAGCAGTGACCTGCAAGAAACACTTTCATTGAAAGGGGTTGCCAAGCATACAGGAATTACGAATCTCCAGAAATCTCAGCAAATATTTATTCACCCAAACTGGATGATACTTTCAGGTAATGATCAGTACACTAAGCCCACTTGGTTCCCCAAATTTCATTCTTCTATGTTGAAGCGTTCGTTTCCAGTAACACTTTGAATTTTGGCGTTTCACACTGTTTTCTCCTATATTGATAGATGTATTTGGAAGTCTAAATCCCACACGGTTTGCGCTAGCTTCGTGAAACTTGACACAATAAAGTAGTTTCAAGTTCTTTCTCTATATTTTGTTTCCTCTTGATGTAGCCCTAAGAAGTGACCTGCAAGAAACACTTTCATTGAAAAAGGTTTTCAAGCTTCTAAAAATTACGATTCTCCAGAAATCTCAGCAAACATTTTTTCACCCAAACTGGATGATACTTTCAGGTAATGATCAGTACACTAAGCCCACTTGGTTCCCCAAATTTCGTTTTTTTTGTTGAAGCGTTCGTTTCCAGCAACAGTTTGAATTTTGGCGTTTCACACTCTTTTCTCCTATATTGATAGATGTATTTGGAACTCTAAATCTAACACGGTTTGTCCTAGCTTCTTGAAACTTGACACAGTAAAGTAGTTTCCAGGTCTATCTTTATGTTTTGTTTCCTCTTGATGTAGCCCTAAGCAGTGACCTGCAAGAAACACTTTCATTGAAAGGGGTTTTCAAGCTTCCAAAAATTACGAATCTCCAGAAACCCCAGGAAACATTTTTTCACCCAAACTGGATGATACTTTCAGGTAATGATCAGTACACTAATCCCACTTGGTTCCCCAAATTTCGTTCTTCTATGTTGAAGCGTTCGTTTCCAGCAACAGTTTGAATTTTGGCATTTCACACTGTTTTCTCCTATATTGATAGATGTATTTGAAACTCTAAATCCAACACGGTTTGTGCTAGCTTCTTGAAACTTGACACAATAAAGTAGTTTCAAGTTCTCTCTCTATGTATTGTTTCCTCTTGATGTAGCCCTAAGCAGTGACTGGAGAGAAACACTTCTTTGAAAGGGGTTGCCAAGTATACAAAAATTACGAATCTCCAGAAATCTCAGCACACATTTTTTCACCCAAACTGCATGATAATTTCAGGTAATGATCAGTACACTAAGCCCACTTGGTTGCCCAAATTTCGTTCTTCTATGTTGAAGCGCTCGTTTCCAGCAACAGTTTGAATTTTGGCGTTTCACACTGTTTTCTCCTATATTGATAGATGTATTTGGAACTCTAAATCCAACACGGTTTGTGGTAGCTTCTTGAAACTTGATACATTAAAGTAGTTTCCAGTTCTATCTTTATGTTTTGTTTCCTCTTGATGTAGCCCTAAGCAGTGACCTGCCAGAAACACTTTCATTGAAAGGCGTTTCCAAGCACACCAAAATTACGAATCTCCAGAAATCTCAGCAAATATTTTTTCTCCCAAACTGGATGATACTTTCAGGTAATGATCAGTACACTAAGCCCACTTGGTTCCCCAAAATTCATTCTTTTATGTTGAAGCATTCGTTTCCAGCAACAGTTTGAATTTTGGCGTTTCACACCTTTTTCTCCTATATTGATAGATGTATTTGGAAGTCTAAATCCAACACCGTTTGTGCTAGCTCCTGGAAACTTGAAACAGTAAAGTATTTTCCAGTTCTATCTTAATGTTTTGTTTCCTCTTGATGTAGCCATAAGCAGTGACCTGCAAGAAACACTTTCATTGAATGGGGTTTTCAAGCTTCTAAAAATTACGAATCTCCAGAAATCTCAGCAAACATTTTTTCACCCAAACTGGATGATACTTTCAGGTAATGATCAGTACACTAAGCCCATTTGGTTCCCCAAATTTCGTTTTTTTTGTTGAAGCGTTCGTTTCCATCAACAGTGTGATTTTTGGCGTTTCACACTGTCTTCTCCTATATTGATAGATGTATTTGGAACTCTAACTCTAACACATTTTATGCTAGCTTCTTGAAATTGACACAATAAAGTAGTTTCAAGTTCTCTCTCTATGTTTTGTTTCCTGTTGATGTAGCCCTAAGCAGTCACTGTCGAGAAACCCTTTCAATGGAAGGGGTTGCCAAGCTTCCAAAAATTAGGGATCTCCAAAATCTCAGCAAACATTTTTTCACCCAAACTGAATGATACTTTCAGGTAATGATCAGTACACTAAGCTCACTTGGTTCCCCAAATTTCGTTCTTCTATGTTGAAGCGTTCGTTTCCAGCTTTATTTTGAATGTTGGCGTTTCACACTGTTTTCTCCTATATTTATAGATGTATTTGGAACTCTAAATCCAACACGGTTTGTGCTAGCTTTTTGAAACTTGACACAGGAATGTAGTTACCAGTTCTATCTTTATGTTTTCTTTCCCCTTCATGTAGCCCTAAGCAGTGACCTGCAAGAAACACTTTCATGGAAAGGGGTTGCCAAGCTTCCAAAAATTACGAGTCTCCAGAAATCTCAGCAAATATTTTTTCACCCAAACTGGATGATACTTTCAGATAATGATCAGTACACTAAGCCCAGTTGGTTCCCCAAATTTCGTTCTTCTATGTGGAAGCATTCATTTCCAGCAACAGTTTGAATTCTGGCGTTTCACACTGTTTTCTCCTATATTTATAGATGTATTTGGAACTCTAAATCCAACACGGTTTGTGCTAGCTTCTTGAAACTTGACACAGTAAAGTAGTTTCCAAGTCTACCTTAATGTTTTGTTTCCTCTTGATGTAGCCCTAAGCAGTGACCTGCAAGAAACACTTTCATTGAAAGGGGTTTTCAAGCTTCTAAACATTACGAATCTCCAGAAATCTCAGCAAACATTTTTTCACCCTAACTGGATGATACTTTCAGGTAATGATCAGTACACTAAGCCCACTTGGTTCCCCAAATTTCGTTCTTCTATGTGGAAGCATTCATTTCCAGCAACAGTTTGAATTCTGGCGTTTCACACTGTTTACTCCTATATTGATAGAATAATTTGGAACTCTAAATCCAACACCATTTGTGCTAGCTTCTTGAAACTTGACACAGTAAAGTAGTTTCCAGGTGTATCTTTATGTTTTGTTTCCTCTTGATGTAGCCCTAAGCAGTGACCTGCAAGAAACACTTTCATTGAAAGGGGTTGCCTAGCATACAGGAATTACGAATCTCCAGAAATCTCAGCAAATATTTATTCACCCAAACTGGATGATACTTTCAGGTAATGATCAGTACACTAAGCCCACTTGGTTCCCCAAATTTCATTCTTCTATGTTGAAGCGTTCGTTTCCAGTAACACTTTGAATTTTGGCGTTTCACACTGTTTTCTCCTATATTGATAGATGTATTTGGAAGTCTAAATCCCACACGGTTTGCACTAGCTTCGTGAAACTTGACACAATAAAGTAGTTTCAAGTTCTTTCTCTATATTTTGTTTCCTCTTGATGTAGCCCTAAGAAGTGACCTGCAAGAAACACTTTCATTGAAAGGGGTTTTCAAGCTTCTAAAAATTACGATTCTCCAGAAATCTCAGCAAACATTTTTTCACCCAAACTGGATGATACTTGCAGGTAATGATCAGTACACTAAGCCCACTTGGTTCCCCAAATTTCGTTTTTTTTGTTGAAGCGTTCGTTTCCAGCAACAGTTTGAATTTTGGCGTTTCACACTCTTTTCTCCTATATTGATAGATGTATTTGGAACTCTAAATCTAACACGGTTTGTGCTAGCTTCTTGAAACTTGACACATTAAAGTAGTTTCCAGGTCTATCTTTATGTTTTGTTTCCTCTTGATGTAGCCCTAAGCAGTGTCCTGCAAGAAACACTTTCATTGAAAGGGGTTTTCAAATTTCCAAAAATTACGAATCTCCAGAAATCTCAGCAAACATTTTTTCACCCAAATTGGATGATACTTTCAGGTAATGATCAGTACACTAAGCCCACTTGGTTCCTCAAATTTCATTCTTCTATGTTGAAGCGTTCGTTTCCAGTAACACTTTGAATTTTGGCGTTTCACACTGTTTTCTCCTATATTGATAGATGTATTTGGAACTCTAAATCTAACACGGTTTATGCTAGCTTCTTGAAATTGACACAATAAAGTAGTTTCAAGTTCTCTATGTTTTGTTTCCTGTTGATGTAGCCCTAAGCAGTGACTGGCGAGAAACCCTTTCATTGGAAGGAGTTGCCAAGCTTCCAAAAATTAGGAATCTCCAAAGTCTCAGCAAACATTTTTTCACCCAAACTGAATGATACTTTCAGGTAAGGATCAGTACACTAAGCCCACTTGGTTCCCCAAATTTCGTTCTTCTATGTTGAAGCGTTCGTTTCCAGCTTTAGTTTGAATGTTGGCATTTCACACTGTTTTCTCCTATATTGATAGATGTATTTGGAACTCTAAATCCAACACGGTTTGTGCTACCTTCTTGAAACTTGACACAGTAATGTAGTTTCCAGTTCTATCTTTATGTTTTGTTTCCCCTTCATGTAGCCCTAAGCAGTGACCTGCAAGAAACACTTTCATTGAAAGGGGTTGCCAATCTTCCAAATATTACGAATCTCCAGAAATCTCAGAAAACATTTTTTCACCCAAACTGGACGATACTTTCAGGTAATGATCAGTACACTAAGCCCACTTGGTTCCCTAAATTTCATTATTCTATGTTGAAGCGTTCGTTTCCAGCAACAGTTTGAATTTTGGCGTTACACACTGTTTTCTCCTATATTGATAGATGTATTTGGAACTCTAAATCCAACAGGTTTGTGCTAGCTTCTTGAAACTTGACACACTAAAGTAGTTTCCAGGTCTATCTTTACGTTTTGTTTCCTCTTGATGTAGCCCTAAGCAGTGACCTGCAAGAAACACTTTCATTGAAAGGGGTTTTCAAGCTTCCAAAAATTATGAATCTCAGGAAATCTCAGCAAACATTTTTTCACCCAAACTGGATGGTACATTCAGCTAATGATCAATACACTAAGCCCACTTTGTTCCCCAAATTTCATTCTTCTATATTGAAGCGTTCGTTTCCAGCAGCAGTTTGAATTTTGGCGTTCCACACTGTTTTCTCGTATATTGATAGATGTATTTGGAACTCTAAATCCAACACGGTTTGTGCTAGTTTCTTGAAACTTGACACAATAAAGTAGTTTCAAGTTCTCTCTCTATGTTTTGTTTCCTGTTGATGTAGCCCTAAGCAGTGACTGGCGAGAAACCCTTTCATTGAAAGGGGTTGCCAAGTATAAAAAAATTACGAATCCAGAAATCTCAGCAAATATTTTTTCACCCAAACTGGATGATACTTTCAGGTAATGATCAGTACACTAAGCCCACTTGGTTCCCCAAATTTCGTTTTTCTATATTGAAGCGTTTGTTTCCAGTAACACTTTGAATTTTGGCGTTTCACACTGTTTTCTCCTATATTCATAGATGTATTTTGAACACTAAATCCAACACGGTTTGTGCTACCTTCGAGAAACCTGACACAATAAAGTAGTGTCAAGTTCTATCTCTATGTTTTGTTTCCTCTTGATGTAGCCCAAAGCAGTGACTGGAGAGAAACACTTTCATTGAAAGGGGCTGCCAAGCTTCCAAAAATTACGAAACTCAGGAAATCTCAGCAAACATTTTTTTCACCCAAACTGGATGATACTTTCAGATAATGATCAATACACTAAGCCCAATTGGTTTTCCAAATTTCATTCTTCTATGTTGAAGCGTTCGTTTCCAGCAACAGTTTGAATTTTGGCGTTACACACTGTTTTCTCCTATATTGATAGATGTATTTGGAACTCTAAATCCAACAGGTTTGTGCTAGCTTCTTGAAACTTGACACCGGAAAGTAGTTTCCAGTTCTATCTTTATGTTTTGTTTCCTCTTGATGCAGCCCTAAGCAGTGACCTGCAAGAAACACTTTCATTGAAAGGGGTTGCCAAGCATACAAAAATTACGAATCTCCAGAAATCTCAACAAATATTTTTTCACCCAAAGTGGATTATACTTTCAGGTAATGATCAGTACACTAAGCCCACTTGGTTCCCCAAATTTCATTCTTCTATGTTGAAGTGTTCGTTTCCAGTAACAGTTTGAATTTTGGCGTTTCACACTGTTTTCTCCTATATTGATAGATGTATTTGGAACTCTAAATCCAAGACGGTTTGTGCTAGCTTCGTGAAACTTGACACAATAAAGTAGTTTCAAGTTCTTTCTCTATGTTTTGTTTCCTCTTGATGTAGCCCTAAGCAGTGACCTGCAAGAAACACTTTCATTGAAAGGGGTTGCCAAGCTTCCAAAACTTACGAATCTCCAGAAATCTCAGCAAAAATTTTTCTTCCCAAACTGGTTGATACTTTCAGGTAATGATCAGTACTCTAAGCCCACTTGGTTCCCCAAATTTGGTTCTTCTATGTTGAAGCGTTCGTTTCCAGCAACAGTTTGAATTTTGGCGTTTCACACTGTTTTCTCCTATATTGATAGATGTATTTGGAACTCTAAATCCAACACGGTTTGTGCTAGCTTCGTGAAACTTGACACAGTAAAGTAGTTTCCTGGTCTACCTTTATGTTTTGTTTCCTCTTGATGTAGCCCTAAGCAGTGACTGGCGAGAAACACTTTCAATGAAAGGTGTGGCCAAGCTTCCAAAAATTACGAATCTCCAGAAATCTCAGCAAATATTTTTTCACCCACACTGCATGATACTTTCACGTATTGATCAGTACAATAAGCCCACTTGGTTCCCCATATTCGTTCTTCTATGTTGAAGCGTTCGTTTCCAGTAACAGTTTGAATTTTGGCGTTTCACACTGTTTTGTCCTATATTATTAGATGTATTTGAAACTCTAAATCCAACACGGTTTGTGCTAGCTTCTTGAAACTTGACACAATAAAGAAGTTTCAAGTTCTCTCTCTATGTTTTGTTTCCTCTTGATGTAGCCCTAAGCAGTGACTGGCGAGAAACACTTTATTTGAAAGTGGTTGCCAAGTATACAAAAATTACGAATCTCCAGAAATCTCAGCAAATATTTTTTCACCACAACTGGATGATACTTTCAGGTAATGATCAGTACACTAAGCCCACTTGGTTCCCCAAATTTCGTTCTTCTATGTTCAAGCGTTCGTTTCCAGCAACAGTTTGAATTTTGGCGTTTCACACTGGTTTCTCCCATTGTGATAGATGTATTTGGAACTCTAAATCCAACACGGTTTGTGCTAGCTTCTTGAAATTTGACACAATAAAGTAGTTCCCACGTCTACCTTTATGTTTTGTTTCCTCCTGATGTAGCCCTAAGCAGTGACCTGCAAGAAACACTTTCATTGAAAGGGATTTTCAAGCTTCCAAAAATTACGAATCTCCAGAAATCTCAGCAAACATTTTTTCACCCAAACCGGATGATACTTTCAGGTAATGATCAGTACAGTAATCCCACTTGGTTCCCCAAATTTCGTTTTTTTTGTTGAATCGTTCGTTTCCAGCAACAGTTTTAATTTTGGCGTTTCACACTTTTTTCTCCTATACTGATAGATGTATTTGGAACTCTAAATCCAACACGGTTTGCGCTAGCTTCTTCAATCTTGACACAATAAAGTAGTTTCAAGTTCTCTCTCTATGTTTTGTTTCCTGTTGATATAGCCCTAAGCAGTGAGCTGCAAGAAACACATTCATTGAAAGGTGTTGCCAAGCATACAAAAATTACGAATCTCCAGAAATCTCAGCAAATATTTTTTCTCCCAAATTGGATGATACTTTCATGTAATGATCAGTACACTAAGCCCACTTGGTTCCCCAAATTTCATTCTTCTATGTTGAAGCGTTCGTTTCCAGTAACGCTTTGAATTTTTGCATTTCACACTGTTTTCTCCTATATTGATAGATGTATTTGGAACTCTAAATCCAACACGGTTTGTGCTAGCTTCGTGAAACTTGACACAATAAAGTAGTTTCCAGGTCTACCTTTATGTTTTGTTTCCTCTTGATGTAGCACTAAGCAGTGACTGGAGAGAAACACCTTCAATGAAAGCTGTGGCCAAGCTTCCAAAAATTACGAATCTCCAGAAATCTCAGCAAATATTTTTTCACCCACACTGCATGATACTTTCACGTAATGATCAGTACAATAAGCCCACTTGGTTCCCCATATTCGTTCTTCTATGTTGAAGCGTTCGTTTCCAGTAACAGTTTGAATTTTGGCGTTTCACAGTGTTTTCTCCTATATTGATAGATGTATTTGAAACTCTAAATCCAACACGGTTTGTGCTAGCTTCTTGAAACTTGACACAGTAAAGAAGTTTAAATTTCTCTCTCTATGTTTCGTTTCCTCTTGATATAGCCCTAAGCAGTGACTGGCGAGAAACACTTTCTTTGAAAGGGGTTGCCAAGTATACAAAAATTACGAATCTCCAGAAATCTCAGCAAATATTTTTTCACCCCAACTGGATGATACTTTCAGGTAATGATCAGTACACTAAGCCCACTTGGTTCCCCAAATTTTGTTCTTCTATGTTCAAGCGTTCGTTTCCAGCAACAGTTTGAATTTTGGCGTTTCACACTGGTTTCTCCCATAGTGATAGATGTATTTGGAACTCTAAATCCAACACGGTTTGTGCTAGCTTCTTGAAACTTGACACAGTAAAGTAGTTCCCAGGTCTACCTTTATGTTTTGTTTCCTCCTGATGTAGCCCTAAGCAGTGACCTGCAAGAAACACTTTCATTGAAAGGGATTTTCAAGCTTCCAAAAATTACGAATCTCCAGAAATCTCAGCAAACATTTTTTCACCCAAACTGGATGATACTTTCAGGTAATTATCAGTACAGTAATCCCACTTGGTTCCCCAAATTTCGTTTTTTTTGTTGAATCGTTCGTTTCCAGCAACAGTTTTAATTTTGGCGTTTCACACTGTTTTCTCCTATATTGATAGATGTATTTGGAACTCTAAATCCCACACGGTTTGCGCTAGCTTCATGAAACTTGACACAATAAAGTAGTTTCAAGTTCTATCTCTATATTTTGTTTCCTCTTGATGTAGCCCTAAGCAGTGACCTGCAAGAAACACTTTCATTTAAATTGGTTGCCAAGCATGCAAAAATTACGAATCTCCAGAAATCTCAGCAAATATTTTTTCACCCAAACTGGATTATACTTTCAGGTAATGATCAGTACACTAAGCCCACTTGGTTCCCCAAATTTCATTCTTCTATGTTGAAGCGTTCGTTTCCAGCAACAGTTTGAATTTTGGCGTTTCACACTGATTTCTCCTATATTGATCGATGTATTTGGAACTCTAAATCCAACACGGTTTGCGCTAGCTTCGTGAAACTTGACACAATAAAGTAGTTTCAAGTTCTATCTCTATGTTTTGTTTCCTCTTGATGTAGCCCTAAGCAGTGACCTTCAAGAAACACTTTCATTGAAAGGGGTTGCCAAGCATACAAAAATTACGAATCTCCAGAAATCTCAGCAAATATTTTTTCACCCAAACTGGATGATACTTTCAGGTAATGATCAGTACACTAAGCCCACTTGCTTCCCCAAATTTCGTTCTTCTATGTTCAAGCGTTCGTTTCCAGTAACACTTTGAATTTTGGCGTTTCACACTGGTTTCTCCTATAGTGATAGATGTATTTGGAACTCTAAATCCAACACGGTTTGTGCTAGCTTCTTGAAACTTGACACAGTAAAGTAGTTTACAGGTCTATCTTTATGATTTGTGTCCTCTTGATGTAGCCCTAAGCAGTGACTTGCAAGAAACACTTTCATTGAAAGGGGTTCCCAAGCATACAAAAATTACGAATCTCCAGAAATCTCAGCAAATATGTTTCCTCTCAAACTGGTTGATACTTTCAGGTAATGATCAGTACACTAAGCCCACTTGGTTCCCCAAATTTCATTCTTCTATGTTGAAGCGTTCGTTTCCAGTAACACTTTGAATTTTGGCGTTTCACACTGTTTTCTCATATATTGATAGATGTATTTGGAACTCTAAATCCAACACGGTTTGTGCTAGCTTCGTGAAACTTGACACAATAAAGTAGTTTCAAGTTCTATCTCTATGTTTTGTTTCCTCTTCATGTAGCCCTAAGCAGTGACTTGCAAGAAACACTTACATTGAAAGGGGTTGCCAAGCTTCCAAAAATTAAGAATCTCCAGAAATCTCAGCAAATATTATTTCACCCAAACTGAATGATACTTTCAGGTAATGATCAGTACACTAAGCCCACTTGGTTCCCCAAATTTCGTTCTTCTATGTTGAAGCGTTCGTTTCCAGTAACAGTTTAAATTTTGGCGTTTCACACTGTTTTCTCCTATATTGATAGATGTATTTGAAACTCTAAATCCAACACGGTTTGCGCTGGCTTCATGAAACTTGACACAATAAAGTAGTTTCAAGTTCTCTCTCTATGTTTTTCTTCCTCTTGATGTAGCCCTAAGCAGTGACTGGCGAGAAATACTTTCTTTGAAAGGGGTTGCCAAGTATACAAAAATTACGAATCTCCAGAAATCTCAGCAAATATTTTTTCACCCAAACTGGATGATACTTTCAGGTAATGATCAGTACACGAAGCCCACTTGGTTCCCCAAATTTCGTTCTTCTATGTTCAAGCGTTCGTTTCCAGCAACAGTTTGAATTTTGGCGTTTCACACTGGTTTCTCCTATAGTGATTGATGTATTTGGAACTCTAAATCCAACACGGTTTGTGCTAGCTTCTTGAAACTTGACACAGTAAAGTAGTTTCCAGGTCTATCTTTACGATTTGTGTCCTCTTGATGTAGCCCTAAGCAGTGACTTGCAAGAAACACTTTCATTAAAAGGGGTTCCCAAGCATACAAAAATTACGAATCTCCAGAAATCTCAGCAAACATATTTTCACCCAAACTGGATGATACTTTCAGGTAATGATCAGTACACTAAGCCCACTTGGTTCCCCAAATTTCGTTCTTCTATGTTGAAGCGTTCGTTTCCAGCAACAGTTTGAATTTTGGCGTTTCACACCGTTTTCTCCTATATTGATAGATGTATATGGAACTCTAAATCCAACACGGTTTGTGCTAGCTTCTTGAAACTTGACACAGTAAAGTAGTTTCCAGGTCTGTCTTTATGTTTTGTTTCCTCTTGATGTAGCCCTAAGCAGTGACCTGCAAAAAAACACTTTCATTGAAAGGGGTTGCCAAGTATACAAAAATTACTAATCTCCAGACATCTCTGCAAATATTTTTTCACCCAAACTGGATGATAGTTGCAGGTAATGATCAGTACACTAAGCCCACTTGGTTCCCCAAATTTCGTTCTTCTAAGTTGAAGCGTTCGTTTCCAGTAACACTTTGAATTTTGGCGTTTCACACTGTTTTCTCCTATATTGATAGATGTATTTGGAACACTAAATCCAACACGGTTTGTGCTAGCTTCTTGAAACTTGACACAATAAAGTAGTTTCAAGTTCTCTCTCTATGTTTTGTTTCCTCTTGATGTAGCCCTAAGCAGTGACTGGCGAGAAACACTTTCATTGAAAGGGCTTGCCAAGTATACAAAAATTACGAATCTCCAGAAATTTCAGCAAACATTTTTTCACCCAAAATGGATGATACTTTCAGGTAATGATCAGTACACTAAGCTCACTTGGTTCCCCAAATTTCGTTCTTCTATGTTGAAGTGTTCGTTTCCAGCAAAAGTTTGAATTTTGGCGTTTCACACTGTTTTCTCCTATATTGATACATGTATTTGGAACTCTAAAATCAACACGGTTTGTGCTAGTTTCTTGAAACTTGACATAATAAAGTAGTTTCAGGTTCTATCTCTATGTTTTGTTTCCTCTTGATGTAGCCCTAAGCAGTGACCTGCAAAAAACACTTTCATTGAAAGGGGTTGCCAAGCTTCCAAAAATTACGAATCTCAACTTATCTCAGCAAATATTTTTTCACCCAAACTGGATGATACTTTCAGGTAATGATCAGTACACTAAGCCCACTTGGTTCCCCAAATTTCGTTCTTCTATGTTGAATCGTTCGTTTCGAGTAACACTTTGGATTTTGGCGTTTCACACTGTTTTCTCCTATATTGGTAGATGTATTTGGAACTCTAAATCCTATAAGGTTTGCGCTAGCTTCGTGAAACTTGACACAATAAAGTAGTTTCCAGTTCTATCTTTATGTTTTGTTTCCTCTTGATGTAGCCCTAAGCAGTGACCTGCAAGTAACACTTTCATTGAAAGGGGTTGTAAAGCATACAAAAATTACGAATCTCCAGAAATCTCTGCAAACATTTTTTCACCCAAACTGAATGATACTTTCAGGTAACGATCAGTACACTAAGCCCACTTGGTTCCCCAAATTTCATTCTTCTATGTTGAATCGTTCGTTTCCAGTAACACTTTGAATTTTGGCGTTTGAAACTGTTTTCTCCTATATTGATAGATGTATTTGATATTTTAAATCCAACACGGTTTGTGCTATCTTCTTGAAACTTGACACAATAAAGTAGTTTCACGTTCTCTCTCTACGTTTTTTTTTCTCTTGATGTAGCCCTAAGAAGGGACTGGCGAGAAACACTTTCATTGAAAGGGGTTGCCAAGTATACAAAAATTACGAATCTACAGAAATCTCAGCAAATATTTTTTAACCCAAACTGGATGATACTTTCAGGTATTGATCAGTACACTAAGCCCAGTTGGTTCCCCAAATTTCGTTCTTCTATGTTGAAGCGTTCGTTTCCAGGAACTGTTTGAATTTTGGCGTTTCACACTGTTTTCCTCTATATCGATAGATGTATTTGGAACTCTAAATCCAACACGGTTTGTGCTAGCTTCTTGAAACTTGACACAGTAAAGTAGTTTCCAGGTCTATCTCTAAGTTTTGTTTCCTCTTGATGTAGCCCTAATCAGTGACTGGCGATAAACACTTTCATTGAAAGGGGTTGCCAAGGATACAAAAATTACGAATCTTCAGAAATCTCAGCAAATATTTTTTCACCCAAACTGGATGATACTTTCAGGTAATGATCAGTACACTAAGCCCACTTGGTTCCCCAAATTTCATTCTTCTATGTTGAAGCGTTCGTTTCCAGTAACACTTTGAATTTTGGCGTTTCACACTGTTTTCTAATATATTGATAGATGTATTTGGAACTCTAAATCCAACACGGTTTGCGCTAGCTTCTTAAAACTTGACACAATAAAGTAGTTTCAAATTCTATCTCTATGTTTTGTTTCCTCTTGATGTAGCCCTAAGCAGTGACTGGCGAGAAACACTTTCATGGAAAGGGGTTGCCAAGCTTAAAAAAATTACGAATCTCCAGAAATCTCAGCAAACATTTTTTCACCCAAACTGGATGATACTTTCAGGTAATGATCAGTACACTAAGCCCACTTGGTTCCCCAATTTTCATTCTTCTATGTTGAAGCGTTCGATTCCAGTAACACTTTGAATTATGGTGTTTCACACTGTTTTCTCCTATATTGATAGACGTATTTGGAACTCTAAATCCAACACGGTTTTCGCTAGCTTCATGAAACTTGACACAATAAAGTAGTTTCAAGTTCTATCTCTATGTTTTGTTTCATTTTGATGTAGTCCTAAGCAGTGACTGGAGAGAAACAGTTTCATTGAAAGGGTTGCGAAGCTTCCAAAAATTACGAATCTCCAGAAATCTCAGCAAACATTTTTTCACCCAAACTGGATGATACTTTCAGGTAATGATCAGTACACTAAGCTCACTTTGTTCCCCAAATTTTGTACTTCTATGTTGAAGCGTTCGTTTCCATTAACACTTTGAATTTTGGCGTTTCACACTGTTTTCTCCTATATTGATAGATGTATTTGGAACTCTAAATCCAACACGGTTAATGCTAGCTTCTTGAAACTTGACACAATAAAGTAGTTTCAAGTTCTCTCTCAATATTTTGTTTCCTGTTGATGTAGCCCTAAGGAGTGACTGGCGAGAAACACTTTCATTGAAAGGGGTGGCCAAGCTTCCAAAAATTACGAATCTCCAGAAATCTCAGCAAACATATTTTCACCCAAACTGGATGATACTTTCAGGTAATGATCACTACACTAAGCCCATTTGGTTCCACAAATTTCGTTCTTATATGTTGAAGCGTTTGTTTCCAGCAACAGTTTGAATTTTGGCGTTTCACACCGTTTTCTCCTATATTGATAGATGTATATGGAACTCTAAATCCTACACGGTTTGTGCTAGCTGCTTGAAACTTGACACAGTAAAGTAGTTTCCAGGTCTATCTTTTTGTTTTGTTTCCTCTTGATGTAGCCCTAAGCAGTGACCTGCAAAAAAACACTTTCATTGAAAGGGGTTGCCAAGTATACAAAAATTACTAATCTCCAGACATCTCAGCAAATATTTTTTCACCCAAACTGGATGATAGTTGCAGGTAATGATCAGTACACTAAGCCCACTTGGTTCCCCAAATTTCGTTCTTCTATGTTGAAGCGTTCGTTTCCAGCAACACTTTGAATTTTGGCCTTTCACACTGTTTTCTCCTATATTGATACATGTATTTGGAACTCTAAAATCAACACGGTTTGTGCTAGCTCCTTGAAACTTGACATAATAAAGTAGTTTCAGGTTCTATCTCTATGTTTTGTTTCCTCTTGATGTAGCCCTAAGCAGTGACCTGCAAAAAACACTTTCATTGAAAGGCTTTGCCAAGTATACAAAAATTACGAATCTCCAGAAATCTCGGCAAACATTTTTTCACTCAAACTGGTTGATACTTTCAGGTAATGATCAGTACACTAAGCCCACTTGGTTCCCCAAATTTCGTTCTTCTATGTTGAAGCGTTCGTTTCCAGCAACACTTTCAATTTTGGCGTTTCACACTGTTTTCTCCTATATTGATAAATGTATTTGGAACTCTAAATCCAACACGGTTTGTGCTAGCTTCTTGAAACTTGACACAGTAAAGTAGTTTCCATTTCTATCTCTATGTTTTGTTTCATCTGGATGTAGCACTCAGCATGGACCTGGAAGAAGCACTTTCATTGAAAGGGGTTGCCAAGCATAAAAAAATTACGAAACTCCAAAATCTCAGCAAATATTTTTTTCACCCAAACTGGATGATACTTTCAGGTAATGATCAGTACACTAAGCCCACTTGGTTCCCCAAATTTCGTTCTTCTATGTTGAAGCGTTCGTTTCCAGTAACACTTTGAATTTTGGCGTTACACTGTTTTCTCCTATATAGATTGATGTATCTGGAACTCTAAATCCAACTTGGTTTGCACTAGCTTCTTGAAACCTGACACAATAAAGTAATTTCAAGTCTATCTCTATGTTTTGTTTTCTCTTGATGTAGCCCTAAGTAGTGATTGGAGAGAAACACTTTCATTGAAAGGGGTTGCCAAGTACACAAAAATTACGAATCTCCAGAAATCTCAGCAAACATTTTTTCATGCAAACTGGATGATACATTCAGGTAATGATCAGTACACTAAGCCCAGTTGGTTCCCCAAAATCGTTCTTCTATGTTGAAGCGTTCGTTTCCAGTAACACTTTGAATTTTGGCGTTTCACACTGTTTTCTCCTATATTGATAGATGTATTTGGAACTCTAAATCCAACACGGCTTGTGCTAGCTTCTTGAAACTTGACACAATAAAGTAGTTTCAATTTCTCTCTCTATGTTTTGTTTCCTCTTGATGTAGCCCTAAGCAGTGACCTGCAAGAAACACTTTCATTGTAAGGGGTTTCCAAGATTCCAAAAATTACGAATCTCCAGAAATCTCAGCAAATATTTTTTCACCCAAACTGGATGATACTTTCAGGTAATGATCAGTACAGTAAGCCCACTTGGTTCCCGTAATTTCCTTCTTCTATGTTGAATCGTTCATTTCCAGAAACAATTTGAATTTTGGCTTTTCACGCTGTTTTCTCCTATATTGATAGATGTATTTGGAACTCTAAATCCAACACGGTTTGTGCTAGCTTCTTGAAACTTGACACAGTAAAGTAGTTTCCAGGTCTATCTTTATGTTTTGTTTCCTCTTGATGTAGCCCTAACCAGTGACCTGCAAGAAACACTTTCATTGAAAGGGGTTTCCAAGCTTCCAAAAATTACGAATCTCAAGGAATCTCAGCAAGCATTTTTGCACCCAAACTGGATGATTCTTTCAGGTAATGATCAATACACTACGCCCACTTGGTTCCACAAATTTCATTCTTCTATGATGAAGCGTTCGTTTCCAGCAACAGTTTGAATTTTGGCGTTTCACACTGTTTTCTCCTATATTGATAGATGTATTTGGAACTCTAAATCCAACACGGTTTGTGCTAGCTTCTTGAAACTTGACACAGTAAAGTAGTTTCCAGGTGTATTTTTATGTTTTGTTTCCTCTAGATGTAGCCCTAAGCAGTGACCTGAAAGAAACACTTTCATTGAAAGGGGTTGCCAAGCATACAAAAATTATGAATCTACAGAAATCTCAGCAAATATTTTTTCACCCAACCTGGATGATACTTTCAGGTAATGATCAGTACAGAAAGCCCACATGGTTCCCCAAATTTCATTCTTCTATGTTGAAGCGTTCGTTTCCAGTAACACTTTGAATTTTGGCGTTTCACACTGTTTTCTCCTATATTGATTGATGTATTTGGAACTCTAAATCCAACACGGTTTGTGCTAGCTTCGTGAAACTTGACACAATAAAGTAGTTTCAAGTTCTCTCTCTATGTTTTGTTTCCTCTTGATGTAGCCCTAAGCAGTGACTGGAGAGAAACACTTTCATTGAAAGCAACCGGGTTGTCAAGCTTCCAAAAATTACGATTCTCCAGAAATCTCAGCAAACATTTTTTCACCCAAACTGGATGATACTTTCAGGTAATGATCAGTACACTAAGCCCACTTGGTTCCCCAAATTTCGTTCTTCTATGTTCAAGCGTTCGTTTCCAGCAACAGTTTGAATTTTGGCGTTTCACACTGTTTTTTCCTATATTGATAGATGTATTTGGAACTCTAAATCCAACACGGTTTGTGCTAGCTTCTTGAAACTTGACACAGTAAAGTAGTTTCCAGGTGTATCTTTATGTTTTCTTTCCTCTTGATGTAGCCCTAAGCAGTGACCTGCAAGAAACACTTTCATTGAAAGGGGTTTCCAAGCTTCCAAAAATTACGAATCTCAAGAAATCTGAGCAAACATTTTTTCACCCAAACTGGATGATACGTTCAGGTAATGATCAGTACAGTAAGCCCACTTGGTTCCCGAAATTTCCTTCTTCTATGTTGAATCGTTCGTTTCCAGTAACATTTGAATTTTGGCGATTCACACTGTCTTCTCCTATATTGATAGATGTATTTGGAACTCTAACTCTAACACATTTTATGCTAGCTTCTTGAAATTGACACAATAACGTAGTTTCAAGTTCTATCTCTATGTTTTCTTTCCTCTTGATGTAGCCCTAAGCAGTGACCTGCAAGAAACCCTTTCATTGAAAGGGGTTTCCAAGCTTCCAAAAATTACGAATCTCAAGAAATCTGAGCAAACATTTTTTCACCCAAACTGGATGATACGTTCAGGTAATGATCAGTACACTAAGCCCATTTAGTTCCACAAATTTGGTTCTTCTATGTTGAAGCGTTCGTTCCCAGCAACAGTTTGAATTTTGGCGTTTCACACTGTTTTCTCCTATATTGATAGATGTATTTGGAACTCTAAATCCAACACGGTTTCTGCTAGCTTCTTGAAACTTGACTCAGTAAAGTAGTTTCCAGTTCTCTCTCTATGTTTTGTTTCCTCTTGATGTAGCCCTAAGCAGTGACTGGAGAGAAACACTTTCATTGAACGAGGTTGCCAAGTATACAAAAATTACGAATCTCCAGAAATCTCAGCAAATATTTTTTAAACCAAACTGGATGATACTTTCAGGTAATGATCAGTACACTAAGCCCACTTGGTTCCCCAAATTTCGTTCTTCTATGTTGAAGCGTTCGTTTCCAGCAACAGTTTGAATTTTGGCGTTTCACACTGTTTTCTCCTATATTGATAGATGTATTTGAAACTCTAATCCAACACGGTATGTGCTAGCTTCTTGAAACTTGACACAATAAAGTAGTTTCAAGTTCTCTCTCTATGTTTTGTTTCCTCTTGATGTAGCCCTAAGCAGTGACTGGAGAGAAACACTTTCATTGAAAGGGGTTGCCAAGCTTCCAAAAATTACGAATCTCCAGAAATCTCAGCAAATATTATTTCACCCAAACTGAATGATACTTTCAGGTAATGATCAGTACACTAAGCCCACTTGGTTCTCCAAATTTCGTTCTTCTATGTTGAAGCGTTCGTTTCCAGTAACAGTTTGAATTTTGGCGTTTCACACCGTTTTGTCCTATATTGATAGATGTATTTGAAACTCTAAATCCAACACGGTTTGTGGTAGCTTCTTGAAACTTAACACAATAAAGAAGTTTCAAGTTCTCTCTCTATGTTTTGTTTCCTCTTGATGTAGCCCTAAGTAGTGACTGGCGAGAAACACTTTTTTGAAAGGTGTTGCCAAGTATACAAAAATTACGAATCTCCAGAAATCTCAGCAAATATTGTTTCACCCAAACTGGATGATACTTTCAGGTAATGATCAGTAAACGAAGCCCACTTGGTTTCCCAAATTTCGTTCTTCTATGTTCAAGCGTTCGTTTCCAGTAACAGTTTGAATTTTGGCGTTTCACACTGGTTTCTCCTATAGTGATAGATGTATTTGGAACTCTAAATCCAACACGGTTTGTGCTAGCTTCTTGAAACTTGACACAGTAAAGTAGTTTCAAGTTCTATCTCTATGTTTTGTTTCCTCTTGATGTAGCCCTAAGCAGTGACCTGCAAGAAACACTTACATTGAAAGGGGTTGCCAAGCTTCCAAAAATTACGAATCTCCAGAAATCTCAGCAAATATTATTTCACCCAAACTGAATGATACTTTTAGGTAATGATCAGTACACTAAGCCCACTTGGTTCCCCAAATTTCGTTCTTTTATGTTGAAGCGTTCGTTTCCAGTAACAGTTTGAATTTTGGCGTTTCACACTGTTTTGTCCTATATTGTTAGATGTATTTGAAACTCTAAATCCAACACGGTTTGTGCTAGCTTCTTGAAACTTGACACAATAAAGTAGTTTCAAGTTCTCTCTCTATATTTTGTTTCCTGTTGATGTAGCCCTAAGGAGTGACTGGCGAGAAACACTTTCATTGAAAGGGGTGGCCAAGCTTCCAAAAATTACGAATCTCCAGAAATCTCAGCAAACATATTTTCACCCAAACTGGATGATACTTTCAGGTAATGATCACTACACTAAGCCCATTTGGTTCCACAAATTTCGTTCTTCTATGTTGAAGCGTTCGTTTCCAGCAACAGTTTGAATTTTGGCGTTTCACACTGTTTTTTCCTATATTGATAGATGTATTTGGAACTCTAAATCCAACACGGTTTGTGCTAGCTTCTTGAAACTTGACACAGTAAAGTAGTTTCCAGGTGTATCTTTATGTTTTCTTTCCTCTTGATGTAGCCCTAAGCAGTGACCTGCAAGAAACACTTTCATTGAAAGGGGTTTCCAAGCTTCCAAAAATTACGAATCTCAAGAAATCTGAGCAAACATTTTTTCACCCAAACTGGATGATACGTTCAGGTAATGATCAGTACAGTAAGCCCACTTGGTTCCTGAAATTTCCTTCTTCTATGTTGAATCATTCGTTTCCAGTAACATTTGAATTTTGGCGATTCACACTGTCTTCTCCTATATTGATAGATGTATTTGGAACTCTAACTCTAACACATTTTATGCTAGCTTCTTGAAATTGACACAATAAAGTAGTTTCAAGTTCTATCTCTATGTTTTCTTTCCTCTTGATGTAGCCCTAAGCAGTGACCTGCAAGAAACCCTTTCATTGAAAGGGGTTTCCAAGCTTCCAAAAATTACGAATCTCAAGAAATCTGAGCAAACATTTTTTCACCCAAACTGGATGATACGTTCAGGTAATGATCAGTACACTAAGCCCATTTAGTTCCACAAATTTGGTTCTTCTATGTTGAAGCGTTCGTTCCCAGCAACAGTTTGAATTTTGGCGTTTCACACTGTTTTCTCCTATATTGATAGATGTATTTGGAACTCTAAATCCAACACGGTTTCTGCTAGCTTCTTGAAACTTGACTCAGTAAAGTAGTTTCCAGTTCTCTCTCTATGTTTTGTTTCCTCTTGATGTAGCCCTAAGCAGTGACTGGAGAGAAACACTTTCATTGAACGAGGTTGCCAAGTATACAAAAATTACGAATCTCCAGAAATCTCAGCAAATATTTTTTAAACCAAACTGGATGATACTTTCAGGTAATGATCAGTACACTAAGCCCACTTGGTTCCCCAAATTTCGTTCTTCTATGTTGAAGCGTTCGTTTCCAGCAACAGTTTGAATTTTGGCGTTTCACACTGTTTTCTCCTATATTGATAGATGTATTTGAAACTCTAATCCAACACGGTATGTGCTAGCTTCGTGAAACTTGACACAATAAAGTAGTTTCAAGTTCTCTCTCTATGTTTTGTTTCCTCTTGATGTAGCCCTAAGCAGTGACTGGAGAGAAACACTTTCATTGAAAGCAACCGGGTTGTCAAGCTTCCAAAAATTACGATTCTCCAGAAATCTCAGCAAACATTTTTTCACCCAAACTGGATAATACTTTCAGGTAATGATCAGTACACTAAGCCCACTTGGTTCCCCAAATTTCGTTCTTCTATGTTGAAGCGTTCGTTTCCAGCAACAGTTTGAATTTTGGCGTTTCACACTGTTTTTTCCTATATTGATAGATGTATTTGGAACTCTAAATCCAACACGGTTTGTGCTAGCTTCTTGAAACTTGACACAGTAAAGTAGTTTCCAGGTGTATCTTTATGTTTTCTTTCCTCTTGATGTAGCCCTAAGCAGTGACCTGCAAGAAACACTTTCATTGAAAGGGGTTTCCAAGCTTCCAAAAATTACGAATCTCAAGAAATCTGAGCAAACATTTTTTCACCCAAACTGGATGATACGTTCAGGTAATGATCAGCACAGTAAGCCCACTTGGTTCCCGAAATTTCCTTCTTCTATGTTGAATCGTTCGTTTCCAGTAACATTTGAATTTTGGCGATTCACACTGTCTTCTCCTATATTGATAGATGTATTTGGAACTCTAACTCTAACACATTTTATGCTAGCTTCTTGAAATTGACACAATAAAGTAGTTTCAAGTTCTATCTCTATGTTTTCTTTCCTCTTGATGTAGCCCTAAGCAGTGACCTGCAAGAAACCCTTTCATTGAAAGGGGTTTCCAAGCTTCCAAAAATTACGAATCTCAAGAAATCTGAGCAAACATTTTTTCACCCAAACTGGATGATACGTTCAGGTAATGATCAGTACACTAAGCCCATTTAGTTCCACAAATTTGGTTCTTCTATGTTGAAGCGTTCGTTCCCAGCAACAGTTTGAATTTTGGCGTTTCACACTGTTTTCTCCTATATTGATAGATGTATTTGGAACTCTAAATCCAACACGGTTTCTGCTAGCTTCTTGAAACTTGACTCAGTAAAGTAGTTTCCAGTTCTCTCTCTATGTTTTGTTTCCTCTTGATGTAGCCCTAAGCAGTGACTGGAGAGAAACACTTTCATTGAACGAGGTTGCCAAGTATACAAAAATTACGAATCTCCAGAAATCTCAGCAAATATTTTTTAAACCAAACTGGATGATACTTTCAGGTAATGATCAGTACACTAAGCCCACTTGGTTCCCCAAATTTCGTTCTTCTATGTTGAAGCGTTCGTTTCCAGCAACAGTTTGAATTTTGGCGTTTCACACTGTTTTCTCCTATATTGATAGATGTATTTGAAACTCTAATCCAACACGGTATGTGCTAGCTTCTTGAAACTTGACACAATAAAGTAGTTTCAAGTTCTCTCTCTATGTTTTGTTTCCTCTTGATGTAGCCCTAAGCAGTGACTGGAGAGAAACACTTTCATTGAAAGGGGTTGCCAAGCTTCCAAAAATTACGAATCTCCAGAAATCTCAGCAAATATTATTTCACCCAAACTGAATGATACTTTCAGGTAATGATCAGTACACTAAGCCCACTTGGTTCTCCAAATTTCGTTCTTCTATGTTGAAGCGTTCGTTTCCAGTAACAGTTTGAATTTTGGCGTTTCACACCGTTTTGTCCTATATTGATAGATGTATTTGAAACTCTAAATCCAACACGGTTTGTGGTAGCTTCTTGAAACTTAACACAATAAAGAAGTTTCAAGTTCTCCCTCTATGTTTTGTTTCCTCTTGATGTAGCCCTAAGTAGTGACTGGCGAGAAACACTTTTTTGAAAGGTGTTGCCAAGTATACAAAAATTACGAATCTCCAGAAATCTCAGCAAATATTGTTTCACCCAAACTGGATGATACTTTCAGGTAATGATCAGTAAACGAAGCCCACTTGGTTTCCCAAATTTCGTTCTTCTATGTTCAAGCGTTCGTTTCCAGTAACAGTTTGAATTTTGGCGTTTCACACTGGTTTCTCCTATAGTGATAGATGTATTTGGAACTCTAAATCCAACACGGTTTGTGCTAGCTTCTTGAAACTTGACACAGTAAAGTAGTTTCAAGTTCTCTCTCTATGTTTTGTTTCCTCTTGATGTAGCCCTAAGCAGTGACCTGCAAGAAACACTTACATTGAAAGGGGTTGCCAAGCTTCCAAAAATTACGAATCTCCAGAAATCTCAGCAAATATTATTTCACCCAAACTGAATGATACTTTTAGGTAATGATCAGTACACTAAGCCCACTTGGTTCCCCAAATTTCGTTCTTTTATGTTGAAGCGTTCGTTTCCAGTAACAGTTTGAATTTTGGCGTTTCACACTGTTTTGTCCTATATTGTTAGATGTATTTGAAACTCTAAATCCAACACGGTTTGTGCTAGCTTCTTGAAACTTGACACAATAAAGTAGTTTCAAGTTCTCTCTCTATATTTTGTTTCCTGTTGATGTAGCCCTAAGGAGTGACTGGCGAGAAACACTTTCATTGAAAGGGGTGGCCAAGCTTCCAAAAATTACGAATCTCCAGAAATCTCAGCAAACATATTTTCACCCAAACTGGATGATACTTTCAGGTAATGATCACTACACTAAGCCCATTTGGTTCCACAAATTTCGTTCTTATATGTTGAAGCGTTTGTTTCCAGCAACAGTTTGAATTTTGGCGTTTCACACTGTTTTCTCCTATATTGATAGATGTATATGGAACTCTAAATCCTACACGGTTTGTGCTAGCTGCTTGAAACTTGACACAGTAAAGTAGTTTCCAGGTCTATCTTTTTGTTTTGTTTCCTCTTGATGTAGCCCTAAGCAGTGACCTGCAAAAAAACACTTTCATTGAAAGGGGTTGCCAAGTATACAAAAATTACTAATCTCCAGACATCTCAGCAAATATTTTTTCACCCAAACTGGATGATAGTTGCAGGTAATGATCAGTACACTAAGCCCACTTGGTTCCCCAAATTTCGTTCTTCTATGTTGAAGCGTTCGTTTCCAGCAACACTTTGAATTTTGGCCTTTCACACTGTTTTCTCCTATATTGATACATGTATTTGGAACTCTAAAATCAACACGGTTTGTGCTAGCTCCTTGAAACTTGACATAATAAAGTAGTTTCAGGTTCTATCTCTATGTTTTGTTTCCTCTTGATGTAGCCCTAAGCAGTGACCTGCAAAAAACACTTTCATTGAAAGGCTTTGCCAAGTATACAAAAATTACGAATCTCCAGAAATCTCGGCAAACATTTTTTCACTCAAACTGGTTGATACTTTCAGGTAATGATCAGTACACTAAGCCCACTTGGTTCCCCAAATTTCGTTCTTCTATGTTGAAGCGTTCGTTTCCAGCAACACTTTCAATTTTGGCGTTTCACACTGTTTTCTCCTATATTGATAGATGTATTTGGAACTCTAAATCCAACACGGTTTGTGCTAGTTTCTTGAAACTTGACACAGTAAAGTAGTTTCCATTTCTATCTCTATGTTTTGTTTCATCTGGATGTAGCACTCAGCATGGACCTGGAAGAAGCACTTTCATTGAAAGGGGTTGCCAAGCATAAAAAAATTACGAAACTCCAAAATCTCAGCAAATATTTTTTTCACCCAAACTGGATGATACTTTCAGGTAATGATCAGTACACTAAGCCCACTTGGTTCCCCAAATTTCGTTCTTCTATGTTGAAGCGTTCGTTTCCAGTAACACTTTGAATTTTGGCGTTACACTGTTTTCTCCTATATAGATTGATGTATCTGGAACTCTAAATCCAACTTGGTTTGCACTAGCTTCTTGAAACCTGACACAATAAAGTAGTTTCAAGTCTATCTCTATGTTTTGTTTTCTCTTGATGTAGCCCTAAGTAGTGATTGGAGAGAAACACTTTCATTGAAAGGGGTTGCCAAGTATACAAAAATTACGAATCTCCAGAAATCTCAGCAAACATTTTTTCATGCAAACTGGATGATACATTCAGGTAATGATCAGTACACTAAGCCCACTTGGTTCCCCAAAATCGTTCTTCTATGTTGAAGCGTTCGTTTCCAGTAACACTTTGAATTTTGGCGTTTCACACTGTTTTCTCCTATATTGATAGATGTCTTTGGAACTCTAAATCCAACACGGCTTGTGCTAGCTTCTTGAAACTTGACACAATAAAGTAGTTTCAATTTCTCTCTCTATGTTTTGTTTCCTCTTGATGTAGCCCTAAGCAGTGACCTGCAAGAAACACTTTCATTGTAAGGGGTTTCCAAGATTCCAAAAATTACGAATCTCCAGAAATCTCAGCAAATATTTTTTCACCCAAACTGGATGATACTTTCAGGCAATGATCAGTACACTAAGCCCACTTGGTTCCCCGAATTTTGTTCTTCTATGTTGAAGTGTTCGTTTCCAGCAACAGTTTGAGTTTTGGCGTTTCACACTGTTTTCTCCTATATTGATAGATGTATTTGGAACCCTAATTCCAACACGGTTTGTGCTAGTTTCTTGAAACTTGACACAATAAAGTAGTTTAAATTTCTCTCTCTATGTTCTGTTTTCTCTTGATGTAGCCCTAAGCAGTGACTGGCGAGAAACACTTTCATTGAAAGGGGTAGCCAAGTATACAAAAATTACGAATCTCCAGAAATCTCAGCAAATATTTTTTCACCCAAACTGGATGATACTTTCAGGTAATGATCAGTACAGTAAGCCCACTTGGTTCCCGTAATTTCCTTCTTCTATGTTGAATCGTTCATTTCCAGAAACAATTTGAATTTTGGCTTTTCACGCTGTTTTCTCCTATATTGATAGATGTATTTGGAACTCTAAATCCAACACGGTTTGTGCTAGCTTCTTGAAACTTGACACAGTAAAGTAGTTTCCAGGTCTATCTTTATGTTTTGTTTCCTCTTGATGTAGCCCTAACCAGTGACCTGCAAGAAACACTTTCATTGAAAGGGGTTTCCAAGCTTCCAAAAATTACGAATCTCAAGGAATCTCAGCAAGCATTTTTGCACCCAAACTGGATGATTCTTTCAGGTAATGATCAATACACTACGCCCACTTGGTTCCACAAATTTCATTCTTCTATGATGAAGCGTTCGTTTCCAGCAACAGTTTGAATTTTGGCGTTTCACACTGTTTTCTCCTATATTGATAGATGTATTTGGAACTCTAAATCCAACACGGTTTGTGCTAGCTTCTTGAAACTTGACACAGTAAAGTAGTTTCCAGGTGTATTTTTATGTTTTGTTTCCTCTAGATGTAGCCCTAAGCAGTGACCTGAAAGAAACACTTTCATTGAAAGGGGTTGCCAAGCATACAAAAATTATGAATCTACAGAAATCTCAGCAAATATTTTTTCACCCAACCTGGATGATACTTTCAGGTAATGATCAGTACAGAAAGCCCACATGGTTCCCCAAATTTCATTCTTCTATGTTGAAGCGTTCGTTTCCAGTAACACTTTGAATTTTGGCGTTTCACACTGTTTTCTCCTATATTGATTGATGTATTTGGAACTCTAAATCCAACACGGTTTGTGCTAGCTTCGTGAAACTTGACACAATAAAGTAGTTTCAAGTTCTCTCTCTATGTTTTGTTTCCTCTTGATGTAGCCCTAAGCAGTGACTGGAGAGAAACACTTTCATTGAAAGCAACCGGGTTGTCAAGCTTCCAAAAATTACGATTCTCCAGAAATCTCAGCAAACATTTTTTCACCCAAACTGGATGATACTTTCAGGTAATGATCAGTACACTAAGCCCACTTGGTTCCCCAAATTTCGTTCTTCTATGTTCAAGCGTTCGTTTCCAGCAACAGTTTGAATTTTGGCGTTTCACACTGTTTTTTCCTATATTGATAGATGTATTTGGAACTCTAAATCCAACACGGTTTGTGCTAGCTTCTTGAAACTTGACACAGTAAAGTAGTTTCCAGGTGTATCTTTATGTTTTCTTTCCTCTTGATGTAGCCCTAAGCAGTGACCTGCAAGAAACACTTTCATTGAAAGGGGTTTCCAAGCTTCCAAAAATTACGAATCTCAAGAAATCTGAGCAAACATTTTTTCACCCAAACTGGATGATACGTTCAGGTAATGATCAGTACAGTAAGCCCACTTGGTTCCCGAAATTTCCTTCTTCTATGTTGAATCGTTCGTTTCCAGTAACATTTGAATTTTGGCGATTCACACTGTCTTCTCCTATATTGATAGATGTATTTGGAACTCTAACTCTAACACATTTTATGCTAGCTTCTTGAAATTGACACAATAACATAGTTTCAAGTTCTATCTCTATGTTTTCTTTCCTCTTGATGTAGCCCTAAGCAGTGACCTGCAAGAAACCCTTTCATTGAAAGGGGTTTCCAAGCTTCCAAAAATTACGAATCTCAAGAAATCTGAGCAAACATTTTTTCACCCAAACTGGATGATACGTTCAGGTAATGATCAGTACACTAAGCCCATTTAGTTCCACAAATTTGGTTCTTCTATGTTGAAGCGTTCGTTCCCAGCAACAGTTTGAATTTTGGCGTTTCACACTGTTTTCTCCTATATTGATAGATGTATTTGGAACTCTAAATCCAACACGGTTTCTGCTAGCTTCTTGAAACTTGACTCAGTAAAGTAGTTTCCAGTTCTCTCTCTATGTTTTGTTTCCTCTTGATGTAGCCCTAAGCAGTGACTGGAGAGAAACACTTTCATTGAACGAGGTTGCCAAGTATACAAAAATTACGAATCTCCAGAAATCTCAGCAAATATTTTTTAAACCAAACTGGATGATACTTTCAGGTAATGATCAGTACACTAAGCCCACTTGGTTCCCCAAATTTCGTTCTTCTATGTTGAAGCGTTCGTTTCCAGCAACAGTTTGAATTTTGGCGTTTCACACTGTTTTCTCCTATATTGATAGATGTATTTGAAACTCTAATCCAACACGGTATGTGCTAGCTTCTTGAAACTTGACACAATAAAGTAGTTTCAAGTTCTCTCTCTATGTTTTGTTTCCTCTTGATGTAGCCCTAAGCAGTGACTGGAGAGAAACACTTTCATTGAAAGGGGTTGCCAAGCTTCCAAAAATTACGAATCTCCAGAAATCTCAGCAAATATTATTTCACCCAAACTGAATGATACTTTCAGGTAATGATCAGTACACTAAGCCCACTTGGTTCTCCAAATTTCGTTCTTCTATGTTGAAGCGTTCGTTTCCAGTAACAGTTTGAATTTTGGCGTTTCACACCGTTTTGTCCTATATTGATAGATGTATTTGAAACTCTAAATCCAACACGGTTTGTGGTAGCTTCTTGAAACTTAACACAATAAAGAAGTTTCAAGTTCTCTCTCTATGTTTTGTTTCCTCTTGATGTAGCCCTAAGTAGTGACTGGCGAGAAACACTTTTTTGAAAGGTGTTGCCAAGTATACAAAAATTACGAATCTCCAGAAATCTCAGCAAATATTGTTTCACCCAAACTGGATGATACTTTCAGGTAATGATCAGTAAACGAAGCCCACTTGGTTTCCCAAATTTCGTTCTTCTATGTTCAAGCGTTCGTTTCCAGTAACAGTTTGAATTTTGGCGTTTCACACTGGTTTCTCCTATAGTGATAGATGTATTTGGAACTCTAAATCCAACACGGTTTGTGCTAGCTTCTTGAAACTTGACACAGTAAAGTAGTTTCAAGTTCTCTCTCTATGTTTTGTTTCCTCTTGATGTAGCCCTAAGCAGTGACCTGCAAGAAACACTTACATTGAAAGGGGTTGCCAAGCTTCCAAAAATTACGAATCTCCAGAAATCTCAGCAAATATTATTTCACCCAAACTGAATGATACTTTTAGGTAATGATCAGTACACTAAGCCCACTTGGTTCCCCAAATTTCGTTCTTTTATGTTGAAGCGTTCGTTTCCAGTAACAGTTTGAATTTTGGCGTTTCACACTGTTTTGTCCTATATTGTTAGATGTATTTGAAACTCTAAATCCAACACGGTTTGTGCTAGCTTCTTGAAACTTGACACAATAAAGTAGTTTCAAGTTCTCTCTCTATATTTTGTTTCCTGTTGATGTAGCCCTAAGGAGTGACTGGCGAGAAACACTTTCATTGAAAGGGGTGGCCAAGCTTCCAAAAATTACGAATCTCCAGAAATCTCAGCAAACATATTTTCACCCAAACTGGATGATACTTTCAGGTAATGATCACTACACTAAGCCCATTTGGTTCCACAAATTTCGTTCTTATATGTTGAAGCGTTTGTTTCCAGCAACAGTTTGAATTTTGGCGTTTCACACTGTTTTCTCCTATATTGATAGATGTATATGGAACTCTAAATCCTACACGGTTTGTGCTAGCTGCTTGAAACTTGACACAGTAAAGTAGTTTCCAGGTCTATCTTTTTGTTTTGTTTCCTCTTGATGTAGCCCTAAGCAGTGACCTGCAAAAAAACACTTTCATTGAAAGGGGTTGCCAAGTATACAAAAATTACTAATCTCCAGACATCTCAGCAAATATTTTTTCACCCAAACTGGATGATAGTTGCAGGTAATGATCAGTACACTAAGCCCACTTGGTTTCCCAAATTTCGTTCTTCTATGTTGAAGCGTTCGTTTCCAGCAACACTTTGAATTTTGGCCTTTCACACTGTTTTCTCCTATATTGATACATGTATTTGGAACTCTAAAATCAACACGGTTTGTGCTAGCTCCTTGAAACTTGACATAATAAAGTAGTTTCAGGTTCTATCTCTATGTTTTGTTTCCTCTTGATGTAGCCCTAAGCAGTGACCTGCAAAAAACACTTTCATTGAAAGGCTTTGCCAAGTATACAAAAATTACGAATCTCCAGAAATCTCGGCAAACATTTTTTCACTCAAACTGGTTGATACTTTCAGGTAATGATCAGTACACTAAGCCCACTTGGTTCCCCAAATTTCGTTCTTCTATGTTGAAGCGTTCGTTTCCAGCAACACTTTCAATTTTGGCGTTTCACACTGTTTTCTCCTATATTGATAGATGTATTTGGAACTCTAAATCCAACACGGTTTGTGCTAGTTTCTTGAAACTTGACACAGTAAAGTAGTTTCCATTTCTATCTCTATGTTTTGTTTCATCTGGATGTAGCACTCAGCATGGACCTGGAAGAAGCACTTTCATTGAAAGGGGTTGCCAAGCATAAAAAAATTACGAAACTCCAAAATCTCAGCAAATATTTTTTTCACCCAAACTGGATGATACTTTCAGGTAATGATCAGTACACTAAGCCCACTTGGTTCCCCAAATTTCGTTCTTCTATGTTGAAGCGTTCGTTTCCAGTAACACTTTGAATTTTGGCGTTACACTGTTTTCTCCTATATAGATTGATGTATCTGGAACTCTAAATCCAACTTGGTTTGCACTAGCTTCTTGAAACCTGACACAATAAAGTAGTTTCAAGTCTATCTCTATGTTTTGTTTTCTCTTGATGTAGCCCTAAGTAGTGATTGGAGAGAAACACTTTCATTGAAAGGGGTTGCCAAGTATACAAAAATTACGAATCTCCAGAAATCTCAGCAAACATTTTTTCATGCAAACTGGATGATACATTCAGGTAATGATCAGTACACTAAGCCCACTTGGTTCCCCAAAATCGTTCTTCTATGTTGAAGCGTTCGTTTCCAGTAACACTTTGAATTTTGGCGTTTCACACTGTTTTCTCCTATATTGATAGATGTCTTTGGAACTCTAAATCCAACACGGCTTGTGCTAGCTTCTTGAAACTTGACACAATAAAGTAGTTTCAATTTCTCTCTCTATGTTTTGTTTCCTCTTGATGTAGCCCTAAGCAGTGACCTGCAAGAAACACTTTCATTGTAAGGGGTTTCCAAGATTCCAAAAATTACGAATCTCCAGAAATCTCAGCAAATATTTTTTCACCCAAACTGGATGATACTTTCAGGCAATGATCAGTACACTAAGCCCACTTGGTTCCCCGAATTTTGTTCTTCTATGTTGAAGTGTTCGTTTCCAGCAACAGTTTGAGTTTTGGCGTTTCACACTGTTTTCTCCTATATTGATAGATGTATTTGGAACCCTAATTCCAACACGGTTTGTGCTAGTTTCTTGAAACTTGACACAATAAAGTAGTTTAAATTTCTCTCTCTATGTTCTGTTTTCTCTTGATGTAGCCCTAAGCAGTGACTGGCGAGAAACACTTTCATTGAAAGGGGTAGCCAAGTATACAAAAATTACGAATCTCCAGAAATCTCAGCAAATATTTTTTCACCCAAACTGGATGATACTTTCAGGTAATGATCAGTACAGTAAGCCCACTTGGTTCCCGTAATTTCCTTCTTCTATGTTGAATCGTTCATTTCCAGAAACAATTTGAATTTTGGCTTTTCACGCTGTTTTCTCCTATATTGATAGATGTATTTGGAACTCTAAATCCAACACGGTTTGTGCTAGCTTCTTGAAACTTGACACAGTAAAGTAGTTTCCAGGTCTATCTTTATGTTTTGTTTCCTCTTGATGTAGCCCTAACCAGTGACCTGCAAGAAACACTTTCATTGAAAGGGGTTTCCAAGCTTCCAAAAATTACGAATCTCAAGGAATCTCAGCAAGCATTTTTGCACCCAAACTGGATGATTCTTTCAGGTAATGATCAATACACTACGCCCACTTGGTTCCACAAATTTCATTCTTCTATGATGAAGCGTTCGTTTCCAGCAACAGTTTGAATTTTGGCGTTTCACACTGTTTTCTCCTATATTGATAGATGTATTTGGAACTCTAAATCCAACACGGTTTGTGCTAGCTTCTTGAAACTTGACACAGTAAAGTAGTTTCCAGGTGTATTTTTATGTTTTGTTTCCTCTAGATGTAGCCCTAAGCAGTGACCTGAAAGAAACACTTTCATTGAAAGGGGTTGCCAAGCATACAAAAATTATGAATCTACAGAAATCTCAGCAAATATTTTTTCACCCAACCTGGATGATACTTTCAGGTAATGATCAGTACAGAAAGCCCACATGGTTCCCCAAATTTCATTCTTCTATGTTGAAGCGTTCGTTTCCAGTAACACTTTGAATTTTGGCGTTTCACACTGTTTTCTCCTATATTGATTGATGTATTTGGAACTCTAAATCCAACACGGTTTGTGCTAGCTTCGTGAAACTTGACACAATAAAGTAGTTTCAAGTTCTCTCTCTATGTTTTGTTTCCTCTTGATGTAGCCCTAAGCAGTGACTGGAGAGAAACACTTTCATTGAAAGCAACCGGGTTGTCAAGCTTCCAAAAATTACGATTCTCCAGAAATCTCAGCAAACATTTTTTCACCCAAACTGGATGATACTTTCAGGTAATGATCAGTACACTAAGCCCACTTGGTTCCCCAAATTTCGTTCTTCTATGTTCAAGCGTTCGTTTCCAGCAACAGTTTGAATTTTGGCGTTTCACACTGTTTTTTCCTATATTGATAGATGTATTTGGAACTCTAAATCCAACACGGTTTGTGCTAGCTTCTTGAAACTTGACACAGTAAAGTAGTTTCCAGGTGTATCTTTATGTTTTCTTTCCTCTTGATGTAGCCCTAAGCAGTGACCTGCAAGAAACACTTTCATTGAAAGGGGTTTCCAAGCTTCCAAAAATTACGAATCTCAAGAAATCTGAGCAAACATTTTTTCACCCAAACTGGATGATACGTTCAGGTAATGATCAGTACAGTAAGCCCACTTGGTTCCCGAAATTTCCTTCTTCTATGTTGAATCGTTCGTTTCCAGTAACATTTGAATTTTGGCGATTCACACTGTCTTCTCCTATATTGATAGATGTATTTGGAACTCTAACTCTAACACATTTTATGCTAGCTTCTTGAAATTGACACAATAACATAGTTTCAAGTTCTATCTCTATGTTTTCTTTCCTCTTGATGTAGCCCTAAGCAGTGACCTGCAAGAAACCCTTTCATTGAAAGGGGTTTCCAAGCTTCCAAAAATTACGAATCTCAAGAAATCTGAGCAAACATTTTTTCACCCAAACTGGATGATACGTTCAGGTAATGATCAGTACACTAAGCCCATTTAGTTCCACAAATTTGGTTCTTCTATGTTGAAGCGTTCGTTCCCAGCAACAGTTTGAATTTTGGCGTTTCACACTGTTTTCTCCTATATTGATAGATGTATTTGGAACTCTAAATCCAACACGGTTTCTGCTAGCTTCTTGAAACTTGACTCAGTAAAGTAGTTTCCAGTTCTCTCTCTATGTTTTGTTTCCTCTTGATGTAGCCCTAAGCAGTGACTGGAGAGAAACACTTTCATTGAACGAGGTTGCCAAGTATACAAAAATTACGAATCTCCAGAAATCTCAGCAAATATTTTTTAAACCAAACTGGATGATACTTTCAGGTAATGATCAGTACACTAAGCCCACTTGGTTCCCCAAATTTCGTTCTTCTATGTTGAAGCGTTCGTTTCCAGCAACAGTTTGAATTTTGGCGTTTCACACTGTTTTCTCCTATATTGATAGATGTATTTGAAACTCTAATCCAACACGGTATGTGCTAGCTTCTTGAAACTTGACACAATAAAGTAGTTTCAAGTTCTCTCTCTATGTTTTGTTTCCTCTTGATGTAGCCCTAAGCAGTGACTGGAGAGAAACACTTTCATTGAAAGGGGTTGCCAAGCTTCCAAAAATTACGAATCTCCAGAAATCTCAGCAAATATTATTTCACCCAAACTGAATGATACTTTCAGGTAATGATCAGTACACTAAGCCCACTTGGTTCTCCAAATTTCGTTCTTCTATGTTGAAGCGTTCGTTTCCAGTAACAGTTTGAATTTTGGCGTTTCACACCGTTTTGTCCTATATTGATAGATGTATTTGAAACTCTAAATCCAACACGGTTTGTGGTAGCTTCTTGAAACTTAACACAATAAAGAAGTTTCAAGTTCTCTCTCTATGTTTTGTTTCCTCTTGATGTAGCCCTAAGTAGTGACTGGCGAGAAACACTTTTTTGAAAGGTGTTGCCAAGTATACAAAAATTACGAATCTCCAGAAATCTCAGCAAATATTGTTTCACCCAAACTGGATGATACTTTCAGGTAATGATCAGTAAACGAAGCCCACTTGGTTTCCCAAATTTCGTTCTTCTATGTTCAAGCGTTCGTTTCCAGTAACAGTTTGAATTTTGGCGTTTCACACTGGTTTCTCCTATAGTGATAGATGTATTTGGAACTCTAAATCCAACACGGTTTGTGCTAGCTTCTTGAAACTTGACACAGTAAAGTAGTTTCAAGTTCTATCTCTATGTTTTGTTTCCTCTTGATGTAGCCCTAAGCAGTGACCTGCAAGAAACACTTACATTGAAAGGGGTTGCCAAGCTTCCAAAAATTACGAATCTCCAGAAATCTCAGCAAATATTATTTCACCCAAACTGAATGATACTTTTAGGTAATGATCAGTACACTAAGCCCACTTGGTTCCCCAAATTTCGTTCTTTTATGTTGAAGCGTTCGTTTCCAGTAACAGTTTGAATTTTGGCGTTTCACACTGTTTTGTCCTATATTGTTAGATGTATTTGAAACTCTAAATCCAACACGGTTTGTGCTAGCTTCTTGAAACATGACACAATAAAGTAGTTTCAAGTTCTCTCTCTATATTTTGTTTCCTGTTGATGTAGCCCTAAGGAGTGACTGGCGAGAAACACTTTCATTGAAAGGGGTGGCCAAGCTTCCAAAAATTACGAATCTCCAGAAATCTCAGCAAACATATTTTCACCCAAACTGGATGATACTTTCAGGTAATGATCACTACACTAAGCCCATTTGGTTCCACAAATTTCGTTCTTCTATGTTGAAGCGTTCGTTTCCAGCAACAGTTTGAATTTTGGCGTTTCACACTGTTTTTTCCTATATTGATAGATGTATTTGGAACTCTAAATCCAACACGGTTTGTGCTAGCTTCTTGAAACTTGACACAGTAAAGTAGTTTCCAGGTGTATCTTTATGTTTTCTTTCCTCTTGATGTAGCCCTAAGCAGTGACCTGCAAGAAACACTTTCATTGAAAGGGGTTTCCAAGCTTCCAAAAATTACGAATCTCAAGAAATCTGAGCAAACATTTTTTCACCCAAACTGGATGATACGTTCAGGTAATGATCAGTACAGTAAGCCCACTTGGTTCCTGAAATTTCCTTCTTCTATGTTGAATCGTTCGTTTCCAGTAACATTTGAATTTTGGCGATTCACACTGTCTTCTCCTATATTGATAGATGTATTTGGAACTCTAACTCTAACACATTTTATGCTAGCTTCTTGAAATTGACACAATAAAGTAGTTTCAAGTTCTATCTCTATGTTTTCTTTCCTCTTGATGTAGCCCTAAGCAGTGACCTGCAAGAAACCCTTTCATTGAAAGGGGTTTCCAAGCTTCCAAAAATTACGAATCTCAAGAAATCTGAGCAAACATTTTTTCACCCAAACTGGATGATACGTTCAGGTAATGATCAGTACACTAAGCCCATTTAGTTCCACAAATTTGGTTCTTCTATGTTGAAGCGTTCGTTCCCAGCAACAGTTTGAATTTTGGCGTTTCACACTGTTTTCTCCTATATTGATAGATGTATTTGGAACTCTAAATCCAACACGGTTTCTGCTAGCTTCTTGAAACTTGACTCAGTAAAGTAGTTTCCAGTTCTCTCTCTATGTTTTGTTTCCTCTTGATGTAGCCCTAAGCAGTGACTGGAGAGAAACACTTTCATTGAACGAGGTTGCCAAGTATACAAAAATTACGAATCTCCAGAAATCTCAGCAAATATTTTTTAAACCAAACTGGATGATACTTTCAGGTAATGATCAGTACACTAAGCCCACTTGGTTCCCCAAATTTCGTTCTTCTATGTTGAAGCGTTCGTTTCCAGTAACACTTTGAATTTTGGCGTTTCACACTGTTTTCTCCTATATTGATAGATGTATTTGAAACTCTAATCCAACACGGTATGTGCTAGCTTCGTGAAACTTGACACAATAAAGTAGTTTCAAGTTCTCTCTCTATGTTTTGTTTCCTCTTGATGTAGCCCTAAGCAGTGACTGGAGAGAAACACTTTCATTGAAAGCAACCGGGTTGTCAAGCTTCCAAAAATTACGATTCTCCAGAAATCTCAGCAAACATTTTTTCACCCAAACTGGATAATACTTTCAGGTAATGATCAGTACACTAAGCCCACTTGGTTCCCCAAATTTCGTTCTTCTATGTTGAAGCGTTCGTTTCCAGCAACAGTTTGAATTTTGGCGTTTCACACTGTTTTTTCCTATATTGATAGATGTATTTGGAACTCTAAATCCAACACGGTTTGTGCTAGCTTCTTGAAACTTGACACAGTAAAGTAGTTTCCAGGTGTATCTTTATGTTTTCTTTCCTCTTGATGTAGCCCTAAGCAGTGACCTGCAAGAAACACTTTCATTGAAAGGGGTTTCCAAGCTTCCAAAAATTACGAATCTCAAGAAATCTGAGCAAACATTTTTTCACCCAAACTGGATGATACGTTCAGGTAATGATCAGTACAGTAAGCCCACTTGGTTCCCGAAATTTCCTTCTTCTATGTTGAATCGTTCGTTTCCAGTAACATTTGAATTTTGGCGATTCACACTGTCTTCTCCTATATTGATAGATGTATTTGGAACTCTAACTCTAACACATTTTATGCTAGCTTCTTGAAATTGACACAATAAAGTAGTTTCAAGTTCTATCTCTATGTTTTCTTTCCTCTTGATGTAGCCCTAAGCAGTGACCTGCAAGAAACCCTTTCATTGAAAGGGGTTTCCAAGCTTCCAAAAATTACGAATCTCAAGAAATCTGAGCAAACATTTTTTCACCCAAACTGGATGATACGTTCAGGTAATGATCAGTACACTAAGCCCATTTAGTTCCACAAATTTGGTTCTTCTATGTTGAAGCGTTCGTTCCCAGCAACAGTTTGAATTTTGGCGTTTCACACTGTTTTCTCCTATATTGATAGATGTATTTGGAACTCTAAATCCAACACGGTTTCTGCTAGCTTCTTGAAACTTGACTCAGTAAAGTAGTTTCCAGTTCTCTCTCTATGTTTTGTTTCCTCTTGATGTAGCCCTAAGCAGTGACTGGAGAGAAACACTTTCATTGAACGAGGTTGCCAAGTATACAAAAATTACGAATCTCCAGAAATCTCAGCAAATATTTTTTAAACCAAACTGGATGATACTTTCAGGTAATGATCAGTACACTAAGCCCACTTGGTTCCCCAAATTTCGTTCTTCTATGTTGAAGCGTTCGTTTCCAGCAACAGTTTGAATTTTGGCGTTTCACACTGTTTTCTCCTATATTGATAGATGTATTTGAAACTCTAATCCAACACGGTATGTGCTAGCTTCTTGAAACTTGACACAATAAAGTAGTTTCAAGTTCTCTCTCTATGTTTTGTTTCCTCTTGATGTAGCCCTAAGCAGTGACTGGAGAGAAACACTTTCATTGAAAGGGGTTGCCAAGCTTCCAAAAATTACGAATCTCCAGAAATCTCAGCAAATATTATTTCACCCAAACTGAATGATACTTTCAGGTAATGATCAGTACACTAAGCCCACTTGGTTCTCCAAATTTCGTTCTTCTATGTTGAAGCGTTCGTTTCCAGTAACAGTTTGAATTTTGGCGTTTCACACCGTTTTGTCCTATATTGATAGATGTATTTGAAACTCTAAATCCAACACGGTTTGTGGTAGCTTCTTGAAACTTAACACAATAAAGAAGTTTCAAGTTCTCTCTCTATGTTTTGTTTCCTCTTGATGTAGCCCTAAGTAGTGACTGGCGAGAAACACTTTTTTGAAAGGTGTTGCCAAGTATACAAAAATTACGAATCTCCAGAAATCTCAGCAAATATTGTTTCACCCAAACTGGATGATACTTTCAGGTAATGATCAGTAAACGAAGCCCACTTGGTTTCCCAAATTTCGTTCTTCTATGTTCAAGCGTTCGTTTCCAGTAACAGTTTGAATTTTGGTGTTTCACACTGGTTTCTCCTATATTGATAGATGTATTTGGAACTCTAAATCCAACACGGTTTGTGCTAGCTTCTTGAAACTTGACACAGTAAAGTAGTTTCAAGTTCTCTCTCTATGTTTTGTTTCCTCTTGATGTAGCCCTAAGCAGTGACCTGCAAGAAACACTTACATTGAAAGGGGTTGCCAAGCTTCCAAAAATTACGAATCTCCAGAAATCTCAGCAAATATTATTTCACCCAAACTGAATGATACTTTTAGGTAATGATCAGTACACTAAGCCCACTTGGTTCCCCAAATTTCGTTCTTTTATGTTGAAGCGTTCGTTTCCAGTAACAGTTTGAATTTTGGCGTTTCACACTGTTTTGTCCTATATTGTTAGATGTATTTGAAACTCTAAATCCAACACGGTTTGTGCTAGCTTCTTGAAACTTGACACAATAAAGTAGTTTCAAGTTCTCTCTCTATATTTTGTTTCCTGTTGATGTAGCCCTAAGGAGTGACTGGCGAGAAACACTTTCATTGAAAGGGGTGGCCAAGCTTCCAAAAATTACGAATCTCCAGAAATCTCAGCAAACATATTTTCACCCAAACTGGATGATACTTTCAGGTAATGATCACTACACTAAGCCCATTTGGTTCCACAAATTTCGTTCTTATATGTTGAAGCGTTTGTTTCCAGCAACAGTTTGAATTTTGGCGTTTCACACTGTTTTCTCCTATATTGATAGATGTATATGGAACTCTAAATCCTACACGGTTTGTGCTAGCTGCTTGAAACTTGACACAGTAAAGTAGTTTCCAGGTCTATCTTTTTGTTTTGTTTCCTCTTGATGTAGCCCTAAGCAGTGACCTGCAAAAAAACACTTTCATTGAAAGGGGTTGCCAAGTATACAAAAATTACTAATCTCCAGACATCTCAGCAAATATTTTTTCACCCAAACTGGATGATAGTTGCAGGTAATGATCAGTACACTAAGCCCACTTGGTTCCCCAAATTTCGTTCTTCTATGTTGAAGCGTTCGTTTCCAGCAACACTTTGAATTTTGGCCTTTCACACTGTTTTCTCCTATATTGATACATGTATTTGGAACTCTAAAATCAACACGGTTTGTGCTAGCTCCTTGAAACTTGACATAATAAAGTAGTTTCAGGTTCTATCTCTATGTTTTGTTTCCTCTTGATGTAGCCCTAAGCAGTGACCTGCAAAAAACACTTTCATTGAAAGGCTTTGCCAAGTATACAAAAATTACGAATCTCCAGAAATCTCGGCAAACATTTTTTCACTCAAACTGGTTGATACTTTCAGGTAATGATCAGTACACTAAGCCCACTTGGTTCCCCAAATTTCGTTCTTCTATGTTGAAGCGTTCGTTTCCAGCAACACTTTCAATTTTGGCGTTTCACACTGTTTTCTCCTATATTGATAGATGTATTTGGAACTCTAAATCCAACACGGTTTGTGCTAGTTTCTTGAAACTTGACACAGTAAAGTAGTTTCCATTTCTATCTCTATGTTTTGTTTCATCTGGATGTAGCACTCAGCATGGACCTGGAAGAAGCACTTTCATTGAAAGGGGTTGCCAAGCATAAAAAAATTACGAAACTCCAAAATCTCAGCAAATATTTTTTTCACCCAAACTGGATGATACTTTCAGGTAATGATCAGTACACTAAGCCCACTTGGTTCCCCAAATTTCGTTCTTCTATGTTGAAGCGTTCGTTTCCAGTAACACTTTGAATTTTGGCGTTACACTGTTTTCTCCTATATAGATTGATGTATCTGGAACTCTAAATCCAACTTGGTTTGCACTAGCTTCTTGAAACCTGACACAATAAAGTAGTTTCAAGTCTATCTCTATGTTTTGTTTTCTCTTGATGTAGCCCTAAGTAGTGATTGGAGAGAAACACTTTCATTGAAAGGGGTTGCCAAGTATACAAAAATTACGAATCTCCAGAAATCTCAGCAAACATTTTTTCATGCAAACTGGATGATACATTCAGGTAATGATCAGTACACTAAGCCCACTTGGTTCCCCAAAATCGTTCTTCTATGTTGAAGCGTTCGTTTCCAGTAACACTTTGAATTTTGGCGTTTCACACTGTTTTCTCCTATATTGATAGATGTCTTTGGAACTCTAAATCCAACACGGCTTGTGCTAGCTTCTTGAAACTTGACACAATAAAGTAGTTTCAATTTCTCTCTCTATGTTTTGTTTCCTCTTGATGTAGCCCTAAGCAGTGACCTGCAAGAAACACTTTCATTGTAAGGGGTTTCCAAGATTCCAAAAATTACGAATCTCCAGAAATCTCAGCAAATATTTTTTCACCCAAACTGGATGATACTTTCAGGCAATGATCAGTACACTAAGCCCACTTGGTTCCCCGAATTTTGTTCTTCTATGTTGAAGTGTTCGTTTCCAGCAACAGTTTGAGTTTTGGCGTTTCACACTGTTTTCTCCTATATTGATAGATGTATTTGGAACCCTAATTCCAACACGGTTTGTGCTAGTTTCTTGAAACTTGACACAATAAAGTAGTTTAAATTTCTCTCTCTATGTTCTGTTTTCTCTTGATGTAGCCCTAAGCAGTGACTGGCGAGAAACACTTTCATTGAAAGGGGTAGCCAAGTATACAAAAATTACGAATCTCCAGAAATCTCAGCAAATATTTTTTCACCCAAACTGGATGATACTTTCAGGTAATGATCAGTACAGTAAGCCCACTTGGTTCCCGTAATTTCCTTCTTCTATGTTGAATCGTTCATTTCCAGAAACAATTTGAATTTTGGCTTTTCACGCTGTTTTCTCCTATATTGATAGATGTATTTGGAACTCTAAATCCAACACGGTTTGTGCTAGCTTCTTGAAACTTGACACAGTAAAGTAGTTTCCAGGTCTATCTTTATGTTTTGTTTCCTCTTGATGTAGCCCTAACCAGTGACCTGCAAGAAACACTTTCATTGAAAGGGGTTTCCAAGCTTCCAAAAATTACGAATCTCAAGGAATCTCAGCAAGCATTTTTGCACCCAAACTGGATGATTCTTTCAGGTAATGATCAATACACTACGCCCACTTGGTTCCACAAATTTCATTCTTCTATGATGAAGCGTTCGTTTCCAGCAACAGTTTGAATTTTGGCGTTTCACACTGTTTTCTCCTATATTGATAGATGTATTTGGAACTCTAAATCCAACACGGTTTGTGCTAGCTTCTTGAAACTTGACACAGTAAAGTAGTTTCCAGGTGTATTTTTATGTTTTGTTTCCTCTAGATGTAGCCCTAAGCAGTGACCTGAAAGAAACACTTTCATTGAAAGGGGTTGCCAAGCATACAAAAATTATGAATCTACAGAAATCTCAGCAAATATTTTTTCACCCAACCTGGATGATACTTTCAGGTAATGATCAGTACAGAAAGCCCACATGGTTCCCCAAATTTCATTCTTCTATGTTGAAGCGTTCGTTTCCAGTAACACTTTGAATTTTGGCGTTTCACACTGTTTTCTCCTATATTGATTGATGTATTTGGAACTCTAAATCCAACACGGTTTGTGCTAGCTTCGTGAAACTTGACACAATAAAGTAGTTTCAAGTTCTCTCTCTATGTTTTGTTTCCTCTTGATGTAGCCCTAAGCAGTGACTGGAGAGAAACACTTTCATTGAAAGCAACCGGGTTGTCAAGCTTCCAAAAATTACGATTCTCCAGAAATCTCAGCAAACATTTTTTCACCCAAACTGGATGATACTTTCAGGTAATGATCAGTACACTAAGCCCACTTGGTTCCCCAAATTTCGTTCTTCTATGTTCAAGCGTTCGTTTCCAGCAACAGTTTGAATTTTGGCGTTTCACACTGTTTTTTCCTATATTGATAGATGTATTTGGAACTCTAAATCCAACACGGTTTGTGCTAGCTTCTTGAAACTTGACACAGTAAAGTAGTTTCCAGGTGTATCTTTATGTTTTCTTTCCTCTTGATGTAGCCCTAAGCAGTGACATGCAAGAAACACTTTCATTGAAAGGGGTTTCCAAGCTTCCAAAAATTACGAATCTCAAGAAATCTGAGCAAACATTTTTTCACCCAAACTGGATGATACGTTCAGGTAATGATCAGTACAGTAAGCCCACTTGGTTCCCGAAATTTCCTTCTTCTATGTTGAATCGTTCGTTTGCAGTAACATTTGAATTTTGGCGATTCACACTGTCTTCTCCTATATTGATAGATGTATTTGGAACTCTAACTCTAACACATTTTATGCTAGCTTCTTGAAATTGACACAATAAAGTAGTTTCAAGTTCTATCTCTATGTTTTCTTTCCTCTTGATGTAGCCCTAAGCAGTGACCTGCAAGAAACCCTTTCATTGAAAGGGGTTTCAAGCTTCCAAAAATTACGAATCTCAAGAAATCTGAGCAAACATTTTTTCACCCAAACTGGATGATACGTTCAGGTAATGATCAGTACACTAAGCCCATTTAGTTCCACAAATTTGGTTCTTCTATGTTGAAGCGTTCGTTCCCAGCAACAGTTTGAATTTTGGCGTTTCACACTGTTTTCTCCTATATTGATAGATGTATTTGGAACTCTAAATCCAACACGGTTTCTGCTAGCTTCTTGAAACTTGACTCAGTAAAGTAGTTTCCAGTTCTCTCTCTATGTTTTGTTTCCTCTTGATGTAGCCCTAAGCAGTGACTGGAGAGAAACACTTTCATTGAACGAGGTTGCCAAGTATACAAAAATTACGAATCTCCAGAAATCTCAGCAAATATTTTTTAAACCAAACTGGATGATACTTTCAGGTAATGATCAGTACACTAAGCCCACTTGGTTCCCCAAATTTCGTTCTTCTATGTTGAAGCGTTCGTTTCCAGCAACAGTTTGAATTTTGGCGTTTCACACTGTTTTCTCCTATATTGATAGATGTATTTGAAACTCTAATCCAACACGGTATGTGCTAGCTTCGTGAAACTTGACACAATAAAGTAGTTTCAAGTTCTCTCTCTATGTTTTGTTTCCTCTTGATGTAGCCCTAAGCAGTGACTGGAGAGAAACACTTTCATTGAAAGCAACCGGGTTGTCAAGCTTCCAAAAATTACGATTCTCCAGAAATCTCAGCAAACATTTTTTCACCCAAACTGGATAATACTTTCAGGTAATGATCAGTACACTAAGCCCACTTGGTTCCCCAAATTTCGTTCTTCTATGTTGAAGCGTTCGTTTCCAGCAACAGTTTGAATTTTGGCGTTTCACACTGTTTTTTCCTATATTGATAGATGTATTTGGAACTCTAAATCCAACACGGTTTGTGCTAGCTTCTTGAAACTTGACACAGTAAAGTAGTTTCCAGGTGTATCTTTATGTTTTCTTTCCTCTTGATGTAGCCCTAAGCAGTGACCTGCAAGAAACACTTTCATTGAAAGGGGTTTCCAAGCTTCCAAAAATTACGAATCTCAAGAAATCTGAGCAAACATTTTTTCACCCAAACTGGATGATACGTTCAGGTAATGATCAGTACAGTAAGCCCACTTGGTTCCCGAAATTTCCTTCTTCTATGTTGAATCGTTCGTTTCCAGTAACATTTGAATTTTGGCGATTCACACTGTCTTCTCCTATATTGATAGATGTATTTGGAACTCTAACTCTAACACATTTTATGCTAGCTTCTTGAAATTGACACAATAAAGTAGTTTCAAGTTCTATCTCTATGTTTTCTTTCCTCTTGATGTAGCCCTAAGCAGTGACCTGCAAGAAACCCTTTCATTGAAAGGGGTTTCCAAGCTTCCAAAAATTACGAATCTCAAGAAATCTGAGCAAACATTTTTTCACCCAAACTGGATGATACGTTCAGGTAATGATCAGTACACTAAGCCCATTTAGTTCCACAAATTTGGTTCTTCTATGTTGAAGCGTTCGTTCCCAGCAACAGTTTGAATTTTGGCGTTTCACACTGTTTTCTCCTATATTGATAGATGTATTTGGAACTCTAAATCCAACACGGTTTCTGCTAGCTTCTTGAAACTTGACTCAGTAAAGTAGTTTCCAGTTCTCTCTCTATGTTTTGTTTCCTCTTGATGTAGCCCTAAGCAGTGACTGGAGAGAAACACTTTCATTGAACGAGGTTGCCAAGTATACAAAAATTACGAATCTCCAGAAATCTCAGCAAATATTTTTTAAACCAAACTGGATGATACTTTCAGGTAATGATCAGTACACTAAGCCCACTTGGTTCCCCAAATTTCGTTCTTCTATGTTGAAGCGTTCGTTTCCAGCAACAGTTTGAATTTTGGCGTTTCACACTGTTTTCTCCTATATTGATAGATGTATTTGAAACTCTAATCCAACACGGTATGTGCTAGCTTCTTGAAACTTGACACAATAAAGTAGTTTCAAGTTCTCTCTCTATGTTTTGTTTCCTCTTGATGTAGCCCTAAGCAGTGACTGGAGAGAAACACTTTCATTGAAAGGGGTTGCCAAGCTTCCAAAAATTACGAATCTCCAGAAATCTCAGCAAATATTATTTCACCCAAACTGAATGATACTTTCAGGTAATGATCAGTACACTAAGCCCACTTGGTTCTCCAAATTTCGTTCTTCTATGTTGAAGCGTTCGTTTCCAGTAACAGTTTGAATTTTGGCGTTTCACACCGTTTTGTCCTATATTGATAGATGTATTTGAAACTCTAAATCCAACACGGTTTGTGGTAGCTTCTTGAAACTTAACACAATAAAGAAGTTTCAAGTTCTCTCTCTATGTTTTGTTTCCTCTTGATGTAGCCCTAAGTAGTGACTGGCGAGAAACACTTTTTTGAAAGGTGTTGCCAAGTATACAAAAATTACGAATCTCCAGAAATCTCAGCAAATATTGTTTCACCCAAACTGGATGATACTTTCAGGTAATGATCAGTAAACGAAGCCCACTTGGTTTCCCAAATTTCGTTCTTCTATGTTCAAGCGTTCGTTTCCAGTAACAGTTTGAATTTTGGCGTTTCACACTGGTTTCTCCTATAGTGATAGATGTATTTGGAACTCTAAATCCAATACGGTTTGTGCTAGCTTCTTGAAACTTGACACAGTAAAGTAGTTTCAAGTTCTATCTCTATGTTTTCTTTCCTCTTGATGTAGCCCTAAGCAGTGACCTGCAAGAAACCCTTTCATTGAAAGGGGTTTCCAAGCTTCCAAAAATTACGAATCTCAAGAAATCTGAGCAAACATTTTTTCACCCAAACTGGATGATACGTTCAGGTAATGATCAGTACACTAAGCCCATTTAGTTCCACAAATTTGGTTCTTCTATGTTGAAGCGTTCGTTCCCAGCAACAGTTTGAATTTTGGCGTTTCACACTGTTTTCTCCTATATTGATAGATGTATTTGGAACTCTAAATCCAACACGGTTTCTGCTAGCTTCTTGAAACTTGACTCAGTAAAGTAGTTTCCAGTTCTCTCTCTATGTTTTGTTTCCTCTTGATGTAGCCCTAAGCAGTGACTGGAGAGAAACACTTTCATTGAACGAGGTTGCCAAGTATACAAAAATTACGAATCTCCAGAAATCTCAGCAAATATTTTTTAAACCAAACTGGATGATACTTTCAGGTAATGATCAGTACACTAAGCCCACTTGGTTCCCCAAATTTCGTTCTTCTATGTTGAAGCGTTCGTTTCCAGCAACAGTTTGAATTTTGGCATTTCACACTGTTTTCTCCTATATTGATAGATGTATTTGAAACTCTAATCCAACACGGTATGTGCTAGCTTCTTGAAACTTGACACAATAAAGTAGTTTCAAGTTCTCTCTCTATGTTTTGTTTCCTCTTGATGTAGCCCTAAGCAGTGACTGGAGAGAAACACTTTCATTGAAAGGGGTTGCCAAGCTTCCAAAAATTACGAATCTCCAGAAATCTCAGCAAATATTATTTCACCCAAACTGAATGATACTTTCAGGTAATGATCAGTACACTAAGCCCACTTGGTTCTCCAAATTTCGTTCTTCTATGTTGAAGCGTTCGTTTCCAGTAACAGTTTGAATTTTGGCGTTTCACACCGTTTTGTCCTATATTGATAGATGTATTTGAAACTCTAAATCCAACACGGTTTGTGGTAGCTTCTTGAAACTTAACACAATAAAGAAGTTTCAAGTTCTCTCTCTATGTTTTGTTTCCTCTTGATGTAGCCCTAAGTAGTGACTGGCGAGAAACACTTTTTTGAAAGGTGTTGCCAAGTATACAAAAATTACGAATCTCCAGAAATCTCAGCAAATATTGTTTCACCCAAACTGGATGATACTTTCAGGTAATGATCAGTAAACGAAGCCCACTTGGTTTCCCAAATTTCGTTCTTCTATGTTCAAGCGTTCGTTTCCAGTAACAGTTTGAATTTTGGCGTTTCACACTGGTTTCTCCTATAGTGATAGATGTATTTGGAACTCTAAATCCAACACGGTTTGTGCTAGCTTCTTGAAACTTGACACAGTAAAGTAGTTTCAAGTTCTATCTCTATGTTTTGTTTCCTCTTGATGTAGCCCTAAGCAGTGACCTGCAAGAAACACTTACATTGAAAGGGGTTGCCAAGCTTCCAAAAATTACGAATCTCCAGAAATCTCAGCAAATATTATTTCACCCAAACTGAATGATACTTTTAGGTAATGATCAGTACACTAAGCCCACTTGGTTCCCCAAATTTCGTTCTTTTATGTTGAAGCGTTCGTTTCCAGTAACAGTTTGAATTTTGGCGTTTCACACTGTTTTGTCCTATATTGTTAGATGTATTTGAAACTCTAAATCCAACACGGTTTGTGCTAGCTTCTTGAAACTTGACACAATAAAGTAGTTTCAAGTTCTCTCTCTATATTTTGTTTCCTGTTGATGTAGCCCTAAGGAGTGACTGGCGAGAAACACTTTCATTGAAAGGGGTGGCCAAGCTTCCAAAAATTACGAATCTCCAGAAATCTCAGCAAACATATTTTCACCCAAACTGGATGATACTTTCAGGTAATGATCACTACACTAAGCCCATTTGGTTCCACAAATTTCGTTCTTCTATGTTGAAGCGTTCGTTTCCAGCAACAGTTTGAATTTTGGCGTTTCACACTGTTTTTTCCTATATTGATAGATGTATTTGGAACTCTAAATCCAACACGGTTTGTGCTAGCTTCTTGAAACTTGACACAGTAAAGTAGTTTCCAGGTGTATCTTTATGTTTTCTTTCCTCTTGATGTAGCCCTAAGCAGTGACCTGCAAAAAAACACTTTCATTGAAAGGGGTTGCCAAGTATACAAAAATTACTAATCTCCAGACATCTCAGCAAATATTTTTTCACCCAAACTGGATGATAGTTGCAGGTAATGATCAGTACACTAAGCCCACTTGGTTCCCCAAATTTCGTTCTTCTATGTTGAAGCGTTCGTTTCCAGCAACACTTTGAATTTTGGCCTTTCACACTGTTTTCTCCTATATTGATACATGTATTTGGAACTCTAAAATCAACACGGTTTGTGCTAGCTCCTTGAAACTTGACATAATAAAGTAGTTTCAGGTTCTATCTCTATGTTTTGTTTCCTCTTGATGTAGCCCTAAGCAGTGACCTGCAAAAAACACTTTCATTGAAAGGCTTTGCCAAGTATACAAAAATTACGAATCTCCAGAAATCTCGGCAAACATTTTTTCACTCAAACTGGTTGATACTTTCAGGTAATGATCAGTACACTAAGCCCACTTGGTTCCCCAAATTTCGTTCTTCTATGTTGAAGCGTTCGTTTCCAGCAACACTTTCAATTTTGGCGTTTCACACTGTTTTCTCCTATATTGATAGATGTATTTGGAACTCTAAATCCAACACGGTTTGTGCTAGTTTCTTGAAACTTGACACAGTAAAGTAGTTTCCATTTCTATCTCTATGTTTTGTTTTATCTGGATGTAGCACTCAGCATGGACCTGGAAGAAGCACTTTCATTGAAAGGGGTTGCCAAGCATAAAAAAATTACGAAACTCCAAAATCTCAGCAAATATTTTTTTCACCCAAACTGGATGATACTTTCAGGTAATGATCAGTACACTAAGCCCACTTGGTTCCCCAAATTTCGTTCTTCTATGTTGAAGCGTTCGTTTCCAGTAACACTTTGAATTTTGGCGTTACACTGTTTTCTCCTATATAGATTGATGTATCTGGAACTCTAAATCCAACTTGGTTTGCACTAGCTTCTTGAAACCTGACACAATAAAGTAGTTTCAAGTCTATCTCTATGTTTTGTTTTCTCTTGATGTAGCCCTAAGTAGTGATTGGAGAGAAACACTTTCATTGAAAGGGGTTGCCAAGTATACAAAAATTACGAATCTCCAGAAATCTCAGCAAACATTTTTTCATGCAAACTGGATGATACATTCAGGTAATGATCAGTACACTAAGCCCACTTGGTTCCCCAAAATCGTTCTTCTATGTTGAAGCGTTCGTTTCCAGTAACACTTTGAATTTTGGCGTTTCACACTGTTTTCTCCTATATTGATAGATGTCTTTGGAACTCTAAATCCAACACGGCTTGTGCTAGCTTCTTGAAACTTGACACAATAAAGTAGTTTCAATTTCTCTCTCTATGTTTTGTTTCCTCTTGATGTAGCCCTAAGCAGTGACCTGCAAGAAACACTTTCATTGTAAGGGGTTTCCAAGATTCCAAAAATTACGAATCTCCAGAAATCTCAGCAAATATTTTTTCACCCAAACTGGATGATACTTTCAGGCAATGATCAGTACACTAAGCCCACTTGGTTCCCCGAATTTTGTTCTTCTATGTTGAAGTGTTCGTTTCCAGCAACAGTTTGAGTTTTGGCGTTTCACACTGTTTTCTCCTATATTGATAGATGTATTTGGAACCCTAATTCCAACACGGTTTGTGCTAGTTTCTTGAAACTTGACACAATAAAGTAGTTTAAATTTCTCTCTCTATGTTCTGTTTTCTCTTGATGTAGCCCTAAGCAGTGACTGGCGAGAAACACTTTCATTGAAAGGGGTAGCCAAGTATACAAAAATTACGAATCTCCAGAAATCTCAGCAAATATTTTTTCACCCAAACTGGATGATACTTTCAGGTAATGATCAGTACAGTAAGCCCACTTGGTTCCCGTAATTTCCTTCTTCTATGTTGAATCGTTCATTTCCAGAAACAATTTGAATTTTGGCTTTTCACGCTGTTTTCTCCTATATTGATAGATGTATTTGGAACTCTAAATCCAACACGGTTTGTGCTAGCTTCTTGAAACTTGACACAGTAAAGTAGTTTCCAGGTCTATCTTTATGTTTTGTTTCCTCTTGATGTAGCCCTAACCAGTGACCTGCAAGAAACACTTTCATTGAAAGGGGTTTCCAAGCTTCCAAAAATTACGAATCTCAAGGAATCTCAGCAAGCATTTTTGCACCCAAACTGGATGATTCTTTCAGGTAATGATCAATACACTACGCCCACTTGGTTCCACAAATTTCATTCTTCTATGATGAAGCGTTCGTTTCCAGCAACAGTTTGAATTTTGGCGTTTCACACTGTTTTCTCCTATATTGATAGATGTATTTGGAACTCTAAATCCAACACGGTTTGTGCTAGCTTCTTGAAACTTGACACAGTAAAGTAGTTTCCAGGTGTATTTTTATGTTTTGTTTCCTCTAGATGTAGCCCTAAGCAGTGACCTGAAAGAAACACTTTCATTGAAAGGGGTTGCCAAGCATACAAAAATTATGAATCTACAGAAATCTCAGCAAATATTTTTTCACCCAACCTGGATGATACTTTCAGGTAATGATCAGTACAGAAAGCCCACTTGGTTCCCCAAATTTCATTCTTCTATGTTGAAGCGTTCGTTTCCAGTAACACTTTGAATTTTGGCGTTTCACACTGTTTTCTCCTATATTGATTGATGTATTTGGAACTCTAAATCCAACACGGTTTGTGCTAGCTTCGTGAAACTTGACACAATAAAGTAGTTTCAAGTTCTCTCTCTATGTTTTGTTTCCTCTTGATGTAGCCCTAAGCAGTGACTGGAGAGAAACACTTTCATTGAAAGCAACCGGGTTGTCAAGCTTCCAAAAATTACGATTCTCCAGAAATCTCAGCAAACATTTTTTCACCCAAACTGGATGATACTTTCAGGCAATGATCAGTACACTAAGCCCACTTGGTTCCCCAAATTTCGTTCTTCTATGTTGAAGCGTTCGTTTCCAGCAACAGTTTGAATTTTGGCGTTTCACACTGTTTTTTCCTATATTGATAGATGTATTTGGAACTCTAAATCCAACACGGTTTGTGCTAGCTTCTTGAAACTTGACACAGTAAAGTAGTTTCCAGGTGTATCTTTATGTTTTCTTTCCTCTTGATGTAGCCCTAAGCAGTGACGTGCAAGAAACACTTTCATTGAAAGGGGTTTCCAAGCTTCCAAAAATTACGAATCTCAAGAAATCTGAGCAAACATTTTTTCACCCAAACTGGATGATACGTTCAGGTAATGATCAGTACAGTAAGCCCACTTGGTTCCCGAAATTTCCTTCTTCTATGTTGAATCGTTCGTTTCCAGTAACATTTGAATTTTGGCGATTCACACTGTCTTCTCCTATATTGATAGATGTATTTGGAACTCTAACTCTAACACATTTTATGCTAGCTTCTTGAAATTGACACAATAAAGTAGTTTCAAGTTCTATCTCTATGTTTTCTTTCCTCTTGATGTAGCCCTAAGCAGTGACCTGCAAGAAACCCTTTCATTGAAAGGGGTTTCCAAGCTTCCAAAAATTACGAATCTCAAGAAATCTGAGCAAACATTTTTTCACCCAAACTGGATGATACGTTCAGGTAATGATCAGTACACTAAGCCCATTTAGTTCCACAAATTTGGTTCTTCTATGTTGAAGCGTTCGTTCCCAGCAACAGTTTGAATTTTGGCGTTTCACACTGTTTTCTCCTATATTGATAGATGTATTTGGAACTCTAAATCCAACACGGTTTCTGCTAGCTTCTTGAAACTTGACTCAGTAAAGTAGTTTCCAGTTCTCTCTCTATGTTTTGTTTCCTCTTGATGTAGCCCTAAGCAGTGACTGGAGAGAAACACTTTCATTGAACGAGGTTGCCAAGTATACAAAAATTACGAATCTCCAGAAATCTCAGCAAATATTTTTTAAACCAAACTGGATGATACTTTCAGGTAATGATCAGTACACTAAGCCCACTTGGTTCCCCAAATTTCGTTCTTCTATGTTGAAGCGTTCGTTTCCAGCAACAGTTTGAATTTTGGCGTTTCACACTGTTTTCTCCTATATTGATAGATGTATTTGAAACTCTAATCCAACACGGTATGTGCTAGCTTCTTGAAACTTGACACAATAAAGTAGTTTCAAGTTCTCTGTCTATGTTTTGTTTCCTCTTGATGTAGCCCTAAGCAGTGACTGGAGAGAAACACTTTCATTGAAAGGGGTTGCCAAGCTTCCAAAAATTACGAATCTCCAGAAATCTCAGCAAATATTATTTCACCCAAACTGAATGATACTTTCAGGTAATGATCAGTACACTAAGCCCACTTGGTTCTCCAAATTTCGTTCTTCTATGTTGAAGCGTTCGTTTCCAGTAACAGTTTGAATTTTGGCGTTTCACACCGTTTTGTCCTATATTGATAGATGTATTTGAAACTCTAAATCCAACACGGTTTGTGGTAGCTTCTTGAAACTTAACACAATAAAGAAGTTTCAAGTTCTCTCTCTATGTTTTGTTTCCTCTTGATGTAGCCCTAAGCAGTGACTGGCGAGAAACACTTTTTTGAAAGGTGTTGCCAAGTATACAAAAATTACGAATCTCCAGAAATCTCAGCAAATATTGTTTCACCCAAACTGGATGATACTTTCAGGTAATGATCAGTAAACGAAGCCCACTTAGTTTCCCAAATTTCGTTCTTCTATGTTCAAGCGTTCGTTTCCAGTAACAGTTTGAATTTTGGCGTTTCACACTGGTTTCTCCTATAGTGATAGATGTATTTGGAACTCTAAATCCAACACGGTTTGTGCTAGCTTCTTGAAACTTGACACAGTAAAGTAGTTTCAAGTTCTATCTCTATGTTTTGTTTCCTCTTGATGTAGCCCTAAGCAGTGACCTGCAAGAAACACTTACATTGAAAGGGGTTGCCAAGCTTCCAAAAATTACGAATCTCCAGAAATCTCAGCAAATATTATTTCACCCAAACTGAATGATACTTTTAGGTAATGATCAGTACACTAAGCCCACTTGGTTCCCCAAATTTCGTTCTTTTATGTTGAAGCGTTCGTTTCCAGTAACAGTTTGAATTTTGGCGTTTCACACTGTTTTGTCCTATATTGTTAGATGTATTTGAAACTCTAAATCCAACACGGTTTGTGCTAGCTTCGTGAAACTTGACACAATAAAGTAGTTTCAAGTTCTCTCTCTATGTTTTGTTTCCTCTTGATGTAGCCCTAAGCAGTGACTGGAGAGAAACACTTACATTGAAAGGGGTTGCCAAGCTTCCAAAAATTACGAAACTCCAAAATCTCAGCAAACATTTTTTCACCCAAACTGAATGATACTTTCAGGTAATGATCAGTACACTAAGCCCACTTGGATCCCCAAATTTTGTTCTTCTATGTTGAAGCGTTTGTTTCCAGTAACACTTTGAATTTTGGCGTTTCACACTGTTTTCTCCTATATTGATAGATGTATTTGAAACTCTAAATCCAACACGGTTTGTGCTAGCTTCTTGAAACTTGACACAATAAAGAAGTTTCAAGTTCTCTCTCTATGTTTTGTTTCCTCTTGATGTAGCCCTAAGCAGTGACTGGCGAGAAACACTTCCTTTGAAAGGGGTTGCCAAGTATACAAAAATTACGAATCTCCAGAAATCTCAGCAAATATTTTTTCACCCAAACTGGATGATACTTTCAGGTAATGATCAGTACACTACGCCCACTTGTTTCCCCAAATTTCGTTCTTCTATGTTGAAGCGTTCGTTTCCAGCAACAGTTTGAATTTTGGTGTTTCACACTGTTTTCTCCTATATTTATAGATGTATTTGGAACTCTAAATCTAACACGGTTTCTGCTAGCTTCTTGAAACTTGACACAATAAAGTAGTTTCAAGTTCTCTCTCTATGTTTTGTTTCCACTTGATGTAGCCCTAAGCAGTGACCTGCAACAAACACTTTCATTGAAAGGGGTTGCCAAGTATACAAAAATTACGAATCTCCAGAAATCTCAGCAAATATTTTTTAATCCAAACTGGATGATACATTCAGGTAATGATCAGTACACTAAGCCCACTTGGTTCCCCAAATTTCGTTCTTCTATGTTGAAGCGTTCGTTTCCAGCAACAGTTTGAATTTTGGCGTTTCACACTGTTTTTTCCTATATTGATAGATGTATTTGGAACTCTAAATCCAACACGGTTTGTGCTAGCTTCTTGAAACTTGACACAGTAAAGTAGTTTCCAGGTGTATCTTTATGTTTTCTTTCCTCTTGATGTAGCCCTAAGCAGTGACCTGCAAGAAACACTTTCATTGAAAGGGGTTTCCAAGCTTCCAAAAATTACGAATCTCAAGAAATCTGAGCAAACATTTTTTCACCCAAACTGGATGATACGTTCAGGTAATGATCAGTACAGTAAGCCCACTTGGTTCCCGAAATTTCCTTCTTCTATGTTGAATCGTTCGTTTCCAGTAACATTTGAATTTTGGCGATTCACACTGTCTTCTCCTATATTGATAGATGTATTTGGAACTCTAACTCTAACACATTTTATGCTAGCTTCTTGAAATTGACACAATAAAGTAGTTTCAAGTTCTATCTCTATGTTTTCTTTCCTCTTGATGTAGCCCTAAGCAGTGACCTGCAAGAAACCCTTTCATTGAAAGGGGTTTCCAAGCTTCCAAAAATTACGAATCTCAAGAAATCTGAGCAAACATTTTTTCACCCAAACTGGATGATACGTTCAGGTAATGATCAGTACACTAAGCCCATTTAGTTCCACAAATTTGGTTCTTCTATGTTGAAGCGTTCGTTCCCAGCAACAGTTTGAATTTTGGCGTTTCACACTGTTTTCTCCTATATTGATAGATGTATTTGGAACTCTAAATCCAACACGGTTTCTGCTAGCTTCTTGAAACTTGACACAGTAAAGTAGTTTCCAGTTCTCTCTCTATGTTTTGTTTCCTCTTGATGTAGCCCTAAGCAGTGACTGGAGAGAAACACTTTCATTGAACGAGGTTGCCAAGTATACAAAAATTACGAATCTCCAGAAATCTCAGCAAATATTTTTTAAACCAAACTGGATGATACTTTCAGGTAATGATCAGTACACTAAGCCCACTTGGTTCCCCAAATTTCGTTCTTCTATGTTGAAGCGTTCGTTTCCAGCAACAGTTTGAATTTTGGCGTTTCACACTGTTTTCTCCTATATTGATAGATGTATTTGAAACTCTAATCCAACACGGTATGTGCTAGCTTCTTGAAACTTGACACAATAAAGTAGTTTCAAGTTCTCTGTCTATGTTTTGTTTCCTCTTGATGTAGCCCTAAGCAGTGACTGGAGAGAAACACTTTCATTGAAAGGGGTTGCCAAGCTTCCAAAAATTACGAATCTCCAGAAATCTCAGCAAATATTATTTCACCCAAACTGAATGATACTTTCAGGTAATGATCAGTACACTAAGCCCACTTGGTTCTCCAAATTTCGTTCTTCTATGTTGAAGCGTTCGTTTCCAGTAACAGTTTGAATTTTGGCGTTTCACACCGTTTTGTCCTATATTGATAGATGTATTTGAAACTCTAAATCCAACACGGTTTGTGGTAGCTTCTTGAAACTTAACACAATAAAGAAGTTTCAAGTTCTCTCTCTATGTTTTGTTTCCTCTTGATGTAGCCCTAAGCAGTGACTGGCGAGAAACACTTTTTTGAAAGGTGTTGCCAAGTATACAAAAATTACGAATCTCCAGAAATCTCAGCAAATATTGTTTCACCCAAACTGGATGATACTTTCAGGTAATGATCAGTAAACGAAGCCCACTTGGTTTCCCAAATTTCGTTCTTCTATGTTCAAGCGTTCGTTTCCAGTAACAGTTTGAATTTTGGCGTTTCACACTGGTTTCTCCTATAGTGATAGATGTATTTGGAACTCTAAATCCAACACGGTTTGTGCTAGCTTCTTGAAACTTGACACAGTAAAGTAGTTTCAAGTTCTATCTCTATGTTTTGTTTCCTCTTGATGTAGCCCTAAGCAGTGACCTGCAAGAAACACTTACATTGAAAGGGGTTGCCAAGCTTCCAAAAATTACGAATCTCCAGAAATCTCAGCAAATATTATTTCACCCAAACTGAATGATACTTTTAGGTAATGATCAGTACACTAAGCCCACTTGGTTCCCCAAATTTCGTTCTTTTATGTTGAAGCGTTCGTTTCCAGTAACAGTTTGAATTTTGGCGTTTCACACTGTTTTGTCCTATATTGTTAGATGTATTTGGAACTCTAAATCCAACACGGTTTGTGCTAGCTTCGTGAAACTTGACACAATAAAGTAGTTTCAAGTTCTCTCTCTATGTTTTGTTTCCTCTTGATGTAGCCCTAAGCAGTGACTGGAGAGAAACACTTACATTGAAAGGGGTTGCCAAGCTTCCAAAAATTACGAAACTCCAAAATCTCAGCAAACATTTTTTCACCCAAACTGAATGATACTTTCAGGTAATGATCAGTACACTACGCCCACTTGTTTCCCCAAATTTCGTTCTTCTATGTTGAAGCGTTCGTTTCCAGCAACAGTTTGAATTTTGGCGTTTCACACTGTTTTCTCCTATATTTATAGATGTATTTGGAACTCTAAATCTAACACGGTTTCTGCTAGCTTCTTGAAACTTGACACAATAAAGTAGTTTCAAGTTCTCTCTCTATGTTTTGTTTCCACTTGATGTAGCCCTAAGCAGTGACCTGCAACAAACTCTTTCATTGAAAGGGGTTGCCAAGTATACAAAAATTACGAATCTCCAGAAATCTCAGCAAATATTTTTTAATCCAAACTGGATGATACTTTCAGGTAATGATCAGTACACTAAGCCCACTTGGTTCCCCAAATTTCGTTCTTCTATGTTGAAGCGTTCGTTTCCAGCAACAGTTTGAATTTTGGCATTTCACACTGTTTTCTCCTATGTTGATAGATGTATTTGAAACTCTAAATCCAACACGGTTTGTGCTAGCTTCTTGAAACTTGACACAATAATGTAGTTTCAAGTTCTCTCTCTATGTTTTGTTTCCTCTTGATGTAGCCCTAAGCAGTGACCTGCAAGAAACACTTTCATTGAAAGGGATTTTCAAGCTTCCAAAAATTACGAATCTCCAGCAATCTCAGCAAACATTTTTTCACCCAAACTGGATGATACTTTCAGGTAATGATCAGTACAGTAATCACACTTGGTTCCCCAAATTTCGTTTTTTTTTGTTGAAGCGTTCGTTTCCAGCAACAGTTTGAATTTTGGCGTTTCACACTGTTTTCTCCTATATTGATAGATGTATTTGGAACTCTAAATCTAACACGGTTTGTGCTAGCTTCTTGAAACTTGACACAATAAAGTAGTTTCAAGTTCTCTCTCTATGTATTATTTCCTCTTGATGTAGCCCTAAGCAGTGACTGGCGAGAAACACTTTCATTGAAAAGTGTTGCCAAGTATACAAAAATTACGAATCTCCAGAAATCTCAGCGAATATTTTTTAAACCAAACTGGATGATACTTTCAGGTAATGATCAGTACCCTAAGCCCACTTGGTTCCCCAAATTTCGTTCTTCTATGTTGAAGCGTTCGTTTCCAGCAACAGTTTGAATTTTGGCGTTTCACACTGTTTTCTCCTATATTGATAGATGTATTTGAAACTCTAATCCAACACGGTATGTGCTAGCTTCTTGAAACTTGACACAATAAAGTAGTTTCAAGTTCTCTCTCTATGTTTTGTTTCCTCTTGATGTAGCCCTAAGCAGTGACTGGAGAGAAACACTTTCATTGAAAGGGGTTCCCAAGCATACAAAAATTACGAATCTCCAGATATCTCATAAACATTTTTTCACCCAAACTGGATGATACTTTCAGGTAATGATCAGTACACTAAGCCTACTTGGTTCCCCAAATTTCGTTCTTCTATGTTGAAAAGTTCGTTTCCAGCAAAAGTTTGAATTTTGGCGTTTCACACTGTTTTCTCCTATATTGATAGATGTATTTGGAACTCTTAATCCAACACGGTTTGCGCTAGCTTCGTGAAACTTGACACAATAAATTAGTTTCAAGTTCTATCTCTATGTTTTGTTTCCTCTTGATGTAGCCCTAAGCAGTGACTGGCGAAAACACTTTCATTGAAAGGGGATGCCAAGCATACACAAATTACGAATCTCCAAAAATCTCAGCAAATATTTTATCACCCAAACTGGATGATACTGTCAGGTAATGATCAGTAAACTAATCCCACTTGGTTCCCCAAATTTCATTCTTCTATGTTGAAGCGTTCGTTTCCAGTAACACTTTGAATTTTGGCGTTTCACGCTGTTTTCTGCTATATTGATAGATGTATTTGGAACGCTAAATCCAACATGGTTTGTGCTAGCTTCGTGAAACTTGACACAATAAAGTAGTTTCAAGTTCTATCTCTATGTTTTGTTTCCTCTTGATGTACCCTAAGCAGTGACTGCAGAGAAACACTTTCATTTAAAGGGGCTGCCAAGCTTCCAATAATTACGAATCTCAGGAAATCTCAGGAAACATTTTTTCAACCAAACTGGATGATACTTACAGGTAATGATCAATACACTAAGCCCACTTGGGTCCCCAAATTTCATTCTTCTATGTTGAAGCGTTCGTTTCCAGCAACAGTTTGAATTTTGGCGTTTCACACTGTTTTCTCATATATTGATAGATGTATTTGGAACTCTAAGTCCAACACGGTTTGTGCTAGCTTCTTGAAACTTGACACAATAAAGTAGTTTCAAGTTCTCTCTCTATGTTTTGTTTCCTCTTGATGTAGCCCTAAGCAGTGACTGGTGAGAAACACTTTCATTGAAAGAGGTTGCTAAGCTTCCAAAAATTACGAATCTCAGGAAATCTCAGCAAACATTTTTTCACCCAAACTGGATGATACTTTCAGGTAATGATTAGTACACTAAGCCCACTTGGTTCCCCAAATTTCGTTCCTCTATGTTGAAGCCTTTGTTTCCAGTAACACTTTGAATTTTGGCGTTTCACACTGTTTCCTCCTATATTGATAGATGTATTTGGAATCTAAATCCAACACAGTTTGTGCTTGATTCTTGAAACTTGACCCAGTAAAGTAGTTTTTAGTTCTATCTTCATGTTTTGTTTCCTCTTGATGTAGCCCAAAGCAGTGACCTGCAAGAAACACTTTCATTGAAAGGGGTTGCCAAGCATACAAAAATTACGAATCTCCAGAAATCTCAGCAAATATTTTATCACCCAAACTGGATGATACTGTCAGGTAATGATCAGTACACTAAGCCCACTTGGTTCCCAAAATTTCGTTCTTCTATGTTGAAGCGTTCGTTTCCAGAAACAGTTTGAATTTTGGCGTTACACACTGTTTTCTCCTATATTGATAGATGTATTTGGAACTCTACATCCAACACGGTTTGTGCTAGCTCGTGAAACTTGACACAATAAAGAAGTTTCAAGTTCTATCTCTATGTTTTGTTTCCTCTTGATGTAGCCCTGAGCAGTGACTGTCAAGAAGCACTTTCATTGAAAGGGGTTGCCAAGTATACAAAAATTACAAATCTCCAGAAATCTCAGCAAATATTTTTTCACCCAAACTGAATGATACTTTAAGGTAATGATCAGTACACTAAGCCCACTTGGTTCCCCAAATTTCGTTCTTCTATGTAGAAGCGTTCGTTTCCAGCAACAGTTTGAATTTTGGCGTTTCACACTGTTTTCTCCTATATTGATAGATGTATTTGGAACTCTAAATCCAACACAGTTTGTGCTAGCTTCGTGAAACTTGACACAATAAAGTAGATTCAAGTTCTGTCTCTATGTTTTGTTTCCTCTTGATGTAGCCCTAAGCAGTGACCTGCAAGAAACACTTTCATTGAAAGGTGTTGCCAAGCATACAAAAATTACGAATCTCCAGAAATCTCAGCAAACATTTTTTCACCCAAACTGGATGATACTTTCAGGTAATGATCAGTACACTAAGCCCACTTGGTTCCCCAAATTTCGTTCTTCTATGTTGAAGCGTTCGTTTCCAGCAACAGTTTGAATTTTGGCGTTTCACACTGATTTCTCCTAATGATAGATGTATTTGGAACTCCAAATCCAACACAGTTTGTGCTAGTTTGTTGAAACTTGACACAGTAAAGTAGTTTCCAGTTCTATCTTTATGTTTTGTTTCCTCTTGATGTAGCCCTAAGCAGTGACCTGCAAGAAACACTTTCATTGAAAGGGGTTGCCAAGTATACAAAAATTACGAATCTCCAGAAATCTCAGCAAATATTTTTTCACCCAAACTGGATAATACTTTCAGGTAATGATCAGTACACTAAGCCCACTTGGTTCCCCAAATTTCGTTCTTCTATGTTGAAGCGTTCGTTTCCAGCAACAGTTTGAATTTTGGCGTTTCACACTGTTTTCTCCTATATTGATAGATGTATTTGGAACTCTAAATCCAACACGGTTTGTGCTAGTTTCTTGAAACTTGACACAGTAAAGTAGTTACCAGTTCTATCTTTACGTTTTGTTTCCTCTTGATTTAGCCCTAAGCAGTGACCTGCAAGAAACACTTTCATTGAAAGGGGTTGCCAAGCATACAAAAATTACGAATCTCCAGAAATCCCAGCAAATATTTTTTCACCCAAACTGAATGATACCTTCAGGTAATGATCAGCACACTAAGCCCACTTGGTTCCCCAAATTTCGTTCTTCTATGTTGAAGCGTTCGTTTCCAGTAACAATTTGAATTTTGGCATTTCACACTGTGTTTTCCTGTATTGATAGATGTATTTGGAACTCTAACTCCAACAAGGTTTGTGCTAGCTTCTTGAAAAGTGACACAATAAAGTAGTTTCAAGTTTTCTCTCTATGTTTTGTTTCCTCTTGATGTAGCCCTAAAGAGTGCATGGCGAGAAAGACTTTCGTTGAAAGGGGTTGCCAAGTATACAAAAATTACGAATCTCCGGAAATTTCAGCAAATATTTTTTCACCCAAACTGAATGATAATTTCAGGTAATGATCAGCACACTAAGCCGACTTGGTTCCCCAAATTTCGTTCTTCTATGTTTAAGCGTTCGTTTCCAGTAACACTTTGAATTTTGGCGTTTCACACTGTTTTCTCCTATAGTGATAGATGTATTTGGAACTCTAAATCCAACACGGTTTGAGCTAGCATCGTTCAACTTGACACAATAAAGTAGTTTCAAGTTCTCTATCTATGTTTTGTTTCTTCTCGATGTAGCCTTAAGCAGTGACTGGCGAGAAACACTTTCATTGAAAGGGGTTGCCAAGCTTCCAAAAATTACAAATCTCCAGAAATCTCAGCAAACATTTTTTCACCCAAACTGGATGATACTTTCAGGTAATGATCAGTCCACTAAGCCCACTTGGTTCCCCAAATTTTGTTCTTCTATGTTGAAGCGTTCGTTTCCAGCAACAGTTTGAATTTTGGCGTTTCACACTGTTTTCTCCTATATTGATAGATGTATTTGGAACTCTAAATCCAACACCGTTTGTGCTAGCTTCTTGAAACTTGACACAGTAAAGTAGTTTCCAGTTCTATCTCTATGTTTTGTTTCCTCTTGATGTAGCCCTAAGCAGTGACCTGCAAGAAACACTTTCATTGAAAGGGGTTGCCAAACATACAAAAATTACGAATCTCCAGAATTCTCAGCAAATATTTTTTCACCTAAACTGAATGATGCTTTCAGGTAATGATCAGTACACTAAGCCCACTTGGTTCCCGAAATTTCGTTCTTCTATGTTGAAGCGTTCGTTTCCAGCAACAGTTTGAATTTTGGCGTTTCACACTGTTTTCTCCTATATTGATAGATGTATTTGGAACTCTAAATCCAACACAGTTTGTGCTAGTTTCTTGAATTTGACACAGTAAAGTAGTTTCCAGTTCTATCTTTATGTTTTGTTTCCTCTTGATGTAGCCCTAAGCAGTGACCTGCAAGAAACACTTTCTTTGAAAGGGGTTGCCAAGCATACAAAAATTACGAATCTCCAGAAATCTCAGCAAATATTTTTTTACCCAAACTGGATGATACTTTCAGATAATGATCAGTACAGTAAGCCCACTTGGTTCCCCAAATATTGTTCTTCTATGTTGAAGCGTTCGTTTCCAGCAACAGTTTGATTTTGGTGTTTCACACTGTTTTCTCCTATATTGATAGATGTATTTGGAACTCTAAATCCAAAACGGTTTGTGCTAGTTTCTTGAAACTTGACACAATAAAGTAGTTACCAGTTCTATCTTTATGTTTTGTTTCCTCTTCATGTAACCCTAAGCAGTGACCTGCAAGAAACACTTTCATTGAAAGGGGTTGCCAAGCATACAAAAATTACGAATCTCCAGAAATCTCAGCAAATATTTTTTAACCCAAACTGGATGATCCTTTCACGTAATGATCAGTACACTAAGCCCACATGGTTCCCCACATTTCGTTCTTCTATTTGAAGCGTTCGTTTCCAGTAACACTTTGAATTTTGCCGTTTCACACTGTTTTCTCCTATATTGATAGATGTGTTTGGAACTCTAAATCCAACACCGTTTGTGCTAGCTTCTTGAAACTTGACACAGTAAAGTAGTTTCCAGTTCTATATTTATGTTTTGTTTCCTCTGCATGTAGCCCTAAGCAGTGACCTGCAAGAAACACTTTCATTGAAAGGGGTTGCCAAGCACACAAAAATTACGAATCTCGAGAAATCTCAGCGAATATTTTTTAACCCAAACTGAATGATACTTTCAGGTAATTATCAGTACACTAAGCCCACTTGGTTCCCCAAATTTCGTTCTTGTATGTTGAAGCGTTCGTTTCCAGCAACAGTTTGAATTTTGGCGTTTCACACTGTTTTCTCCTATATTGATAGATGTATTTGGAACTCTAAATCCAACACGGTTTGTGCTAGCTTCGTGAAACTTGACACAATAAAGTAGTTTCAAGTTCTCTCTCTATGTTTTGTTTCTTCTTGATGTAGCCCTAAGCAGTGACTGGAGAGAAACACTTTCATTGAAAGGGGTTGCCAAGCTTCCAAAAATTACGAATCTCAAGAAATCTCAGCAAACATTGTTTCACCCAAACTGGATGATACTTTCAGGTAATGATCAGTACACTAAGCCCACTTGGATCCCCAAATTTCCTTTTCTATGTTGAAGCGATCGTTTCCAGCAAAAGTTTGTATTTTGGCGTTTCACACTGTTTTCTCCTATATTGATAGATGTATTTGGAACTCTAAATCCAACACAGTTTGTGCTAGCTTCGTGAAACTTGACACAATAAAGTAGATTCAAGTTCTGTCTCTATGTTTTGTTTCTCTTGATGTAGCCCTAAGCAGTGACCTGCAAGAAACACTTTCATTGAAAGGTGTTGCCAAGCATACAAAAATTACGAATCTCCAGAAATCTCAGCAAACATTTTTTCACCCAAACTGGATGATACTTTCAGGTAATGATCAGTACACTAAGCCCACTTGGTTCCCCAAATTTCGTTCTTCTATGTTGAAGCGTTCGTTTCCAGCAACAGTTTGAATTTTGGCGTTTCACACTGATTTCTCCTAATGATAGATGTATTTGGAACTCCAAATCCAACACAGTTTGTGCTAGTTTGTTGAAACTTGACACAGTAAAGTAGTTTCCAGTTCTATCTTTATGTTTTGTTTCCTCTTGATGTAGCCCTAAGCAGTGACCTGCAAGAAACACTTTCATTGAAAGGGGTTGCCAAGTATACAAAAATTACGAATCTCCAGAAATCTCAGCAAATATTTTTTCACCCAAACTGGATAATACTTTCAGGTAATGATCAGTACACTAAGCCCACTTGGTTCCCCAAATTTCGTTCTTCTATGTTGAAGCGTTCGTTTCCAGCAACAGTTTGAATTTTGGCGTTTCACACTGTTTTCTCCTATATTGATAGATGTATTTGGAACTCTAAATCCAACACGGTTTGTGCTAGTTTCTTGAAACTTGACACAGTAAAGTAGTTACCAGTTCTATCTTTACGTTTTGTTTCCTCTTGATTTAGCCGTAAGCAGTGACCTGCAAGAAACACTTTCATTGAAAGGGGTTGCCAAGCATACAAAAATTACGAATCTCCAGAAATCCCAGCAAATATTTTTTCACCCAAACTGAATGATACCTTCAGGTAATGATCAGCACACTAAGCCCACTTGGTTCCCCAAATTTCGTTCTTCTATGTTGAAGCGTTCGTTTCCAGTAACAATTTGAATTTTGGCATTTCACACTGTGTTTTCCTGTATTGATAGATGTATTTGGAACTCTAACTCCAACAAGGTTTGTGCTAGCTTCTTGAAAAGTGACACAATAAAGTAGTTTCATGTTTTCTCTCTATGTTTTGTTTCCTCTTGATGTAGCCCTAAAGAGTGCATGGCGAGGAAGACTTTCGTTGAAAGGGGTTGCCAAGTATACAAAAATTACGAATCTCCGGAAATTTCAGCAAATATTTTTTCACCCAAACTGAATGATAATTTCAGGTAATGATCAGCACACTAAGCCGACTTGGTTCCCCAAATTTCGTTCTTCTATGTTTAAGCGTTCGTTTCCAGTAACACTTTGAATTTTGGCGTTTCACACTGTTTTCTCCTATAGTGATAGATGTATTTGGAACTCTAAATCCAACACGGTTTGAGCTAGCATCGTTCAACTTGACACAATAAAGTAGTTTCAAGTTCTCTATCTATGTTTTGTTTCTTCTCGATGTAGCCTTAAGCAGTGACTGGCGAGAAACACTTTCATTGAAAGGGGTTGCCAAGCTTCCAAAAATTACAAATCTCCAGAAATCTCAGCAAACATTTTTTCACCCAAACTGGATGATACTTTCAGGTAATGATCAGTCCACTAAGCCCACTTGGTTCCCCAAATTTTGTTCTTCTATGTTGAAGCGTTCGTTTCCAGCAACAGTTTGAATTTTGGCGTTTCACACTGTTTTCTCCTATATTGATAGATGTATTTGGAACTCTAAATCCAACACCGTTTGTGCTAGCTTCTTGAAACTTGACACAGTAAAGTAGTTTCCAGTTCTATCTCTATGTTTTGTTTCCTCTTGATGTAGCCCTAAGCAGTGACCTGCAAGAAACACTTTCATTGAAAGGGGTTGCCAAACATACAAAAATTACGAATCTCCAGAATTCTCAGCAAATATTTTTTCACCTAAACTGAATGATGCTTTCAGGTAATGATCAGTACACTAAGCCCACTTGGTTCCCGAAATTTCGTTCTTCTATGTTGAAGCGTTCGTTTCCAGCAACAGTTTGAATTTTGGCGTTTCACACTGTTTTCTCCTATATTGATAGATGTATTTGGAACTCTAAATCCAACACAGTTTGTGCTAGTTTCTTGAATTTGACACAGTAAAGTAGTTTCCAGTTCTATCTTTATGTTTTGTTTCCTCTTGATGTAGCCCTAAGCAGTGACCTGCAAGAAACACTTTCTTTGAAAGGGGTTGCCAAGCATACAAAAATTACGAATCTCCAGAAATCTCAGCAAATATTTTTTTACCCAAACTGGATGATACTTTCAGATAATGATCAGTACAGTAAGCCCACTTGGTTCCCCAAATATTGTTCTTCTATGTTGAAGCGTTCGTTTCCAGCAACAGTTTGATTTTGGTGTTTCACACTGTTTTCTCCTATATTGATAGATGTATTTGGAACTCTAAATCCAAAACGGTTTGTGCTAGTTTCTTGAAACTTGACACAATAAAGTAGTTACCAGTTCTATCTTTATGTTTTGTTTCCTCTTCATGTAACCCTAAGCAGTGACCTGCAAGAAACACTTTCATTGAAAGGGGTTGCCAAGCATACAAAAATTACGAATCTCCAGAAATCTCAGCAAATATTTTTTAACCCAAACTGGATGATCCTTTCACGTAATGATCAGTACACTAAGCCCACATGGTTCCCCACATTTCGTTCTTCTATTTGAAGCGTTCGTTTCCAGTAACACTTTGAATTTTGCCGTTTCACACTGTTTTCTCCTATATCGATAGATGTGTTTGGAACTCTAAATCCAACACCGTTTGTGCTAGCTTCTTGAAACTTGACACAGTAAAGTAGTTTCCAGTTCTATATTTATGTTTTGTTTCCTCTGCATGTAGCCCTAAGCAGTGACCTGCAAGAAACACTTTCATTGAAAGGGGTTTTCAAGCTTCCAAAAATTACGAATCTCGAGAAATCTCAGCGAATATTTTTTAACCCAAACTGAATGATACTTTCAGGTAATTATCAGTACACTAAGCCCACTTGGTTCCCCAAATTTCGTTCTTGTATGTTGAAGCGTTCGTTTCCAGCAACAGTTTGAATTTTGGCGTTTCACACTGTTTTCTCCTATATTGATAGATGTATTTGGAACTCTAAATCCAACACGGTTTGTGCTAGCTTCGTGAAACTTGACACAATAAAGTAGTTTCAAGTTCTCTCTCTATGTTTTGTTTCTTCTTGATGTAGCCCTAAGCAGTGACTGGAGAGAAACACTTTCATTGAAAGGGGTTGCCAAGCTTCCAAAAATTACGAATCTCAAGAAATCTCAGCAAACATTGTTTCACCCAAACTGGATGATACTTTCAGGTAATGATCAGTACACTAAGCCCACTTGGATCCCCAAATTTCCTTTTCTATGTTGAAGCGATCGTTTCCAGCAAAAGTTTGTATTTTGGCGTTTCACACTGTTTTCTCCTATATTGATAGATGTATTTGGAACTCTAAATCCAACACCGTTTGTGCTAGCTTCTTGAAACTTGACAGAGTAAAGTAGTTTCCAGTTCTATCTTTATGTTTTGTTTCTTCTTGATGTAGCCCTAAGCAGTGACCTGCAAGAAACACTTTCATTGAAAGGGGTTGCCAAGCTTCCAAAAATTACGTATCTCAAGAAATGTCAGCAAACATTGTTTCACCCAAACAGGATGATACTTTCAGGTAATGATCAGTACACTAAGCCCACTTGGATCCCCAAATTTCGTTCTACTATGTTGAAGCGATCGTTTCCACCAACAGTTTGAATTTTAGCGTTTCACACTGTTTTCTCCTATATTGATAGATGTATTTGGAACTCTAAATCCAACATGGTTTGTGCTAGCTTCTTGAAACTTGACACAGTAAAGTAGTTTCCAGTTCTATCTTTATGTTTTGTTTCCACTTGATGTAGCCCTAAGCAGTTACCTGCAAGAAACACTTTCATTGAAAGGGGTTGCCAAGCTTCCAAAAATTACGAATCTCCAGAAATCTCAGCAAACATTTTTTCACCAAAACCGGATGATACTTTCAGGTAATTATCAGTACACTAAGCCCACTTGGTTCCCCACATTTCGTTCTTCTATTTGAAGCGTTCGTTTCCAGTAACACTTTGAATTTTGCCGTTTCACACTGTTTTCTCCTATATTGATAGATGTGTTTGGAACTCTAAATCCAACACCGTTTGTGCTAGCTTCTTGAAACTTGACACAGTAAAGTAGTTTCCAGTTCTATATTTATGTTTTGTTTCCTCTGCATGTAGCCCTAAGCAGTGACCTGCAAGAAACACTTTCATTGAAAGGGGTTGCCAAGCACACAAAAATTACGAATCTCGAGAAATCTCAGCGAATATTTTTTAACCCAAACTGAATGATACTTTCAGGTAATTATCAGTACACTAAGCCCACTTGGTTCCCCAAATTTCGTTCTTGTATGTTGAAGCGTTCGTTTCCAGCAACAGTTTGAATTTTGGCGTTTCACACTGTTTTCTCCTATATTGATAGATGTATTTGGAACTCTAAATCCAACACGGTTTGTGCTAGCTTCGTGAAACTTGACACAATAAAGTAGTTTCAAGTTCTCTCTCTATGCTTTGTTTCTTCTTGATGTAGCCCTAAGCAGTGACTGGAGAGAAACACTTTCATTGAAAGGGTTGCCAAGCTTCCAAAAATTACGAATCTCAAGAAATCTCAGCAAACATTGTTTCACCCAAACTGGATGATACTTTCAGGTAATGATCAGTACACTAAGCCCACTTGGATCCTCAAATTTCCTTTTCTATGTTGAAGCGATCGTTTCCAGCAAAAGTTTGTATTTTGGCGTTTCACACTGTTTTCTCCTATATTGATAGATGTATTTGGAACTCTAAATCCAACACCGTTTGTGCTAGCTTCTTGAAACTTGACAGAGTAAAGTAGTTTCCAGTTCTATGTTTATGTTTTGTTTCTTCTTGATGTAGACCTAAGCAGTGACCTGCAAGAAACACTTTCATTGAAAGGGGTTGCCAAGCTTCCAAAAATTACGTATCTCAAGAAATGTCAGCAAACATTGTTTCACCCAAACAGGATGATACTTTCAGGTAATGATCAGTACACTAAGCCCACTTGGATCCCCAAATTTCGTTCTACTATGTTGAAGCGCTCGTTTCCACCAACAGTTTGATTTTTAGCGTTTCACACTGTTTTCTCCTATATTGATAGATGTATTTGGAACTCTAAATCCAACATGGTTTGTGCTAGCTTCTTGAAACTTGACACAGTAAAGTAGTTTCCAGTTCTATCTTTATGTTTTTTTTCCACTTGATGTAGCCCTAAGCAGTTACCTGCAAGAAACACTTTCATTGAAAGGGGTTGCCAAGCTTCCAAAAATTACGAATCTCCAGAAATCTCAGCAAACATTTTTTCACCAAAACCGGATGATACTTTCAGGTAATTATCAGTACACTAAGCCCACTTGGTTCCCCACATTTCGTTCTTCTATGTTGAAGCGTTCGTTTCCAGTAACACTTTGAATTTTGCCATTTCACACTGTTTTCTCCTATATTGATAGATGTGTTTGGAACTCTAAATCCAACACCGTTTGTGCTAGCTTCTTGAAACTTGACACAGTAAAGTATTTCCAGGTCTATCTTTATGTTTTGTTTCCTCTTGATGTAGCCCTAAGCAGTGACCTGCAAGAAACACTTTTATTGAAAGGGGTTGCCAAGTATACAAAAATTACGAATCTCCAGAAATCTCAGCAAATATTTTTTCACCCAAACTGGATAATACTTTCAGGTAATGATCAGTACACTAAGCCCACTTGGTTCCCCAAATTTCGTTCTTCTATGTTGAAGCGTTCGTTTCCAGCAACAGTTTGAATTTTGGCGTTTCACACTGTTTTCTCCTATATTGATAGATGTATTTGGAACTCTAAATCCAACACGGTTTGTGCTAGCTTCTTGAAACTTGACACAGTAAAGTAGTTACCAGTTCTATCTTTATGTTTTGTTTCCTCTTGATTTAGCCCTAAGCAGTGACCTGCAAGAAACACTTTCATTGAAAGGGGTTTCCAAGCATACAAAAATTACGAATCTCCAGAAATCCCAGCAAATAATTTTTCACCCAAACTGAATGATACCTTCAGGTAATGATCAGCACACTAAGCCCACTTGGTTCCCCAAATTTCGTTCTTCTATGTTGAAGCGTTCGTTTCCAGTAACAATTTGAATTTTGGCATTTCACACTGTGTTTTCCTGTATTGATAGATGTATTTGGAACTCTAACTCCAACACGGTTTGTGCTAGCTTCTTGAAAAGTGACACAATAAAGTAGTTTCAAGTTTTCTCTCTATGTTTTGTTTCCTCTTGATGTAGCCCTAAAGAGTGCATGGCGAGAAAGACTTTCATTGAAAGGGGTTGCCAAGTATACAAAAATTACGAATCTCCGGAAATTTCAGCAAATATTTTTTCACCCAAACTGAATGATAATTTCAGGTAATGATCAGCACACTAAGCCGACTTGGTTCCCCAAATTTCGTTCTTCTATGTTTAAGCGTTCGTTTCCAGTAACACTTTGAATTTTGGCGTTTCACACTGTTTTCTCCTATAGTGATAGATGTATTTGGAACTCTAAATCCAACAGGGTTTGAGCTAGCATCGTTCAACTTGACACAATAAAGTAGTTTCAAGTTCTCTATCTATGTTTTGTTTCTTCTCGATGTAGCCTTAAGCAGTGACTGGCGAGAAACACTTTCATTGAAAGGGGTTGCCAAGCTTCCAAAAATTACAAATCTCCAGAAATCTCAGCAAACATTTTTTCACCCAAACTGGATGATACTTTCAGGTAATGATCAGTCCACTAAGCCAACTTGGTTCCCCAAATTTCGTTCTTCTATGTTGAAGCGTTTGTTTCCAGCAACAGTTTGAATTTTGGCGTTTCACACTGTTTTCTCCTATATTGATAGATGTATTTGGAACTCTAAATCCAACATGGTTTGTGCTAGCTTCTTGAAACTTGACACAGTAAAGTAGTTTCCAGTTCTATCTCTATGTTTTGTTTCCTCTTGATGTAGCCCTAAGCAGTGACCTGCAAGAAACACTTTCATTGAAAGGGGTTGCCAAACATACAAAAATTACGAATCTCCAGAATTCTCGGCAAATATTTTTTAACCTAAACTGAATGATGCTTTCAGGTAATGATCAGTACACTAAGCCCACTTGGTTCCCGAAATTTCGTTCTTCTATGTTGAAGCGTTCGTTTCCAGCAACAGTTTGAATTTTGGCGTTTCACACTGTTTTCTCCTATATTGATAGATGTATTTGGAACTCTAAATCCAACACAGTTTGTGCTAGTTTCTTGAATTTGACACAGTAAAGTAGTTTCCAGTTCTATCTTTATATTTTGTTTCCTCTTGATGTAGCCCTAAGCAGTGACCTGCAAGAAACACTTTCTTTGAAAGGGGTTGCCAAGCATACAAAAATTACGAATCTCCAGAAATCTCAGCAAATATTTTTTTACCCAAACTGGATGATACTTTCAGATAATGATCAGTACAGTAAGCCCACTTGGTTCCCCAAATTTTGTTCTTCTATGTTGAAGCGTTCGTTTCCAGCAACAGTTTGATTTTGGTGTTTCACACTGTTTTCTCCTATATTGATAGATGTATTTGGAACTCTAAATCCAAAACGGTTTGTGCTAGTTTCTTGAAACTTCACACAATAAAGTAGTTACCAGTTCTATCTTTATGTTTTGTTTCCTCTTCATGTAACCCTAAGCAGTGACCTGCAAGAAACACTTTCATTGAAAGGGGTTGCCAAGCATACAAAAATTACGAATCTCCAGAAATCTCAACAAATATTTTTTCACCCAAACTGGATGATCCTTTCACGTAATGATCAGTACACTAAGCCCACTTGGTTCCCCACATTTCGTTCTTCTATTTGAAGCGTTCGTTTCCAGTAACACTTTGAATTTTGCCGTTTCACACTGTTTTCTCCTATATTGATAGATGTGTTTGGAACTCTAAATCCAACACCGTTTGTGCTAGCTTCTTGAAACTTGACACAGTAAAGTAGTTTCCAGTTCTATATTTATGTTTTGTTTCCTCTGCATGTAGCCCTAAGCAGTGACCTGCAAGAAAAACTTTCATTGAAAGGGGTTGCCAAGCACACAAAAATTACGAATCTCGAGAAATCTCAGCGAATATATTTTAACCCAAACTGAATGATACTTTCAGGTAATTATCAGTACACTAAGCCCACTTGGATCCCCAAATTTCGTTCTTGTATGTTGAAGCGTTCGTTTCCAGCAACAGTTTGAATTTTGGCGTTTCACACTGTTTTCTCCTATATTGATAGATGTATTTGGAACTCTAAATCCAACACGGTTTGTACTAGCTTCGTGAAACTTGACACAATAAAGTAGTTTCAAGTTCTCTCTCTAAGTTTTGTTTCCTCTTGATGGAGCCCTAAGCAGTGACCTGCAAGAAACACTTTCATTGAAAGGTGTTGCCAAGCATACAAAAATTACAAAACTCCAGAAATCTCAGCAAATATTTTTTCACCCAAACTGGATGATATTTTCAGGTAATGATCAGTACACTAAGCCCACTTGGTTCCCCAAATTTCGTTCTTCTATGTTGAAGCATTAGTCTCCAGTAACAGTTTGAATTTTGGCATTTCACACTGTTGTTTCCTATATTGATAGTTGTATTGGAAATCTAAATCCAACACGGTTTGTGCTAGCTTCTTCATAACATAATAAAGTAGTTTCAAGTTCTATCTCAATGTTTTTTTTCCTCTTGTTGTAGCCCTAAGCAGTGACTGGCGACAAATACTTTCATTGAAACTGGTTGCCAAGTATACAAAAATTACGAAAATCCAGAAATCTGAGCAAACATTTTTTCACCAAAACTGGATGATACTTTTATGTAATGATCAGTACACTAAGCCCACTTGGTTCCCCAAATTTCGTTTTTCTATGTTGAATCATTCGTTTACAGCAACAGTTTGAATTTTGGCGTTTCACACTGTTTTCTGCTATATTGATAGATGTATTTGGAACTCTAAATCCAACACGGTTTGTGCTAGCTTCTTGAAACTTGACACAATAAAATAGTTTCAAGTTCTCTCTCGATGTTTTGTTTCCTCTTGATGTAGCCCTAAGCAGTGACTGTCAAGAAGCACTTTCATTGAAAGGGGTTGCCAAGTATACAAAAATTACAAATCTCCAGAAATCTCAGCAAATATTTTTTCATCCAAACTGAATGATACTTTCAGGTAATGATCAGTACACTAAGCCCACTTGGTTCCCCAAATTTCGTTCTTCTATGTAGAAGCGTTCGTTTCCAGCCACAGTTTGAATTTTGGCGTTTCACAATGTTTTCTCCTATATTGATAGATGTATTTGGAACTCTAAATCCAACACGGTTTGTGCTGGCTTGTTGAAACTTGACACAATAAAGTAGTTTAAAGTTCTCTCTCTATGTTTTGTTTCCTCTTGATTTAGCCCTAAGCAGTGACTGGCGAGAAACACTTTCATTGAAAGGGGTTGCCAAGTATACAATAATTACGATTCTCCAGAAATCTCGGCAAATATTTTTTCACCCAAACTGGATGATACTTTCAGGTAATGATCAGTACACTAAGCCCACTTGGTTCCCCAAATTTCGTTCTTCTATGTTGAAGCGTTCGTTTAAATCAACAGTTTGAATTTTGGCATTTCTGACTTTTTTCTCCTATATTGATAGATGTGTTTGGAACTCTTAATCCAACACGGTTTGTGCTAGCTTCGTGAAACTTGACACAATAAAGTAGTTTCAAGTTCTATCTCTACGTTTTGTTTCCTCTTGATGTACCCCTAAGCAGTCACTGCAGAGAAACAGTTTCATTGAAAGGGGTTGCCAAGCTTCCATAAATTACGAATCTCCAGAAATCTCAGCAAACATTCTTTCAACCAAACTGGATGATACTTTCAGGTAATCATCAGTACACTAAGCCCACTTGTTTCCCCAAATTTCGTTCTTCTATGTTGAAGCGTTCGTTTCCAGTAGCACTTTGAATTTTGGCATTTCACATTGTTTAAATTTCGTTCTTCGATGTTAAAGCGTTCGTTTCCAGCAACAGTTTGAATTTTGGCGTTTCACACTGTTTTCTAATATATTGATAGATTTATTTGGAAATCTAAATCCAACACGGTTTGTGCTAGCTTGTTGAAACTTGACACAATAAAGTAGTTTCAAGTTCTCTCTCTATGTTTTGTTTCCTCTTGATTTAGCCCTAACCAGTGACTGGCGAGAAACACTTTCATTGAAAGGGGTTGCCAAGTATACAAAAATTACGAATATCCAGAAATCTCAGCAAATATTTTTTCACCCAAACTGGATGATACTTTCAGGTAATGATCAGTACACTAAGCTCACTTGGTTCCCCGAATTTCGATCTTCTATGTTGAAGCGTTCGTTTCGAGCAACAGTTTGAATTTTGGCATTTTACACTGTTTTCTCCTATATTGATAGATGTATTTGGAACTCTAAATCCAACACGGTTTGTGCTAGCTTAGTGAAACTTGACACAATAAAGTAGTTTCAAGTTCTATCTCTATGTTTTGTTTCCTCTTGATGTAGCCCTAAACAGTGACTTTCGAGAAACACTTTCGTTGAAAGGGGTTGCCAAGCTTCAAAAATTACGAATCTCCAGAAATCTCAGCAAACATTTTTTCACCCAAACTGGATGATACTTTCAGGTAATCATCAGTACACTAAGCCCACTTGGTTCCCCAAAGTTCGTTCTTCTATGTTGAAGCGTTCGTTTCCAGTAACACTTTGAATTTTGGCGTTTCACACTGTTTTCTCCTATATTGATAGATGTATTTGGAACTCTAAATCCAACACGGTTTGTGCTAGCTTCTTGAAACTTGACACAGTAAAGTAGTTTCCAGGTCTATCTTTATGTTTTGTTTCCTCTTGATGTAGCCCTAAACAGGGACTTGAGAGAAACTCTTTCATTGAAAGGGATTACCAAGCATACAAAAATTACGAATCTCCAGAAATCTCAGCAAATAATTTTCACCCAAAGTGGATGATACTTTCTGGTAATGATCAGTACACTAAGCCCACTTGGTTTCCCAAATTTCGATCTTCTATGTTGAATCGTTCGTTTCCAGTAACACTTTGAATTTTGGCGTTTCACACTGTTTTCTCCTATATTGATAGATGTATTTGGAACTCTAAATCCAACACGGTTTGGGCTAGCTTCTTGAAACTTGACACAGTAAAGTAGTTTCCCGGTCTATCTTTATGTTTTGTTTCCTCTTGATGTAGTCCTAAGCAGGGACCTGTAAAAAACACTTTCATTGAAAGGGGTTTTCAAGCTTCCAAAAAAAACGAATCTCCAGAAATCTCAGCAAATATTTTTTCACCCAAACTGGATGATACTTTTAGGTAATGATCAGTACACTAGCCCACTTGGTTCCCCAAATTTCGTTCTTCTATATTGAAGCGTTCGTTTCCAGTAACAGTTTGAATTTTGGCGTTTCACACTGTTTTCTCCTATATTGATAGATGTATTTGGAACTCCAAATCAAACACGGTTTGTTCTAGATTTTTGAAACTTGACACAATAAAGTAGTTACCAGTTCTATCTTTATGTTTTGTTTCCTCTTGATGTAGCCCTAAGCAGTGACCTGCAAGAAACACTTTCATTGAAAGGGTTTGCCAAGCATACAAAAATTACGAATCTCCAGAAATGACAGCAAATATTTTTTCACCCAAACTGGATGATACTTTCAGGTAATGAACAGTACACTAAGCCCACTTGGTTCCCAAAATTGTATTCTTCTATGTTGAAGCGATCGTTTCCAGCAACAGTTTGAATTCTGGCGTTTCACACTGTTTTCTCCTATATTGATAGATGTATTTGGAACTCTAAATCCAACACGGTTTGTGCTAGCTTCTTGAACCTTCACACAATAAAATAGTTTCAAGTTCTCTCTCTATGTTCTGTTTTCTCTCGATGTAGCCCAAAGCAGTGACTGGCGAGAAACACTTTCATTGAAAGGGGTTGCCAAGTATACAAAAATTACTAATCTCCAGAAATCTCAGCAAATTTTTTTTCACCCAAACTAGATGATACTTTCAGGTAATGATCAGTACACTAATCACACTTGGTTCCCCAAATTTCGTTCTTCTATGTTGAAGCGTTCGTTTCCAGTAACACTTTGAATTTTGGCGTTTCACACTGTTTTCACCTATATTGATAGATGTATTTGGAACTCCGAATCCAACACGGTTTGTGCTAGCTTCTTGAAACTTGACACAGTAAAGTAGTTTCCTTGTCTATCTTTATGTTTTGTTTCCTCTTGATGTAGCCCTAAGCAGTGACCTGCAAGAAACTCTTTCTTTGAAAGGGGTTTTCAAGCTTCCAAAAATTACGAATCTCCAGAAATCTCAGCAAATATTTTTTCACCCAAACTGAATGATACTTTCAGGTAATGATCAGTACACTAATCACACTTGGTTCCCCAAATTTAGTTCTTCTATGTTGAATCGTTCCTTTCGCGTAACACTTTGAATTTTGGCGTTTCACACTGTTTTCTCCTATATTGATAGATGTATTTGGAACTCTAAATCCAACACGGTTTCTGCTAGCTTCTTGAAACTTGACACAATAAAGTAGTTTCAAGTTCTCTCTCTATGTTTTGTTTCCTCTTGATATAGCACTAAGCAGTGACTGGCGAGAAACACTTTCATTGAAAGGGGTTGCCAAGTATACAAAAATGACGAATCTCCAGAAATCTCAGCAAACATTTTTTCACGCAAACTGGATGACACATTCAGGTAATGATCAGTACACTAAGCCCACTTGGTTCCCCAAATTTCATTCTTCTATGTTGAAGCGTTCGTTTACAGCAACAGTTTGAATTTTGGCGTTTCACACTGTTGTCTCCTATATTGATAGATGTATTTGGAACTCTAAATCCAACACGGTTTGCGCTAGCTTCGTGAAACTTGACACAATAAAGTAGTTTCAAGTTCTATCTCTTTGTTTTGTTTCGTCTTGATGTAGCCCTAAGCAATGACTGGACAGAAACACTTTCATTGAAAGGGGATGCCAAGCTTCCAAAAATTACGAATCTCCAGAAATCTCAGCAAACATTTTTTTACCCAAACTGGATGATACTTTCAGGTAATGATCAGTACACTAAGCCCACTTGGTTCCCCAAATTTAGTTCTTCTATGTTGAAACGTTCCTTTCCAGTAACACTTTGAATTTTGGCGTTTCACACTGCTTTCTCCTATATTGATAGATGTATTTGTAACTTTAAATCAAACACGGTTTGCACTAGCTTCGTGAAACTTGGCACAATAAAGTAGTTTCACGTTTTATCTCTATGTTTTGTTTCCTCTTGATGTAGCCCTAAGCAGTGACTGGAGAGAAACACTTTCATTGAAAGGGGTTGCCAACCTTCCAAAAATTACGAATCTCCAGAAATCTCACCAAACATTTTTTCACCAAAACTGGATGATACTTTCAGGTAATCATCAGTACACTAAGCCGACTTGGTTCCCCAAATTTCGTTCTTCGATGTTGAAGCGTTCGTTTCAGCAACAGTTTGAATTTTGGCGTTTCACACTGTTTTCTCCTATATTGATAGATGTATTTGGAACTCTAAATACAACACGGTTTGTGCTAGCTTCGTGAAACTTGACACAATAAAGTAGTTTCAAGTTCTCTCTCTATGTTTTGTTTCCTCTTGATATAGCCCTAAGCAGTGACTGGCGAGAAACACTTTCATTGAAATGGGTTGCCAATCATACAAAAATTACGAATCTCCAGAAATCTCAAAAAGATTTTTTCACCCAAACTGGATGATACTTTCAGGTAATGATCACTACACTAAGCTCACTTTGTTCCCCAAATTTCATTGTCCCATGTTGAAGCGTTCGTTTCAAGCAACAGTTTGAAATTTGGCGTTTTACACTGTTTTCTCCTATATTGATGTATTTGGAACTCTAAATCCAACACGGTTTGCGCTAGCTTCGTGAAACTTGACACAATAAAGTAGTTTCAAGTTCTATCTCTTTGTTTTGTTTTGTCTTGATGTAGCCCTAAGCAATGACTGGACAGAAACACTTTCATTGAAAGGGGTTGCCAAGCTTCCAAAAATTACGAATCTCCAGAAATCTCAGCAAACATTTTTTCACCCAAACTGGATGATACTTTCAGGTAATGATCAGTACACTAAGCCCACTTGGTTCCCCAAATTTTGTTCTTCTATGTTGAAGCGTTCGTTTCCAGTAACACTTTGAATTTTGGCGTTTCACTCTGCTTTCTCCTATATTGATAGATGCATTTGGAACTCTAAATCCAACACGGTTTGTGCTAGCTTCTTGAAACTTGACACAATAAAGTAGTTTCAAGTTCTTTCTCTATGTTTTGTTTCCTCTTGATGTAGCCCTAAGCAGTGACTGGCGATAAACACTTTCATTGAAAGGGGTTGCCAAGTATACAATAATTATGAATCTCCAGAAATCTCAGAAAATATTTTCACCCAAACTGGATGATACTTTCAGGTAATGATCAGTACACTAAGCCCACTTGGTTCCCCGAATTTCGTTCTTCTATGTTGAAACGTTCGTTTCTAGCAACAGTTTGAATTTTGGTGTTTCACACTGTTTTCTCCTATATTGATAGATGTATTTGGAACTCTAAATCCAACACGGTTTGTGCTAGCTTCTTGAAACTTGACACAGTAAAGTAGTTTCCAGTTTTGTCTTTAAATTTTGTTTCCTCTTGATGTAGCCCTAAGCAGTGACTGGTGAGAAACACTTTTATTGAAAGGGTTGCCAAGCATACAAAAATTACGAATCTCCAGAAATCTCTGCAAAAATTTTTTCACCAAAACTGGATGATACTTTTATGTAATGATCAGTACACTAAGCCCAGTTGGTTCCCCAAATTTCGTTCTTCTATGTTGAATCGTTCGTTTCCAGCAACAGTTTGAATTTTCGCGTTTCACACTGTTTTCTCCTATATTGATAGATGTATTTGGAACTCTAAATCCAACACGGTTTTTGCTAGCTTCTTGAAACTTGACACAGTAAAGTAGTTTCCAGTTCTATCTTTAAGTTTTGTTTCCTCTTGATGTAGCCCTAAGCAGTTCACTGCAAGAAACACTTTCATTGAAAAGTGTTGCCAAGTATACAAAAATTACGAAACTCCAGAAATCTCAGCAAATATTTTTTCACCCAAACTGGATGATACTTTCAGGTAATGATCAGTACACTAAGCCCACTTGGTTCCCCAAATTTCGTTCTTCTATGTTGAAGCGTTTGTTTCCAATAACTGTTTGAATTTTGGCATTTCACACTGTTGTTTCCTATATTGATAGTTGTATTTGGAACTCTAAATCCAACACGGTTTGTGCTAGCTTCTTCAAACTTGACACAATAAAGAAGTTTCAAGTTCTATCTTGATGTTTTGTTTCCTCTTGATGTAGCCCTAAGCAGTGACTGGCGAGAAGCACTTTCATTGAAAGGGGTTGCCAAGTATACAAAAATTACAAATCTCCAGAAATCTCTGCAAACATTTTTTCACCCAAACTTGATGATACATTCCGGTAATGATAAGTACACTAAGGCCACTTGGTTCCCCAAATTTCGTTCTTCTATGTTGAATCGTTCTTTTCCAGCAACAGTTTGAATTTTCGCATTTCACACTGTTTTCTGCTATATTGATAGATGTATTTGGAACTCTAAATCCAACACGGTTTGTGCTAGCTTCTTGAAACTTGACACAGTAAAGTAGTTTCCAGTTCTATCTTTAAGTTTTGTTTCCTCTTGATGGAGCCCTAAGCAGTGACCTGCAAGAAACACTTTCATTGAAAGGTGTTGCCAAGCATACAAAAATTACAAAACTCCAGAAATCTCAGCAAATATTTTTTCACCCAAACTGGATGATATTTTCAGGTAATGATCAGTACACTAAGCCCACTTGGTTCCCCAAATTTCGTTCTTCTATGTTGAAGCATTAGTCTCCAGTAACAGTTTGAATTTTGGCATTTCACACTGTTGTTTCCTATATTGATAGTTGTATTGGAAATCTAAATCCAACACGGTTTGTGCTAGCTTCTTCGTAACATAATAAAGTAGTTTCAAGTTCTATCTCAATGTTTTTTTTCCTCTTGTTGTAGCCCTAAGCAGTGACTGGCGACAAATACTTTCATTGAAAGTGGTTGCCAAGTATACAAAAATTACGAAAATCCAGAAATCTCAGCAAACATTTTTTCACCCAAACTGGATGATACTTTTATGTAATGATCAGTACACTAAGCCCACTTGGTTCCCCAAATTTCGTTTTTCTATGTTGAATCATTCGTTTACAGCAACAGTTTGAATTTTGGCGTTTCACACTGTTTTCTGCTATATTGATAGATGTATTTGGAACTCTAAATCCAACACGGTTTGTGCTAGCTTCTTGAAACTTGACACAATAAAGTAGTTTCAAGTTCTCTCTCCATGTTTTGTTTCCTCTTGATGTAGCCCTAAGCAGTGACTGTCAAGAAGCACTTTCATTGAAAGGGGTTGCCAAGTATACAAAAATTACAAATCTCCAGAAATCTCAGCAAACATTTTTTCACCCACACTGAATGATACTTTCAGGTAATGATCAGTACACTAAGCCCACTTGGTTCCCCAAATTTCATTCTTCTATGTTGAAGCGTTCGTTTCCAGTAACACTTTGAATTTTGGCGTTTCACACTGTTTTCACCTATATTGATAGATGTATTTGGAACTCTGAATCCAACACGGTTTGTGCTAGCTTCTTGAAACTTGACACAGTAAAGTAGTTTCCTTGTCTATCTTTATGTTTTGTTTCCTCTTGATGTAGCCCTAAGCAGTGACCTGCAAGAAACTCTTTCTTTGAAAGGGGTTTTCAAGCTTCCAAAAATTACGAATCTCCAGAAATCTCAGCAAATATTTTTTCACCCAAACTGAATGATACTTTCAGGTAATGATCAGTACACTAATCACACTTGGTTCCCCAAATTTAGTTCTTCTATGTTGAATCGTTCCTTTCGCGTAACACTTTGAATTTTGGCGTTTCACACTGTTTTCTCCTATATTGATAGATGTATTTGAAACTCTAAATCCAACACGGTTTGTGCTAGCTTCTTGAAACTTGACACAATAAAGTAGTTTCAAGTTCTATCTCTATGTTTTGTTTCCTCTTGATATAGCCCTAAGCAGTGACTGGCGAGAAACACTTTCATTGAAAGGGGTTGCCAAGTATACAAAAATGACGAATCTCTAGAAATCTCAGCAAACATTTTTTCACGCAAACTGGATGACACATTCAGGTAATGATCAGTACACTAAGCCCACTTGGTTCCCCAAATTTCGTTCTTCTATGTTGAAACGTTCGTTTCCAGTAACACTTTGAATTTTGGCGTTTCACTCTGCTTTCTCCTATATTGATAGATGTATTTGGAACTTTAAATCAAACACAGTTTTAACTAGCTTCGTGAAACTTGGCACAATAAAGTAGTTTCACGTTTTATCTCTATGTTTTGTTTCCTTTTGATGTAGCCCTAAGCAGTGACTGGAGAGAAACAATTTCATTGAAAGGGGTTGCCAAGCTTCCAGAAATTACGAATCTCCAGAAATCTCAGCAAACATTTTTTCACCCAAACTGGATGATACTTTCAGGTAATGATCAGTACACTAAGCCCACTTGGTTCCCCAAATTTCGTTCTTCTATGTTGAAGCGTTCGTTTCCAGTAACACTTTGAATTTTGTCGTTTCACACTGTTTTCTCCTATATTGATAGATGCATTTGGAACTCTAAATCCAACACGGTTTGTGCTAGCTTCTTGAAACTTGACACAATAAAGTAGTTTCAAGTTCTCTCTCTATGTTTTGTTTCCTCTTGATATAGCTCTAAGCAGTGACTGGCGAGAAACACTTTCATTGAAATGGGTTGCCAATCATACAAAAATTACGAATCTCCAGAAATCTCAAAAAGATTTTTTCACCCAAACTGGATGATACTTTCAGGTAATGATCACTACACTAAGCTCACATTGTTCCCCAAATTTCATTGTTCCATGTTGAAGCGTTCGTTTCAAGCAACAGTTTGAAATTTGGCGTTTTACACTGTTTTCTCCTATATTGATAGATGTATTTGGAACTCTAAATCCAACACGGTTTGCGCTAGCTTCGTGAAACTTGACACAATAAGTAGTTTCAAGTTCTATCTCTTTGTTTTGTTTCGTCTTGATGTAGCCCTAAGCAATGACTGGACAGAAACACTTTCATTGAAAGGGGTTGCCAAGCTTCCAAAAATTACGAATCTCCAGAAATCTCAGCAAACATTTTTTCACCCAAACTGGATGATACTTTCAGGTAATGATCAGTACACTAAGCCCACTTGGTTCCCCAAATTTTGTTCTTCTATGTTGAAGCGTTCGTTTCCAGTAACACTTTGAATTTTGTCGTTTCACACTTTTTTCTCCTATATTGATAGATGCATTTGGAACTCTAAATCCAACACGGTTTGTGCTAGCTTCTTGAAACTTGACACAATAAAGTAGTTTCAAGTTCTTTCTCTATGTTTTGTTTCCTCTTGATGTAGCCCTAAGCAGTGACTGGCGATAAACACTTTCATTGAAAGGGGTTGCCAAGTCTACAATAATTACGAATCTCCAGAAATCTCAGCAAATATTTTCACCCAAACTGGATGATACTTTCAGGTAATAATCAGTACACTAAGCCCACTTGGTTCCCCGAATTTCGTTCTTCTATGTTGAAACGTTCGTTTCCAGCAACAGTTTGAATTTTGGTGTTTCACACTGTTTTCTCCTATATTGATAGATGTATTTGGAACTCTAAATCGAACACGGTTTGTGCTAGCTTCTTGAAACTTGACACAGTAAAGTAGTTTCCAGTTTTGTCTTTAAATTTTGTTTCCTCTTGATGTAGCCCTAAGCAGTGACTGGTGAGAAACACTTTTATTGAAAGGGTTGCCAAGCATACAAAAATTACGAATCTCCAGAAATCTCTGCAAAAATTTTTTCACCAAAACTGGATGATACTTTTATGTAATGATCAGTACACTAAGCCCAGTTGGTTCCCCAAATTTCGTTCTTCTATGTTGAATCGTTCGTTTCCAGCAACAGTTTGAATTTTCGCGTTTCACACTGTTTTCTCCTATATTGATAGATGTATTTGGAACTCTAAATCCAACACGGTTTTTGCTAGCTTCTTGAAACTTGACACAGTAAAGTAGTTTCCAGTTCTATCTTTAAGTTTTGTTTCCTCTTGATGTAGCCCTAAGCAGTTCCCTGCAAGAAACACTTTCATTGAAAAGTGTTGCCAAGTATACAAAAATTACGAAACTCCAGAAATCTCAGCAAATATTTTTTCACCCAAACTGGATGATACTTTCAGGTAATGATCAGTACACTAAGCCCACTTGGTTCCCCAAATTTTGTTCTTCTATGTTGAAGCGTTTGTTTCCAATAACTGTTTGAATTTTGGCATTTCACACTGTTGTTTCCTATATTGATAGTTGTATTTGGAACTCTAAATCCAACACGGTTTGTGCTAGCTTCTTCAAACTTGACACAATAAAGAAGTTTCAAGTTCTATCTTGATGTTTTGTTTCCTCTTGATGTAGCCCTAAGCAGTGACTGGCGAGAAGCACTTTCATTGAAAGGGGTTGCCAAGTATACAAAAATTACAAATCTCCAGAAATCTCTGCAAACATTTTTTCACCCAAATTGGATGATACATTCCGGTAATGATAAGTACACTAAGCCCACTTGGTTCCCCAAATTTCGTTCTTCTATGTTGAATCGTTCTTTTCCAGCAACAGTTTGAATTTTCGCATTTCACACTGTTTTCTGCTATATTGATAGATGTATTTGGAACTCTAAATCCAACACGGTTTGTGCTAGCTTCTTGAAACTTGACACAGTAAAGTAGTTTCCAGTTCTATCTTTAAGTTTTGTTTCCTCTTGATGGAGCCCTAAGCAGTGACCTGCAAGAAACACTTTCATTGAAAGGTGTTGCCAAGCATACAAAAATTACAAAACTCCAGAAATCTCAGCAAATATTTTTTCACCCAAACTGGATGATATTTTCAGGTAATGATCAGTACACTAAGCCCACTTGGTTCCCCAAATTTCGTTCTTCTATGTTGAAGCATTAGTCTCCAGTAACAGTTTGAATTTTGGCATTTCACACTGTTGTTTCCTATATTGATAGTTGTATTGGAAATCTAAATCCAACACGGTTTGTGCTAGCTTCTTCATAACATAATAAAGTAGTTTCAAGTTCTATTTCAATGTTTTTTTTCCTCTTGTTGTAGCCCTAAGCAGTGACTGGCGACAAATACTTTCATTGAAAGTGGTTGCCAATTATACAAAAATTACGAAAATCCAGAAATCTCAGCAAACATTTTTTCACCCAAACTGGATGATACTTTTATGTAATGATCAGTACACTAAGCCCACTTGGTTCCCCAAATTTCGTTTTTCTATGTTGAATCATTCGTTTACAGCAACAGTTTGAATTTTGGCATTTCACACTGTTTTCTGCTATATTGATAGATGTATTTGGAACTCTAAATCCAACACGGTTTGTGCTAGCTTCTTGAAACTTGACACAATAAAGTAGTTTCAAGTTCTCTCTCGATGTTTTGTTTCCTCTTGATGTAGCCCTAAGCAGTGACTGTCAAAAGCACTTTCATTGAAAGGGGTTGCCAAGTATACAAAAATTACAAATCTCCAGAAATCTCAGCAAACATTTTTTCACCCAAACTGAATGATACTTTCAGGTAATGATCAGTACACTAAGCCCACTTGGTTCCCCAAATTTCGTTCTTCTATGTAGAAGCGTTCGTTTCCAGCCACAGTTTGAATTTTGGCGTTTCACAATGTTTTCTCCTATATTGATAGATGTATTTGGAACTCTAAATCCAACACGGTTTGTGCTGGCTTGTTGAAACTTGACACAATAAAGTAGTTTAAAGTTCTCTCTCTATGTTTTGTTTCCTCTTGATTTAGCCCTAAGCAGTGACTGGCGAGAAACACTTTCATTGAAAGGGGTTGCCAAGTATACAATAATTACGAATCTCCAGAAATCTCGGCAAATATTTTTTCACCCAAACTGGATGATACTTTCAGGTAATGATCAGTACACTAAGCCCACTTGGTTCCCCAAGTTTCGTTCTTCTATGTTGAAGCGTTCGTTTAAATCAACAGTTTGAATTTTGGCATTTCACACTTTTTTCTCCTATATTGATAGATGTGTTTGGAACTCTATATCCAACACGGTTTGTGCTAGCTTCGTGAAACTTGACACAATAAAGTAGTTTCAATTTCTATCTCTACATTTTGTTTCCTCTTGATGTACCCCTAAGAAGTCACTGCAGAGAAACAGTTTCATTGAAAGGGGTTGCCAAGCTTCCATAAATTACGAATCTCCAGAAATCTCAGCAAACATTTTTTCAACCAAACTGGATGATACTTTCAGATAATCATCAGTACACTAAGCCCACTTGTTTCCCCAAATTTCGTTCTTCAATGTTGAAGCGTTCGTTTCCAGTAGCACTTTGAATTTTGGCATTTCACATTGTTTAAATTTCGTTCTTCGATGTTAAAGCGTTCGTTTCCAGCAACAGTTTGAATTTTGGCGTTTCACACTGTTTTCTAATATATTGATAGATGTATTTGGAAATCTAAATCCAACACGGTTTGTGCTAGCTTGTTGAAATTTGACACAATAAAGGAGTTTCAAGTTCTCTCTCTATGTTTTGTTTCCTCTTGATTTAGCCCTAACCAGTGACTGGCGAGAAACACTTTCATTGAAAGGGGTTGCCAAGTATACAAAAATTACGAATATCCAGAAATCTCAGCAAATATTTTTTCACCCAAACTGGATGATACTTTCAGGTAATGATCAGTACACTAAGCTCACTTGGTTCCCCGAATTTCGATCTTCTATGTTGAAGCGTTCGTTTCCAGCAACAGTTTGAATTTTGGCATTTTACACTGTTTTCTCCTATATTGATAGATGTATTTGGAACTCTAAATCAAACACGGTTTGTGCTAGCTTAGTGAAACTTGACACAATAAAGTAGTTTCAAGTTCTATCTCTATGTTTTGTTTCCTCTTGATGTAGCCCTAAGCAGTGACTTTCGAGAAACACTTTCGTTGAAAGGGGTTGCCAAGCATACAAAAATTACGAATCTCCAGAAATCTCAGCAAATATTTTTTCACACAAACTAGATGATACTTTCAGGTAATGATCAGTACACTAAGCCCACTTGGTTCCCCAAATTTCGATCTTGGATGTTGAAGCGTTCGTTTCCAGCAACATTTTGAATTTTGGCGTTTCACACTGTTTTCTCCTATATTGATAGATGTATTTGGAACTCTAAATCCAACACGGTTTCTGCTAGCTTCTTGAAACTTGACACAGTAAAGTAGTATCCAGTTCTACCTTTAAGGTTTGTTTCCTCTTGATGTAGCCCTAAGCAGTGACCTGCAAGAAACACTTTCATTGAAAGGGGTTGCCAAGCATAATAAATTACGAATCTCCAGAAATCTCATCAAATATTTTTTCACCCAAACTGGATGATACTTTCAGGTAATGATCAGTACACTAAGCCCACTTGGTTCCCCAAATTTCGTTCTTCTATGTTGAAGCGTTCGTTTCCAGCAACAGTTTGAATTTTGGCGTTTCACACTTTTTTCTCCTATATTGATAGATGTATTTGGAACTCTAAATCCAACACGGTTTGTGCTAGCTCCTTGAAACTTGACACAGTAAAGTAGTTTCCACTTCTATCTTTAAGTTTTGTTTCCTCTTGATGTAGCCCTAAGCAGTGACCTGCAACAAACACTTTCATTGAAATGGGTTGCCAAGCATTCAAAAATTACGAATCTCCAGAAATCTCAAAAAGATTTTTTCACCCAAACTGGATGATACTTTCAGGTAATGATCACTACAATAAGCTCACTTTGTTCCCCAAATTTCATTGTTCCATGTTGAAGCGTTCGTTTCAAGCAACAGTTTGAAATTTGGCGTTTTACACTGTTTTCTCCTATATTGATAGATGTATTTGGAACTCTAAATCCAACAAGGTTTGTGCTAGCTTCGTGAAACTTGACACAATAAAGTAGTTTCAAGTTCTTTCTCTATGTTTTGTTTCCTCTTGATGTAGCCCTAAGCAGTGACTGCAGAGAAACACTTTCATTGAAAGGGGTTGCCAATCTTCCAAAAATTACGAATCTCCAGAAATCTCAGCAAATATTTTTCTCCCATTCTGGATGATACTTTCAGGTAATGATCAGTACACTAAGCCCACTTGGTTGCCCAAATTTCGTTCTTCTATGTTGAAGCGTTCGTTTCCAGCAACAGTTTGAATTTTTGCGTTTCACACTTTTTACTCCTATATTGATAGATGTATTTGGAACTCTAAATCCAACACGGTTTGTGCTAGCTTCTTGAAACTTGACACAATAAAGTAGTTTCAAGTTTTATCTCTATGTTTTGTTTCCTATTGATGTAGCCCTAAGTAGTGACTGGCGAGAAACACTTTCATTGAAAGCAGTTGCCAAGTATACAAAAATTACGAATCTCCAGAAATCTCAGCAAATATTTTTTCAACCAAACTGAATGATACTTTCAGGTAATGATCAGTACACTAAGCCCACTTGTTTCCCCAAATTTCGTTCTTCTATGTTGAAACGTTCGTTTCCAGCAACAGTTTGAATTTTGTCGTTTCACACTGTTTTCTCCTATATTGATAGATGTATTTGGAACTCTAAATCCAACACGGTTTGTGCTAGCTTCTTGAAACTTGACACAGTAAAGTAGTTTACAGGTCTATCTTTATGATTTGTGTCCTCTTGATGTAGCCCTAAGCAGTGACTTGCAAGAAACACTTTCATTGAAAGGGGTTCCCAAGCATACAAAAATTACGAATCTCCAGAAATCTCAGCAAATATGTTTCCTCTCAAACTGGTTGATACTTTCAGGTAATGATCAGTACACTAAGCCCACTTGGTTCCCCAAATTTCATTCTTCTATGTTGAAGCGTTCGTTTCCAGTAACTCTTTGAATTTTGGCGTTTCACACTGTTTTCTCATATATTGATAGATGTATTTGGAACTCTAAATCCAACACGGTTTGTGCTAGCTTCGTGAAACTTGACACAATAAAGTAGTTTCAAGTTCTATCTCTATGTTTTGTTTCCTCTTCATGTAGCCCTAAGCAGTGACTTGCAAGAAACACTTACATTGAAAGGGGTTGCCAAGCTTCCAAAAATTAAGAATCTCCAGAAATCTCAGCAAATATTATTTCACCCAAACTGAATGATACTTTCAGGTAATGATCAGTACACTAAGCCCACTTGGTTCCCCAAATTTCGTTCTTCTATGTTGAAGCGTTCGTTTCCAGTAACAGTTTAAATTTTGGCGTTTCACACTGTTTTCTCCTATATTGATAGATGTATTTGAAACTCTAAATCCAACACGGTTTGCGCTGGCTTCATGAAACTTGACACAATAAAGTAGTTTCAAGTTCTCTCTCTATGTTTTTCTTCCTCTTGATGTAGCCCTAAGCAGTGACTGGCGAGAAATACTTTCTTTGAAAGGGGTTGCCAAGTATACAAAAATTACGAATCTCCAGAAATCTCAGCAAATATTTTTTCACCCAAACTGGATGATACTTTCAGGTAATGATCAGTACACGAAGCCCACTTGGTTCCCCAAATTTCGTTCTTCTATGTTCAAGCGTTCGTTTCCAGCAACAGTTTGAATTTTGGCGTTTCACACTGGTTTCTCCTATAGTGATTGATGTATTTGGAACTCTAAATCCAACACGGTTTGTGCTAGCTTCTTGAAACTTGACACAGTAAAGTAGTTTCCAGGTCTATCTTTACGATTTGTGTCCTCTTGATGTAGCCCTAAGCAGTGACTTGCAAGAAACACTTTCATTAAAAGGGGTTCCCAAGCATACAAAAATTACGAATCTCCAGAAATCTCAGCAAACATATTTTCACCCAAACTGGATGATACTTTCAGGTAATGATCAGTACACTAAGCCCACTTGGTTCCCCAAATTTCGTTCTTCTATGTTGAAGCGTTCGTTTCCAGCAACAGTTTGAATTTTGGCGTTTCACACCGTTTTCTCCTATATTGATAGATGTATATGGAACTCTAAATCCAACACGGTTTGTGCTAGCTTCTTGAAACTTGACACAGTAAAGTAGTTTCCAGGTCTGTCTTTATGTTTTGTTTCCTCTTGATGTAGCCCTAAGCAGTGACCTGCAAAAAAACACTTTCATTGAAAGGGGTTGCCAAGTATACAAAAATTACTAATCTCCAGACATCTCTGCAAATATTTTTTCACCCAAACTGGATGATAGTTGCAGGTAATGATCAGTACACTAAGCCCACTTGGTTCCCCAAATTTCGTTCTTCTAAGTTGAAGCGTTCGTTTCCAGTAACACTTTGAATTTTGGCGTTTCACACTGTTTTCTCCTATATTGATAGATGTATTTGGAACACTAAATCCAACACGGTTTGTGCTAGCTTCTTGAAACTTGACACAATAAAGTAGTTTCAAGTTCTCTCTCTATGTTTTGTTTCCTCTTGATGTAGCCCTAAGCAGTGACTGGCGAGAAACACTTTCATTGAAAGGGCTTGCCAAGTATACAAAAATTACGAATCTCCAGAAATTTCAGCAAACATTTTTTCACCCAAAATGGATGATACTTTCAGGTAATGATCAGTACACTAAGCTCACTTGGTTCCCCAAATTTCGTTCTTCTATGTTGAAGTGTTCGTTTCCAGCAAAAGTTTGAATTTTGGCGTTTCACACTGTTTTCTCCTATATTGATACATGTATTTGGAACTCTAAAATCAACACGGTTTGTGCTAGTTTCTTGAAACTTGACATAATAAAGTAGTTTCAGGTTCTATCTCTATGTTTTGTTTCCTCTTGATGTAGCCCTAAGCAGTGACCTGCAAAAAACACTTTCATTGAAAGGGGTTGCCAAGCTTCCAAAAATTACGAATCTCAACTTATCTCAGCAAATATTTTTTCACCCAAACTGGATGATACTTTCAGGTAATGATCAGTACACTAAGCCCACTTGGTTCCCCAAATTTCGTTCTTCTATGTTGAATCGTTCGTTTCGAGTAACACTTTGGATTTTGGCGTTTCACACTGTTTTCTCCTATATTGGTAGATGTATTTGGAACTCTAAATCCTATAAGGTTTGCGCTAGCTTCGTGAAACTTGACACAATAAAGTAGTTTCCAGTTCTATCTTTATGTTTTGTTTCCTCTTGATGTAGCCCTAAGCAGTGACCTGCAAGTAACACTTTCATTGAAAGGGGTTGTAAAGCATACAAAAATTACGAATCTCCAGAAATCTCTGCAAACATTTTTTCACCCAAACTGAATGATACTTTCAGGTAACGATCAGTACACTAAGCCCACTTGGTTCCCCAAATTTCATTCTTCTATGTTGAATCGTTCGTTTCCAGTAACACTTTGAATTTTGGCGTTTGAAACTGTTTTCTCCTATATTGATAGATGTATTTGATATTTTAAATCCAACACGGTTTGTGCTATCTTCTTGAAACTTGACACAATAAAGTAGTTTCACGTTCTCTCTCTACGTTTTTTTTTCTCTTGATGTAGCCCTAAGAAGGGACTGGCGAGAAACACTTTCATTGAAAGGGGTTGCCAAGTATACAAAAATTACGAATCTACAGAAATCTCAGCAAATATTTTTTAACCCAAACTGGATGATACTTTCAGGTATTGATCAGTACACTAAGCCCAGTTGGTTCCCCAAATTTCGTTCTTCTATGTTGAAGCGTTCGTTTCCAGGAACTGTTTGAATTTTGGCGTTTCACACTGTTTTCCTCTATATCGATAGATGTATTTGGAACTCTAAATCCAACACGGTTTGTGCTAGCTTCTTGAAACTTGACACAGTAAAGTAGTTTCCAGGTCTATCTCTAAGTTTTGTTTCCTCTTGATGTAGCCCTAATCAGTGACTGGCGATAAACACTTTCATTGAAAGGGGTTGCCAAGGATACAAAAATTACGAATCTTCAGAAATCTCAGCAAATATTTTTTCACCCAAACTGGATGATACTTTCAGGTAATGATCAGTACACTAAGCCCACTTGGTTCCCCAAATTTCATTCTTCTATGTTGAAGCGTTCGTTTCCAGTAACACTTTGAATTTTGGCGTTTCACACTGTTTTCTAATATATTGATAGATGTATTTGGAACTCTAAATCCAACACGGTTTGCGCTAGCTTCTTAAAACTTGACACAATAAAGTAGTTTCAAATTCTATCTCTATGTTTTGTTTCCTCTTGATGTAGCCCTAAGCAGTGACTGGCGAGAAACACTTTCATGGAAAGGGGTTGCCAAGCTTAAAAAAATTACGAATCTCCAGAAATCTCAGCAAACATTTTTTCACCCAAACTGGATGATACTTTCAGGTAATGATCAGTACACTAAGCCCACTTGGTTCCCCAATTTTCATTCTTCTATGTTGAAGCGTTCGATTCCAGTAACACTTTGAATTATGGTGTTTCACACTGTTTTCTCCTATATTGATAGACGTATTTGGAACTCTAAATCCAACACGGTTTTCGCTAGCTTCATGAAACGTGACACAATAAAGTAGTTTCAAGTTCTATCTCTATGTTTTGTTTCATTTTGATGTAGTCCTAAGCAGTGACTGGAGAGAAACAGTTTCATTGAAAGGGTTGCGAAGCTTCCAAAAATTACGAATCTCCAGAAATCTCAGCAAACATTTTTTCACCCAAACTGGATGATACTTTCAGGTAATGATCAGTACACTAAGCTCACTTTGTTCCCCAAATTTTGTACTTCTATGTTGAAGCGTTCGTTTCCATTAACACTTTGAATTTTGGCGTTTCACACTGTTTTCTCCTATATTGATAGATGTATTTGGAACTCTAAATCCAACACGGTTAATGCTAGCTTCTTGAAACTTGACACAATAAAGTAGTTTCAAGTTCTCTCTCAATATTTTGTTTCCTGTTGATGTAGCCCTAAGGAGTGACTGGCGAGAAACACTTTCATTGAAAGGGGTGGCCAAGCTTCCAAAAATTACGAATCTCCAGAAATCTCAGCAAACATATTTTCACCCAAACTGGATGATACTTTCAGGTAATGATCACTACACTAAGCCCATTTGGTTCCACAAATTTCGTTCTTATATGTTGAAGCGTTTGTTTCCAGCAACAGTTTGAATTTTGGCGTTTCACACCGTTTTCTCCTATATTGATAGATGTATATGGAACTCTAAATCCTACACGGTTTGTGCTAGCTGCTTGAAACTTGACACAGTAAAGTAGTTTCCAGGTCTATCTTTTTGTTTTGTTTCCTCTTGATGTAGCCCTAAGCAGTGACCTGCAAAAAAACACTTTCATTGAAAGGGGTTGCCAAGTATACAAAAATTACTAATCTCCAGACATCTCAGCAAATATTTTTTCACCCAAACTGGATGATAGTTGCAGGTAATGATCAGTACACTAAGCCCACTTGGTTCCCCAAATTTCGTTCTTCTATGTTGAAGCGTTCGTTTCCAGCAACACTTTGAATTTTGGCCTTTCACACTGTTTTCTCCTATATTGATACATGTATTTGGAACTCTAAAATCAACACGGTTTGTGCTAGCTCCTTGAAACTTGACATAATAAAGTAGTTTCAGGTTCTATCTCTATGTTTTGTTTCCTCTTGATGTAGCCCTAAGCAGTGACCTGCAAAAAACACTTTCATTGAAAGGCTTTGCCAAGTATACAAAAATTACGAATCTCCAGAAATCTCGGCAAACATTTTTTCACTCAAACTGGTTGATACTTTCAGGTAATGATCAGTACACTAAGCCCACTTGGTTCCCCAAATTTCGTTCTTCTATGTTGAAGCGTTCGTTTCCAGCAACACTTTCAATTTTGGCGTTTCACACTGTTTTCTCCTATATTGATAAATGTATTTGGAACTCTAAATCCAACACGGTTTGTGCTAGCTTCTTGAAACTTGACACAGTAAAGTAGTTTCCATTTCTATCTCTATGTTTTGTTTCATCTGGATGTAGCACTCAGCATGGACCTGGAAGAAGCACTTTCATTGAAAGGGGTTGCCAAGCATAAAAAAATTACGAAACTCCAAAATCTCAGCAAATATTTTTTTCACCCAAACTGGATGATACTTTCAGGTAATGATCAGTACACTAAGCCGACTTGGTTCCCCAAATTTCGTTCTTCTATGTTGAAGCGTTCGTTTCCAGTAACACTTTGAATTTTGGCGTTACACTGTTTTCTCCTATATAGATTGATGTATCTGGAACTCTAAATCCAACTTGGTTTGCACTAGCTTCTTGAAACCTGACACAATAAAGTAATTTCAAGTCTATCTCTATGTTTTGTTTTCTCTTGATGTAGCCCTAAGTAGTGATTGGAGAGAAACACTTTCATTGAAAGGGGTTGCCAAGTACACAAAAATTACGAATCTCCAGAAATCTCAGCAAACATTTTTTCATGCAAACTGGATGATACATTCAGGTAATGATCAGTACACTAAGCCCAGTTGGTTCCCCAAAATCGTTCTTCTATGTTGAAGCGTTCGTTTCCAGTAACACTTTGAATTTTGGCGTTTCACACTGTTTTCTCCTATATTGATAGATGTATTTGGAACTCTAAATCCAACACGGCTTGTGCTAGCTTCTTGAAACTTGACACAATAAAGTAGTTTCAATTTCTCTCTCTATGTTTTGTTTCCTCTTGATGTAGCCCTAAGCAGTGACCTGCAAGAAACACTTTCATTGTAAGGGGTTTCCAAGATTCCAAAAATTACGAATCTCCAGAAATCTCAGCAAATATTTTTTCACCCAAACTGGATGATACTTTCAGGTAATGATCAGTACAGTAAGCCCACTTGGTTCCCGTAATTTCCTTCTTCTATGTTGAATCGTTCATTTCCAGAAACAGTTTGAATTTTGGCTTTTCACGCTGTTTTCTCCTATATTGATAGATGTATTTGGAACTCTAAATCCAACACGGTTTGTGCTAGCTTCTTGAAACTTGACACAGTAAAGTAGTTTCCAGGTCTATCTTTATGTTTTGTTTCCTCTTGATGTAGCCCTAACCAGTGACCTGCAAGAAACACTTTCATTGAAAGGGGTTTCCAAGCTTCCAAAAATTACGAATCTCAAGGAATCTCAGCAAGCATTTTTGCACCCAAACTGGATGATTCTTTCAGGTAATGATCAATACACTACGCCCACTTGGTTCCACAAATTTCATTCTTCTATGATGAAGCGTTCGTTTCCAGCAACAGTTTGAATTTTGGCGTTTCACACTGTTTTCTCCTATATTGATAGATGTATTTGGAACTCTAAATCCAACACGGTTTGTGCTAGCTTCTTGAAACTTGACACAGTAAAGTAGTTTCCAGGTGTATTTTTATGTTTTGTTTCCTCTAGATGTAGCCCTAAGCAGTGACCTGAAAGAAACACTTTCATTGAAAGGGGTTGCCAAGCATACAAAAATTATGAATCTACAGAAATCTCAGCAAATATTTTTTCACCCAACCTGGATGATACTTTCAGGTAATGATCAGTACAGAAAGCCCACTTGGTTCCCCAAATTTCATTCTTCTATGTTGAAGCGTTCGTTTCCAGTAACACTTTGAATTTTGGCGTTTCACACTGTTTTCTCCTATATTGATTGATGTATTTGGAACTCTAAATCCAACACGGTTTGTGCTAGCTTCGTGAAACTTGACACAATAAAGTAGTTTCAAGTTCTCTCTCTATGTTTTGTTTCCTCTTGATGTAGCCCTAAGCAGTGACTGGAGAGAAACACTTTCATTGAAAGCAACCGGGTTGTCAAGCTTCCAAAAATTACGATTCTCCAGAAATCTCAGCAAACATTTTTTCACCCAAACTGGATGATACTTTCAGGTAATGATCAGTACACTAAGCCCACTTGGTTCCCCAAATTTCGTTCTTCTATGTTGAAGCGTTCGTTTCCAGCAACAGTTTGAATTTTGGCGTTTCACACTGTTTTTTCCTATATTGATAGATGTATTTGGAACTCTAAATCCAACACGGTTTGTGCTAGCTTCTTGAAACTTGACACAGTAAAGTAGTTTCCAGGTGTATCTTTATGTTTTCTTTCCTCTTGATGTAGCCCTAAGCAGTGACCTGCAAGAAACACTTTCATTGAAAGGGGTTTCCAAGCTTCCAAAAATTACGAATCTCAAGAAATCTGAGCAAACATTTTTTCACCCAAACTGGATGATACGTTCAGGTAATGATCAGTACAGTAAGCCCACTTGGTTCCCGAAATTTCCTTCTTCTATGTTGAATCGTTCGTTTCCAGTAACATTTGAATTTTGGCGATTCACACTGTCTTCTCCTATATTGATAGATGTATTTGGAACTCTAACTCTAACACATTTTATGCTAGCTTCTTGAAATTGACACAATAAAGTAGTTTCAAGTTCTATCTCTATGTTTTCTTTCCTCTTGATGTAGCCCTAAGCAGTGACCTGCAAGAAACCCTTTCATTGAAAGGGGTTTCCAAGCTTCCAAAAATTACGAATCTCAAGAAATCTGAGCAAACATTTTTTCACCCAAACTGGATGATACGTTCAGGTAATGATCAGTACACTAAGCCCATTTAGTTCCACAAATTTGGTTCTTCTATGTTGAAGCATTCGTTCCCAGCAACAGTTTGAATTTTGGCGTTTCACACTGTTTTCTCCTATATTGATAGATGTATTTGGAACTCTAAATCCAACACGGTTTCTGCTAGCTTCTTGAAACTTGACTCAGTAAAGTAGTTTCCAGTTCTCTCTCTATGTTTTGTTTCCTCTTGATGTAGCCCTAAGCAGTGACTGGAGAGAAACACTTTCATTGAACGAGGTTGCCAAGTATACAAAAATTACGAATCTCCAGAAATCTCAGCAAATATTTTTTAAACCAAACTGGATGATACTTTCAGGTAATGATCAGTACACTAAGCCCACTTGGTTCCCCAAATTTCGTTCTTCTATGTTGAAACGTTCGTTTCCAGCAACAGTTTGAATTTTGGCGTTTCACACTGTTTTCTCCTATATTGATAGATGTATTTGAAACTCTAATCCAACACGGTATGTGCTAGCTTCTTGAAACTTGACACAATAAAGTAGTTTCAAGTTCTCTCTCTATGTTTTGTTTCCTCTTGATGTAGCCCTAAGCAGTGACTGGAGAGAAACACTTTCATTGAAAGGGGTTGCCAAGCTTCCAAAAATTACGAATCTCCAGAAATCTCAGCAAATATTATTTCACCCAAACTGAATGATACTTTCAGGTAATGATCAGTACACTAAGCCCACTTGGTTCTCCAAATTTCGTTCTTCTATGTTGAAGCGTTCGTTTCCAGTAACAGTTTGAATTTTGGCGTTTCACACCGTTTTGTCCTATATTGATAGATGTATTTGAAACTCTAAATCCAACACGGTTTGTGGTAGCTTCTTGAAACTTAACACAATAAAGAAGTTTCAAGTTCTCTCTCTATGTTTTGTTTCCTCTTGATGTAGCCCTAAGTAGTGACTGGCGAGAAACACTTTTTTGAAAGGTGTTGCCAAGTATACAAAAATTACGAATCTCCAGAAATCTCAGCAAATATTGTTTCACCCAAACTGGATGATACTTTCAGGTAATGATCAGTAAACGAAGCCCACTTGGTTTCCCAAATTTCGTTCTTCTATGTTCAAGCGTTCGTTTCCAGTAACAGTTTGAATTTTGGCGTTTCACACTGGTTTCTCCTATAGTGATAGATGTATTTGGAACTCTAAATCCAACACGGTTTGTGCTAGCTTCTTGAAACTTGACACAGTAAAGTAGTTTCAAGTTCTCTCTCTATGTTTTGTTTCCTCTTGATGTAGCCCTAAGCAGTGACCTGCAAGAAACACTTACATTGAAAGGGGTTGCCAAGCTTCCAAAAATTACGAATCTCCAGAAATCTCAGCAAATATTATTTCACCCAAACTGAATGATACTTTTAGGTAATGATCAGTACACTAAGCCCACTTGGTTCCCCAAATTTCGTTCTTTTATGTTGAAGCGTTCGTTTCCAGTAACAGTTTGAATTTTGGCGTTTCACACTGTTTTGTCCTATATTGTTAGATGTATTTGAAACTCTAAATCCAACACGGTTTGTGCTAGCTTCTTGAAACTTGACACAATAAAGTAGTTTCAAGTTCTCTCTCTACATTTTGTTTCCTGTTGATGTAGCCCTAAGGAGTGACTGGCGAGAAACACTTTCATTGAAAGGGGTGGCCAAGCTTCCAAAAATTACGAATCTCCAGAAATCTCAGCAAACATATTTTCACCCAAACTGGATGATACTTTCAGGTAATGATCACTACACTAAGCCCATTTGGTTCCACAAATTTCGTTCTTATATGTTGAAGCGTTTGTTTCCAGCAACAGTTTGAATTTTGGCGTTTCACACTGTTTTCTCCTATATTGATAGATGTATATGGAACTCTAAATCCTACACGGTTTGTGCTAGCTGCTTGAAACTTGACACAGTAAAGTAGTTTCCAGGTCTATCTTTTTGTTTTGTTTCCTCTTGATGTAGCCCTAAGCAGTGACCTGCAAAAAAACACTTTCATTGAAAGGGGTTGCCAAGTATACAAAAATTACTAATCTCCAGACATCTCAGCAAATATTTTTTCACCCAAACTGGATGATAGTTGCAGGTAATGATCAGTACACTAAGCCCACTTGGTTCCCCAAATTTCGTTCTTCTATGTTGAAGCGTTCGTTTCCAGCAACACTTTGAATTTTGGCCTTTCACACTGTTTTCTCCTATATTGATACATGTATTTGGAACTCTAAAATCAACACGGTTTGTGCTAGCTCCTTGAAACTTGACATAATAAAGTAGTTTCAGGTTCTATCTCTATGTTTTGTTTCCTCTTGATGTAGCCCTAAGCAGTGACCTGCAAAAAACACTTTCATTGAAAGGCTTTGCCAAGTATACAAAAATTACGAATCTCCAGAAATCTCGGCAAACATTTTTTCACTCAAACTGGTTGATACTTTCAGGTAATGATCAGTACACTAAGCCCACTTGGTTCCCCAAATTTCGTTCTTCTATGTTGAAGCGTTCGTTTCCAGCAACACTTTCAATTTTGGCGTTTCACACTGTTTTCTCCTATATTGATAGATGTATTTGGAACTCTAAATCCAACACGGTTTGTGCTAGTTTCTTGAAACTTGACACAGTAAAGTAGTTTCCATTTCTATCTCTATGTTTTGTTTCATCTGGATGTAGCACTCAGCATGGACCTGGAAGAAGCACTTTCATTGAAAGGGGTTGCCAAGCATAAAAAAATTACGAAACTCCAAAATCTCAGCAAATATTTTTTTCACCCAAACTGGATGATACTTTCAGGTAATGATCAGTACACTAAGCCCACTTGGTTCCCCAAATTTCGTTCTTCTATGTTGAAGCGTTCGTTTCCAGTAACACTTTGAATTTTGGCGTTACACTGTTTTCTCCTATATAGATTGATGTATCTGGAACTCTAAATCCAACTTGGTTTGCACTAGCTTCTTGAAACCTGACACAATAAAGTAGTTTCAAGTCTATCTCTATGTTTTGTTTTCTCTTGATGTAGCCCTAAGTAGTGATTGGAGAGAAACACTTTCATTGAAAGGGGTTGCCAAGTATACAAAAATTACGAATCTCCAGAAATCTCAGCAAACATTTTTTCATGCAAACTGGATGATACATTCAGGTAATGATCAGTACACTAAGCCCACTTGGTTCCCCAAAATCGTTCTTCTATGTTGAAGCGTTCGTTTCCAGTAACACTTTGAATTTTGGCGTTTCACACTGTTTTCTCCTATATTGATAGATGTCTTTGGAACTCTAAATCCAACACGGCTTGTGCTAGCTTCTTGAAACTTGACACAATAAAGTAGTTTCAATTTCTCTCTCTATGTTTTGTTTCCTCTTGATGTAGCCCTAAGCAGTGACCTGCAAGAAACACTTTCATTGTAAGGGGTTTCCAAGATTCCAAAAATTACGAATCTCCAGAAATCTCAGCAAATATTTTTTCACCCAAACTGGATGATACTTTCAGGCAATGATCAGTACACTAAGCCCACTTGGTTCCCCGAATTTTGTTCTTCTATGTTGAAGTGTTCGTTTCCAGCAACAGTTTGAGTTTTGGCGTTTCACACTGTTTTCTCCTATATTGATAGATGTATTTGGAACCCTAATTCCAACACGGTTTGTGCTAGTTTCTTGAAACTTGACACAATAAAGTAGTTTAAATTTCTCTCTCTATGTTCTGTTTTCTCTTGATGTAGCCCTAAGCAGTGACTGGCGAGAAACACTTTCATTGAAAGGGGTAGCCAAGTATACAAAAATTACGAATCTCCAGAAATCTCAGCAAATATTTTTTCACCCAAACTGGATGATACTTTCAGGTAATGATCAGTACAGTAAGCCCACTTGGTTCCCGTAATTTCCTTCTTCTATGTTGAATCGTTCATTTCCAGAAACAATTTGAATTTTGGCTTTTCACGCTGTTTTCTCCTATATTGATAGATGTATTTGGAACTCTAAATCCAACACGGTTTGTGCTAGCTTCTTGAAACTTGACACAGTAAAGTAGTTTCCAGGTCTATCTTTATGTTTTGTTTCCTCTTGATGTAGCCCTAACCAGTGACCTGCAAGAAACACTTTCATTGAAAGGGGTTTCCAAGCTTCCAAAAATTACGAATCTCAAGGAATCTCAGCAAGCATTTTTGCACCCAAACTGGATGATTCTTTCAGGTAATGATCAATACACTACGCCCACTTGGTTCCACAAATTTCATTCTTCTATGATGAAGCGTTCGTTTCCAGCAACAGTTTGAATTTTGGCGTTTCACACTGTTTTCTCCTATATTGATAGATGTATTTGGAACTCTAAATCCAACACGGTTTGTGCTAGCTTCTTGAAACTTGACACAGTAAAGTAGTTTCCAGGTGTATTTTTATGTTTTGTTTCCTCTAGATGTAGCCCTAAGCAGTGACCTGAAAGAAACACTTTCATTGAAAGGGGTTGCCAAGCATACAAAAATTATGAATCTACAGAAATCTCAGCAAATATTTTTTCACCCAACCTGGATGATACTTTCAGGTAATGATCAGTACAGAAAGCCCACATGGTTCCCCAAATTTCATTCTTCTATGTTGAAGCGTTCGTTTCCAGTAACACTTTGAATTTTGGCGTTTCACACTGTTTTCTCCTATATTGATTGATGTATTTGGAACTCTAAATCCAACACGGTTTGTGCTAGCTTCGTGAAACTTGACACAATAAAGTAGTTTCAAGTTCTCTCTCTATGTTTTGTTTCCTCTTGATGTAGCCCTAAGCAGTGACTGGAGAGAAACACTTTCATTGAAAGCAACCGGGTTGTCAAGCTTCCAAAAATTACGATTCTCCAGAAATCTCAGCAAACATTTTTTCACCCAAACTGGATGATACTTTCAGGTAATGATCAGTACACTAAGCCCACTTGGTTCCCCAAATTTCGTTCTTCTATGTTCAAGCGTTCGTTTCCAGCAACAGTTTGAATTTTGGCGTTTCACACTGTTTTTTCCTATATTGATAGATGTATTTGGAACTCTAAATCCAACACGGTTTGTGCTAGCTTCTTGAAACTTGACACAGTAAAGTAGTTTCCAGGTGTATCTTTATGTTTTCTTTCCTCTTGATGTAGCCCTAAGCAGTGACCTGCAAGAAACACTTTCATTGAAAGGGGTTTCCAAGCTTCCAAAAATTACGAATCTCAAGAAATCTGAGCAAACATTTTTTCACCCAAACTGGATGATACGTTCAGGTAATGATCAGTACAGTAAGCCCACTTGGTTCCCGAAATTTCCTTCTTCTATGTTGAATCGTTCGTTTCCAGTAACATTTGAATTTTGGCGATTCACACTGTCTTCTCCTATATTGATAGATGTATTTGGAACTCTAACTCTAACACATTTTATGCTAGCTTCTTGAAATTGACACAATAACGTAGTTTCAAGTTCTATCTCTATGTTTTCTTTCCTCTTGATGTAGCCCTAAGCAGTGACCTGCAAGAAACCCTTTCATTGAAAGGGGTTTCCAAGCTTCCAAAAATTACGAATCTCAAGAAATCTGAGCAAACATTTTTTCACCCAAACTGGATGATACGTTCAGGTAATGATCAGTACACTAAGCCCATTTAGTTCCACAAATTTGGTTCTTCTATGTTGAAGCGTTCGTTCCCAGCAACAGTTTGAATTTTGGCGTTTCACACTGTTTTCTCCTATATTGATAGATGTATTTGGAACTCTAAATCCAACACGGTTTCTGCTAGCTTCTTGAAACTTGACTCAGTAAAGTAGTTTCCAGTTCTCTCTCTATGTTTTGTTTCCTCTTGATGTAGCCCTAAGCAGTGACTGGAGAGAAACACTTTCATTGAACGAGGTTGCCAAGTATACAAAAATTACGAATCTCCAGAAATCTCAGCAAATATTTTTTAAACCAAACTGGATGATACTTTCAGGTAATGATCAGTACACTAAGCCCACTTGGTTCCCCAAATTTCGTTCTTCTATGTTGAAGCGTTCGTTTCCAGCAACAGTTTGAATTTTGGCGTTTCACACTGTTTTCTCCTATATTGATAGATGTATTTGAAACTCTAATCCAACACGGTATGTGCTAGCTTCTTGAAACTTGACACAATAAAGTAGTTTCAAGTTCTCTCTCTATGTTTTGTTTCCTCTTGATGTAGCCCTAAGCAGTGACTGGAGAGAAACACTTTCATTGAAAGGGGTTGCCAAGCTTCCAAAAATTACGAATCTCCAGAAATCTCAGCAAATATTATTTCACCCAAACTGAATGATACTTTCAGGTAATGATCAGTACACTAAGCCCACTTGGTTCTCCAAATTTCGTTCTTCTATGTTGAAGCGTTCGTTTCCAGTAACAGTTTGAATTTTGGCGTTTCACACCGTTTTGTCCTATATTGATAGATGTATTTGAAACTCTAAATCCAACACGGTTTGTGGTAGCTTCTTGAAACTTAACACAATAAAGAAGTTTCAAGTTCTCTCTCTATGTTTTGTTTCCTCTTGATGTAGCCCTAAGTAGTGACTGGCGAGAAACACTTATTTGAAAGGTGTTGCCAAGTATACAAAAATTACGAATCTCCAGAAATCTCAGCAAATATTGTTTCACCCAAACTGGATGATACTTTCAGGTAATGATCAGTAAACGAAGCCCACTTGGTTTCCCAAATTTCGTTCTTCTATGTTCAAGCGTTCGTTTCCAGTAACAGTTTGAATTTTGGCGTTTCACACTGGTTTCTCCTATAGTGATAGATGTATTTGGAACTCTAAATCCAACACGGTTTGTGCTAGCTTCTTGAAACTTGACACAGTAAAGTAGTTTCAAGTTCTATCTCTATGTTTTGTTTCCTCTTGATGTAGCCCTAAGCAGTGACCTGCAAGAAACACTTACATTGAAAGGGGTTGCCAAGCTTCCAAAAATTACGAATCTCCAGAAATCTCAGCAAATATTATTTCACCCAAACTGAATGATACTTTTAGGTAATGATCAGTACACTAAGCCCACTTGGTTCCCCAAATTTCGTTCTTTTATGTTGAAGCGTTCGTTTCCAGTAACAGTTTGAATTTTGGCGTTTCACACTGTTTTGTCCTATATTGTTAGATGTATTTGAAACTCTAAATCCAACACGGTTTGTGCTAGCTTCTTGAAACTTGACACAATAAAGTAGTTTCAAGTTCTCTCTCTATATTTTGTTTCCTGTTGATGTAGCCCTAAGGAGTGACTGGCGAGAAACACTTTCATTGAAAGGGGTGGCCAAGCTTCCAAAAATTACGAATCTCCAGAAATCTCAGCAAACATATTTTCACCCAAACTGGATGATACTTTCAGGTAATGATCACTACACTAAGCCCATTTGGTTCCACAAATTTCGTTCTTCTATGTTGAAGCGTTCGTTTCCAGCAACAGTTTGAATTTTGGCGTTTCACACTGTTTTTTCCTATATTGATAGATGTATTTGGAACTCTAAATCCAACACGGTTTGTGCTAGCTTCTTGAAACTTGACACAGTAAAGTAGTTTCCAGGTGTATCTTTATGTTTTCTTTCCTCTTGATGTAGCCCTAAGCAGTGACCTGCAAGAAACACTTTCATTGAAAGGGGTTTCCAAGCTTCCAAAAATTACGAATCTCAAGAAATCTGAGCAAACATTTTTTCACCCAAACTGGATGATACGTTCAGGTAATGATCAGTACAGTAAGCCCACTTGGTTCCTGAAATTTCCTTCTTCTATGTTGAATCATTCGTTTCCAGTAACATTTGAATTTTGGCGATTCACACTGTCTTCTCCTATATTGATAGATGTATTTGGAACTCTAACTCTAACACATTTTATGCTAGCTTCTTGAAATTGACACAATAAAGTAGTTTCAAGTTCTATCTCTATGTTTTCTTTCCTCTTGATGTAGCCCTAAGCAGTGACCTGCAAGAAACCCTTTCATTGAAAGGGGTTTCCAAGCTTCCAAAAATTACGAATCTCAAGAAATCTGAGCAAACATTTTTTCACCCAAACTGGATGATACGTTCAGGTAATGATCAGTACACTAAGCCCATTTAGTTCCACAAATTTGGTTCTTCTATGTTGAAGCGTTCGTTCCCAGCAACAGTTTGAATTTTGGCGTTTCACACTGTTTTCTCCTATATTGATAGATGTATTTGGAACTCTAAATCCAACACGGTTTCTGCTAGCTTCTTGAAACTTGACTCAGTAAAGTAGTTTCCAGTTCTCTCTCTATGTTTTGTTTCCTCTTGATGTAGCCCTAAGCAGTGACTGGAGAGAAACACTTTCATTGAACGAGGTTGCCAAGTATACAAAAATTACGAATCTCCAGAAATCTCAGCAAATATTTTTTAAACCAAACTGGATGATACTTTCAGGTAATGATCAGTACACTAAGCCCACTTGGTTCCCCAAATTTCGTTCTTCTATGTTGAAGCGTTCGTTTCCAGCAACAGTTTGAATTTTGGCGTTTCACACTGTTTTCTCCTATATTGATAGATGTATTTGAAACTCTAATCCAACACGGTATGTGCTAGCTTCGTGAAACTTGACACAATAAAGTAGTTTCAAGTTCTCTCTCTATGTTTTGTTTCCTCTTGATGTAGCCCTAAGCAGTGACTGGAGAGAAACACTTTCATTGAAAGCAACCGGGTTGTCAAGCTTCCAAAAATTACGATTCTCCAGAAATCTCAGCAAACATTTTTTCACCCAAACTGGATAATACTTTCAGGTAATGATCAGTACACTAAGCCCACTTGGTTCCCCAAATTTCGTTCTTCTATGTTGAAGCGTTCGTTTCCAGCAACAGTTTGAATTTTGGCGTTTCACACTGTTTTTTCCTATATTGATAGATGTATTTGGAACTCTAAATCCAACACGGTTTGTGCTAGCTTCTTGAAACTTGACACAGTAAAGTAGTTTCCAGGTGTATCTTTATGTTTTCTTTCCTCTTGATGTAGCCCTAAGCAGTGACCTGCAAGAAACACTTTCATTGAAAGGGGTTTCCAAGCTTCCAAAAATTACGAATCTCAAGAAATCTGAGCAAACATTTTTTCACCCAAACTGGATGATACGTTCAGGTAATGATCAGTACAGTAAGCCCACTTGGTTCCCGAAATTTCCTTCTTCTATGTTGAATCGTTCGTTTCCAGTAACATTTGAATTTTGGCGATTCACACTGTCTTCTCCTATATTGATAGATGTATTTGGAACTCTAACTCTAACACATTTTATGCTAGCTTCTTGAAATTGACACAATAAAGTAGTTTCAAGTTCTATCTCTATGTTTTCTTTCCTCTTGATGTAGCCCTAAGCAGTGACCTGCAAGAAACCCTTTCATTGAAAGGGGTTTCCAAGCTTCCAAAAATTACGAATCTCAAGAAATCTGAGCAAACATTTTTTCACCCAAACTGGATGATACGTTCAGGTAATGATCAGTACACTAAGCCCATTTAGTTCCACAAATTTGGTTCTTCTATGTTGAAGCGTTCGTTCCCAGCAACAGTTTGAATTTTGGCGTTTCACACTGTTTTCTCCTATATTGATAGATGTATTTGGAACTCTAAATCCAACACGGTTTCTGCTAGCTTCTTGAAACTTGACTCAGTAAAGTAGTTTCCAGTTCTCTCTCTATGTTTTGTTTCCTCTTGATGTAGCCCTAAGCAGTGACTGGAGAGAAACACTTTCATTGAACGAGGTTGCCAAGTATACAAAAATTACGAATCTCCAGAAATCTCAGCAAATATTTTTTAAACCAAACTGGATGATACTTTCAGGTAATGATCAGTACACTAAGCCCACTTGGTTCCCCAAATTTCGTTCTTCTATGTTGAAGCGTTCGTTTCCAGCAACAGTTTGAATTTTGGCGTTTCACACTGTTTTCTCCTATATTGATAGATGTATTTGAAACTCTAATCCAACACGGTATGTGCTAGCTTCTTGAAACTTGACACAATAAAGTAGTTTCAAGTTCTCTCTCTATGTTTTGTTTCCTCTTGATGTAGCCCTAAGCAGTGACTGGAGAGAAACACTTTCATTGAAAGGGGTTGCCAAGCTTCCAAAAATTACGAATCTCCAGAAATCTCAGCAAATATTATTTCACCCAAACTGAATGATACTTTCAGGTAATGATCAGTACACTAAGCCCACTTGGTTCTCCAAATTTCGTTCTTCTATGTTGAAGCGTTCGTTTCCAGTAACAGTTTGAATTTTGGCGTTTCACACCGTTTTGTCCTATATTGATAGATGTATTTGAAACTCTAAATCCAACACGGTTTGTGGTAGCTTCTTGAAACTTAACACAATAAAGAAGTTTCAAGTTCTCTCTCTATGTTTTGTTTCCTCTTGATGTAGCCCTAAGTAGTGACTGGCGAGAAACACTTTTTTGAAAGGTGTTGCCAAGTATACAAAAATTACGAATCTCCAGAAATCTCAGCAAATATTGTTTCACCCAAACTGGATGATACTTTCAGGTAATGATCAGTAAACGAAGCCCACTTGGTTTCCCAAATTTCGTTCTTCTATGTTCAAGCGTTCGTTTCCAGTAACAGTTTGAATTTTGGCGTTTCACACTGGTTTCTCCTATAGTGATAGATGTATTTGGAACTCTAAATCCAACACGGTTTGTGCTAGCTTCTTGAAACTTGACACAGTAAAGTAGTTTCAAGTTCTCTCTCTATGTTTTGTTTCCTCTTGATGTAGCCCTAAGCAGTGACCTGCAAGAAACACTTACATTGAAAGGGGTTGCCAAGCTTCCAAAAATTACGAATCTCCAGAAATCTCAGCAAATATTATTTCACCCAAACTGAATGATACTTTTAGGTAATGATCAGTACACTAAGCCCACTTGGTTCCCCAAATTTCGTTCTTTTATGTTGAAGCGTTCGTTTCCAGTAACAGTTTGAATTTTGGCGTTTCACACTGTTTTGTCCTATATTGTTAGATGTATTTGAAACTCTAAATCCAACACGGTTTGTGCTAGCTTCTTGAAACTTGACACAATAAAGTAGTTTCAAGTTCTCTCTCTATATTTTGTTTCCTGTTGATGTAGCCCTAAGGAGTGACTGGCGAGAAACACTTTCATTGAAAGGGGTGGCCAAGCTTCCAAAAATTACGAATCTCCAGAAATCTCAGCAAACATATTTTCACCCAAACTGGATGATACTTTCAGGTAATGATCACTACACTAAGCCCATTTGGTTCCACAAATTTTGTTCTTATATGTTGAAGCGTTTGTTTCCAGCAACAGTTTGAATTTTGGCGTTTCACACTGTTTTCTCCTATATTGATAGATGTATATGGAACTCTAAATCCTACACGGTTTGTGCTAGCTGCTTGAAACTTGACACAGTAAAGTAGTTTCCAGGTCTATCTTTTTGTTTTGTTTCCTCTTGATGTAGCCCTAAGCAGTGACCTGCAAAAAAACACTTTCATTGAAAGGGGTTGCCAAGTATACAAAAATTACTAATCTCCAGACATCTCAGCAAATATTTTTTCACCCAAACTGGATGATAGTTGCAGGTAATGATCAGTACACTAAGCCCACTTGGTTCCCCAAATTTCGTTCTTCTATGTTGAAGCGTTCGTTTCCAGCAACACTTTGAATTTTGGCCTTTCACACTGTTTTCTCCTATATTGATACATGTATTTGGAACTCTAAAATCAACACGGTTTGTGCTAGCTCCTTGAAACTTGACATAATAAAGTAGTTTCAGGTTCTATCTCTATGTTTTGTTTCCTCTTGATGTAGCCCTAAGCAGTGACCTGCAAAAAACACTTTCATTGAAAGGCTTTGCCAAGTATACAAAAATTACGAATCTCCAGAAATCTCGGCAAACATTTTTTCACTCAAACTGGTTGATACTTTCAGGTAATGATCAGTACACTAAGCCCACTTGGTTCCCCAAATTTCGTTCTTCTATGTTGAAGCGTTCGTTTCCAGCAACACTTTCAATTTTGGCGTTTCACACTGTTTTCTCCTATATTGATAGATGTATTTGGAACTCTAAATCCAACACGGTTTGTGCTAGTTTCTTGAAACTTGACACAGTAAAGTAGTTTCCATTTCTATCTCTATGTTTTGTTTCATCTGGATGTAGCACTCAGCATGGACCTGGAAGAAGCACTTTCATTGAAAGGGGTTGCCAAGCATAAAAAAATTACGAAACTCCAAAATCTCAGCAAATATTTTTTTCACCCAAACTGGATGATACTTTCAGGTAATGATCAGTACACTAAGCCCACTTGGTTCCCCAAATTTCGTTCTTCTATGTTGAAGCGTTCGTTTCCAGTAACACTTTGAATTTTGGCGTTACACTGTTTTCTCCTATATAGATTGATGTATCTGGAACTCTAAATCCAACTTGGTTTGCACTAGCTTCTTGAAACCTGACACAATAAAGTAGTTTCAAGTCTATCTCTATGTTTTGTTTTCTCTTGATGTAGCCCTAAGTAGTGATTGGAGAGAAACACTTTCATTGAAAGGGGTTGCCAAGTATACAAAAATTACGAATCTCCAGAAATCTCAGCAAACATTTTTTCATGCAAACTGGATGATACATTCAGGTAATGATCAGTACACTAAGCCCACTTGGTTCCCCAAAATCGTTCTTCTATGTTGAAGCGTTCGTTTCCAGTAACACTTTGAATTTTGGCGTTTCACACTGTTTTCTCCTATATTGATAGATGTCTTTGGAACTCTAAATCCAACACGGCTTGTGCTAGCTTCTTGAAACTTGACACAATAAAGTAGTTTCAATTTCTCTCTCTATGTTTTGTTTCCTCTTGATGTAGCCCTAAGCAGTGACCTGCAAGAAACACTTTCATTGTAAGGGGTTTCCAAGATTCCAAAAATTACGAATCTCCAGAAATCTCAGCAAATATTTTTTCACCCAAACTGGATGATACTTTCAGGCAATGATCAGTACACTAAGCCCACTTGGTTCCCCGAATTTTGTTCTTCTATGTTGAAGTGTTCGTTTCCAGCAACAGTTTGAGTTTTGGCGTTTCACACTGTTTTCTCCTATATTGATAGATGTATTTGGAACCCTAATTCCAACACGGTTTGTGCTAGTTTCTTGAAACTTGACACAATAAAGTAGTTTAAATTTCTCTCTCTATGTTCTGTTTTCTCTTGATGTAGCCCTAAGCAGTGACTGGCGAGAAACACTTTCATTGAAAGGGGTAGCCAAGTATACAAAAATTACGAATCTCCAGAAATCTCAGCAAATATTTTTTCACCCAAACTGGATGATACTTTCAGGTAATGATCAGTACAGTAAGCCCACTTGGTTCCCGTAATTTCCTTCTTCTATGTTGAATCGTTCATTTCCAGAAACAATTTGAATTTTGGCTTTTCACGCTGTTTTCTCCTATATTGATAGATGTATTTGGAACTCTAAATCCAACACGGTTTGTGCTAGCTTCTTGAAACTTGACACAGTAAAGTAGTTTCCAGGTCTATCTTTATGTTTTGTTTCCTCTTGATGTAGCCCTAACCAGTGACCTGCAAGAAACACTTTCATTGAAAGGGGTTTCCAAGCTTCCAAAAATTACGAATCTCAAGGAATCTCAGCAAGCATTTTTGCACCCAAACTGGATGATTCTTTCAGGTAATGATCAATACACTACGCCCACTTGGTTCCACAAATTTCATTCTTCTATGATGAAGCGTTCGTTTCCAGCAACAGTTTGAATTTTGGCGTTTCACACTGTTTTCTCCTATATTGATAGATGTATTTGGAACTCTAAATCCAACACGGTTTGTGCTAGCTTCTTGAAACTTGACACAGTAAAGTAGTTTCCAGGTGTATTTTTATGTTTTGTTTCCTCTAGATGTAGCCCTAAGCAGTGACCTGAAAGAAACACTTTCATTGAAAGGGGTTGCCAAGCATACAAAAATTATGAATCTACAGAAATCTCAGCAAATATTTTTTCACCCAACCTGGATGATACTTTCAGGTAATGATCAGTACAGAAAGCCCACATGGTTCCCCAAATTTCATTCTTCTATGTTGAAGCGTTCGTTTCCAGTAACACTTTGAATTTTGGCGTTTCACACTGTTTTCTCCTATATTGATTGATGTATTTGGAACTCTAAATCCAACACGGTTTGTGCTAGCTTCGTGAAACTTGACACAATAAAGTAGTTTCAAGTTCTCTCTCTATGTTTTGTTTCCTCTTGATGTAGCCCTAAGCAGTGACTGGAGAGAAACACTTTCATTGAAAGCAACCGGGTTGTCAAGCTTCCAAAAATTACGATTCTCCAGAAATCTCAGCAAACATTTTTTCACCCAAACTGGATGATACTTTCAGGTAATGATCAGTACACTAAGCCCACTTGGTTCCCCAAATTTCGTTCTTCTATGTTCAAGCGTTCGTTTCCAGCAACAGTTTGAATTTTGGCGTTTCACACTGTTTTTTCCTATATTGATAGATGTATTTGGAACTCTAAATCCAACACGGTTTGTGCTAGCTTCTTGAAACTTGACACAGTAAAGTAGTTTCCAGGTGTATCTTTATGTTTTCTTTCCTCTTGATGTAGCCCTAAGCAGTGACCTGCAAGAAACACTTTCATTGAAAGGGGTTTCCAAGCTTCCAAAAATTACGAATCTCAAGAAATCTGAGCAAACATTTTTTCACCCAAACTGGATGATACGTTCAGGTAATGATCAGTACAGTAAGCCCACTTGGTTCCCGAAATTTCCTTCTTCTATGTTGAATCGTTCGTTTCCAGTAACATTTGAATTTTGGCGATTCACACTGTCTTCTCCTATATTGATAGATGTATTTGGAACTCTAACTCTAACACATTTTATGCTAGCTTCTTGAAATTGACACAATAACATAGTTTCAAGTTCTATCTCTATGTTTTCTTTCCTCTTGATGTAGCCCTAAGCAGTGACCTGCAAGAAACCCTTTCATTGAAAGGGGTTTCCAAGCTTCCAAAAATTACGAATCTCAAGAAATCTGAGCAAACATTTTTTCACCCAAACTGGATGATACGTTCAGGTAATGATCAGTACACTAAGCCCATTTAGTTCCACAAATTTGGTTCTTCTATGTTGAAGCGTTCGTTCCCAGCAACAGTTTGAATTTTGGCGTTTCACACTGTTTTCTCCTATATTGATAGATGTATTTGGAACTCTAAATCCAACACGGTTTCTGCTAGCTTCTTGAAACTTGACTCAGTAAAGTAGTTTCCAGTTCTCTCTCTATGTTTTGTTTCCTCTTGATGTAGCCCTAAGCAGTGACTGGAGAGAAACACTTTCATTGAACGAGGTTGCCAAGTATACAAAAATTACGAATCTCCAGAAATCTCAGCAAATATTTTTTAAACCAAACTGGATGATACTTTCAGGTAATGATCAGTACACTAAGCCCACTTGGTTCCCCAAATTTCGTTCTTCTATGTTGAAGCGTTCGTTTCCAGCAACAGTTTGAATTTTGGCGTTTCACACTGTTTTCTCCTATATTGATAGATGTATTTGAAAATCTAATCCAACACGGTATGTGCTAGCTTCTTGAAACTTGACACAATAAAGTAGTTTCAAGTTCTCTCTCTATGTTTTGTTTCCTCTTGATGTAGCCCTAAGCAGTGACTGGAGAGAAACACTTTCATTGAAAGGGGTTGCCAAGCTTCCAAAAATTACGAATCTCCAGAAATCTCAGCAAATATTATTTCACCCAAACTGAATGATACTTTCAGGTAATGATCAGTACACTAAGCCCACTTGGTTCTCCAAATTTCGTTCTTCTATGTTGAAGCGTTCGTTTCCAGTAACAGTTTGAATTTTGGCGTTTCACACCGTTTTGTCCTATATTGATAGATGTATTTGAAACTCTAAATCCAACACGGTTTGTGGTAGCTTCTTGAAACTTAACACAATAAAGAAGTTTCAAGTTCTCTCTCTATGTTTTGTTTCCTCTTGATGTAGCCCTAAGTAGTGACTGGCGAGAAACACTTTTTTGAAAGGTGTTGCCAAGTATACAAAAATTACGAATCTCCAGAAATCTCAGCAAATATTGTTTCACCCAAACTGGATGATACTTTCAGGTAATGATCAGTAAACGAAGCCCACTTGGTTTCCCAAATTTCGTTCTTCTATGTTCAAGCGTTCGTTTCCAGTAACAGTTTGAATTTTGGCGTTTCACACTGGTTTCTCCTATAGTGATAGATGTATTTGGAACTCTAAATCCAACACGGTTTGTGCTAGCTTCTTGAAACTTGACACAGTAAAGTAGTTTCAAGTTCTATCTCTATGTTTTGTTTCCTCTTGATGTAGCCCTAAGCAGTGACCTGCAAGAAACACTTACATTGAAAGGGGTTGCCAAGCTTCCAAAAATTACGAATCTCCAGAAATCTCAGCAAATATTATTTCACCCAAACTGAATGATACTTTTAGGTAATGATCAGTACACTAAGCCCACTTGGTTCCCCAAATTTCGTTCTTTTATGTTGAAGCGTTCGTTTCCAGTAACAGTTTGAATTTTGGCGTTTCACACTGTTTTGTCCTATATTGTTAGATGTATTTGAAACTCTAAATCCAACACGGTTTGTGCTAGCTTCTTGAAACTTGACACAATAAAGTAGTTTCAAGTTCTCTCTCTATATTTTGTTTCCTGTTGATGTAGCCCTAAGGAGTGACTGGCGAGAAACACTTTCATTGAAAGGGGTGGCCAAGCTTCCAAAAATTACGAATCTCCAGAAATCTCAGCAAACATATTTTCACCCAAACTGGATGATACTTTCAGGTAATGATCACTACACTAAGCCCATTTGGTTCCACAAATTTCGTTCTTCTATGTTGAAGCGTTCGTTTCCAGCAACAGTTTGAATTTTGGCGTTTCACACTGTTTTTTCCTATATTGATAGATGTATTTGGAACTCTAAATCCAACACGGTTTGTGCTAGCTTCTTGAAACTTGACACAGTAAAGTAGTTTCCAGGTGTATCTTTATGTTTTCTTTCCTCTTGATGTAGCCCTAAGCAGTGACCTGCAAGAAACACTTTCATTGAAAGGGGTTTCCAAGCTTCCAAAAATTACGAATCTCAAGAAATCTGAGCAAACATTTTTTCACCCAAACTGGATGATACGTTCAGGTAATGATCAGTACAGTAAGCCCACTTGGTTCCTGAAATTTCCTTCTTCTATGTTGAATCGTTCGTTTCCAGTAACATTTGAATTTTGGCGATTCACACTGTCTTCTCCTATATTGATAGATGTATTTGGAACTCTAACTCTAACACATTTTATGCTAGCTTCTTGAAATTGACACAATAAAGTAGTTTCAAGTTCTATCTCTATGTTTTCTTTCCTCTTGATGTAGCCCTAAGCAGTGACCTGCAAGAAACCCTTTCATTGAAAGGGGTTTCCAAGCTTCCAAAAATTACGAATCTCAAGAAATCTGAGCAAACATTTTTTCACCCAAACTGGATGATACGTTCAGGTAATGATCAGTACACTAAGCCCATTTAGTTCCACAAATTTGGTTCTTCTATGTTGAAGCGTTCGTTCCCAGCAACAGTTTGAATTTTGGCGTTTCACACTGTTTTCTCCTATATTGATAGATGTATTTGGAACTCTAAATCCAACACGGTTTCTGCTAGCTTCTTGAAACTTGACTCAGTAAAGTAGTTTCCAGTTCTCTCTCTATGTTTTGTTTCCTCTTGATGTAGCCCTAAGCAGTGACTGGAGAGAAACACTTTCATTGAACGAGGTTGCCAAGTATACAAAAATTACGAATCTCCAGAAATCTCAGCAAATATTTTTTAAACCAAACTGGATGATACTTTCAGGTAATGATCAGTACACTAAGCCCACTTGGTTCCCCAAATTTCGTTCTTCTATGTTGAAGCGTTCGTTTCCAGCAACAGTTTGAATTTTGGCGTTTCACACTGTTTTCTCCTATATTGATAGATGTATTTGAAACTCTAATCCAACACGGTATGTGCTAGCTTCGTGAAACTTGACACAATAAAGTAGTTTCAAGTTCTCTCTCTATGTTTTGTTTCCTCTTGATGTAGCCCTAAGCAGTGACTGGAGAGAAACACTTTCATTGAAAGCAACCGGGTTGTCAAGCTTCCAAAAATTACGATTCTCCAGAAATCTCAGCAAACATTTTTTCACCCAAACTGGATAATACTTTCAGGTAATGATCAGTACACTAAGCCCACTTGGTTCCCCAAATTTCGTTCTTCTATGTTGAAGCGTTCGTTTCCAGCAACAGTTTGAATTTTGGCGTTTCACACTGTTTTTTCCTATATTGATAGATGTATTTGGAACTCTAAATCCAACACGGTTTGTGCTAGCTTCTTGAAACTTGACACAGTAAAGTAGTTTCCAGGTGTATCTTTATGTTTTCTTTCCTCTTGATGTAGCCCTAAGCAGTGACCTGCAAGAAACACTTTCATTGAAAGGGGTTTCCAAGCTTCCAAAAATTACGAATCTCAAGAAATCTGAGCAAACATTTTTTCACCCAAACTGGATGATACGTTCAGGTAATGATCAGTACAGTAAGCCCACTTGGTTCCCGAAATTTCCTTCTTCTATGTTGAATCGTTCGTTTCCAGTAACATTTGAATTTTGGCGATTCACACTGTCTTCTCCTATATTGATAGATGTATTTGGAACTCTAACTCTAACACATTTTATGCTAGCTTCTTGAAATTGACACAATAAAGTAGTTTCAAGTTCTATCTCTATGTTTTCTTTCCTCTTGATGTAGCCCTAAGCAGTGACCTGCAAGAAACCCTTTCATTGAAAGGGGTTTCCAAGCTTCCAAAAATTACGAATCTCAAGAAATCTGAGCAAACATTTTTTCACCCAAACTGGATGATACGTTCAGGTAATGATCAGTACACTAAGCCCATTTAGTTCCACAAATTTGGTTCTTCTATGTTGAAGCGTTCGTTCCCAGCAACAGTTTGAATTTTGGCGTTTCACACTGTTTTCTCCTATATTGATAGATGTATTTGGAACTCTAAATCCAACACGGTTTCTGCTAGCTTCTTGAAACTTGACTCAGTAAAGTAGTTTCCAGTTCTCTCTCTATGTTTTGTTTCCTCTTGATGTAGCCCTAAGCAGTGACTGGAGAGAAACACTTTCATTGAACGAGGTTGCCAAGTATACAAAAATTACGAATCTCCAGAAATCTCAGCAAATATTTTTTAAACCAAACTGGATGATACTTTCAGGTAATGATCAGTACACTAAGCCCACTTGGTTCCCCAAATTTCGTTCTTCTATGTTGAAGCGTTCGTTTCCAGCAACAGTTTGAATTTTGGCGTTTCACACTGTTTTCTCCTATATTGATAGATGTATTTGAAACTCTAATCCAACACGGTATGTGCTAGCTTCTTGAAACTTGACACAATAAAGTAGTTTCAAGTTCTCTCTCTATGTTTTGTTTCCTCTTGATGTAGCCCTAAGCAGTGACTGGAGAGAAACACTTTCATTGAAAGGGGTTGCCAAGCTTCCAAAAATTACGAATCTCCAGAAATCTCAGCAAATATTATTTCACCCAAACTGAATGATACTTTCAGGTAATGATCAGTACACTAAGCCCACTTGGTTCTCCAAATTTCGTTCTTCTATGTTGAAGCGTTCGTTTCCAGTAACAGTTTGAATTTTGGCGTTTCACACCGTTTTGTCCTATATTGATAGATGTATTTGAAACTCTAAATCCAACACGGTTTGTGGTAGCTTCTTGAAACTTAACACAATAAAGAAGTTTCAAGTTCTCTCTCTATGTTTTGTTTCCTCTTGATGTAGCCCTAAGTAGTGACTGGCGAGAAACACTTTTTTGAAAGGTGTTGCCAAGTATACAAAAATTACGAATCTCCAGAAATCTCAGCAAATATTGTTTCACCCAAACTGGATGATACTTTCAGGTAATGATCAGTAAACGAAGCCCACTTGGTTTCCCAAATTTCGTTCTTCTATGTTCAAGCGTTCGTTTCCAGTAACAGTTTGAATTTTGGCGTTTCACACTGGTTTCTCCTATATTGATAGATGTATTTGGAACTCTAAATCCAACACGGTTTGTGCTAGCTTCTTGAAACTTGACACAGTAAAGTAGTTTCAAGTTCTCTCTCTATGTTTTGTTTCCTCTTGATGTAGCCCTAAGCAGTGACCTGCAAGAAACACTTACATTGAAAGGGGTTGCCAAGCTTCCAAAAATTACGAATCTCCAGAAATCTCAGCAAATATTATTTCACCCAAACTGAATGATACTTTTAGGTAATGATCAGTACACTAAGCCCACTTGGTTCCCCAAATTTCGTTCTTTTATGTTGAAGCGTTCGTTTCCAGTAACAGTTTGAATTTTGGCGTTTCACACTGTTTTGTCCTATATTGTTAGATGTATTTGAAACTCTAAATCCAACACGGTTTGTGCTAGCTTCTTGAAACTTGACACAATAAAGTAGTTTCAAGTTCTCTCTCTATATTTTGTTTCCTGTTGATGTAGCCCTAAGGAGTGACTGGCGAGAAACACTTTCATTGAAAGGGGTGGCCAAGCTTCCAAAAATTACGAATCTCCAGAAATCTCAGCAAACATATTTTCACCCAAACTGGATGATACTTTCAGGTAATGATCACTACACTAAGCCCATTTGGTTCCACAAATTTCGTTCTTATATGTTGAAGCGTTCGTTTCCAGCAACAGTTTGAATTTTGGCGTTTCACACTGTTTTCTCCTATATTGATAGATGTATATGGAACTCTAAATCCTACACGGTTTGTGCTAGCTGCTTGAAACTTGACACAGTAAAGTAGTTTCCAGGTCTATCTTTTTGTTTTGTTTCCTCTTGATGTAGCCCTAAGCAGTGACCTGCAAAAAAACACTTTCATTGAAAGGGGTTGCCAAGTATACAAAAATTACTAATCTCCAGACATCTCAGCAAATATTTTTTCACCCAAACTGGATGATAGTTGCAGGTAATGATCAGTACACTAAGCCCACTTGGTTCCCCAAATTTCGTTCTTCTATGTTGAAGCGTTCGTTTCCAGCAACACTTTGAATTTTGGCCTTTCACACTGTTTTCTCCTATATTGATACATGTATTTGGAACTCTAAAATCAACACGGTTTGTGCTAGCTCCTTGAAACTTGACATAATAAAGTAGTTTCAGGTTCTATCTCTATGTTTTGTTTCCTCTTGATGTAGCCCTAAGCAGTGACCTGCAAAAAACACTTTCATTGAAAGGCTTTGCCAAGTATACAAAAATTACGAATCTCCAGAAATCTCGGCAAATATTTTTTCACTCAAACTGGTTGATACTTTCAGGTAATGATCAGTACACTAAGCCCACTTGGTTCCCCAAATTTCGTTCTTCTATGTTGAAGCGTTCGTTTCCAGCAACACTTTCAATTTTGGCGTTTCACACTGTTTTCTCCTATATTGATAGATGTATTTGGAACTCTAAATCCAACACGGTTTGTGCTAGTTTCTTGAAACTTGACACAGTAAAGTAGTTTCCATTTCTATCTCTATGTTTTGTTTCATCTGGATGTAGCACTCAGCATGGACCTGGAAGAAGCACTTTCATTGAAAGGGGTTGCCAAGCATAAAAAAATTACGAAACTCCAAAATCTCAGCAAATATTTTTTTCACCCAAACTGGATGATACTTTCAGGTAATGATCAGTACACTAAGCCCACTTGGTTCCCCAAATTTCGTTCTTCTATGTTGAAGCGTTCGTTTCCAGTAACACTTTGAATTTTGGCGTTACACTGTTTTCTCCTATATAGATTGATGTATCTGGAACTCTAAATCCAACTTGGTTTGCACTAGCTTCTTGAAACCTGACACAATAAAGTAGTTTCAAGTCTATCTCTATGTTTTGTTTTCTCTTGATGTAGCCCTAAGTAGTGATTGGAGAGAAACACTTTCATTGAAAGGGGTTGCCAAGTATACAAAAATTACGAATCTCCAGAAATCTCAGCAAACATTTTTTCATGCAAACTGGATGATACATTCAGGTAATGATCAGTACACTAAGCCCACTTGGTTCCCCAAAATCGTTCTTCTATGTTGAAGCGTTCGTTTCCAGTAACACTTTGAATTTTGGCGTTTCACACTGTTTTCTCCTATATTGATAGATGTCTTTGGAACTCTAAATCCAACACGGCTTGTGCTAGCTTCTTGAAACTTGACACAATAAAGTAGTTTCAATTTCTCTCTCTATGTTTTGTTTCCTCTTGATGTAGCCCTAAGCAGTGACCTGCAAGAAACACTTTCATTGTAAGGGGTTTCCAAGATTCCAAAAATTACGAATCTCCAGAAATCTCAGCAAATATTTTTTCACCCAAACTGGATGATACTTTCAGGCAATGATCAGTACACTAAGCCCACTTGGTTCCCCGAATTTTGTTCTTCTATGTTGAAGTGTTCGTTTCCAGCAACAGTTTGAGTTTTGGCGTTTCACACTGTTTTCTCCTATATTGATAGATGTATTTGGAACCCTAATTCCAACACGGTTTGTGCTAGTTTCTTGAAACTTGACACAATAAAGTAGTTTAAATTTCTCTCTCTATGTTCTGTTTTCTCTTGATGTAGCCCTAAGCAGTGACTGGCGAGAAACACTTTCATTGAAAGGGGTAGCCAAGTATACAAAAATTACGAATCTCCAGAAATCTCAGCAAATATTTTTTCACCCAAACTGGATGATACTTTCAGGTAATGATCAGTACAGTAAGCCCACTTGGTTCCCGTAATTTCCTTCTTCTATGTTGAATCGTTCATTTCCAGAAACAATTTGAATTTTGGCTTTTCACGCTGTTTTCTCCTATATTGATAGATGTATTTGGAACTCTAAATCCAACACGGTTTGTGCTAGCTTCTTGAAACTTGACACAGTAAAGTAGTTTCCAGGTCTATCTTTATGTTTTGTTTCCTCTTGATGTAGCCCTAACCAGTGACCTGCAAGAAACACTTTCATTGAAAGGGGTTTCCAAGCTTCCAAAAATTACGAATCTCAAGGAATCTCAGCAAGCATTTTTGCACCCAAACTGGATGATTCTTTCAGGTAATGATCAATACACTACGCCCACTTGGTTCCACAAATTTCATTCTTCTATGATGAAGCGTTCGTTTCCAGCAACAGTTTGAATTTTGGCGTTTCACACTGTTTTCTCCTATATTGATAGATGTATTTGGAACTCTAAATCCAACACGGTTTGTGCTAGCTTCTTGAAACTTGACACAGTAAAGTAGTTTCCAGGTGTATTTTTATGTTTTGTTTCCTCTAGATGTAGCCCTAAGCAGTGACCTGAAAGAAACACTTTCATTGAAAGGGGTTGCCAAGCATACAAAAATTATGAATCTACAGAAATCTCAGCAAATATTTTTTCACCCAACCTGGATGATACTTTCAGGTAATGATCAGTACAGAAAGCCCACTTGGTTCCCCAAATTTCATTCTTCTATGTTGAAGCGTTCGTTTCCAGTAACACTTTGAATTTTGGCGTTTCACACTGTTTTCTCCTATATTGATTGATGTATTTGGAACTCTAAATCCAACACGGTTTGTGCTAGCTTCGTGAAACTTGACACAATAAAGTAGTTTCAAGTTCTCTCTCTATGTTTTGTTTCCTCTTGATGTAGCCCTAAGCAGTGACTGGAGAGAAACACTTTCATTGAAAGCAACCGGGTTGTCAAGCTTCCAAAAATTACGATTCTCCAGAAATCTCAGCAAACATTTTTTCACCCAAACTGGATGATACTTTCAGGCAATGATCAGTACACTAAGCTCACTTGGTTCCCCAAATTTCGTTCTTCTATGTTGAAGCGTTCGTTTCCAGCAACAGTTTGAATTTTGGCGTTTCACACTGTTTTTTCCTATATTGATAGATGTATTTGGAACTCTAAATCCAACACGGTTTGTGCTAGCTTCTTGAAACTTGACACAGTAAAGTAGTTTCCAGGTGTATCTTTATGTTTTCTTTCCTCTTGATGTAGCCCTAAGCAGTGACCTGCAAGAAACACTTTCATTGAAAGGGGTTTCCAAGCTTCCAAAAATTACGAATCTCAAGAAATCTGAGCAAACATTTTTTCACCCAAACTGGATGATACGTTCAGGTAATGATCAGTACAGTAAGCCCACTTGGTTCCCGAAATTTCCTTCTTCTATGTTGAATCGTTCGTTTCCAGTAACATTTGAATTTTGGCGATTCACACTGTCTTCTCCTATATTGATAGATGTATTTGGAACTCTAACTCTAACACATTTTATGCTAGCTTCTTGAAATTGACACAATAAAGTAGTTTCAAGTTCTATCTCTATGTTTTCTTTCCTCTTGATGTAGCCCTAAGCAGTGACCTGCAAGAAACCCTTTCATTGAAAGGGGTTTCCAAGCTTCCAAAAATTACGAATCTCAAGAAATCTGAGCAAACATTTTTTCACCCAAACTGGATGATACGTTCAGGTAATGATCAGTACACTAAGCCCATTTAGTTCCACAAATTTGGTTCTTCTATGTTGAAGCGTTCGTTCCCAGCAACAGTTTGAATTTTGGCGTTTCACACTGTTTTCTCCTATATTGATAGATGTATTTGGAACTCTAAATCCAACACGGTTTCTGCTAGCTTCTTGAAACTTGACTCAGTAAAGTAGTTTCCAGTTCTCTCTCTATGTTTTGTTTCCTCTTGATGTAGCCCTAAGCAGTGACTGGAGAGAAACACTTTCATTGAACGAGGTTGCCAAGTATACAAAAATTACGAATCTCCAGAAATCTCAGCAAATATTTTTTAAACCAAACTGGATGATACTTTCAGGTAATGATCAGTACACTAAGCCCACTTGGTTCCCCAAATTTCGTTCTTCTATGTTGAAGCGTTCGTTTCCAGCAACAGTTTGAATTTTGGCGTTTCACACTGTTTTCTCCTATATTGATAGATGTATTTGAAACTCTAATCCAACACGGTATGTGCTAGCTTCTTGAAACTTGACACAATAAAGTAGTTTCAAGTTCTCTGTCTATGTTTTGTTTCCTCTTGATGTAGCCCTAAGCAGTGACTGGAGAGAAACACTTTCATTGAAAGGGGTTGCCAAGCTTCCAAAAATTACGAATCTCCAGAAATCTCAGCAAATATTATTTCACCCAAACTGAATGATACTTTCAGGTAATGATCAGTACACTAAGCCCACTTGGTTCTCCAAATTTCGTTCTTCTATGTTGAAGCGTTCGTTTCCAGTAACAGTTTGAATTTTGGCGTTTCACACCGTTTTGTCCTATATTGATAGATGTATTTGAAACTCTAAATCCAACACGGTTTGTGGTAGCTTCTTGAAACTTAACACAATAAAGAAGTTTCAAGTTCTCTCTCTATGTTTTGTTTCCTCTTGATGTAGCCCTAAGCAGTGACTGGCGAGAAACACTTTTTTGAAAGGTGTTGCCAAGTATACAAAAATTACGAATCTCCAGAAATCTCAGCAAATATTGTTTCACCCAAACTGGATGATACTTTCAGGTAATGATCAGTAAACGAAGCCCACTTAGTTTCCCAAATTTCGTTCTTCTATGTTCAAGCGTTCGTTTCCAGTAACAGTTTGAATTTTGGCGTTTCACACTGGTTTCTCCTATAGTGATAGATGTATTTGGAACTCTAAATCCAACACGGTTTGTGCTAGCTTCTTGAAACTTGACACAGTAAAGTAGTTTCAAGTTCTATCTCTATGTTTTGTTTCCTCTTGATGTAGCCCTAAGCAGTGACCTGCAAGAAACACTTACATTGAAAGGGGTTGCCAAGCTTCCAAAAATTACGAATCTCCAGAAATCTCAGCAAATATTATTTCACCCAAACTGAATGATACTTTTAGGTAATGATCAGTACACTAAGCCCACTTGGTTCCCCAAATTTCGTTCTTTTATGTTGAAGCGTTCGTTTCCAGTAACAGTTTGAATTTTGGCGTTTCACACTGTTTTGTCCTATATTGTTAGATGTATTTGAAACTCTAAATCCAACACGGTTTGTGCTAGCTTCGTGAAACTTGACACAATAAAGTAGTTTCAAGTTCTCTCTCTATGTTTTGTTTCCTCTTGATGTAGCCCTAAGCAGTGACTGGAGAGAAACACTTACATTGAAAGGGGTTGCCAAGCTTCCAAAAATTACGAAACTCCAAAATCTCAGCAAACATTTTTTCACCCAAACTGAATGATACTTTCAGGTAATGATCAGTACACTAAGCCCACTTGGATCCCCAAATTTTGTTCTTCTATGTTGAAGCGTTTGTTTCCAGTAACACTTTGAATTTTGGCGTTTCACACTGTTTTCTCCTATATTGATAGATGTATTTGAAACTCTAAATCCAACACGGTTTGTGCTAGCTTCTTGAAACTTGACACAATAAAGAAGTTTCAAGTTCTCTCTCTATGTTTTGTTTCCTCTTGATGTAGCCCTAAGCAGTGACTGGCGAGAAACACTTCCTTTGAAAGGGGTTGCCAAGTATACAAAAATTACGAATCTCCAGAAATCTCAGCAAATATTTTTTCACCCAAACTGGATGATACTTTCAGGTAATGATCAGTACACTACGCCCACTTGTTTCCCCAAATTTCGTTCTTCTATGTTGAAGCGTTCGTTTCCAGCAACAGTTTGAATTTTGGTGTTTCACACTGTTTTCTCCTATATTTATAGATGTATTTGGAACTCTAAATCTAACACGGTTTCTGCTAGCTTCTTGAAACTTGACACAATAAAGTAGTTTCAAGTTCTCTCTCTATGTTTTGTTTCCACTTGATGTAGCCCTAAGCAGTGACCTGCAACAAACACTTTCATTGAAAGGGGTTGCCAAGTATACAAAAATTACGAATCTCCAGAAATCTCAGCAAATATTTTTTAATCCAAACTGGATGATACATTCAGGTAATGATCAGTACACTAAGCCCACTTGGTTCCCCAAATTTCGTTCTTCTATGTTGAAGCGTTCGTTTCCAGCAACAGTTTGAATTTTGGCGTTTCACACTGTTTTTTCCTATATTGATAGATGTATTTGGAACTCTAAATCCAACACGGTTTGTGCTAGCTTCTTGAAACTTGACACAGTAAAGTAGTTTCCAGGTGTATCTTTATGTTTTCTTTCCTCTTGATGTAGCCCTAAGCAGTGACCTGCAAGAAACACTTTCATTGAAAGGGGTTTCCAAGCTTCCAAAAATTACGAATCTCAAGAAATCTGAGCAAACATTTTTTCACCCAAACTGGATGATACGTTCAGGTAATGATCAGTACAGTAAGCCCACTTGGTTCCCGAAATTTCCTTCTTCTATGTTGAATCGTTCGTTTCCAGTAACATTTGAATTTTGGCGATTCACACTGTCTTCTCCTATATTGATAGATGTATTTGGAACTCTAACTCTAACACATTTTATGCTAGCTTCTTGAAATTGACACAATAAAGTAGTTTCAAGTTCTATCTCTATGTTTTCTTTCCTCTTGATGTAGCCCTAAGCAGTGACCTGCAAGAAACCCTTTCATTGAAAGGGGTTTCCAAGCTTCCAAAAATTACGAATCTCAAGAAATCTGAGCAAACATTTTTTCACCCAAACTGGATGATACGTTCAGGTAATGATCAGTACACTAAGCCCATTTAGTTCCACAAATTTGGTTCTTCTATGTTGAAGCGTTCGTTCCCAGCAACAGTTTGAATTTTGGCGTTTCACACTGTTTTCTCCTATATTGATAGATGTATTTGGAACTCTAAATCCAACACGGTTTCTGCTAGCTTCTTGAAACTTGACACAGTAAAGTAGTTTCCAGTTCTCTCTCTATGTTTTGTTTCCTCTTGATGTAGCCCTAAGCAGTGACTGGAGAGAAACACTTTCATTGAACGAGGTTGCCAAGTATACAAAAATTACGAATCTCCAGAAATCTCAGCAAATATTTTTTAAACCAAACTGGATGATACTTTCAGGTAATGATCAGTACACTAAGCCCACTTGGTTCCCCAAATTTCGTTCTTCTATGTTGAAGCGTTCGTTTCCAGCAACACTTTGAATTTTGGCCTTTCACACTGTTTTCTCCTATATTGATACATGTATTTGGAACTCTAAAATCAACACGGTTTGTGCTAGCTCCTTGAAACTTGACATAATAAAGTAGTTTCAGGTTCTATCTCTATGTTTTGTTTCCTCTTGATGTAGCCCTAAGCAGTGACCTGCAAAAAACACTTTCATTGAAAGGCTTTGCCAAGTATACAAAAATTACGAATCTCCAGAAATCTCGGCAAATATTTTTTCACTCAAACTGGTTGATACTTTCAGGTAATGATCAGTACACTAAGCCCACTTGGTTCCCCAAATTTCGTTCTTCTATGTTGAAGCGTTCGTTTCCAGCAACACTTTCAATTTTGGCGTTTCACACTGTTTTCTCCTATATTGATAGATGTATTTGGAACTCTAAATCCAACACGGTTTGTGCTAGTTTCTTGAAACTTGACACAGTAAAGTAGTTTCCATTTCTATCTCTATGTTTTGTTTCATCTGGATGTAGCACTCAGCATGGACCTGGAAGAAGCACTTTCATTGAAAGGGGTTGCCAAGCATAAAAAAATTACGAAACTCCAAAATCTCAGCAAATATTTTTTTCACCCAAACTGGATGATACTTTCAGGTAATGATCAGTACACTAAGCCCACTTGGTTCCCCAAATTTCGTTCTTCTATGTTGAAGCGTTCGTTTCCAGTAACACTTTGAATTTTGGCGTTACACTGTTTTCTCCTATATAGATTGATGTATCTGGAACTCTAAATCCAACTTGGTTTGCACTAGCTTCTTGAAACCTGACACAATAAAGTAGTTTCAAGTCTATCTCTATGTTTTGTTTTCTCTTGATGTAGCCCTAAGTAGTGATTGGAGAGAAACACTTTCATTGAAAGGGGTTGCCAAGTATACAAAAATTACGAATCTCCAGAAATCTCAGCAAACATTTTTTCATGCAAACTGGATGATACATTCAGGTAATGATCAGTACACTAAGCCCACTTGGTTCCCCAAAATCGTTCTTCTATGTTGAAGCGTTCGTTTCCAGTAACACTTTGAATTTTGGCGTTTCACACTGTTTTCTCCTATATTGATAGATGTCTTTGGAACTCTAAATCCAACACGGCTTGTGCTAGCTTCTTGAAACTTGACACAATAAAGTAGTTTCAATTTCTCTCTCTATGTTTTGTTTCCTCTTGATGTAGCCCTAAGCAGTGACCTGCAAGAAACACTTTCATTGTAAGGGGTTTCCAAGATTCCAAAAATTACGAATCTCCAGAAATCTCAGCAAATATTTTTTCACCCAAACTGGATGATACTTTCAGGCAATGATCAGTACACTAAGCCCACTTGGTTCCCCGAATTTTGTTCTTCTATGTTGAAGTGTTCGTTTCCAGCAACAGTTTGAGTTTTGGCGTTTCACACTGTTTTCTCCTATATTGATAGATGTATTTGGAACCCTAATTCCAACACGGTTTGTGCTAGTTTCTTGAAACTTGACACAATAAAGTAGTTTAAATTTCTCTCTCTATGTTCTGTTTTCTCTTGATGTAGCCCTAAGCAGTGACTGGCGAGAAACACTTTCATTGAAAGGGGTAGCCAAGTATACAAAAATTACGAATCTCCAGAAATCTCAGCAAATATTTTTTCACCCAAACTGGATGATACTTTCAGGTAATGATCAGTACAGTAAGCCCACTTGGTTCCCGTAATTTCCTTCTTCTATGTTGAATCGTTCATTTCCAGAAACAATTTGAATTTTGGCTTTTCACGCTGTTTTCTCCTATATTGATAGATGTATTTGGAACTCTAAATCCAACACGGTTTGTGCTAGCTTCTTGAAACTTGACACAGTAAAGTAGTTTCCAGGTCTATCTTTATGTTTTGTTTCCTCTTGATGTAGCCCTAACCAGTGACCTGCAAGAAACACTTTCATTGAAAGGGGTTTCCAAGCTTCCAAAAATTACGAATCTCAAGGAATCTCAGCAAGCATTTTTGCACCCAAACTGGATGATTCTTTCAGGTAATGATCAATACACTACGCCCACTTGGTTCCACAAATTTCATTCTTCTATGATGAAGCGTTCGTTTCCAGCAACAGTTTGAATTTTGGCGTTTCACACTGTTTTCTCCTATATTGATAGATGTATTTGGAACTCTAAATCCAACACGGTTTGTGCTAGCTTCTTGAAACTTGACACAGTAAAGTAGTTTCCAGGTGTATTTTTATGTTTTGTTTCCTCTAGATGTAGCCCTAAGCAGTGACCTGAAAGAAACACTTTCATTGAAAGGGGTTGCCAAGCATACAAAAATTATGAATCTACAGAAATCTCAGCAAATATTTTTTCACCCAACCTGGATGATACTTTCAGGTAATGATCAGTACAGAAAGCCCACTTGGTTCCCCAAATTTCATTCTTCTATGTTGAAGCGTTCGTTTCCAGTAACACTTTGAATTTTGGCGTTTCACACTGTTTTCTCCTATATTGATTGATGTATTTGGAACTCTAAATCCAACACGGTTTGTGCTAGCTTCGTGAAACTTGACACAATAAAGTAGTTTCAAGTTCTCTCTCTATGTTTTGTTTCCTCTTGATGTAGCCCTAAGCAGTGACTGGAGAGAAACACTTTCATTGAAAGCAACCGGGTTGTCAAGCTTCCAAAAATTACGATTCTCCAGAAATCTCAGCAAACATTTTTTCACCCAAACTGGATGATACTTTCAGGCAATGATCAGTACACTAAGCTCACTTGGTTCCCCAAATTTCGTTCTTCTATGTTGAAGCGTTCGTTTCCAGCAACAGTTTGAATTTTGGCGTTTCACACTGTTTTTTCCTATATTGATAGATGTATTTGGAACTCTAAATCCAACACGGTTTGTGCTAGCTTCTTGAAACTTGACACAGTAAAGTAGTTTCCAGGTGTATCTTTATGTTTTCTTTCCTCTTGATGTAGCCCTAAGCAGTGACCTGCAAGAAACACTTTCATTGAAAGGGGTTTCCAAGCTTCCAAAAATTACGAATCTCAAGAAATCTGAGCAAACATTTTTTCACCCAAACTGGATGATACGTTCAGGTAATGATCAGTACAGTAAGCCCACTTGGTTCCCGAAATTTCCTTCTTCTATGTTGAATCGTTCGTTTCCAGTAACATTTGAATTTTGGCGATTCACACTGTCTTCTCCTATATTGATAGATGTATTTGGAACTCTAACTCTAACACATTTTATGCTAGCTTCTTGAAATTGACACAATAAAGTAGTTTCAAGTTCTATCTCTATGTTTTCTTTCCTCTTGATGTAGCCCTAAGCAGTGACCTGCAAGAAACCCTTTCATTGAAAGGGGTTTCCAAGCTTCCAAAAATTACGAATCTCAAGAAATCTGAGCAAACATTTTTTCACCCAAACTGGATGATACGTTCAGGTAATGATCAGTACACTAAGCCCATTTAGTTCCACAAATTTGGTTCTTCTATGTTGAAGCGTTCGTTCCCAGCAACAGTTTGAATTTTGGCGTTTCACACTGTTTTCTCCTATATTGATAGATGTATTTGGAACTCTAAATCCAACACGGTTTCTGCTAGCTTCTTGAAACTTGACTCAGTAAAGTAGTTTCCAGTTCTCTCTCTATGTTTTGTTTCCTCTTGATGTAGCCCTAAGCAGTGACTGGAGAGAAACACTTTCATTGAACGAGGTTGCCAAGTATACAAAAATTACGAATCTCCAGAAATCTCAGCAAATATTTTTTAAACCAAACTGGATGATACTTTCAGGTAATGATCAGTACACTAAGCCCACTTGGTTCCCCAAATTTCGTTCTTCTATGTTGAAGCGTTCGTTTCCAGCAACAGTTTGAATTTTGGCGTTTCACACTGTTTTCTCCTATATTGATAGATGTATTTGAAACTCTAATCCAACACGGTATGTGCTAGCTTCTTGAAACTTGACACAATAAAGTAGTTTCAAGTTCTCTGTCTATGTTTTGTTTCCTCTTGATGTAGCCCTAAGCAGTGACTGGAGAGAAACACTTTCATTGAAAGGGGTTGCCAAGCTTCCAAAAATTACGAATCTCCAGAAATCTCAGCAAATATTATTTCACCCAAACTGAATGATACTTTCAGGTAATGATCAGTACACTAAGCCCACTTGGTTCTCCAAATTTCGTTCTTCTATGTTGAAGCGTTCGTTTCCAGTAACAGTTTGAATTTTGGCGTTTCACACCGTTTTGTCCTATATTGATAGATGTATTTGAAACTCTAAATCCAACACGGTTTGTGGTAGCTTCTTGAAACTTAACACAATAAAGAAGTTTCAAGTTCTCTCTCTATGTTTTGTTTCCTCTTGATGTAGCCCTAAGCAGTGACTGGCGAGAAACACTTTTTTGAAAGGTGTTGCCAAGTATACAAAAATTACGAATCTCCAGAAATCTCAGCAAATATTGTTTCACCCAAACTGGATGATACTTTCAGGTAATGATCAGTAAACGAAGCCCACTTAGTTTCCCAAATTTCGTTCTTCTATGTTCAAGCGTTCGTTTCCAGTAACAGTTTGAATTTTGGCGTTTCACACTGGTTTCTCCTATAGTGATAGATGTATTTGGAACTCTAAATCCAACACGGTTTGTGCTAGCTTCTTGAAACTTGACACAGTAAAGTAGTTTCAAGTTCTATCTCTATGTTTTGTTTCCTCTTGATGTAGCCCTAAGCAGTGACCTGCAAGAAACACTTACATTGAAAGGGGTTGCCAAGCTTCCAAAAATTACGAATCTCCAGAAATCTCAGCAAATATTATTTCACCCAAACTGAATGATACTTTTAGGTAATGATCAGTACACTAAGCCCACTTGGTTCCCCAAATTTCGTTCTTTTATGTTGAAGCGTTCGTTTCCAGTAACAGTTTGAATTTTGGCGTTTCACACTGTTTTGTCCTATATTGTTAGATGTATTTGAAACTCTAAATCCAACACGGTTTGTGCTAGCTTCGTGAAACTTGACACAATAAAGTAGTTTCAAGTTCTCTCTCTATGTTTTGTTTCCTCTTGATGTAGCCCTAAGCAGTGACTGGAGAGAAACACTTACATTGAAAGGGGTTGCCAAGCTTCCAAAAATTACGAAACTCCAAAATCTCAGCAAACATTTTTTCACCCAAACTGAATGATACTTTCAGGTAATGATCAGTACACTAAGCCCACTTGGATCCCCAAATTTTGTTCTTCTATGTTGAAGCGTTTGTTTCCAGTAACACTTTGAATTTTGGCGTTTCACACTGTTTTCTCCTATATTGATAGATGTATTTGAAACTCTAAATCCAACACGGTTTGTGCTAGCTTCTTGAAACTTGACACAATAAAGAAGTTTCAAGTTCTCTCTCTATGTTTTGTTTCCTCTTGATGTAGCCCTAAGCAGTGACTGGCGAGAAACACTTCCTTTGAAAGGGGTTGCCAAGTATACAAAAATTACGAATCTCCAGAAATCTCAGCAAATATTTTTTCACCCAAACTGGATGATACTTTCAGGTAATGATCAGTACACTACGCCCACTTGTTTCCCCAAATTTCGTTCTTCTATGTTGAAGCGTTCGTTTCCAGCAACAGTTTGAATTTTGGTGTTTCACACTGTTTTCTCCTATATTTATAGATGTATTTGGAACTCTAAATCTAACACGGTTTCTGCTAGCTTCTTGAAACTTGACACAATAAAGTAGTTTCAAGTTCTCTCTCTATGTTTTGTTTCCACTTGATGTAGCCCTAAGCAGTGACCTGCAACAAACACTTTCATTGAAAGGGGTTGCCAAGTATACAAAAATTACGAATCTCCAGAAATCTCAGCAAATATTTTTTAATCCAAACTGGATGATACATTCAGGTAATGATCAGTACACTAAGCCCACTTGGTTCCCCAAATTTCGTTCTTCTATGTTGAAGCGTTCGTTTCCAGCAACAGTTTGAATTTTGGCGTTTCACACTGTTTTTTCCTATATTGATAGATGTATTTGGAACTCTAAATCCAACACGGTTTGTGCTAGCTTCTTGAAACTTGACACAGTAAAGTAGTTTCCAGGTGTATCTTTATGTTTTCTTTCCTCTTGATGTAGCCCTAAGCAGTGACCTGCAAGAAACACTTTCATTGAAAGGGGTTTCCAAGCTTCCAAAAATTACGAATCTCAAGAAATCTGAGCAAACATTTTTTCACCCAAACTGGATGATACGTTCAGGTAATGATCAGTACAGTAAGCCCACTTGGTTCCCGAAATTTCCTTCTTCTATGTTGAATCGTTCGTTTCCAGTAACATTTGAATTTTGGCGATTCACACTGTCTTCTCCTATATTGATAGATGTATTTGGAACTCTAACTCTAACACATTTTATGCTAGCTTCTTGAAATTGACACAATAAAGTAGTTTCAAGTTCTATCTCTATGTTTTCTTTCCTCTTGATGTAGCCCTAAGCAGTGACCTGCAAGAAACCCTTTCATTGAAAGGGGTTTCCAAGCTTCCAAAAATTACGAATCTCAAGAAATCTGAGCAAACATTTTTTCACCCAAACTGGATGATACGTTCAGGTAATGATCAGTACACTAAGCCCATTTAGTTCCACAAATTTGGTTCTTCTATGTTGAAGCGTTCGTTCCCAGCAACAGTTTGAATTTTGGCGTTTCACACTGTTTTCTCCTATATTGATAGATGTATTTGGAACTCTAAATCCAACACGGTTTCTGCTAGCTTCTTGAAACTTGACACAGTAAAGTAGTTTCCAGTTCTCTCTCTATGTTTTGTTTCCTCTTGATGTAGCCCTAAGCAGTGACTGGAGAGAAACACTTTCATTGAACGAGGTTGCCAAGTATACAAAAATTACGAATCTCCAGAAATCTCAGCAAATATTTTTTAAACCAAACTGGATGATACTTTCAGGTAATGATCAGTACACTAAGCCCACTTGGTTCCCCAAATTTCGTTCTTCTATGTTGAAGCGTTCGTTTCCAGCAACAGTTTGAATTTTGGCGTTTCACACTGTTTTCTCCTATATTGATAGATGTATTTGAAACTCTAATCCAACACGGTATGTGCTAGCTTCTTGAAACTTGACACAATAAAGTAGTTTCAAGTTCTCTGTCTATGTTTTGTTTCCTCTTGATGTAGCCCTAAGCAGTGACTGGAGAGAAACACTTTCATTGAAAGGGGTTGCCAAGCTTCCAAAAATTACGAATCTCCAGAAATCTCAGCAAATATTATTTCACCCAAACTGAATGATACTTTCAGGTAATGATCAGTACACTAAGCCCACTTGGTTCTCCAAATTTCGTTCTTCTATGTTGAAGCGTTCGTTTCCAGTAACAGTTTGAATTTTGGCGTTTCACACCGTTTTGTCCTATATTGATAGATGTATTTGAAACTCTAAATCCAACACGGTTTGTGGTAGCTTCTTGAAACTTAACACAATAAAGAAGTTTCAAGTTCTCTCTCTATGTTTTGTTTCCTCTTGATGTAGCCCTAAGCAGTGACTGGCGAGAAACACTTTTTTGAAAGGTGTTGCCAAGTATACAAAAATTACGAATCTCCAGAAATCTCAGCAAATATTGTTTCACCCAAACTGGATGATACTTTCAGGTAATGATCAGTAAACGAAGCCCACTTGGTTTCCCAAATTTCGTTCTTCTATGTTCAAGCGTTCGTTTCCAGTAACAGTTTGAATTTTGGCGTTTCACACTGGTTTCTCCTATAGTGATAGATGTATTTGGAACTCTAAATCCAACACGGTTTGTGCTAGCTTCTTGAAACTTGACACAGTAAAGTAGTTTCAAGTTCTATCTCTATGTTTTGTTTCCTCTTGATGTAGCCCTAAGCAGTGACCTGCAAGAAACACTTACATTGAAAGGGGTTGCCAAGCTTCCAAAAATTACGAATCTCCAGAAATCTCAGCAAATATTATTTCACCCAAACTGAATGATACTTTTAGGTAATGATCAGTACACTAAGCCCACTTGGTTCCCCAAATTTCGTTCTTTTATGTTGAAGCGTTCGTTTCCAGTAACAGTTTGAATTTTGGCGTTTCACACTGTTTTGTCCTATATTGTTAGATGTATTTGGAACTCTAAATCCAACACGGTTTGTGCTAGCTTCGTGAAACTTGACACAATAAAGTAGTTTCAAGTTCTCTCTCTATGTTTTGTTTCCTGTTGATGTAGCCCTAAGCAGTGACTGGAGAGAAACACTTACATTGAAAGGGGTTGCCAAGCTTCCAAAAATTACGAAACTCCAAAATCTCAGCAAACATTTTTTCACCCAAACTGAATGATACTTTCAGGTAATGATCAGTACACTACGCCCACTTGTTTCCCCAAATTTCGTTCTTCTATGTTGAAGCGTTCGTTTCCAGCAACAGTTTGAATTTTGGCGTTTCACACTGTTTTCTCCTATATTTATAGATGTATTTGGAACTCTAAATCTAACACGGTTTCTGCTAGCTTCTTGAAACTTGACACAATAAAGTAGTTTCAAGTTCTCTCTCTATGTTTTGTTTCCACTTGATGTAGCCCTAAGCAGTGACCTGCAACAAACTCTTTCATTGAAAGGGGTTGCCAAGTATACAAAAATTACGAATCTCCAGAAATCTCAGCAAATATTTTTTAATCCAAACTGGATGATACTTTCAGGTAATGATCAGTACACTAAGCCCACTTGGTTCCCCAAATTTCGTTCTTCTATGTTGAAGCGTTCGTTTCCAGCAACAGTTTGAATTTTGGCATTTCACACTGTTTTCTCCTATGTTGATAGATGTATTTGAAACTCTAAATCCAACACGGTTTGTGCTAGCTTCTTGAAACTTGACACAATAATGTAGTTTCAAGTTCTCTCTCTATGTTTTGTTTCCTCTTGATGTAGCCCTAAGCAGTGACCTGCAAGAAACACTTTCATTGAAAGGGATTTTCAAGCTTCCAAAAATTACGAATCTCCAGCAATCTCAGCAAACATTTTTTCACCCAAACTGGATGATACTTTCAGGTAATGATCAGTACAGTAATCACACTTGGTTCCCCAAATTTCGTTTTTTTTTGTTGAAGCGTTCGTTTCCAGCAACAGTTTGAATTTTGGCGTTTCACACTGTTTTCTCCTATATTGATAGATGTATTTGGAACTCTAAATCTAACACGGTTTGTGCTAGCTTCTTGAAACTTGACACAATAAAGTAGTTTCAAGTTCTCTCTCTATGTTTTATTTCCTCTTGATGTAGCCCTAAGCAGTGACTGGCGAGAAACACTTTCATTGAAAAGTGTTGCCAAGTATACAAAAATTACGAATCTCCAGAAATCTCAGCGAATATTTTTTAAACCAAACTGGATGATACTTTCAGGTAATGATCAGTACCCTAAGCCCACTTGGTTCCCCAAATTTTGTTCTTCTATGTTGAAGCGTTCGTTTCCAGCAACAGTTTGAATTTTGGCGTTTCACACTGTTTTCTCCTATATTGATAGATGTATTTGAAACTCTAATCCAACACGGTATGTGCTAGCTTCTTGAAACTTGACACAATAAAGTAGTTTCAAGTTCTCTCTCTATGTTTTGTTTCCTCTTGATGTAGCCCTAAGCAGTGACTGGAGAGAAACACTTTCATTGAAAGGGGTTCCCAAGCATACAAAAATTACGAATCTCCAGATATCTCATAAACATTTTTTCACCCAAACTGGATGATACTTTCAGGTAATGATCAGTACACTAAGCCTACTTGGTTCCCCAAATTTCGTTCTTCTATGTTGAAAAGTTCGTTTCCAGCAAAAGTTTGAATTTTGGCGTTTCACACTGTTTTCTCCTATATTGATAGATGTATTTGGAACTCTTAATCCAACACGGTTTGCGCTAGCTTCGTGAAACTTGACACAATAAATTAGTTTCAAGTTCTATCTCTATGTTTTGTTTCCTCTTGATGTAGCCCTAAGCAGTGACTGGCGAAAACACTTTCATTGAAAGGGGATGCCAAGCATACACAAATTACGAATCTCCAAAAATCTCAGCAAATATTTTATCACCCAAACTGGATGATACTGTCAGGTAATGATCAGTAAACTAATCCCACTTGGTTCCCCAAATTTCATTCTTCTATGTTGAAGCGTTCGTTTCCAGTAACACTTTGAATTTTGGCGTTTCACGCTGTTTTCTGCTATATTGATAGATGTATTTGGAACGCTAAATCCAACATGGTTTGTGCTAGCTTCGTGAAACTTGACACAATAAAGTAGTTTCAAGTTCTATCTCTATGTTTTGTTTCCTCTTGATGTACCCTAAGCAGTGACTGCAGAGAAACACTTTCATTTAAAGGGGCTGCCAAGCTTCCAATAATTACGAATCTCAGGAAATCTCAGGAAACATTTTTTCAACCAAACTGGATGATACTTACAGGTAATGATCAATACACTAAGCCCACTTGGGTCCCCAAATTTCATTCTTCTATGTTGAAGCGTTCGTTTCCAGCAACAGTTTGAATTTTGGCGTTTCACACTGTTTTCTCATATATTGATAGATGTATTTGGAACTCTAAGTCCAACACGGTTTGTGCTAGCTTCTTGAAACTTGACACAATAAAGTAGTTTCAAGTTCTCTCTCTATGTTTTGTTTCCTCTTGATGTAGCCCTAAGCAGTGACTGGTGAGAAACACTTTCATTGAAAGAGGTTGCTAAGCTTCCAAAAATTACGAATCTCAGGAAATCTCAGCAAACATTTTTTCACCCAAACTGGATGATACTTTCAGGTAATGATCAGTACACTAAGCCCACTTGGTTCCCCAAATTTCGTTCCTCTATGTTGAAGCGTTTGTTTCCAGTAACACTTTGAATTTTGGCGTTTCACACTGTTTCCTCCTATATTGATAGATGTATTTGGAATCTAAATCCAACACAGTTTGTGCTTGATTCTTGAAACTTGACCCAGTAAAGTAGTTTTTAGTTCTATCTTCATGTTTTGTTTCCTCTTGATGTAGCCCAAAGCAGTGACCTGCAAGAAACACTTTCATTGAAAGGGGTTGCCAAGCATACAAAAATTACGAATCTCCAGAAATCTCAGCAAATATTTTATCACCCAAACTGGATGATACTGTCAGGTAATGATCAGTACACTAAGCCCACTTGGTTCCCAAAATTTCGTTCTTCTATGTTGAAGCGTTCGTTTCCAGAAACAGTTTGAATTTTGGCGTTACACACTGTTTTCTCCTATATTGATAGATGTATTTGGAACTCTACATCCAACACGGTTTGTGCTAGCTCGTGAAACTTGACACAATAAAGAAGTTTCAAGTTCTATCTCTATGTTTTGTTTCCTCTTGATGTAGCCCTGAGCAGTGACTGTCAAGAAGCACTTTCATTGAAAGGGGTTGCCAAGTATACAAAAATTACAAATCTCCAGAAATCTCAGCAAATATTTTTTCACCCAAACTGAATGATACTTTAAGGTAATGATCAGTACACTAAGCCCACTTGGTTCCCCAAATTTCGTTCTTCTATGTAGAAGCGTTCGTTTCCAGCAACAGTTTGAATTTTGGCGTTTCACACTGTTTTCTCCTATATTGATAGATGTATTTGGAACTCTAAATCCAACACAGTTTGTGCTAGCTTCGTGAAACTTGACACAATAAAGTAGATTCAAGTTCTGTCTCTATGTTTTGTTTCCTCTTGATGTAGCCCTAAGCAGTGACCTGCAAGAAACACTTTCATTGAAAGGTGTTGCCAAGCATACAAAAATTACGAATCTCCAGAAATCTCAGCAAACATTTTTTCACCCAAACTGGATGATACTTTCAGGTAATGATCAGTACACTAAGCCCACTTGGTTCCCCAAATTTCGTTCTTCTATGTTGAAGCGTTCGTTTCCAGCAACAGTTTGAATTTTGGCGTTTCACACTGATTTCTCCTAATGATAGATGTATTTGGAACTCCAAATCCAACACAGTTTGTGCTAGTTTGTTGAAACTTGACACAGTAAAGTAGTTTCCAGTTCTATCTTTATGTTTTGTTTCCTCTTGATGTAGCCCTAAGCAGTGACCTGCAAGAAACACTTTCATTGAAAGGGGTTGCCAAGTATACAAAAATTACGAATCTCCAGAAATCTCAGCAAATATTTTTTCACCCAAACTGGATAATACTTTCAGGTAATGATCAGTACACTAAGCCCACTTGGTTCCCCAAATTTCGTTCTTCTATGTTGAAGCGTTCGTTTCCAGCAACAGTTTGAATTTTGGCGTTTCACACTGTTTTCTCCTATATTGATAGATGTATTTGGAACTCTAAATCCAACACGGTTTGTGCTAGTTTCTTGAAACTTGACACAGTAAAGTAGTTACCAGTTCTATCTTTACGTTTTGTTTCCTCTTGATTTAGCCCTAAGCAGTGACCTGCAAGAAACACTTTCATTGAAAGGGGTTGCCAAGCATACAAAAATTACGAATCTCCAGAAATCCCAGCAAATATTTTTTCACCCAAACTGAATGATACCTTCAGGTAATGATCAGCACACTAAGCCCACTTGGTTCCCCAAATTTCGTTCTTCTATGTTGAAGCGTTCGTTTCCAGTAACAATTTGAATTTTGGCATTTCACACTGTGTTTTCCTGTATTGATAGATGTATTTGGAACTCTAACTCCAACAAGGTTTGTGCTAGCTTCTTGAAAAGTGACACAATAAAGTAGTTTCAAGTTTTCTCTCTATGTTTTGTTTCCTCTTGATGTAGCCCTAAAGAGTGCATGGCGAGAAAGACTTTCGTTGAAAGGGGTTGCCAAGTATACAAAAATTACGAATCTCCGGAAATTTCAGCAAATATTTTTTCACCCAAACTGAATGATAATTTCAGGTAATGATCAGCACACTAAGCCGACTTGGTTCCCCAAATTTCGTTCTTCTATGTTTAAGCGTTCGTTTCCAGTAACACTTTGAATTTTGGCGTTTCACACTGTTTTCTCCTATAGTGATAGATGTATTTGGAACTCTAAATCCAACACGGTTTGAGCTAGCATCGTTCAACTTGACACAATAAAGTAGTTTCAAGTTCTCTATCTATGTTTTGTTTCTTCTCGATGTAGCCTTAAGCAGTGACTGGCGAGAAACACTTTCATTGAAAGGGGTTGCCAAGCTTCCAAAAATTACAAATCTCCAGAAATCTCAGCAAACATTTTTTCACCCAAACTGGATGATACTTTCAGGTAATGATCAGTCCACTAAGCCCACTTGGTTCCCCAAATTTTGTTCTTCTATGTTGAAGCGTTCGTTTCCAGCAACAGTTTGAATTTTGGCGTTTCACACTGTTTTCTCCTATATTGATAGATGTATTTGGAACTCTAAATCCAACACCGTTTGTGCTAGCTTCTTGAAACTTGACACAGTAAAGTAGTTTCCAGTTCTATCTCTATGTTTTGTTTCCTCTTGATGTAGCCCTAAGCAGTGACCTGCAAGAAACACTTTCATTGAAAGGGGTTGCCAAACATACAAAAATTACGAATCTCCAGAATTCTCAGCAAATATTTTTTCACCTAAACTGAATGATGCTTTCAGGTAATGATCAGTACACTAAGCCCACTTGGTTCCCGAAATTTCGTTCTTCTATGTTGAAGCGTTCGTTTCCAGCAACAGTTTGAATTTTGGCGTTTCACACTGTTTTCTCCTATATTGATAGATGTATTTGGAACTCTAAATCCAACACAGTTTGTGCTAGTTTCTTGAATTTGACACAGTAAAGTAGTTTCCAGTTCTATCTTTATGTTTTGTTTCCTCTTGATGTAGCCCTAAGCAGTGACCTGCAAGAAACACTTTCTTTGAAAGGGGTTGCCAAGCATACAAAAATTACGAATCTCCAGAAATCTCAGCAAATATTTTTTTACCCAAACTGGATGATACTTTCAGATAATGATCAGTACAGTAAGCCCACTTGGTTCCCCAAATATTGTTCTTCTATGTTGAAGCGTTCGTTTCCAGCAACAGTTTGATTTTGGTGTTTCACACTGTTTTCTCCTATATTGATAGATGTATTTGGAACTCTAAATCCAAAACGGTTTGTGCTAGTTTCTTGAAACTTGACACAATAAAGTAGTTACCAGTTCTATCTTTATGTTTTGTTTCCTCTTCATGTAACCCTAAGCAGTGACCTGCAAGAAACACTTTCATTGAAAGGGGTTGCCAAGCATACAAAAATTACGAATCTCCAGAAATCTCAGCAAATATTTTTTAACCCAAACTGGATGATCCTTTCACGTAATGATCAGTACACTAAGCCCACATGGTTCCCCACATTTCGTTCTTCTATTTGAAGCGTTCGTTTCCAGTAACACTTTGAATTTTGCCGTTTCACACTGTTTTCTCCTATATTGATAGATGTGTTTGGAACTCTAAATCCAACACCGTTTGTGCTAGCTTCTTGAAACTTGACACAGTAAAGTAGTTTCCAGTTCTATATTTATGTTTTGTTTCCTCTGCATGTAGCCCTAAGCAGTGACCTGCAAGAAACACTTTCATTGAAAGGGGTTGCCAAGCACACAAAAATTACGAATCTCGAGAAATCTCAGCGAATATTTTTTAACCCAAACTGAATGATACTTTCAGGTAATTATCAGTACACTAAGCCCACTTGGTTCCCCAAATTTCGTTCTTGTATGTTGAAGCGTTCGTTTCCAGCAACAGTTTGAATTTTGGCGTTTCACACTGTTTTCTCCTATATTGATAGATGTATTTGGAACTCTAAATCCAACACGGTTTGTGCTAGCTTCGTGAAACTTGACACAATAAAGTAGTTTCAAGTTCTCTCTCTATGTTTTGTTTCTTCTTGATGTAGCCCTAAGCAGTGACTGGAGAGAAACACTTTCATTGAAAGGGGTTGCCAAGCTTCCAAAAATTACGAATCTCAAGAAATCTCAGCAAACATTGTTTCACCCAAACTGGATGATACTTTCAGGTAATGATCAGTACACTAAGCCCACTTGGATCCCCAAATTTCCTTTTCTATGTTGAAGCGATCGTTTCCAGCAAAAGTTTGTATTTTGGCGTTTCACACTGTTTTCTCCTATATTGATAGATGTATTTGGAACTCTAAATCCAACACAGTTTGTGCTAGCTTCGTGAAACTTGACACAATAAAGTAGATTCAAGTTCTGTCTCTATGTTTTGTTTCCTCTTGATGTAGCCCTAAGCAGTGACCTGCAAGAAACACTTTCATTGAAAGGTGTTGCCAAGCATACAAAAATTACGAATCTCCAGAAATCTCAGCAAACATTTTTTCACCCAAACTGGATGATACTTTCAGGTAATGATCAGTACACTAAGCCCACTTGGTTCCCCAAATTTCGTTCTTCTATGTTGAAGCGTTCGTTTCCAGCAACAGTTTGAATTTTGGCGTTTCACACTGATTTCTCCTAATGATAGATGTATTTGGAACTCCAAATCCAACACAGTTTGTGCTAGTTTGTTGAAACTTGACACAGTAAAGTAGTTTCCAGTTCTATCTTTATGTTTTGTTTCCTCTTGATGTAGCCCTAAGCAGTGACCTGCAAGAAACACTTTCATTGAAAGGGGTTGCCAAGTATACAAAAATTACGAATCTCCAGAAATCTCAGCAAATATTTTTTCACCCAAACTGGATAATACTTTCAGGTAATGATCAGTACACTAAGCCCACTTGGTTCCCCAAATTTCGTTCTTCTATGTTGAAGCGTTCGTTTCCAGCAACAGTTTGAATTTTGGCGTTTCACACTGTTTTCTCCTATATTGATAGATGTATTTGGAACTCTAAATCCAACACGGTTTGTGCTAGTTTCTTGAAACTTGACACAGTAAAGTAGTTACCAGTTCTATCTTTACGTTTTGTTTCCTCTTGATTTAGCCGTAAGCAGTGACCTGCAAGAAACACTTTCATTGAAAGGGGTTGCCAAGCATACAAAAATTACGAATCTCCAGAAATCCCAGCAAATATTTTTTCACCCAAACTGAATGATACCTTCAGGTAATGATCAGCACACTAAGCCCACTTGGTTCCCCAAATTTCGTTCTTCTATGTTGAAGCGTTCGTTTCCAGTAACAATTTGAATTTTGGCATTTCACACTGTGTTTTCCTGTATTGATAGATGTATTTGGAACTCTAACTCCAACAAGGTTTGTGCTAGCTTCTTGAAAAGTGACACAATAAAGTAGTTTCATGTTTTCTCTCTATGTTTTGTTTCCTCTTGATGTAGCCCTAAAGAGTGCATGGCGAGAAAGACTTTCGTTGAAAGGGGTTGCCAAGTATACAAAAATTACGAATCTCCGGAAATTTCAGCAAATATTTTTTCACCCAAACTGAATGATAATTTCAGGTAATGATCAGCACACTAAGCCGACTTGGTTCCCCAAATTTCGTTCTTCTATGTTTAAGCGTTCGTTTCCAGTAACACTTTGAATTTTGGCGTTTCACACTGTTTTCTCCTATAGTGATAGATGTATTTGGAACTCTAAATCCAACACGGTTTGAGCTAGCATCGTTCAACTTGACACAATAAAGTAGTTTCAAGTTCTCTATCTATGTTTTGTTTCTTCTCGATGTAGCCTTAAGCAGTGACTGGCGAGAAACACTTTCATTGAAAGGGGTTGCCAAGCTTCCAAAAATTACAAATCTCCAGAAATCTCAGCAAACATTTTTTCACCCAAACTGGATGATACTTTCAGGTAATGATCAGTCCACTAAGCCCACTTGGTTCCCCAAATTTTGTTCTTCTATGTTGAAGCGTTCGTTTCCAGCAACAGTTTGAATTTTGGCGTTTCACACTGTTTTCTCCTATATTGATAGATGTATTTGGAACTCTAAATCCAACACCGTTTGTGCTAGCTTCTTGAAACTTGACACAGTAAAGTAGTTTCCAGTTCTATCTCTATGTTTTGTTTCCTCTTGATGTAGCCCTAAGCAGTGACCTGCAAGAAACACTTTCATTGAAAGGGGTTGCCAAACATACAAAAATTACGAATCTCCAGAATTCTCAGCAAATATTTTTTCACCTAAACTGAATGATGCTTTCAGGTAATGATCAGTACACTAAGCCCACTTGGTTCCCGAAATTTCGTTCTTCTATGTTGAAGCGTTCGTTTCCAGCAACAGTTTGAATTTTGGCGTTTCACACTGTTTTCTCCTATATTGATAGATGTATTTGGAACTCTAAATCCAACACAGTTTGTGCTAGTTTCTTGAATTTGACACAGTAAAGTAGTTTCCAGTTCTATCTTTATGTTTTGTTTCCTCTTGATGTAGCCCTAAGCAGTGACCTGCAAGAAACACTTTCTTTGAAAGGGGTTGCCAAGCATACAAAAATTACGAATCTCCAGAAATCTCAGCAAATATTTTTTTACCCAAACTGGATGATACTTTCAGATAATGATCAGTACAGTAAGCCCACTTGGTTCCCCAAATATTGTTCTTCTATGTTGAAGCGTTCGTTTCCAGCAACAGTTTGATTTTGGTGTTTCACACTGTTTTCTCCTATATTGATAGATGTATTTGGAACTCTAAATCCAAAACGGTTTGTGCTAGTTTCTTGAAACTTGACACAATAAAGTAGTTACCAGTTCTATCTTTATGTTTTGTTTCCTCTTCATGTAACCCTAAGCAGTGACCTGCAAGAAACACTTTCATTGAAAGGGGTTGCCAAGCATACAAAAATTACGAATCTCCAGAAATCTCAGCAAATATTTTTTAACCCAAACTGGATGATCCTTTCACGTAATGATCAGTACACTAAGCCCACATGGTTCCCCACATTTCGTTCTTCTATTTGAAGCGTTCGTTTCCAGTAACACTTTGAATTTTGCCGTTTCACACTGTTTTCTCCTATATCGATAGATGTGTTTGGAACTCTAAATCCAACACCGTTTGTGCTAGCTTCTTGAAACTTGACACAGTAAAGTAGTTTCCAGTTCTATATTTATGTTTTGTTTCCTCTGCATGTAGCCCTAAGCAGTGACCTGCAAGAAACACTTTCATTGAAAGGGGTTTTCAAGCTTCCAAAAATTACGAATCTCGAGAAATCTCAGCGAATATTTTTTAACCCAAACTGAATGATACTTTCAGGTAATTATCAGTACACTAAGCCCACTTGGTTCCCCAAATTTCGTTCTTGTATGTTGAAGCGTTCGTTTCCAGCAACAGTTTGAATTTTGGCGTTTCACACTGTTTTCTCCTATATTGATAGATGTATTTGGAACTCTAAATCCAACACGGTTTGTGCTAGCTTCGTGAAACTTGACACAATAAAGTAGTTTCAAGTTCTCTCTCTATGTTTTGTTTCTTCTTGATGTAGCCCTAAGCAGTGACTGGAGAGAAACACTTTCATTGAAAGGGGTTGCCAAGCTTCCAAAAATTACGAATCTCAAGAAATCTCAGCAAACATTGTTTCACCCAAACTGGATGATACTTTCAGGTAATGATCAGTACACTAAGCCCACTTGGATCCCCAAATTTCCTTTTCTATGTTGAAGCGATCGTTTCCAGCAAAAGTTTGTATTTTGGCGTTTCACACTGTTTTCTCCTATATTGATAGATGTATTTGGAACTCTAAATCCAACACCGTTTGTGCTAGCTTCTTGAAACTTGACAGAGTAAAGTAGTTTCCAGTTCTATCTTTATGTTTTGTTTCTTCTTGATGTAGCCCTAAGCAGTGACCTGCAAGAAACACTTTCATTGAAAGGGGTTGCCAAGCTTCCAAAAATTACGTATCTCAAGAAATGTCAGCAAACATTGTTTCACCCAAACAGGATGATACTTTCAGGTAATGATCAGTACACTAAGCCCACTTGGATCCCCAAATTTCGTTCTACTATGTTGAAGCGATCGTTTCCACCAACAGTTTGAATTTTAGCGTTTCACACTGTTTTCTCCTATATTGATAGATGTATTTGGAACTCTAAATCCAACATGGTTTGTGCTAGCTTCTTGAAACTTGACACAGTAAAGTAGTTTCCAGTTCTATCTTTATGTTTTGTTTCCACTTGATGTAGCCCTAAGCAGTTACCTGCAAGAAACACTTTCATTGAAAGGGGTTGCCAAGCTTCCAAAAATTACGAATCTCCAGAAATCTCAGCAAACATTTTTTCACCAAAACCGGATGATACTTTCAGGTAATTATCAGTACACTAAGCCCACTTGGTTCCCCACATTTTGTTCTTCTATTTGAAGCGTTCGTTTCCAGTAACACTTTGAATTTTGCCGTTTCACACTGTTTTCTCCTATATTGATAGATGTGTTTGGAACTCTAAATCCAACACCGTTTGTGCTAGCTTCTTGAAACTTGACACAGTAAAGTAGTTTCCAGTTCTATATTTATGTTTTGTTTCCTCTGCATGTAGCCCTAAGCAGTGACCTGCAAGAAACACTTTCATTGAAAGGGGTTGCCAAGCACACAAAAATTACGAATCTCGAGAAATCTCAGCGAATATTTTTTAACCCAAACTGAATGATACTTTCAGGTAATTATCAGTACACTAAGCCCACTTGGTTCCCCAAATTTCGTTCTTGTATGTTGAAGCGTTCGTTTCCAGCAACAGTTTGAATTTTGGCGTTTCACACTGTTTTCTCCTATATTGATAGATGTATTTGGAACTCTAAATCCAACACGGTTTGTGCTAGCTTCGTGAAACTTGACACAATAAAGTAGTTTCAAGTTCTCTCTCTATGCTTTGTTTCTTCTTGATGTAGCCCTAAGCAGTGACTGGAGAGAAACACTTTCATTGAAAGGGTTGCCAAGCTTCCAAAAATTACGAATCTCAAGAAATCTCAGCAAACATTGTTTCACCCAAACTGGATGATACTTTCAGGTAATGATCAGTACACTAAGCCCACTTGGATCCTCAAATTTCCTTTTCTATGTTGAAGCGATCGTTTCCAGCAAAAGTTTGTATTTTGGCGTTTCACACTGTTTTCTCCTATATTGATAGATGTATTTGGAACTCTAAATCCAACACCGTTTGTGCTAGCTTCTTGAAACTTGACAGAGTAAAGTAGTTTCCAGTTCTATGTTTATGTTTTGTTTCTTCTTGATGTAGACCTAAGCAGTGACCTGCAAGAAACACTTTCATTGAAAGGGGTTGCCAAGCTTCCAAAAATTACGTATCTCAAGAAATGTCAGCAAACATTGTTTCACCCAAACAGGATGATACTTTCAGGTAATGATCAGTACACTAAGCCCACTTGGATCCCCAAATTTCGTTCTACTATGTTGAAGCGCTCGTTTCCACCAACAGTTTGATTTTTAGCGTTTCACACTGTTTTCTCCTATATTGATAGATGTATTTGGAACTCTAAATCCAACATGGTTTGTGCTAGCTTCTTGAAACTTGACACAGTAAAGTAGTTTCCAGTTCTATCTTTATGTTTTTTTTCCACTTGATGTAGCCCTAAGCAGTTACCTGCAAGAAACACTTTCATTGAAAGGGGTTGCCAAGCTTCCAAAAATTACGAATCTCCAGAAATCTCAGCAAACATTTTTTCACCAAAACCGGATGATACTTTCAGGTAATTATCAGTACACTAAGCCCACTTGGTTCCCCACATTTCGTTCTTCTATGTTGAAGCGTTCGTTTCCAGTAACACTTTGAATTTTGCCATTTCACACTGTTTTCTCCTATATTGATAGATGTGTTTGGAACTCTAAATCCAACACCGTTTGTGCTAGCTTCTTGAAACTTGACACAGTAAAGTATTTCCAGGTCTATCTTTATGTTTTGTTTCCTCTTGATGTAGCCCTAAGCAGTGACCTGCAAGAAACACTTTTATTGAAAGGGGTTGCCAAGTATACAAAAATTACGAATCTCCAGAAATCTCAGCAAATATTTTTTCACCCAAACTGGATGATACTCTCAGGTAATGATCAGTACACTAAGCCCACTTGGTTCCCCAAATTTCGTTCTTCTATGTTGAAGCGTTCGTTTCCAGCAACAGTTTGAATTTTGGCGTTTCACACTGTTTTCTCCTATATTGATAGATGTATTTGGAACTCTAAATCCAACACGGTTTGTGCTAGCTTCTTGAAACTTGACACAGTAAAGTAGTTACCAGTTCTATCTTTATGTTTTGTTTCCTCTTGATTTAGCCCTAAGCAGTGACCTGCAAGAAACACTTTCATTGAAAGGGGTTTCCAAGCATACAAAAATTACGAATCTCCAGAAATCCCAGCAAATAATTTTTCACCCAAACTGAATGATACCTTCAGGTAATGATCAGCACACTAAGCCCACTTGGTTCCCCAAATTTCGTTCTTCTATGTTGAAGCGTTCGTTTCCAGTAACAATTTGAATTTTGGCATTTCACACTGTGTTTTCCTGTATTGATAGATGTATTTGGAACTCTAACTCCAACACGGTTTGTGCTAGCTTCTTGAAAAGTGACACAATAAAGTAGTTTCAAGTTTTCTCTCTATGTTTTGTTTCCTCTTGATGTAGCCCTAAAGAGTGCATGGCGAGAAAGACTTTCATTGAAAGGGGTTGCCAAGTATACAAAAATTACGAATCTCCGGAAATTTCAGCAAATATTTTTTCACCCAAACTGAATGATAATTTCAGGTAATGATCAGCACACTAAGCCGACTTGGTTCCCCAAATTTCGTTCTTCTATGTTTAAGCGTTCGTTTCCAGTAACACTTTGAATTTTGGCGTTTCACACTGTTTTCTCCTATAGTGATAGATGTATTTGGAACTCTAAATCCAACAGGGTTTGAGCTAGCATCGTTCAACTTGACACAATAAAGTAGTTTCAAGTTCTCTATCTATGTTTTGTTTCTTCTCGATGTAGCCTTAAGCAGTGACTGGCGAGAAACACTTTCATTGAAAGGGGTTGCCAAGCTTCCAAAAATTACAAATCTCCAGAAATCTCAGCAAACATTTTTTCACCCAAACTGGATGATACTTTCAGGTAATGATCAGTCCACTAAGCCAACTTGGTTCCCCAAATTTCGTTCTTCTATGTTGAAGCGTTCGTTTCCAGCAACAGTTTGAATTTTGGCGTTTCACACTGTTTTCTCCTATATTGATAGATGTATTTGGAACTCTAAATCCAACATGGTTTGTGCTAGCTTCTTGAAACTTGACACAGTAAAGTAGTTTCCAGTTCTATCTCTATGTTTTGTTTCCTCTTGATGTAGCCCTAAGCAGTGACCTGCAAGAAACACTTTCATTGAAAGGGGTTGCCAAACATACAAAAATTACGAATCTCCAGAATTCTCGGCAAATATTTTTTAACCTAAACTGAATGATGCTTTCAGGTAATGATCAGTACACTAAGCCCACTTGGTTCCCGAAATTTCGTTCTTCTATGTTGAAGCGTTCGTTTCCAGCAACAGTTTGAATTTTGGCGTTTCACACTGTTTTCTCCTATATTGATAGATGTATTTGGAACTCTAAATCCAACACAGTTTGTGCTAGTTTCTTGAATTTGACACAGTAAAGTAGTTTCCAGTTCTATCTTTATATTTTGTTTCCTCTTGATGTAGCCCTAAGCAGTGACCTGCAAGAAACACTTTCTTTGAAAGGGGTTGCCAAGCATACAAAAATTACGAATCTCCAGAAATCTCAGCAAATATTTTTTTACCCAAACTGGATGATACTTTCAGATAATGATCAGTACAGTAAGCCCACTTGGTTCCCCAAATTTTGTTCTTCTATGTTGAAGCGTTCGTTTCCAGCAACAGTTTGATTTTGGTGTTTCACACTGTTTTCTCCTATATTGATAGATGTATTTGGAACTCTAAATCCAAAACGGTTTGTGCTAGTTTCTTGAAACTTCACACAATAAAGTAGTTACCAGTTCTATCTTTATGTTTTGTTTCCTCTTCATGTAACCCTAAGCAGTGACCTGCAAGAAACACTTTCATTGAAAGGGGTTGCCAAGCATACAAAAATTACGAATCTCCAGAAATCTCAACAAATATTTTTTCACCCAAACTGGATGATCCTTTCACGTAATGATCAGTACACTAAGCCCACTTGGTTCCCCACATTTCGTTCTTCTATTTGAAGCGTTCGTTTCCAGTAACACTTTGAATTTTGCCGTTTCACACTGTTTTCTCCTATATTGATAGATGTGTTTGGAACTCTAAATCCAACACCGTTTGTGCTAGCTTCTTGAAACTTGACACAGTAAAGTAGTTTCCAGTTCTATATTTATGTTTTGTTTCCTCTGCATGTAGCCCTAAGCAGTGACCTGCAAGAAAAACTTTCATTGAAAGGGGTTGCCAAGCACACAAAAATTACGAATCTCGAGAAATCTCAGCGAATATATTTTAACCCAAACTGAATGATACTTTCAGGTAATTATCAGTACACTAAGCCCACTTGGATCCCCAAATTTCGTTCTTGTATGTTGAAGCGTTCGTTTCCAGCAACAGTTTGAATTTTGGCGTTTCACACTGTTTTCTCCTATATTGATAGATGTATTTGGAACTCTAAATCCAACACGGTTTGTGCTAGCTTCGTGAAACTTGACACAATAAAGTAGTTTCAAGTTCTCTCTCTAAGTTTTGTTTCCTCTTGATGGAGCCCTAAGCAGTGACCTGCAAGAAACACTTTCATTGAAAGGTGTTGCCAAGCATACAAAAATTACAAAACTCCAGAAATCTCAGCAAATATTTTTTCACCCAAACTGGATGATATTTTCAGGTAATGATCAGTACACTAAGCCCACTTGGTTCCCCAAATTTCGTTCTTCTATGTTGAAGCATTAGTCTCCAGTAACAGTTTGAATTTTGGCATTTCACACTGTTGTTTCCTATATTGATAGTTGTATTGGAAATCTAAATCCAACACGGTTTGTGCTAGCTTCTTCATAACATAATAAAGTAGTTTCAAGTTCTATCTCAATGTTTTTTTTCCTCTTGTTGTAGCCCTAAGCAGTGACTGGCGACAAATACTTTCATTGAAACTGGTTGCCAAGTATACAAAAATTACGAAAATCCAGAAATCTGAGCAAACATTTTTTCACCAAAACTGGATGATACTTTTATGTAATGATCAGTACACTAAGCCCACTTGGTTCCCCAAATTTCGTTTTTCTATGTTGAATCATTCGTTTACAGCAACAGTTTGAATTTTGGCGTTTCACACTGTTTTCTGCTATATTGATAGATGTATTTGGAACTCTAAATCCAACACGGTTTGTGCTAGCTTCTTGAAACTTGACACAATAAAATAGTTTCAAGTTCTCTCTCGATGTTTTGTTTCCTCTTGATGTAGCCCTAAGCAGTGACTGTCAAGAAGCACTTTCATTGAAAGGGGTTGCCAAGTATACAAAAATTACAAATCTCCAGAAATCTCAGCAAATATTTTTTCATCCAAACTGAATGATACTTTCAGGTAATGATCAGTACACTAAGCCCACTTGGTTCCCCAAATTTCGTTCTTCTATGTAGAAGCGTTCGTTTCCAGCCACAGTTTGAATTTTGGCGTTTCACAATGTTTTCTCCTATATTGATAGATGTATTTGGAACTCTAAATCCAACACGGTTTGTGCTGGCTTGTTGAAACTTGACACAATAAAGTAGTTTAAAGTTCTCTCTCTATGTTTTGTTTCCTCTTGATTTAGCCCTAAGCAGTGACTGGCGAGAAACACTTTCATTGAAAGGGGTTGCCAAGTATACAATAATTACGATTCTCCAGAAATCTCGGCAAATATTTTTTCACCCAAACTGGATGATACTTTCAGGTAATGATCAGTACACTAAGCCCACTTGGTTCCCCAAATTTCGTTCTTCTATGTTGAAGCGTTCGTTTAAATCAACAGTTTGAATTTTGGCATTTCTGACTTTTTTCTCCTATATTGATAGATGTGTTTGGAACTCTTAATCCAACACGGTTTGTGCTAGCTTCGTGAAACTTGACACAATAAAGTAGTTTCAAGTTCTATCTCTACGTTTTGTTTCCTCTTGATGTACCCCTAAGCAGTCACTGCAGAGAAACAGTTTCATTGAAAGGGGTTGCCAAGCTTCCATAAATTACGAATCTCCAGAAATCTCAGCAAACATTCTTTCAACCAAACTGGATGATACTTTCAGGTAATCATCAGTACACTAAGCCCACTTGTTTCCCCAAATTTCGTTCTTCTATGTTGAAGCGTTCGTTTCCAGTAGCACTTTGAATTTTGGCATTTCACATTGTTTAAATTTCGTTCTTCGATGTTAAAGCGTTCGTTTCCAGCAACAGTTTGAATTTTGGCGTTTCACACTGTTTTCTAATATATTGATAGATTTATTTGGAAATCTAAATCCAACACGGTTTGTGCTAGCTTGTTGAAACTTGACACAATAAAGTAGTTTCAAGTTCTCTCTCTATGTTTTGTTTCCTCTTGATTTAGCCCTAACCAGTGACTGGCGAGAAACACTTTCATTGAAAGGGGTTGCCAAGTATACAAAAATTACGAATATCCAGAAATCTCAGCAAATATTTTTTCACCCAAACTGGATGATACTTTCAGGTAATGATCAGTACACTAAGCTCACTTGGTTCCCCGAATTTCGATCTTCTATGTTGAAGCGTTCGTTTCGAGCAACAGTTTGAATTTTGGCATTTTACACTGTTTTCTCCTATATTGATAGATGTATTTGGAACTCTAAATCCAACACGGTTTGTGCTAGCTTAGTGAAACTTGACACAATAAAGTAGTTTCAAGTTCTATCTCTATGTTTTGTTTCCTCTTGATGTAGCCCTAAACAGTGACTTTCGAGAAACACTTTCGTTGAAAGGGGTTGCCAAGCTTCAAAAATTACGAATCTCCAGAAATCTCAGCAAACATTTTTTCACCCAAACTGGATGATACTTTCAGGTAATCATCAGTACACTAAGCCCACTTGGTTCCCCAAAGTTCGTTCTTCTATGTTGAAGCGTTCGTTTCCAGTAACACTTTGAATTTTGGCGTTTCACACTGTTTTCTCCTATATTGATAGATGTATTTGGAACTCTAAATCCAACACGGTTTGTGCTAGCTTCTTGAAACTTGACACAGTAAAGTAGTTTCCAGGTCTATCTTTATGTTTTGTTTCCTCTTGATGTAGCCCTAAACAGGGACTTGAGAGAAACTCTTTCATTGAAAGGGATTACCAAGCATACAAAAATTACGAATCTCCAGAAATCTCAGCAAATAATTTTCACCCAAAGTGGATGATACTTTCTGGTAATGATCAGTACACTAAGCCCACTTGGTTTCCCAAATTTCGATCTTCTATGTTGAATCGTTCGTTTCCAGTAACACTTTGAATTTTGGCGTTTCACACTGTTTTCTCCTATATTGATAGATGTATTTCGAACTCTAAATCCAACACGGTTTGGGCTAGCTTCTTGAAACTTGACACAGTAAAGTAGTTTCCCGGTCTATCTTTATGTTTTGTTTCCTCTTGATGTAGTCCTAAGCAGGGACCTGTAAAAAACACTTTCATTGAAAGGGGTTTTCAAGCTTCCAAAAAAAACGAATCTCCAGAAATCTCAGCAAATATTTTTTCACCCAAACTGGATGATACTTTTAGGTAATGATCAGTACACTAGCCCACTTGGTTCCCCAAATTTCGTTCTTCTATATTGAAGCGTTCGTTTCCAGTAACAGTTTGAATTTTGGCGTTTCACACTGTTTTCTCCTATATTGATAGATGTATTTGGAACTCCAAATCAAACACGGTTTGTTCTAGATTTTTGAAACTTGACACAATAAAGTAGTTACCAGTTCTATCTTTATGTTTTGTTTCCTCTTGATGTAGCCCTAAGCAGTGACCTGCAAGAAACACTTTCATTGAAAGGGTTTGCCAAGCATACAAAAATTACGAATCTCCAGAAATGACAGCAAATATTTTTTCACCCAAACTGGATGATACTTTCAGGTAATGAACAGTACACTAAGCCCACTTGGTTCCCAAAATTGTATTCTTCTATGTTGAAGCGATCGTTTCCAGCAACAGTTTGAATTCTGGCGTTTCACACTGTTTTCTCCTATATTGATAGATGTATTTGGAACTCTAAATCCAACACGGTTTGTGCTAGCTTCTTGAACCTTCACACAATAAAATAGTTTCAAGTTCTCTCTCTATGTTCTGTTTTCTCTCGATGTAGCCCAAAGCAGTGACTGGCGAGAAACACTTTCATTGAAAGGGGTTGCCAAGTACAAAAATTACTAATCTCCAGAAATCTCAGCAAATTTTTTTTCACCCAAACTAGATGATACTTTCAGGTAATGATCAGTACACTAATCACACTTGGTTCCCCAAATTTCGTTCTTCTATGTTGAAGCGTTCGTTTCCAGTAACACTTTGAATTTTGGCGTTTCACACTGTTTTCACCTATATTGATAGATGTATTTGGAACTCCGAATCCAACACGGTTTGTGCTAGCTTCTTGAAACTTGACACAGTAAAGTAGTTTCCTTGTCTATCTTTATGTTTTGTTTCCTCTTGATGTAGCCCTAAGCAGTGACCTGCAAGAAACTCTTTCTTTGAAAGGGGTTTTCAAGCTTCCAAAAATTACGAATCTCCAGAAATCTCAGCAAATATTTTTTCACCCAAACTGAATGATACTTTCAGGTAATGATCAGTACACTAATCACACTTGGTTCCCCAAATTTAGTTCTTCTATGTTGAATCGTTCCTTTCGCGTAACACTTTGAATTTTGGCGTTTCACACTGTTTTCTCCTATATTGATAGATGTATTTGAAACTCTAAATCCAACACGGTTTGTGCTAGCTTCTTGAAACTTGACACAATAAAGTAGTTTCAAGTTCTCTCTCTATGTTTTGTTTCCTCTTGATATAGCACTAAGCAGTGACTGGCGAGAAACACTTTCATTGAAAGGGGTTGCCAAGTATACAAAAATGACGAATCTCCAGAAATCTCAGCAAACATTTTTTCACGCAAACTGGATGACACATTCAGGTAATGATCAGTACACTAAGCCCACTTGGTTCCCCAAATTTCATTCTTCTATGTTGAAGCGTTCGTTTACAGCAACAGTTTGAATTTTGGCGTTTCACACTGTTGTCTCCTATATTGATAGATGTATTTGGAACTCTAAATCCAACACGGTTTGCGCTAGCTTCGTGAAACTTGACACAATAAAGTAGTTTCAAGTTCTATCTCTTTGTTTTGTTTCGTCTTGATGTAGCCCTAAGCAATGACTGGACAGAAACACTTTCATTGAAAGGGGATGCCAAGCTTCCAAAAATTACGAATCTCCAGAAATCTCAGCAAACATTTTTTTACCCAAACTGGATGATACTTTCAGGTAATGATCAGTACACTAAGCCCACTTGGTTCCCCAAATTTAGTTCTTCTATGTTGAAACGTTCCTTTCCAGTAACACTTTGAATTTTGGCGTTTCACACTGCTTTCTCCTATATTGATAGATGTATTTGTAACTTTAAATCAAACACGGTTTGCACTAGCTTCGTGAAACTTGGCACAATAAAGTAGTTTCACGTTTTATCTCTATGTTTTGTTTCCTCTTGATGTAGCCCTAAGCAGTGACTGGAGAGAAACACTTTCATTGAAAGGGGTTGCCAACCTTCCAAAAATTACGAATCTCCAGAAATCTCACCAAACATTTTTTCACCAAAACTGGATGATACTTTCAGGTAATCATCAGTACACTAAGCCGACTTGGTTCCCCAAATTTCGTTCTTCGATGTTGAAGCGTTCGTTTCAGCAACAGTTTGAATTTTGGCGTTTCACACTGTTTTCTCCTATATTGATAGATGTATTTGGAACTCTAAATACAACACGGTTTGTGCTAGCTTCGTGAAACTTGACACAATAAAGTAGTTTCAAGTTCTCTCTCTATGTTTTGTTTCCTCTTGATATAGCCCTAAGCAGTGACTGGCGAGAAACACTTTCATTGAAATGGGTTGCCAATCATACAAAAATTACGAATCTCCAGAAATCTCAAAAAGATTTTTTCACCCAAACTGGATGATACTTTCAGGTAATGATCACTACACTAAGCTCACTTTGTTCCCCAAATTTCATTGTCCCATGTTGAAGCGTTCGTTTCAAGCAACAGTTTGAAATTTGGCGTTTTACACTGTTTTCTCCTATATTGATGTATTTGGAACTCTAAATCCAACACGGTTTGCGCTAGCTTCGTGAAACTTGACACAATAAAGTAGTTTCAAGTTCTATCTCTTTGTTTTGTTTTGTCTTGATGTAGCCCTAAGCAATGACTGGACAGAAACACTTTCATTGAAAGGGGTTGCCAAGCTTCCAAAAATTACGAATCTCCAGAAATCTCAGCAAACATTTTTTCACCCAAACTGGATGATACTTTCAGGTAATGATCAGTACACTAAGCCCACTTGGTTCCCCAAATTTTGTTCTTCTATGTTGAAGCGTTCGTTTCCAGTAACACTTTGAATTTTGGCGTTTCACTCTGCTTTCTCCTATATTGATAGATGCATTTGGAACTCTAAATCCAACACGGTTTGTGCTAGCTTCTTGAAACTTGACACAATAAAGTAGTTTCAAGTTCTTTCTCTATGTTTTGTTTCCTCTTGATGTAGCCCTAAGCAGTGACTGGCGATAAACACTTTCATTGAAAGGGGTTGCCAAGTATACAATAATTATGAATCTCCAGAAATCTCAGAAAATATTTTCACCCAAACTGGATGATACTTTCAGGTAATGATCAGTACACTAAGCCCACTTGGTTCCCCGAATTTCGTTCTTCTATGTTGAAACGTTCGTTTCTAGCAACAGTTTGAATTTTGGTGTTTCACACTGTTTTCTCCTATATTGATAGATGTATTTGGAACTCTAAATCCAACACGGTTTGTGCTAGCTTCTTGAAACTTGACACAGTAAAGTAGTTTCCAGTTTTGTCTTTAAATTTTGTTTCCTCTTGATGTAGCCCTAAGCAGTGACTGGTGAGAAACACTTTTATTGAAAGGGTTGCCAAGCATACAAAAATTACGAATCTCCAGAAATCTCTGCAAAAATTTTTTCACCAAAACTGGATGATACTTTTATGTAATGATCAGTACACTAAGCCCAGTTGGTTCCCCAAATTTCGTTCTTCTATGTTGAATCGTTCGTTTCCAGCAACAGTTTGAATTTTCGCGTTTCACACTGTTTTCTCCTATATTGATAGATGTATTTGGAACTCTAAATCCAACACGGTTTTTGCTAGCTTCTTGAAACTTGACACAGTAAAGTAGTTTCCAGTTCTATCTTTAAGTTTTGTTTCCTCTTGATGTAGCCCTAAGCAGTTCACTGCAAGAAACACTTTCATTGAAAAGTGTTGCCAAGTATACAAAAATTACGAAACTCCAGAAATCTCAGCAAATATTTTTTCACCCAAACTGGATGATACTTTCAGGTAATGATCAGTACACTAAGCCCACTTGGTTCCCCAAATTTCGTTCTTCTATGTTGAAGCGTTTGTTTCCAATAACTGTTTGAATTTTGGCATTTCACACTGTTGTTTCCTATATTGATAGTTGTATTTGGAACTCTAAATCCAACACGGTTTGTGCTAGCTTCTTCAAACTTGACACAATAAAGAAGTTTCAAGTTCTATCTTGATGTTTTGTTTCCTCTTGATGTAGCCCTAAGCAGTGACTGGCGAGAAGCACTTTCATTGAAAGGGGTTGCCAAGTATACAAAAATTACAAATCTCCAGAAATCTCTGCAAACATTTTTTCACCCAAACTTGATGATACATTCCGGTAATGATAAGTACACTAAGGCCACTTGGTTCCCCAAATTTCGTTCTTCTATGTTGAATCGTTCTTTTCCAGCAACAGTTTGAATTTTCGCATTTCACACTGTTTTCTGCTATATTGATAGATGTATTTGGAACTCTAAATCCAACACGGTTTGTGCTAGCTTCTTGAAACTTGACACAGTAAAGTAGTTTCCAGTTCTATCTTTAAGTTTTGTTTCCTCTTGATGGAGCCCTAAGCAGTGACCTGCAAGAAACACTTTCATTGAAAGGTGTTGCCAAGCATACAAAAATTACAAAACTCCAGAAATCTCAGCAAATATTTTTTCACCCAAACTGGATGATATTTTCAGGTAATGATCAGTACACTAAGCCCACTTGGTTCCCCAAATTTCGTTCTTCTATGTTGAAGCATTAGTCTCCAGTAACAGTTTGAATTTTGGCATTTCACACTGTTGTTTCCTATATTGATAGTTGTATTGGAAATCTAAATCCAACACGGTTTGTGCTAGCTTCTTCGTAACATAATAAAGTAGTTTCAAGTTCTATCTCAATGTTTTTTTTCCTCTTGTTGTAGCCCTAAGCAGTGACTGGCGACAAATACTTTCATTGAAAGTGGTTGCCAAGTATACAAAAATTACGAAAATCCAGAAATCTCAGCAAACATTTTTTCACCCAAACTGGATGATACTTTTATGTAATGATCAGTACACTAAGCCCACTTGGTTCCCCAAATTTCGTTTTTCTATGTTGAATCATTCGTTTACAGCAACAGTTTGAATTTTGGCGTTTCACACTGTTTTCTGCTATATTGATAGATGTATTTGGAACTCTAAATCCAACACGGTTTGTGCTAGCTTCTTGAAACTTGACACAATAAAGTAGTTTCAAGTTCTCTCTCCATGTTTTGTTTCCTCTTGATGTAGCCCTAAGCAGTGACTGTCAAGAAGCACTTTCATTGAAAGGGGTTGCCAAGTATACAAAAATTACAAATCTCCAGAAATCTCAGCAAACATTTTTTCACCCACACTGAATGATACTTTCAGTTAATGATCAGTACACTAAGCCCACTTGGTTCCCCAAATTTCATTCTTCTATGTTGAAGCGTTCGTTTCCAGTAACACTTTGAATTTTGGCGTTTCACACTGTTTTCACCTATATTGATAGATGTATTTGGAACTCTGAATCCAACACGGTTTGTGCTAGCTTCTTGAAACTTGACACAGTAAAGTAGTTTCCTTGTCTATCTTTATGTTTTGTTTCCTCTTGATGTAGCCCTAAGCAGTGACCTGCAAGAAACTCTTTCTTTGAAAGGGGTTTTCAAGCTTCCAAAAATTACGAATCTCCAGAAATCTCAGCAAATATTTTTTCACCCAAACTGAATGATACTTTCAGGGAATGATCAGTACACTAATCACACTTGGTTCCCCAAATTTAGTTCTTCTATGTTGAATCGTTCCTTTCGCGTAACACTTTGAATTTTGGCGTTTCACACTGTTTTCTCCTATATTGATAGATGTATTTGAAACTCTAAATCCAACACGGTTTGTGCTAGCTTCTTGAAACTTGACACAATAAAGTAGTTTCAAGTTCTATCTCTATGTTTTGTTTCCTCTTGATATAGCCCTAAGCAGTGACTGGCGAGAAACACTTTCATTGAAAGGGGTTGCCAAGTATACAAAAATGACGAATCTCTAGAAATCTCAGCAAACATTTTTTCACGCAAACTGGATGACACATTCAGGTAATGATCAGTACACTAAGCCCACTTGGTTCCCCAAATTTCGTTCTTCTATGTTGAAACGTTCGTTTCCAGTAACACTTTGAATTTTGGCGTTTCACTCTGCTTTCTCCTATATTGATAGATGTATTTGGAACTTTAAATCAAACACAGTTTTAACTAGCTTCGTGAAACTTGGCACAATAAAGTAGTTTCACGTTTTATCTCTATGTTTTGTTTCCTTTTGATGTAGCCCTAAGCAGTGACTGGAGAGAAACAATTTCATTGAAAGGGGTTGCCAAGCTTCCAGAAATTACGAATCTCCAGAAATCTCAGCAAACATTTTTTCACCCAAACTGGATGATACTTTCAGGTAATGATCAGTACACTAAGCCCACTTGGTTCCCCAAATTTCGTTCTTCTATGTTGAAGCGTTCGTTTCCAGTAACACTTTGAATTTTGTCGTTTCACACTGTTTTCTCCTATATTGATAGATGCATTTGGAACTCTAAATCCAACACGGTTTGTGCTAGCTTCTTGAAACTTGACACAATAAAGTAGTTTCAAGTTCTCTCTCTATGTTTTGTTTCCTCTTGATATAGCTCTAAGCAGTGACTGGCGAGAAACACTTTCATTGAAATGGGTTGCCAATCATACAAAAATTACGAATCTCCAGAAATCTCAAAAAGATTTTTTCACCCAAACTGGATGATACTTTCAGGTAATGATCACTACACTAAGCTCACATTGTTCCCCAAATTTCATTGTTCCATGTTGAAGCGTTCGTTTCAAGCAACAGTTTGAAATTTGGCGTTTTACACTGTTTTCTCCTATATTGATAGATGTATTTGGAACTCTAAATCCAACACGGTTTGCACTAGCTTCGTGAAACTTGACACAATAAGTAGTTTCAAGTTCTATCTCTTTGTTTTGTTTCGTCTTGATGTAGCCCTAAGCAATGACTGGACAGAAACACTTTCATTGAAAGGGGTTGCCAAGCTTCCAAAAATTACGAATCTCCAGAAATCTCAGCAAACATTTTTTCACCCAAACTGGATGATACTTTCAGGTAATGATCAGTACACTAAGCCCACTTGGTTCCCCAAATTTTGTTCTTCTATGTTGAAGCGTTCGTTTCCAGTAACACTTTGAATTTTGTCGTTTCACACTTTTTTCTCCTATATTGATAGATGCATTTGGAACTCTAAATCCAACACGGTTTGTGCTAGCTTCTTGAAACTTGACACAATAAAGTAGTTTCAAGTTCTTTCTCTATGTTTTCTTTCCTCTTGATGTAGCCCTAAGCAGTGACTGGCGATAAACACTTTCATTGAAAGGGGTTGCCAAGTCTACAATAATTACGAATCTCCAGAAATCTCAGCAAATATTTTCACCCAAACTGGATGATACTTTCAGGTAATGATCAGTACACTAAGCCCACTTGGTTCCCCGAATTTCGTTCTTCTATGTTGAAACGTTCGTTTCCAGCAACAGTTTGAATTTTGGTGTTTCACACTGTTTTCTCCTATATTGATAGATGTATTTGGAACTCTAAATCGAACACGGTTTGTGCTAGCTTCTTGAAACTTGACACAGTAAAGTAGTTTCCAGTTTTGTCTTTAAATTTTGTTTCCTCTTGATGTAGCCCTAAGCAGTGACTGGTGAGAAACACTTTTATTGAAAGGGTTGCCAAGCATACAAAAATTACGAATCTCCAGAAATCTCTGCAAAAATTTTTTCACCAAAACTGGATGATACTTTTATGTAATGATCAGTACACTAAGCCCAGTTGGTTCCCCAAATTTCGTTCTTCTATGTTGAATCGTTCGTTTCCAGCAACAGTTTGAATTTTCGCGTTTCACACTGTTTTCTCCTATATTGATAGATGTATTTGGAACTCTAAATCCAACACGGTTTTTGCTAGCTTCTTGAAACTTGACACAGTAAAGTAGTTTCCAGTTCTATCTTTAAGTTTTGTTTCCTCTTGATGTAGCCCTAAGCAGTTCCCTGCAAGAAACACTTTCATTGAAAAGTGTTGCCAAGTATACAAAAATTACGAAACTCCAGAAATCTCAGCAAATATTTTTTCACCCAAACTGGATGATACTTTCAGGTAATGATCAGTACACTAAGCCCACTTGGTTCCCCAAATTTTGTTCTTCTATGTTGAAGCGTTTGTTTCCAATAACTGTTTGAATTTTGGCATTTCACACTGTTGTTTCCTATATTGATAGTTGTATTTGGAACTCTAAATCCAACACGGTTTGTGCTAGCTTCTTCAAACTTGACACAATAAAGAAGTTTCAAGTTCTATCTTGATGTTTTGTTTCCTCTTGATGTAGCCCTAAGCAGTGACTGGCGAGAAGCACTTTCATTGAAAGGGGTTGCCAAGTATACAAAAATTACAAATCTCCAGAAATCTCTGCAAACATTTTTTCACCCAAATTGGATGATACATTCCGGTAATGATAAGTACACTAAGCCCACTTGGTTCCCCAAATTTCGTTCTTCTATGTTGAATCGTTCTTTTCCAGCAACAGTTTGAATTTTCGCATTTCACACTGTTTTCTGCTATATTGATAGATGTATTTGGAACTCTAAATCCAACACGGTTTGTGCTAGCTTCTTGAAACTTGACACAGTAAAGTAGTTTCCAGTTCTATCTTTAAGTTTTGTTTCCTCTTGATGGAGCCCTAAGCAGTGACCTGCAAGAAACACTTTCATTGAAAGGTGTTGCCAAGCATACAAAAATTACAAAACTCCAGAAATCTCAGCAAATATTTTTTCACCCAAACTGGATGATATTTTCAGGTAATGATCAGTACACTAAGCCCACTTGGTTCCCCAAATTTCGTTCTTCTATGTTGAAGCATTAGTCTCCAGTAACAGTTTGAATTTTGGCATTTCACACTGTTGTTTCCTATATTGATAGTTGTATTGGAAATCTAAATCCAACACGGTTTGTGCTAGCTTCTTCATAACATAATAAAGTAGTTTCAAGTTCTATTTCAATGTTTTTTTTTCCTCTTGTTGTAGCCCTAAGCAGTGACTGGCGACAAATACTTTCATTGAAAGTGGTTGCCAATTATACAAAAATTACGAAAATCCAGAAATCTCAGCAAACATTTTTTCACCCAAACTGGATGATACTTTTATGTAATGATCAGTACACTAAGCCCACTTGGTTCCCCAAATTTCGTTTTTCTATGTTGAATCATTCGTTTACAGCAACAGTTTGAATTTTGGCATTTCACACTGTTTTCTGCTATATTGATAGATGTATTTGGAACTCTAAATCCAACACGGTTTGTGCTAGCTTCTTGAAACTTGACACAATAAAGTAGTTTCAAGTTCTCTCTCGATGTTTTGTTTCCTCTTGATGTAGCCCTAAGCAGTGACTGTCAAAAGCACTTTCATTGAAAGGGGTTGCCAAGTATACAAAAATTACAAATCTCCAGAAATCTCAGCAAACATTTTTTCACCCAAACTGAATGATACTTTCAGGTAATGATCAGTACACTAAGCCCACTTGGTTCCCCAAATTTCGTTCTTCTATGTAGAAGCGTTCGTTTCCAGCCACAGTTTGAATTTTGGCGTTTCACAATGTTTTCTCCTATATTGATAGATGTATTTGGAACTCTAAATCCAACACGGTTTGTGCTGGCTTGTTGAAACTTGACACAATAAAGTAGTTTAAAGTTCTCTCTCTATGTTTTGTTTCCTCTTGATTTAGCCCTAAGCAGTGACTGGCGAGAAACACTTTCATTGAAAGGGGTTGCCAAGTATACAATAATTACGAATCTCCAGAAATCTCGGCAAATATTTTTTCACCCAAACTGGATGATACTTTCAGGTAATGATCAGTACACTAAGCCCACTTGGTTCCCCAAGTTTCGTTCTTCTATGTTGAAGCGTTCGTTTAAATCAACAGTTTGAATTTTGGCATTTCACACTTTTTTCTCCTATATTGATAGATGTGTTTGGAACTCTATATCCAACACGGTTTGTGCTAGCTTCGTGAAACTTGACACAATAAAGTAGTTTCAATTTCTATCTCTACATTTTGTTTCCTCTTGATGTACCCCTAAGAAGTCACTGCAGAGAAACAGTTTCATTGAAAGGGGTTGCCAAGCTTCCATAAATTACGAATCTCCAGAAATCTCAGCAAACATTTTTTCAACCAAACTGGATGATACTTTCAGATAATCATCAGTACACTAAGCCCACTTGTTTCCCCAAATTTCGTTCTTCAATGTTGAAGCGTTCGTTTCCAGTAGCACTTTGAATTTTGGCATTTCACATTGTTTAAATTTCGTTCTTCGATGTTAAAGCGTTCGTTTCCAGCAACAGTTTGAATTTTGGCGTTTCACACTGTTTTCTAATATATTGATAGATGTATTTGGAAATCTAAATCCAACACGGTTTGTGCTAGCTTGTTGAAATTTGACACAATAAAGGAGTTTCAAGTTCTCTCTCTATGTTTTGTTTCCTCTTGATTTAGCCCTAACCAGTGACTGGCGAGAAACACTTTCATTGAAAGGGGTTGCCAAGTATACAAAAATTACGAATATCCAGAAATCTCAGCAAATATTTTTTCACCCAAACTGGATGATACTTTCAGGTAATGATCAGTACACTAAGCTCACTTGGTTCCCCGAATTTCGATCTTCTATGTTGAAGCGTTCGTTTCCAGCAACAGTTTGAATTTTGGCATTTTACACTGTTTTCTCCTATATTGATAGATGTATTTGGAACTCTAAATCAAACACGGTTTGTGCTAGCTTAGTGAAACTTGACACAATAAAGTAGTTTCAAGTTCTATCTCTATGTTTTGTTTCCTCTTGATGTAGCCCTAAGCAGTGACTTTCGAGAAACACTTTCGTTGAAAGGGGTTGCCAAGCATACAAAAATTACGAATCTCCAGAAATCTCAGCAAATATTTTTTCACCCAAACTAGATGATACTTTCAGGTAATGATCAGTACACTAAGCCCACTTGGTTCCCCAAATTTCGATCTTGGATGTTGAAGCGTTCGTTTCCAGCAACATTTTGAATTTTGGCGTTTCACACTGTTTTCTCCTATATTGATAGATGTATTTGGAACTCTAAATCCAACACGGTTTCTGCTAGCTTCTTGAAACTTGACACAGTAAAGTAGTATCCAGTTCTACCTTTAAGGTTTGTTTCCTCTTGATGTAGCCCTAAGCAGTGACCTGCAAGAAACACTTTCATTGAAAGGGGTTGCCAAGCATAATAAATTACGAATCTCCAGAAATCTCATCAAATATTTTTTCACCCAAACTGGATGATACTTTCAGGTAATGATCAGTACACTAAGCCCACTTGGTTCCCCAAATTTCGTTCTTCTATGTTGAAGCGTTCGTTTCCAGCAACAGTTTGAATTTTGGCGTTTCACACTTTTTTCTCCTATATTGATAGATGTATTTGGAACTCTAAATCCAACACGGTTTGTGCTAGCTCCTTGAAACTTGACACAGTAAAGTAGTTTCCACTTCTATCTTTAAGTTTTGTTTCCTCTTGATGTAGCCCTAAGCAGTGACCTGCAACAAACACTTTCATTGAAATGGGTTGCCAAGCATTCAAAAATTACGAATCTCCAGAAATCTCAAAAAGATTTTTTCACCCAAACTGGATGATACTTTCAGGTAATGATCACTACAATAAGCTCACTTTGTTCCCCAAATTTCATTGTTCCATGTTGAAGCGTTCGTTTCAAGCAACAGTTTGAAATTTGGCGTTTTACACTGTTTTCTCCTATATTGATAGATGTATTTGGAACTCTAAATCCAACAAGGTTTGTGCTAGCTTCGTGAAACTTGACACAATAAAGTAGTTTCAAGTTCTTTCTCTATGTTTTGTTTCCTCTTGATGTAGCCCTAAGCAGTGACTGCAGAGAAACACTTTCATTGAAAGGGGTTGCCAATCTTCCAAAAATTACGAATCTCCAGAAATCTCAGCAAATATTTTTCTCCCATTCTGGATGATACTTTCAGGTAATGATCAGTACACTAAGCCCACTTGGTTGCCCAAATTTCGTTCTTCTATGTTGAAGCGTTCGTTTCCAGCAACAGTTTGAATTTTTGCGTTTCACACTTTTTTCTCCTATATTGATAGATGTATTTGGAACTCTAAATCCAACACGGTTTGTGCTAGCTTCTTGAAACTTGACACAATAAAGTAGTTTCAAGTTTTATCTCTATGTTTTGTTTCCTATTGATGTAGCCCTAAGTAGTGACTGGCGAGAAACACTTTCATTGAAAGCAGTTGCCAAGTATACAAAAATTACGAATCTCCAGAAATCTCAGCAAATATTTTTTCAACCAAACTGAATGATACTTTCAGGTAATGATCAGTACACTAAGCCCACTTGTTTCCCCAAATTTCGTTCTTCTATGTTGAAACGTTCGTTTCCAGCAACAGTTTGAATTTTGTCGTTTCACACTGTTTTCTCCTATATTGATAGATGTATTTGGAACTCTAAATCCAACACGGTTTGTGCTAGCTTCGTGAAACTTGACACAATAAAGTAGTTTCAAGTTCTCTCTCTATGTTTTGTTTCCTCTTGATGTAGCCCTAAGCAGTGACTGCAGAGAAATACTTTCATTGAAAGGGGTTGCCAATCATACAAAAATTACGAATCTCCAGAAATCTCAGCAAATATTTTTTCACCCAAACTGGATGATACTTTCAGGTAATGATCAGTACAATAAGTCCACTTGGTTCCCCAAATTTCATTCTTCTATGTTGAAGCGTTCGTTTCCAGCAACAGTTTGAATTTTGGCGTTTCACACTGTTTTCTCCTATATAGATAGATGTATTTGGAACTCTAAATCCAACACGGTTTGTGCTAGCTTCTTGTAACTTGACACAGTAAAGTAGTTTCAAGTTCTATCTCTATGTTTTGTTTCCTCTTGATGTAGCCCTAAGCAGTGACCTGCAAGAAATACTTTCATTGAAATGGGTTGCCAATCATACAAAAATTACGAATCTCCAGAAATCTCAAAAAGATTTTTTCACCCAAACTGGATGATACTTTCAGGTAATGATCACTACACTAAGCTCACTTTGTTCCCCAAATTTCATTGTTCCATGTTGAAGCGTTCGTTTCAAGCAACAGTTTGAAATTTGGCGTTTTACACTGTTTTCTCCTATATTGATAGATGTATTTGGGACTCTAAATCCAACAAGGTTTGTGCTAGCTTCGTGAAACTTGACACAATAAAGTAGTTTCAAGTTTCTCTCTATGTTTTGTTTCCTCTTGATGTAGCCCTAAGCAGTGACTGCAGAGAAACACTTTCATTGAAAGGGGTTGCCAATCTTCCAAAAATTACGAATCTCCAGAAATCTCAGCAAATATTTTTCCCCCATACTGGATGATACTTTCAGGTAATGATCAGTACACTAAGCCCACTTGGTTGCCCAAATTTCGTTCTTCTATGTTGAAGCGTTCGTTTCCAGCAACAGTTTGAATTTTTGCGTTTCACACTGTTTTCTCCTATATTGATAGATGTATTTGGAACTCTAAATCCAACACAGTTTGTGCTAGCTTCTTGAAACTTGACACAATAAAGTAGTTTCAAGTTCTATCTCTATGTTTTGTTTCCTCTTGATGTAGCCCTAAGTAGTGACTGGCGAGAAACACTTTCATTGAAAGCAGTTGCCAAGTATACAAAAATTACGAATCTCCAGAAATCTCAGCAAATATTTTTTCAACCAAACTGAATGATACTTTCAGGTAATGATCAGTACACTAAGCCCACTTGTTTCCCCACATTTCGTTCTTCTATGTTGAAAAGTTCGTTTCCAGCAACAGTTTGAATTTTGTCGTTTCACACTGTTTTCTCCTATATTGATAGATGTATTTGGAACTCTAAATCCAACACGGTTTGTGCTAGCTTCATGTACTTGACACAATAAAGTAGTTTCAAGTTCTCTCTCTATGTTTTGTTTCCTCTTGATGTAGCCGTAAGCAGTGACTGCAGAGAAACACTTTCATTGAAAGGGGTTGCCAAGTTTCCATAAATTACGAATCTCCAGAAATCTCAGCAAACATTTTTTCACCCAAACTGGATGATACTTTCAGGTAATCATCAGTACACTAAGTTCACTTGGTTCCCCAAATTTCGTTCTTCGATGTTGAAGCGTTCGTTTCAGCAACAGTTTCAATTTTGGCGTTTCACACTGTTTTCTCCTATATTGATAGATGTATTTGGAACTCTAAATCCAACACGGTTTCTGCTAGCTTCTTGAAACTTGACACTGTAATGTAGTATCCAGTTCTATCTTTAAGTTTTGTTTCCTCTTGATGTAGCCCTAAGCAGTGACCTGCAAGAAACACTTTCATTGAAAGGGGTTGCCAATCATACAAAAACTACGAATCTCCAGAAATCTCAGCAAATATTTTTTCACCCAAACTGGATGATACTTTCAGGTAATGATCAGTACACGAAGCCCACTTGGTTCCCCAAATTTCATTCTTCTATGTTGAAGCGTTCGTTTCCAGCAACAGTTTGAATTTTGGCGTTTCACACTGTTTTCTCCTATATTGATAGATGTATTTGGAACTCTAAATCCAACACGGTTTCTGCTAGCTTCTTGAAACTTGACACAGTAAAGTAGTTTCCAGTTCTATCTTTAAGTTTTGTTTCCTCTTGATGGAGCCCTAAGCAGTGACCTGAGGAAACACTTTCATTGAAAGGGGTTGCCAAGCATACAAAAATTACGAATCTTAAGAAATCTCAGCAAATATTTTTTCACCCAAACTGGATGATACTTTCAAGTAATGATCAGTACACTAAGCCCACTTGGTTCCCCAAATTTCATTCTTCTATGTTGAAGCGTTCGTTTCCAGCAACAGTTTGAATTTTGGCGTTTTACACTGTTTTATCCATTATTGATAGATGTATTTGGAACTCTAAATCCAACACGGTTTGTGCTAGCTCCTTGAAACTTGACACAGTAAAGCAGTTTCCACTTCTATTTTTAAGTTTTGTTTCCTCTTGATGTAGCCCTAAGCAGTGACCTGCAAGAAACACTTTCATTGAAATGGGTTGCCAAGCATTCAAAAATTACGAATCTCCAGAAATCTCAAAAAGATTTTTTCACCCAAACTGGATGATACTTTCAGGTAATGATCACTACACTAAGCTCACTTTGTTCCCCAAATTTCATTGTTCCATGTTGAAGCGTTCGTTTCAAGCAACAGTTTGAAATTTGGCGTTTTACACTGTTTTCTCCTATATTGATAGATGTATTTGGAACTCTAAATCCAACAAGGTTTGTGCTAGCTTCGTGAAACTTGACACAATAAAGTAGTTTCAAGTTTCTCTCTATGTTTTGTTTCCTCTTGATGTAGCCCTAAGCAGTGACTGCAGAGAAACACTTTCATTGAAAGGGGTTGCCAATCTTCCAAAAATTACGAATCTCAACAAATCTCAGCAAATATTTTTCCCCCATACTGGATGATACTTTCAGGTAATGATCAGTACACTAAGCCCACTTGGTTGCCCAAATTTCGTTCTTCTATGTTGAAGCGTTCGTTTCCAGCAACAGTTTGAATTTTTGCGTTTCACACTGTTTTCTTCTATATTGATAGATGTATTTGGAACTCTAAATCCAACACAGTTTGTGCTAGCTTCTTGAAACTTGACACAATAAAGTAGTTTCAAGTTCTATCTCTATGTTTTGTTTCCTCTTGATGTAGCCCTAAGTTGTGACTGGCGAGAAACACTTTCATTGAAAGCAGTTGCCAAGTATACAAAAATTACGAATCTCCAGAAATCTCAGCAAATATATTTTCAACCAAACTGAATGATACTTTCAGGTAATGATCAGTACACTAAGCCCACTTGTTTCCCCAAATTTCGTTCTTCTATGTTGAAAAGTTCGTTTCCAGCAACAGTTTGAATTTTGTCTTTTCACACTGTTTTCTCCTATATTGATAGATGTATTTGGAACTCTAAATCCAACACGGTTTGTGCTAGCTTCATGTACTTGACACAATAAAGTAGTTTCAAGTTCTCTCTCTATGTTTTGTTTCCTCTTGATGTAGCCCTAAGCAGTGACTGCAGAGAAACACTTTCATTGAAAGGGGTTGCCAAGTTTCCATAAATTACGAATCTCCAGAAATCTCAGCAAATATTTTTCCACCCAAACTGGATGATACTTTCAGGTAATCATCAGTACACTAAGTTCACTTGGTTCCCCAAATTTCGTTCTTCGATGTTGAAGCGTTCGTTTCAGCAACAGTTTCAATTTTGGCGTTTCACACTGTTTTCTCCTATATTGATAGATGTATTTGGAACTCTAAATCCAACACGGTTTCTGCTAGCTTCTTGAAACTTGACACAGTAAAGTAGTATCCAGTTCTATCTTTAAGTTTTGTTTCCTCTTGATGTAGCCCTAAGCAGTGACCTGCAAGAAACACTTTCATTGAAAGGGGTTGCCAATCATACAAAAATTACGAATCTCCAGAAATCTCAGCAAATATTTTTTCACCCAAACTGGATGATACTTTCAGGTAATGATCAGTACACGAAGCCCACTTAGTTCCCCAAATTTCATTCTTCTATGTTGAAGCGTTCGTTTCCAGCAACAGTTTGAATTTTGGCGTTTCACACTGTTTTCTCCTATATTGATAGATGTATTTGGAACTCTAAATCCAACACGGGTTGTGCTAGCTTCTTGCAACTTGACACAGTAAAGTACTTTCAAGTTCTATCTCTATGTTTTGTTTCCTCTTGATGTAGCCCTAAGCAGTGACTGGCGAGTAACACTTTCATTGAAAGGGGTTGCCAAGTATACAAAAATTACGAATCTCCAGAAATCTCAGCACATTTTTTCACCCAAACTGGATGATACTTTCAGGTAATGATCAGCACACTAAGCCCACTTGGTTCCCCAAATTTCGTTCTTCTATGTTGAAGCGTTCGTTTCCAGCAACAGTTTGAATTTTGGCGTTTCACACTGTTTTCTCCTATATTGATAGATGTATTTGGAACTCTAAATACAACACGGTTTGTGCTAGCTTTTTGAAACTTGACACAGTAAAGTAGTTTCAAGTTCTATCTCTATGTTTTGTTTCCTCTTGATGTAGATCTAAGCAGTGAGGGCGAGTAACACTTTCATTGAAAGGGGTTGCCAAGTATACAAAAGTTAAGAATCTCCAGAAATCTCAGAAAACATTTTTTCACCCTAACTGGATGATACTTTCAGGTAATGATCAGTACACTAAGCCCACTTGGTTCCCCAGATTTCGTTCTTCTATATTGAAGCGTTTGTTTCCAGCAACAGTTTGAATTTTGGCATTTCACACTGTTTTCTCCTATATTGATAGATGTATTTGGAACTCTAAATCCAACACAGTTTGTGCTAGCTTCTTGAAACTTGACACAATAAATTAGTTTCAAGTTTTATCTCTATGTTTTGTTTCCTATTGATGTAGCCCTAAGTAGTGACTGGCGAGAAACACTTTCATTGAAAGCAGTTGCCAAGTATACAAAAATTACGAATCTCTAGAAATCTCAGCAAATATTTTTTCAACCAAACTGAATGATACTTTCAGGTAATGATCAGTACACTAAGCCCACTTGTTTCCCCAAATTTCGTTCTTCTATGTTGAAACGTTCGTTTCCAGCAACAGTTCGAATTTTGGCGTTTCACACTGTTTTCTCCTATATTGATAGATGTATTTGGAACTCTAAATCCAACACGGTTTGTGCTAGCTTCGTGAAACTTGACACAATAAAGTAGTTTCAAGTTCTCTCTCTATGTTTTGTTTCCTCTTGATGTAGCCCTAAGCAGTGACTGCAGAAAAATACTTTCATTGAAAGGGGTTGCCAAGCTTCCATATTTACGAATCTCCAGAAATCTCAGCAAACATTTTTTCACCCAAACTGGATGATACTTTCAGGTAATCATCAGTACACTAAGCCGACTTGGTTCCCCAAATTTCGTTCTTCGATGTTGAAGCGTTCGTTTAATCAACAGTTTGAATTTTGGCGTTTCACACTGTTTTCTCCTATATTGATAGATGTATTTGGAACTCTAAATCCAACACGGTTTGTGCTAGCTCCTTGAAACTTGACACAGTAAAGTAGTTTCCACTTCTATCTTTAAGTTTTGTTTCCTCTTGATGTAGCCCTAAGAAGTGACCTGCAAGAAACACTTTCATTGAAATGGGTTGCCAAGCATTGAAAAATTACGAATCTCCAGAAATCTCAAAAAGATTTTTTCACCCAAACTGGATGATACTTTCAGGTAATGATCACTACACTAAGCTCACTTTGTTCCCCAAATTTCATTGTTCCATGTTGAAGCGTTCGTTTCAAGCAACAGTTTGAAATTTGGCGTTTTACACTGTTTTCTCCTATATTGATAGATGTATTTGGAACTCTAAATCCAACAAGGTTTGTGCTAGCTTCGTGAAACTTGACACAATAAAGTAGTTTCAAGTTCTATCTCTATGTTTTGTTTCCTCGTGATGTAGCCCTAAGCAGTGACTGCAGAGAAACACTTTCATTGAAAAGGGTTGCCAATCTTCCAAAAATTACGAATCTCCAGAAATCTCAGCAAATATTTTTCTCCCATTCTGGATGATACTTTCAGGTAATGATCAGTACACTAAGCCCACTTGGTTGCCCAAATTTCGTTCTTCTATGTTGAAGCGTTCGTTTCCAGCAACAGTTTGAATTTTTGCGTTTCACACTTTTTTCTCCTATATTGATAGATGTATTTGGAACTCTAAATCCAACACGGTTTGTGCTAGCTTCTTGAAACTTGACACAATAAAGTAGTTTCAAGTTCTATCTCTACGTTTTGTTTCCTAATGATGTAGCCCTAAGTAGTGACTGGCGAGAAACACTTTCATTGAAAGCAGTTGCCAAGTATACAAAAATTACGAATCTCCAGAAATCTCAGCAAATATTTTTTCAACCAAACTGAATGATACTTTCAGGTAATGATCAGTACACTAAGCCCACTTGTTTCCCCAAATTTCGTTCTTCTATGTTGAAACGTTCGTTTTCAGCAACAGTTTGAATTTTGTCGTTTCACACTGTTTTCTCCTATATTGATAGATGTATTTGGAACTCTAAATCCAACACGGTTTGTGCTAGCTTCGTGAAACTTGACACAATAAAGTAGTTTCAAGTTCTCTCTCTATGTTTTGTTTCCTCTTTATGTAGCCCTAAGCAGTGACTGCAGAGAAATACTTTCATTGAAAGGGGTTGCCAAGCTTCCATAAATTACGAATCTCCAGATATCTCAGCAAACATTTTTTCACCCAAACTGGATGATACTTTCAGGTAATCATCAGTACACTAAGCCGACTTGGTTCCCCAAATTTCGTTCTTCGATGTTGAAGCTATCGTTTCAGCAACAGTTTGAATTTTGGCGTTTCACACTGTTTTCTCCTATATTGATAGATGTATTTGGAACTCTAAATCCAAAACGGTTTCTGCTAGCTACTTGAAACTTGACACAGTAAAGTAGTATCCAGTTCTATCTTTAAGTTTTGTTTCCTCTTGATGTAGCCCTAAGCAGTGACCTGCAAGAAACACTTTCATTGAAAGGGGTTGCCAATCATACAAAAATTACGAATCTCCAGAAATCTCAGCAAATATTTTTTATCCCGAACTGGATGATACTTTCAGGTAATGATCAGTACAATAAGCCCACTTGGTTCCCCAAATTTCATTCTTCTATGTTGAAGCGTTCGTTTCCAGGAACAGTTTGAATTTTGGCGTTTCACACTGTTTTCTCCTATATTGATAGATGTATTTGGAACTCTAAATCCAACACGGTTTGTGCTAGCTTCTTGAAACTTGACACAGTAAAGTAGTTTCAAGTTCTATCTCTATGTTTTGTTTCCTCTTGATGTAGCCCTAAGCAGTGACCTGCAAGAAACACTTTCATTGAAATGGGTTACCAATCATACAAAAATTACAAATCTCCAGAAATCTCAAAAAGATTTTTTCACCCAAACTGGATGATACTTTCAGGTAATGATCACTACACTAAGCTCACTTTGTTCCCCAAATTTCATTGTTCCATGTTGAAACGTTCGTTTCAAGCAACAGTTTGAAATTTGGCGTTTTACACTGTTTTCTCCTATATTGATAGATGTATTTGGGACTCTAAATCCAACAAGGTTTGTGCTAGCTTCGTGAAACTTGACACAATAAAGTAGTTTCAAGTTTCTCTCTATGTTTTGTTTCCTCTTGATGTAGCCCTAAGCAGTGACTGCAGAGAAACACTTTCATTGAAAGGGGTTGCCAATCTTCCAAAAATTACGAATCTCCAGAAATCTCAGCAAATATTTTTCCCCCATACTGGATGATACTTTCAGGTAATGATCAGTACACTAAGCCCACTTGGTTGCCCAAATTTCGTTCTTCTATGTTGAAGCGTTCGTTTCCAGCAACAGTTTGAATTTTTGCGTTTCACACTGTTTTCTCCTATATTGATAGATGTATTTGGAACACTAAATCCAACACAGTTTGTGCTAGCTTCTTGAAACTTGACACAATAAAGTAGTTTCAAGTTCTATCTCTATGTTTTGTTTCCTCTTGATGTAGCCCTAAGTAGTGACTGGCGAGAAACACTTTCATTGAAAGCAGTTGCCAAGTATACAAAAATTACGAATCTCCAGAAATCTCAGCAAATATTTTTTCAACCAAACTGAATGATACTTTCAGGTAATGATCAGTACACTAAGCCCACTTGTTTCCCCACATTTCGTTCTTCTATGTTGAAAAGTTCGTTTCCAGCAACAGTTTGAATTTTGTCGTTTCACACTGTTTTCTCCTATATTGATAGATGTATTTGGAACTCTAAATCCAACACGGTTTGTGCTAGCTTCATGTACTTGACACAATAAAGTAGTTTCAAGTTCTCTCTCTATGTTTTGTTTCCTCTTGATGTAGACCTAAGCAGTGACTGCAGAGAAACACTTTCATTGAAAGGGGTTGCCAAGTTTCCATAAATTACGAATCTCCAGAAATCTCAGCAAACATTTTTTCACCCAAACTGGATGATACTTTCAGGTAATCATCAGTACACTAAGTTCACTTGGTTCCCCAAATTTCGTTCTTCGATGTTGAAGCGTTCGTTTCAGCAACAGTTTCAATTTTGGCGTTTCACACTGTTTTCTCCTATATTGATAGATGTATTTGGAACTCTAAATCCAACACGGTTTCTGCTAGCTTCTTGAAACTTGACACTGTAATGTAGTATCCATTTCTATCTTTAAGTTTTGTTTCCTCTTGATGTAGCCCTAAGCAGTGACCTGCAAGAAACACTTTCATTGAAAGGGGTTGCCAATCATACAAAAACTACGAATCTCCAGAAATCTCAGCAAATATTTTTTCACCCAAACTGGATGATACTTTCAGGTAATGATCAGTACACGAAGCCCACTTGGTTCCCCAAATTTCATTCTTCTATGTTGAAGCGTTCGTTTCCAGCAACAGTTTGAATTTTGGCGTTTCACACTGTTTTCTCCTATATTGATAGATGTATTTGGAACTCTAAATCCAACACGGTTTCTGCTAGCTTCTTGAAACTTGACACAGTAAAGTAGTTTCCAGTTCTATCTTTAAGTTTTGTTTCCTCTTGATGGAGCCCTAAGCAGTGACCTGAGGAAACACTTTCATTGAAAGGGGTTGCCAAGCATACAAAAATTACGAATCTTAAGAAATCTCAGCAAATATTTTTTCACCCAAACTGGATGATACTTTCAAGTAATGATCAGTACACTAAGCCCACTTGGTTCCCCAAATTTCATTCTTCTATGTTGAAGCGTTCGTTTCCAGCAACAGTTTGAATTTTGGCGTTTTACACTGTTTTATCCATTATTGATAGATGTATTTGGAACTCTAAATCCAACACGGTTTGTGCTAGCTCCTTGAAACTTGACACAGTAAAGTAGTTTCCACTTCTATCTTTAAGTTTTGTTTCCTCTTGATGTAGCCCTAAGCAGTGACCTGCAAGAAACACTTTCATTGAAATGGGTTGCCAAGCATTCAAAAATTATGAATCTCCAGAAATCTCAAAAAGATTTTTTCACCCAAACTGGATGATACTTTCAGGTAATGATCACTACACTAAGCTCACTTTGTTCCCCAAATTTCATTGTTCCATGTTGAAGCGTTCGTTTCAAGCAACATTTTGAAATTTGGCGTTTTACACTTTTTTCTCTTATATTGATAGATGTATTTGGAACTCTAAATCCAACAAGGTTTGTGCTAGCTTCGTGAAACTTGACACAATAAAGTAGTTTCAAGTTCTATCTCTATGTTTTGTTTCCTCTTGATGTAGCCCTAAGCAGTGACTGCAGAGAAACACTTTCATTGAAAGGGGTTGCCAATCTTCCAAAAATTACGAATCTCCAGAAATCTCAGCAAATATTTTTCTCCCATTCTGGATGATACTTTCAGGTAATGATCAGTACACTAAGCCCACTTGGTTGTCCAAATTTCGTTCTTCTATGTTGAAGCGTTCGTTTCCAGCAACAGTTTGAATTTTTGCGTTTCACACTTTTTTCTGCTATATTGATAGATGTATTTGGAACTCTAAATCCAACACGGTTTGTGCTAGCTTCTTGAAACTTGACACAATAAAGTAGTTTCAAGTTCTATCTCTATGTTTTGTTTCCTATTGATGTAGCCCTAAGTAGTGACTGGCGAGAAACACTTTCATTGAAAGCAGTTGCCAAGTATACAAAAATTACGAATCTCCAGAAATCTCAGCAAATATTTTTTCAACCAAACTGAATGATACTTTCAGGTAATGATCAGTACACTAAGCCCACTTGTTTCCCCAAATTTCGTTCTTCTATGTTGAAACGTTTGTTTCCAGCAACAGTTTGAATTTTGTCGTTTCACACTGTTTTCTCCTATATTGATAGATGTATTTGGAACTCTAAATCCAACACGGTTTGTGCTAGCTTCGTGAAACTTGACACAATAAAGTAGTTTCAAGTTCTCTCTCTATGTTTTGTTTCCTCTTGATGTAGCCCTAAGCAGTGACTGCAGAGAAATAGTTTCATTGAAAGGGGTTGCCAAGCTTCCATAAATTATGAATCTCCAGAAATCTCAGCAAACATTTTTTCACCCAAACTGGATGATACTTTCAGGTAATCATCAGTACACTAAGCCGACTTGGTTCCCCAAATTTCGTTCTTCGATGTTGAAGCGTTCGTTTCAGCAACAGTTTGAATTTTGGCGTTTCACACTGTTTTCTCCTATATTGATAGATGTATTTAGAACTCTAAATCCAACACGGTTTGTGCTAGCTCCTTGAAACTTGACACAGTAAAGCAGTTTCCACTTCTATTTTTAAGTTTTGTTTCCTCTTGATGTAGCCCTAAGCAGTGACCTGCAAGAAACACTTTCATTGAAATGGGTTGCCAAGCATTCAAAAATTACGAATCTCCAGAAATCTCAAAAAGATTTTTTCACCCAAACTGGATGATACTTTCAGGTAATGATCACTACACTAAGCTCACTTTGTTCCCCAAATTTCATTGTTCCATGTTGAAGCGTTCGTTTCAAGCAACAGTTTGAAATTTGGCGTTTTACACTGTTTTCTCCTATATTGATAGATGTATTTGGAACTCTAAATCCAACAAGGTTTGTGCTAGCTTCGTGAAACTTGACACAATAAAGTAGTTTCAAGTTTCTCTCTATGTTTTGTTTCCTCTTGATGTAGCCCTAAGCAGTGACTGCAGAGAAACACTTTCATTGAAAGGGGTTGCCAAACTTCCAAAAATTACGAATCTCCACAAATCTCAGCAAATATTTTTCCCCCATACTGGATGATACTTTCAGGTAATGATCAGTACACTAAGCCCACTTGGTTGCCCAAATTTCGTTCTTCTATGTTGAAGCGTTCGTTTCCAGCAACAGTTTGAATTTTTGCGTTTCACACTGTTTTCTCCTATATTGATAGATGTATTTGGAACTCTAAATCCAACACAGTTTGTGCTAGCTTCTTGAAACTTGACACAATAAAGTAGTTTCAAGTTCTATCTCTATGTTTTGTTTCCTCTTGATGTAGCCCTAAGTAGTGACTGGCGAGAAACACTTTCATTGAAAGCAGTTGCCAAGTATACAAAAATTACGAATCTCCAAAAATCTCAGCAAATATATTTTCAACCAAACTGAATGATACTTTCAGGTAATGATCAGTACACTAAGCCCACTTGTTTCCCCAAATTTCGTTCTTCTATGTTGAAAAGTTCGTTTCCAGCAAAAGTTTGAATTTTGTCGTTTCACACTGTTTTCTCCTATATTGATAGATGTATTTGGAACTCTAAATCCAACACGGTTTGTGCTAGCTTCATGTACTTGACACAATAAAGTAGTTTCAAGTTCTCTCTCTATGTTTTGTTTCCTCTTGATGTAGCCCTAAGCAGTGACTGCAGAGAAACACTTTCATTGAAAGGGGTTGCCAAGTTTCCATAAATTACGAATCTCCAGAAATCTCAGCAAATATTTTTTCACCCAAACTGGATGATACTTTCAGGTAATCATCAGTACACTAAGTTCACTTGGTTCCCCAAATTTCGTTCTTCGATGTTGAAGCGTTCGTTTCAGCAACAGTTTCAATTTTGGCGTTTCACACTGTTTTCTCCTATATTGATAGATGTATTTGGAACTCTAAATCCAACACGGTTTCTGCTAGCTTCTTGAAACTTGACACAGTAAAGTAGTATCCAGTTCTATCTTTAAGTTTTGTTTCCTCTTGATGTAGCCCTAAGCAGTGACCTGCAAGAAACACTTTCATTGAAAGGGGTTGCCAATCATACAAAAATTACGAATCTCCAGAAATCTCAGCAAATATTTTTTCACCCAAACTGGATGATACTTTCAGGTAATGATCAGTACACGAAGCCCACTTACTTCCCCAAATTTCATTCTTCTATGTTGAAGCGTTCGTTTCCAGCAACAGTTTGAATTTTGGCGTTTCTCACTGTTTTCTCCTATATTGATAGATGTATTTGGAACTCTAAATCCAACACGGGTTGTGCTAGCTTCTTGAAACTTGACACAGTAAAGTAGTTTCAAGTTCTATCTCTATGTTTTGTTTCCTCTTGATGTAGCCCTAAGCAGTGACTGGCGAGTAACACTTTCATTGAAAGTGGTTGCCAAGTATACAAAAATTACGAATCTCCAGAAATCTCAGCACATTTTTTCACCCAAACTGGATGATACTTTCAGGTAATGATCAGCACACTAAGCCCACTTGGTTCCCCAAATTTCGTTCTTCTATGTTGAAGCGTTCGTTTCCAGCAACAGTTTGAATTTTGGCGTTTCACACTGTTTTCTCCTATATTGATAGATGTATTTGGAACTCTAAATACAACACGGTTTGTGCTAGCTTTTTGAAACTTGACACAGTAAAGTAGTTTCAAGTTCTATCTCTATGTTTTGTTTCCTCTTGATGTAGATCTAAGCAGTGAGGGCGAGTAACACTTTCATTGAAAGGGGTTGCCAAGTATACAAAAATTAAGAATCTCCAGAAATCTCAGAAAACATTTTTTCACCCTAACTGGATGATACTTTCAGGTAATGATCAGTACACTAAGCCCACTTGGTTCCCCAGATTTCGTTCTTCTATATTGAAGCGTTTGTTTCCAGCAACAGTTTGAATTTTGGCATTTCACACTGTTATCTCCTATATTGATAGATGTATTTGGAACTCTAAATCCAACACAGTTTGTGCTAGCTTCTTGAAACTTGACACAATAAAGTAGTTTCATGTTTTATCTCTATGTTTTGTTTCCTATTGATGTAGCCCTAAGTAGTGACTGGCGAGAAACACTTTCATTGAAAGCAGTTGCCAAGTATACAAAAATTACGAATCTCTAGAAATCTCAGCAAATATTTTTTCAACCAAACTGAATGATACTTTCAGGTAATGATCAGTACACTAAGCCCACTTGTTTCCCCAAATTTCGTTCTTCTATGTTGAAACGTTCGTTTCCAGCAACAGTTTGAATTTTGGCGTTTCACACTGTTTTCTCCTATATTGATAGATGTATTTGGAACTCTAAATCCAACACGGTTTGTGCTAGCTTCGTGAAACTTGACACAATAAAGTAGTTTCAAGTTCTCTCTCTATGTTTTGTTTCCTCTTGATGTAGCCCTAAGCAGTGACTGCAGAAAAATACTTTCATTGAAAGGGGTTGCCAAGCTTCCATATTTACGAATCTCCAGAAATCTCAGCAAACATTTTTTCACCCAAACTGGATGATACTTTCAGGTAATCATCAGTACACTAAGCCGACTTGGTTCCCCAAATTTCGTTCTTCGATGTTGAAGCGTTCGTTTAATCAACAGTTTGAATTTTGGCGTTTCACACTGTTTTCTCCTATATTGATAGATGTATTTGGAACTCTAAATCCAACACGGTTTGTGCTAGCTCCTTGAAACTTGACACAGTAAAGTAGTTTCCACTTCTATCTTTAAGTTTTGTTTCCTCTTGATGTAGCCCTAAGAAGTGACCTGCAAGAAACACTTTCATTGAAATGGGTTGCCAAGCATTGAAAAATTACGAATCTCCAGAAATCTCAAAAAGATTTTTTCACCCAAACTGGATGATACTTTCAGGTAATGATCACTACACTAAGCTCACTTTGTTCCCCAAATTTCATTGTTCCATGTTGAAGCGTTCGTTTCAAGCAACAGTTTCAAATTTGGCGTTTTACACTGTTTTCTCCTATATTGATAGATGTATTTGGAACTCTAAATCCAACACGGGTTGTGCTAGCTTCTTGAAACTTGACACAGTAAAGTAGTTTCAAGTTCTATCTCTATGTTTTGTTTCCTCTTGATGTAGCCCTAAGCAGTGACCTGCAAGAAACACTTTCATTGAAAGGGGTTGCCAATCATACAAAAATTACGAATCTCCAGAAATCTCAGCAAATATTTTTTAACCCGAACTGGATGATACTTTCAGGTAATGATCAGTACAATAAGCCCACTTGGTTCCCCAAATTTCATTCTTCTATGTTGAAGCGTTCGTTTCCAGGAACAGTTTGAATTTTGGCGTTTCACACTGTTTTCTCCTATATTGATAGATGTATTTGGAACTCTAAATCCAACACGGTTTGTGCTAGCTTCTTGAAACTTGACACAGTAAAGTAGTTTCAAGTTCTATCTCTATGTTTTGTTTCCTCTTGATGTAGCCCTAAGCAGTGACCTGCAAGAAACACTTTCATTGAAAGGGGTTGCCAATCTTCCAAAAATTACGAATCTCCAGAAATCTCAGCAAATATTTTTCCCCCATACTGGATGATACTTTCAGGTAATGATCAGTACACTAAGCCCACTTGGTTGCCCAAATTTCGTTCTTCTATGTTGAAGCGTTCGTTTCCAGCAACAGTTTGAATTTTTGCGTTTCACACTGTTTTCTCCTATATTGATAGATGTATTTGGAACTCTAAATCCAACACAGTTTGTGCTAGCTTCTTGAAACTTGACACAATAAAGTAGTTTCATGTTTTATCTCTATGTTTTGTTTCCTATTGATGTAGCCCTAAGTAGTGACTGGCGAGAAACACTTTCATTGAAAGCAGTTGCCAAGTATACAAAAATTACGAATCTCTAGAAATCTCAGCAAATATTTTTTCAACCAAACTGAATGATACTTTCAGGTAATGATCAGTACACTAAGCCCACTTGTTTCCCCAAATTTCGTTCTTCTATGTTGAAACGTTCGTTTCCAGCAACAGTTTGAATTTTGGCGTTTCACACTGTTTTCTCCTATATTGATAGATGTATTTGGAACTCTAAATCCAACACGGTTTGTGCTAGCTTCGTGAAACTTGACACAATAAAGTAGTTTCAAGTTCTCTCTCTATGTTTTGTTTCCTCTTGATGTAGCCCTAAGCAGTGACTGCAGAAAAATACTTTCATTGAAAGGGGTTGCCAAGCTTCCATATTTACGAATCTCCAGAAATCTCAGCAAACATTTTTTCACCCAAACTGGATGATACTTTCAGGTAATCATCAGTACACTAAGCCGACTTGGTTCCCCAAATTTCGTTCTTCGATGTTGAAGCGTTCGTTTAATCAACAGTTTGAATTTTGGCGTTTCACACTGTTTTCTCCTATATTGATAGATGTATTTGGAACTCTAAATCCAACACGGTTTGTGCTAGCTCCTTGAAACTTGACACAGTAAAGTAGTTTCCACTTCTATCTTTAAGTTTTGTTTCCTCTTGATGTAGCCCTAAGAAGTGACCTGCAAGAAACACTTTCATTGAAATGGGTTGCCAAGCATTGAAAAATTACGAATCTCCAGAAATCTCAAAAAGATTTTTTCACCCAAACTGGATGATACTTTCAGGTAATGATCACTACACTAAGCTCACTTTGTTCCCCAAATTTCATTGTTCCATGTTGAAGCGTTCGTTTCAAGCAACAGTTTCAAATTTGGCGTTTTACACTGTTTTCTCCTATATTGATAGATGTATTTGGAACTCTAAATCCAACACGGGTTGTGCTAGCTTCTTGAAACTTGACACAGTAAAGTAGTTTCAAGTTCTATCTCTATGTTTTGTTTCCTCTTGATGTAGCCCTAAGAAGTGACCTGCAAGAAACACTTTCATTGAAAGGGGTTGCCAATCATACAAAAATTACGAATCTCCAGAAATCTCAGCAAATATTTTTTAACCCGAACTGGATGATACTTTCAGGTAATGATCAGTACAATAAGCCCACTTGGTTCCCCAAATTTCATTCTTCTATGTTGAAGCGTTCGTTTCCAGGAACAGTTTGAATTTTGGCGTTTCACACTGTTTTCTCCTATATTGATAGATGTATTTGGAACTCTAAATCCAACACGGTTTGTGCTAGCTTCTTGAAACTTGACACAGTAAAGTAGTTTCAAGTTCTATCTCTATGTTTTGTTTCCTCTTGATGTAGCCCTAAGCAGTGACCTGCAAGAAACACTTTCATTGAAAGGGGTTGCCAATCTTCCAAAAATTACGAATCTCCAGAAATCTCAGCAAATATTTTTCCCCCATACTGGATGATACTTTCAGGTAATGATCAGTACACTAAGCCCACTTGGTTGCCCAAATTTCGTTCTTCTATGTTGAAGCGTTCGTTTCCAGCAGCAGTTTGAATTTTTGCGTTTCACACTGTTTTCTCCTATATTGATAGATGTATTTGGAACTCTAAATCCAACACAGTTTGTGCTAGCTTCTTGAAACTTGACACAATAAAGTAGTTTCAAGTTCTATCTCTATGTTTTGTTTCCTAATGATGTAGCCCTAAGTAGTGACTGGCGAGAAACACTTTCATTGAAAGCAGTTGCCAAGTATACAAAAATTACGAATCTCCAGAAATCTCAGGAAATATTTTTTCAACCAAACTGAATGACACTTTCACTTAATGATCAGTACACTAAGCCCACTTGGTTCCCCAAATTTCGTTCTTCTATGTTGAAAAGTTCGTTTCCAGCAACAGTTTGAATTTTGTCGTTTCACACTGTTTTCTCCTATATTGATAGATGTATTTGGAACTCTAAATCCAACACGGTTTGTGCTGGCTTGTTGAAACTTGACACAATAAAGTAGTTTAAAGTTCTCTCTCTATGTTTTGTTTCCTCTTGATTTAGCCCTAAGCAGTGACTGCAGAAAAATACTTTCATTGAAAGGGGTTGCCAAGCTTCCATATTTACGAATCTCCAGAAATCTCGGCAAATATTTTTTCACCCAAACTGGATGATACTTTCAGGTAATGATCAGTACACTAAGCCCACTTGGTTCCCCGAATTTCGTTCTTCTATGTTGAAGCGTTCGTTTCCAGCAACAGTTTGAATTTTGGCATTTCACACTTTTTTCTCCTATATTGATAGATGTATTTTAACTCTAAAACCAACACGGTTTTTGCTAGCTTCGTGAAAGTTGACACAATAAAGTAGTTTCAAGTTCTATCTCTATGTTTTGTTTCCTCTTGATGTAGCCCTAAGCAGTGACTGGCGAATAACACTTTCATTGAAAGGGGTTGCCAAGCATACAAAAATTACGAATCTCCATAAACCTCAGCAAACATTTTTTTCACCCTAACTGGATGATACTTTCAGGTAATGATCAGTACACTAAGCCCACTTGGTTCCCCAATTTCATTCTTCTATGTTGAAGCGATCGTTTCCAGGAACAGTTTGAATTTTGGCGTTTTACACTGTTTTCTCCTATAGTGATAGATGTATTTGGAACTCTAAATCCAACACGGTTTGTGCTAGCTTCTTAAAACTTGACACAGTAAAGTAGTTTCAAGTTCTAACTCTATGTTTTGTTTCCTCTTGATGTAGCCCTAAGCAGTGACTGGCGAGTAACACTTTAATTGAAAGGGTTTGCCAAGTATACAAAAATGACGAATCTCCAGAAACCTCAGCAAACATTTTTTCACCCTAACTGGATGATACTTTCAGGTAATCATCAGTACACTAAGCCCACTTGGTTCCCCACATTTCATTCTTCTATGTTGAATCGTTCGTTTCCAGCAACAGTTTGAATTTTGGCGTTTCACACTGTTTTCTCCTATATTGATAGATGTATTTGGAACTCTAAATCCAACACGGTTTGTGCTAGCTTCTTGAAACTTGACACAATAAAGAAGTTTCAAGTTCTCTCTCTATGTTTTGTTTCCTCTAGATGTAGCCCTCAGCAGTGACTGGCGACAAATACTTTCAGTGAAAGTGGTTGCCAAGTATACAGAAATTCCGAATCTCCAGAAATCTCAGCAAACATTTTTTCACCCAAACTGGATGATACTTTTATGTAATGATCAGTACACTAAGCCCACTTGGTTCCCCAAATTTCGTTCTTCTATGTTTAATCATTCGTTTTCAGCAACAGTTTGAATTTTGGCGTTTCACACTGTTTTCTGCTATATTGATAGATGTACTTGGAACTCTAAATCCAACACGGTTTGTGCTAGCTTCTTGAATCTTGACACAATAAAGAAGTTTCAAGTTCTCTCTCTATGTTTTGTTTCCTCTAGATGTAGCCCTAAGTAGTGACTGGCGAGAAACACTTTCATTGAAAGGGGTTGCCAAGTATACAAAAATTACAAATCTCCAGATATCTCAGCAAACATTTTTTCACCCAAACTGAATGATACTTTCAGGTAATGATCAGTACACTAAGCTCACTTGGTTCCCCAATTTTCGTTCTTCTATGTTGAAGCGTTCGTTTCCAGCAACAGTTTGAATTTTGGCGTTTCACACTGTTTTCTGCTATATTGATAGATGTATTTGGAACTCTAAATCCAAAACGGTTTGTGCTAGCTTCTTGAAACTTGACACAATAAAGTAGTTTCAAGTTCTATCTCGATGTTTTGTTTCCTCTTGATGTAGCCCTAAGCAGTGACTGTCAAGAAGCACTTTCATTGAAAGGGGTTGCCAAGTATACAAAAATTACAAATCTCCAGAAATCTCAACAAACATTTTTTCACCCAAACTGAATGATACTTTCAGGTAATGATCAGTACACTAAGCCCACTTGGTTCCCTAAATTTCGTTCTTCTATGTTGAATCGTTCATTTCCAGCAACAGTTTGAATTTTGGCGTTTCACACTGTTTTCTCCTATATTGATAGATGTATTTGGAACTCTAAATCCAACACGGTTTGTGCTAGCTTCTTGAAACTTGACACAGTAAAGTAGTTTCCAGTTCTATCTTTAAGTTTTGTTTCCTCTTGATGTAGCCCTAAGCAGTGACCTGCAAGAAACACTTTCATTGAAAGGTGTTGCCAAGTATACAAAAATTACGAATCTCCAGAAACCTCAGCAAACATTTTTTCACCCTAACTGGATGATACTTTCAGGTAATGATCAGTACACTAAGCCCACTTGGTTCCCCAAATTTCGTTCTTCTATGTTGAATCCTTCGTTTCCAGCAACAGTTTGAATTTTGGCGTTTCACACTGTTTTCTGCTATATTGATAGATGTATTTGGAACTCTAAATCCAACACGGTTTGTGCTAGCTTCTTGAAACTTGACACAGTAAAGTAGTTTCAAGTTCTTTCTCGATGTTTTGTTTCCTCTTGATGTAGCCCTAAGCAGTGACTGGCGAGTAACACTTTCATTGAAAGGGTTTGCCAAGTATACAAAAATTACGAATCTCCAGAAACCTCAGCAAACATTTTTTCACCCAACTGGATGATACTTTCAGGTAATGATCAGTACACTAAGCCCACTTAGTTCCCTAAATTTCGTTCTTCTATGTAGAAGCGTTCGTTTCCAGCAACAGTTTGACTTTTGGCGTTTCACAATGTTTTCTCCTATATTGATAGATGTTTTTGGAACTCTAAATCCAACACGGTTTGTGCTGGCTTGTTGAAACTTGACACAATAAAGTAGTTTAAAGTTCTCTCTCTATGTTTTGTTTCCTCTTGATTTAGCCCTAAGCAGTGACTGGCGAGAAACACTTTCATTGAAAGGGGTTGCCAAGTATACAATAATTACGAATCTCCAGAAATCTCGGCAAATATTTTTTCACCCAAACTGGATGATACTTTCAGGTAATGATCAGTACACTAAGCCCACTTGGTTCCCCGAATTTCGTTCTTCTATGTTGAAGTGTTCGTTTCCAGCAACAGTTTGAATTTTGGCATTTCACACTTTTTTCTCCTATATTGATAGATGTATTGGAACTCTAAAACCAACACGGTTTTTGCTAGCTTCGTGAAAGTTGACACAATAAAGTAGTTTCAAGTTCTATCTCTATGTTTTGTTTCCTCTTGATGTAGTTCTAAGCAGTGACTAGCGAATAACACTTTCATTGAAAGGGGTTGCCAGGCATACAAAAATTACGAATCTCCATAAACCTCAGCAAACATTTTTTTCACCTAACTGGATGATACTTTCAGGTAATGATCAGTACACTAAGCCCACTTGGTTCCCCAATTTCATTCTTCTATGTTGAAGCGTTCGTTTCCAGGAACAGTTTGAATTTTGGCGTTTTACACTGTTTTCTCCTATACTGATAGATGTATTTGGAACTCTAAATCCAACACGGTTTGTGCTAGCTTCTTAAAACTTGACACAGTAAAGTAGTTTCAAGTTCTATCTCTATGTTTTGTTTCCTCTTGATGTAGCCCTAAGCAGTGACTGGCGAGTAACACTTTCATTGAAAGGGTTTGCCAAGTTTACAAAAATTACGAATCTCCAGAAACCTCAGCAAACATTTTTTCACCCTAACTGGATGATACTTTCAGGTAATAATCAGTACACTAAGCCCACTTGGTTCCCTAAATTTCGTTCTTCTATGTTGAAGCGTTCGTTTCCAGCAACAGTTTGAGTTTTGGCGTTTCACACTGTTTTCTCCTATATTGATAGAAGTATTTGGATCACTAAATCCAACACGGTTTGTACTAGCTTCTTGAAACTTGACACAGTAAAGTAGTTTCAAGTTCTTTCTCTATGTTTTGTTTCCTCTTGATGTAGCCCTAAGCAGTGACTGGCGAGTAACACTTTCATTGAAAGGGGTTGCCAAGTATACAAAAATTACGAATCTCCAGAAACCTCAGCAAACATTTTTTCACCCTAACTGGATGATACTTTCAGGTAATGATCAGTACACAAAGCCCACTTAGTTCCCTAAATTTCGTTCTTCTATGTTGAATTGTTCATTTCCAGCAACAGTTTGAATTTTGGCGTTTCACACTGTTTTCTCCTATATTGAAAGATGTATTTGGAACTCTAAATCCAACACGGTTTGTGCTAGCTTCTTGAAACTTGACACAGTAAAGTAGTTTCCAGTTCTATCTTTAAGTTTTGTTTCCTCTTGATGTAGCCCTAAGCAGTGACCTGCAAGAAACACTTTCATTGAAAGGTGTTGCCAAGTATACAAAAATTACGAAACTCCAGAAATCTCAGCAAATATTTTTTCACCCAAACTGGATGATACTTTCAGGTAATGATCACTACACTAAGCCCACTTGGTTCCCCAAATTTCGTTCTTCTATATTTAATCATTTGTTTCCAGCAACAGTTTGAATTTTGGCGTTTCACACTGTTTTCTCCTATATTGATAGATGTATTTGGAACTCTAAATCCAACACGGTTTGTGCTAGCTTCTTGAATCTTGACACAATAAAGAAGTTTCAAGTTCTCTCTCTATGTTTTGTTTCCTCTAGATGTAGCCCTAAGTAGTGACTGGCGAGAAACACTTTCATTGAAAGGGGTTGCCAAGTATACAAAAATTACGAATCTCCAGAAATCTCAGCAAATATTTCTTCAACCAAACTGAATGATACTTTCAGGTAATGATAAGTACACTAAGCCACTTGGTTCCCCAAATTTCGTTCTTCTATGTTGAAGCATTAGTTCAAAGTAACAGTTTGAATTTTGGCATTTCACACTGTTTTTTCCTATAGTGATAGATGTATTTGGAACTCTAAATCCAACACGGTTTGTGCTAGCTTCTTCAAACTTGACACAATAAAGAAATTTCAAGTTCTACCTCGATGTTTTGTTTCCTCTTTATGTAGCCCTAAGCAGTGACTGGCGAGAAGCACTTTCATTGAAAGGGGTTGCCAAGTATACAAAAATTACAAATCTCCAGATATCTCAGCAAACATTTTTTCACCCAAACTGAATGATCCTTTCAGGTAATGATCAGTACACTAAGCCCACTTGGTTCCGCAAATTTCGTTCTTCTATGTTGAAGCGTTCGTTTCCAGCAACAGTTTGAATTTTGGCGTTTCACAATGTTTTCTCCTATATTGATAGATGTATTTGGAACTCTAAATCCAACACGGTTTGTGCTGGCTTGTTGAAACTTGACACAATAAAGTAGTTTAAAGTTCTCTCTCTATGTTTTGTTTCCTCTTGATGTAGCCCTAAGCAGTGACTGGCGAGAAACACTTTCATTGAAAGGGGTTGCCAAGTATACAATAATTACGAATCTCCAGAAATCTCATCAAAAATTTTTTCACCCAAACTGGATGATACTTTCAGGTAATGATCAGTACACTAAGCCCACTTGGTTCCCCAAATTTCGTTCTTCTATGTTGAATCCTTCATTTACAGCAACAGTTTGAATTTTGGCGTTTCACACTGTTTTCTGCTATATTGATAGATGTATTTGGAACTCTAAATCCAACACGGTCTGTGCTAGCTTCTTGAAACTTGACACAATAAAGTAGTTTCAAGTTCTATCTCGATGTTTTGTTTCCTCTTGATTAGCCCTAAGCAGTGACTGTCAAGAAGCACTTTCATTGAAAGGGGTTGCCAAGTATACAAAAATTACAAATCTCCAGAAATCTCAACAAACATTTTTTCACCCAAACTGAATGATACTTTCAGGTAATGATCAGTACACTAAGCCCACTTGGTTCCCCAAATTTCGTTCTTCTATGTAGAAGCGTTCATTTCCAGCAACAGTTTGAATTTTGGCGTTTCACAATGTTTTCTCCTATATTGATAGATGTATTTGGAACTCTAAATCCAACACGGTTTGTGCTGGCTTGTTGAAACTTGACACAATAAAGTAGTTTAAAGTTCTCTCTATATGTTTTGTTTCCTCTTGATGTAGCCCTAAGTAGTGACTGGCGAGAAACACTTTCATTGAAAGGGGTTGCCAAGTATACAAAAATTACGAATCTCCAGAAATCTCAGCAAATATTTCTTCAACCAAACTGAATGATACTTTCAGGTAATGATCAGTACACTAAGCCACTTGGTTCCCCGAATTTCGTTCTTCTATGTTGAAGCGTTAGTTCAAAGTAACAGTTTGAATTTTGGCATTTCACACTGTTTTTTCCTATAGTTATAGATGTATTTGGAACTCTAAATCCAACACGGTTTGTGCTAGCTTCTTCAAACTTGACACAATAAAGAAATTTCAAGTTCTATCTCTATGTTTTGTTTCCTCTTGATGTAGTTCTAAGCAGTGACTAGGGAATAACACTTTCATTGAAAGGGGTTGCCAAGCATACAAAAATTACGAATCTCCATAAACGTCAGCAAACATTTTTTTCACCCTAACTGGATGATACTTTCAGGTAATGATCAGTACACTAAGCCCACTTGGTTCCCCAAATTTCGTTCTTCTGTGTTGAAACGTTCGTTTCCAGGAACAGTTTGAATTTTGGCGTTTTACACTGTTTTCTCCTATAATGATAGATGTATTTGGAACTCTAAATCCAACACGGTTTGTGCTGGCTTATTGAAACTTGACACAGTAAAGTAGTTTCAAGTTCTATCTCTATGTTTTGTTTCCTCTTGATGTAGCCCTAAGCAGTGACTGGCGAGTAACACTTTCATTGAAAGGGTTTGCCAAGTATACAAAAATTACGAATCTCCAGAAACCTCAGCAAACATTTTTTCACCCTAACTGGATGATACTTTCAGGTAATGATCAGTACACTAAGCCCACTTGGTTCCCCAAATTTCGTTCTTCTATGTTGAATCCTTCGTTTCCAGCAACAGTTTGAATTTTGGCGTTTCACACTGTTTTCTCCAATATTGATAGATGTATTTGGAACTCTAAATCCAACACGGTTTTTGCTAGCTTCTTGAAACTTGACACAATAAAGTAGTTTCAAGTTCTCTCTCTATGTTTTGTTTCCTCTTGGTGTAGCCCTAAGCAGTGACTGGCGAGAAACACTTTCATTGAAAGGGGTTGCCAAGTATACAAAAATTACGAATCTCCATAAATCTCAACAAATATTTTTTCACCCAAACTGGATGATACTTTCAGTTAATCATCAGTACACTAAGCACACTTGGTTCCCCAAATTTCGTTCTTCTATGTTGAATCGTTCGTTTCCAGCAACAGTTTGAATTTTGGCGTTTCACACGGTTTTCTCCTATATTGATAGATGTATTTGGAACTCTAAATCCAACACGGTTTGTGCTAGCTTCTTGAACCTTGACACAGTAAATAGTTTCCAGTTCTATCTTTAAGTTTTGTTTCCTCTTGATGTAGCCCTAAGCAGTGACTGTCGAGAAAAACTTTAATTGAAAGGGTTGCCAAGCATACAAAAATTACGAATCTCCAGAAATCTCAGCAAATATTTTTTCACCCAAACTGGATGATACTTTCAGGTAATGATCAGTACAGTAAGCCCACTTGGTTTCCCAAATTTCGTTCTTCTATGTTGAAGCGTTCGTTTCCAGCAAGAGTTTGAATTTTGGCGTTTCACACTGTTTTCTCCTATATTGATAGATGTATTTGGAACTCTAAATACAACACGGTTTGTGCTAGCTTCTTGAAACTTGACACAATAAAGTAGTTTCAAGTTCTATCTCTGTGTTTTGTTTCCTCTTGATGTAGCCCTAAGCAGTGACTGGCGAGAAACACTTTCATTGAAAGGGGTTGCCAAGTATACAAATATTACGAATCTCCAGAAATCTCAGCAAATATTTTTTTCAAACAAACTGAATGATACTTTCAGGTAATGATCAGTACACTAAGCCCAATTCGTTCCCCAAATTTCGTTCTTCTATGTTGCAGCGTTAGTTTCCAGTAACACTTTGAATTTTGGCATTTCACACTGTTTTTTCCTATATTGATAGATGTATTTCAACTCTAATTCCAACACGTTTTGTGCTAGCTTCTTGAAACTTGACACAATAAAGTAGTTTCAAGTTCTATCTCGATGTTTTGTTTCCTCTTGATGTAGCCCTAAGCAGTTACTGGCGAGAAACCCTTTCATTGAAAGGGGTTGCTAAGTATACAAAAATTACGAATCTCCAGAAATCTCAGCAAACATTTTTTCACCAAAAATGGATGATACTTTCAGGTAATGATCAGTACACTAAACCCACTTGGTTCCCCACATTTCATTCTTCTATGTTGAATCGTTCGTTTCCAGCAACAGTTTGAATTTTGGCGTTTCACACTGTTTTCTCCTATATTGATAGATATATTTGGAACTCTAAATCCAACACGGTTTGTGCTAGCTTCGTGAAACTTGACACAATAAAGTAGTTTCCAGTTCTATCACTATGTGTTCTTTCCTCTTGATGTAGCCCTAAGCAGTGACTGGAAAGAAACACTTTCATTGAAAGGGGTTGCCAAGCTTCCAAAAAATACGAATCTCCAGAAATCTCAGCAAATATGTTTTCACCCAAACTGGATGATACTTTCAGGTAATGATCACTACACTAAGCCCACTTGGTTCCCCAAATTTCGTTCTTCTATGTTGAAGCGTTAGTTTCCAGTAACTGTTTGAATTTTGGCATTTCACACTGTTGTTTCCTATATTGATAGTTGTATTTGGAACTCTAAATCCAACACGGTTTGTGCTAGCTTCTTCAAACTTGACATAATAAAGTAGTTTCAAGTTCTATCTCGATGTTTTGTTTCCTCTTGTTGTAGCCCTAAGCAGTGACTGGCGACAAATACTTTCATTGAAAGTGGTTGCCAAGTATACAAAAATTCCGAATCTCCAGAAATCTCAGCAAACATTTTTTCACCCAAACTGGATGATACTTTTATGTAATGATCAGTACACTAAGCCCACTTGGTTCCCAAAATTTAGTTCTTCTATGTTGAAACGTTAGTTTCCAGTAACACTTTGAATTTAGGCGTTTCACACTGTTTTCTGCTATATTGATAGATGTATTTGGAACTCTAAATCCAACACGGTTTGTGCTAGCTTCGTGAAACTTGACACAATAAAGTAGTTTCAAGTTCTATCTCGATGTTTTGTTTCCTCTTGATCTAGCCCTAAGCAGTGACTGTCAAGAAGCACTTTCATTGAAAGGGGTTGCCAAGTATACAAAAATTACAAATCTCCAGAAATCTCAACAAACATTTTTTCACCCAAACTGAATGATACTTTCAGGTAATGATCAGTACACTAAGCCCACTTGGTTCCCCAAATTTCGTTCTTCTATGTAGAAGCGTTCGTTTCCAGCAACAGTTTGAATTTTGGCGTTTCACAATGTTTTCTCCTATATTGATAGATGTATTTGGAACTCTAAATCCAACACGGTTTGTGCTGGCTTGTTGAAACTTGACACAATAAAGTAGTTTAAAGTTCTCTCTCTATGTTTTGTTTCCTCTTGATTTAGCCCTAAGCAGTGACTGGCGAGAAACACTTTCATTGAAAGGGGTTGCCAAGTATACAATAATTACGAATCTCCAGAAATCTCGGCAAATATTTTTTCACCCAAACTGGATGATACTTTCAGGTAATGATCAGTACACTAAGCCCACTTGGTTCCCCGAATTTCCTTCTTCTATGTTGAAGCGTTCGTTTCCAGCAACAGTTTGAATTTTGGCATTTCACACTTTTTTCTCCTATATTGATAGATGTATTGGAACTCTAAAACAAACACGGTTTTTGCTAGCTTCGTGAAAGTTGACACAATAAAGTAGTTTCAAGTTCTATCTCTATGTTTTGTTTCCTCTTGATGTAGCCCTAAGCAGTGACTGGCGAATAACACTTTCATTGAAAGGGGTTGCCAAGCTTCCAAAAATTACGAATCTCAGGAAATCTCAGGAAACATTTTTTCAACCAAACTGGATGATACTTACAGGTAATGATCCATACACTAAGCCCACTTGGGTCCCCAAATTTCATTCTTCTATGTTGAAGCGTTCGTTTCCAGCAACAGTTTGAATTTTGGCGTTTCACACTGTTTTCTCCTATATTGATAGATGTATTTGGAACTCTAAGTCCAACACGGTTTGTGCTAGCTTCTTAAAACTTGACACAGTAAAGTAGTTTCAAGTTCTATCTCTATGTTTTGTTTCCTCTTGATGTAGCCCTAAGCAGTGACTGGCGAGTAACACTTTCATTGAAAGGGTTTGCCAAGTATACAAAAATGACGAATCTCCAGAAACCTCAGCAAACATTTTTTCACCCTAACTGGATGATACTTTCAGGTAATCATCAGTACACTAAGCCCACTTGGTTCCCCACATTTCATTCTTCTATGTTGAATCGTTCGTTTCCAGCAACAGTTTGAATTTTGGCGTTTCACACTGTTTTCTCCTATATTGATAGATGTATTTGGAACTCTAAATCCAACACGGTTTGTGCTAGCTTCTTGAAACTTGACACAATAAAGAAGTTTCAAGTTCTCTCTCTATGTTTTGTTTCCTCTAGATGTAGCACTAAGTAGTGACTGGCGAAAAACACTTTCATTGAAAGGGGTTGCCAAGTATACAGAAATTACGAATCTCCAGAAATCTCAGCAAATATTTCTTCAACCAAACTGAATGATACTTTCAGGTAATGATCAGTACACTAAGCCACTTGGTTCCCCAAATTTCGTTCTTCTATGTTGAAGCGTTAGTTCAAAGTAACAGTTTGAATTTTGGCTTTTCACACTGTTTTTTCCTATAGTGATAGATGTATTTGGAACACTAAATCCAACACGGTTTGTGCTAGCTTCTTCAAACTTGACACACTAAAGAAATTTCAAGTTCTATCTCGATGTTTTGTTTCCTCTTGATATAGTTCTAAGCAGTGACTGGCGAGAAGCACTTTCATTGAAAGGGGTTGCCAAGTATACAAAAATTACAAATCTCCAGATATCTCAGCAAACATTTGTTCACCCAAACTGAATGATACTTTCAGGTAATGATCAGTACACTAAGCCCACTTGGTTCCCCAAATTTCGTTCTTCTATGTTGAAGCGTTCGTTTCCAGCAACAGGTTGAATTTTGGCGTTTCACACTGTTTTCTCCTATATTGATAGATGTATTTGGAACTCTAAATCCAACACGGTTTGTGCTGGCTTATTGAAACTTGACACAATAAAGTAGTTTCAAGTTCTCTCTCTATGTTTTGTTTCCTCTTGATGTAGCCCTAAGCAGTGACTGGCGAGAAACACTTTCATTGAAAGGGGATGCCAAGTATACAATAATTACGAATCTCCAGAAATCTCAGCAAATATTTTTTCACCCAAACTGGATGACACTTTCAGGTAATGATCACTACACTAAGCCCACTTGGTTCCCCAAATTTCGTTCTTCTATGTTGAAGCGTTAGTTTCCAGTAACTGTTTGAATTTTGGCATTTCACACTGTTTTTTCCTATATTGATAGTTGTATTTGGAACTCTAAATCCAACATGGTTTGTGCTAGCTTCTTCAAACTTGACATAATAAAGTAGTTTCAAGTTCTATCTCGATGTTGTGTTTCCTCTTGTTGTAGCCCTCAGCAGTGACTGGCGACAAATACTTTCAGTGAAAGTGGTTGCCAAGTATACAAAAATTCCGAATCTCCAGAAATCTCAGCAAACATTTTTTCACCCAAACTGGATGATACTTTTATGTAATGATCAGTACACTAAGCCCACTTGGTTCCCCAAATTTCGTTTTTCTATGTTTAATCATTCGTTTCCAGCAACAGTTTGAATTTTGGCGTTTCACACTGTTTTCTGCTATATTGATAGATGTATTTGGAACTCTAAATCCAACACGGTTTGTGCTAGCTTCTTGAATCTTGACACAATAAAGAAATTTCAAGTTCTCTCTCTATGTTTTGTTTCCTCTAGATGTAGCCCTAAGTAGTGACTGGCGAGAAACACTTTCATTGAAAGGGGTTGCCAAGTATACAAAAATTACAAATCTCCAGATATCGCAGCAAACATTTTTTCACCCAAACTGAATGATACTTTCAGGTAATGATCAGTACACTAAGCCCAATTGGTTCCCCAAATTTGGTACTTCTATGTTGAAGCGTTCGTTTCCAGCAACAGTTTGAATTTTGGCGTTTCACACTGTTTTCTCCTATATTGATAAATGTATTTGGAACTCTAAATCCAACACGGTTTGTGCTGGCTTATTGAAACTTGACACAATAAAGTAGTTTCAAGTTCTCTCTCTATGTTTTGTTTCCTCTTGATGTAGCCCTAAGCAGTGACTGGCGAGAAACACTTTCATTGAAAGGGGTTGCCAAGTATACAATAATTACGAATCTCCAGAAATCTCAGCAAATATTTTTTCACACAAACTGGATGATACTTTCAGGTAATGATCAGTACACTAAGCCCACTTGGTTCCCCAAATTTCGTTCTTCGATGTTGAAGCGTTCGTTTCAGCAACAGTTTGAATTTTGGCGTTTCACACTGTTTTCTGCTATATTGATAGATGTATTTGGAACTCTAAATCCAACACTTTTTGTGCTAGCTTCTTGAAACTTGACACAATAAAGTAGTTTCAAGTTCTATCTCGATGTTTTGTTTCTTCTTGATGTAGCCCTAAGCAGTGACTGTCAAGAAGCACTTTCATTGAAAGGGGTTGCCAAGCATACAATAATTACGAATCTCCAGAAATCTCGGCAAATATTTTTTCACCCAAACTGGATGATACTTTCAGTAAATGATCAGTACACTAAGCCCACTTGGTTCCCCAATTTCATTCTTCTATGTTGAAGCGTTCGTTTCCAGGAACAGTTTGAATTTTGGCGTTTTACGCTGTTTTCTCCTATATTGATAGATGTATTTGGAACTCTAAATCCAACACGGTTTGTGCTAGCTTCTTAAAACTTGACACAGTAAAGTAGTTTCAAGTTCTATCCCTATGTTTTGTTTCCTCTTGATGTAGCCCTAAGCAGTGACTGGCGAGTAACACTTTCATTGAAAGTGTTTGCCAAGTATACAAAAATTACGAATCTCCAGAAACCTCAGCAAACATTTTTTCACCCTAACTGGATGATACTTTCAGGTCATGATCAGTACACTAAGCCCACTTGATCCCCCAAATTTCGTTCTTCTATGTTGAAGCGTTCGTTTCCATCAACAGTTTGACTTTTGGCGTTTCACACTGTTTTCTCCTATATTGATAGATGTATTTGGAACTCTAAATCCAACACGGTTTCTGCTAGCTTCTTGAAACTTGACACAGTAAAGTAGTTTCCACTTCTATCTTTAAGTTTTGTTTCCTCTTGATGTAGCCCTAAGCAGTGACCTGCAAGAAACACTTTCATTGAAATGGGTTGCCAATCATACAAAAATTACGAATCTCCAGAAATCTCAGCAAATATTTTTTCAACCAAACTGAATGATACTTTCAGGTAATGATCAGTACACTAAGCTCACTTTGTTCTCCAAATTTCATTGTTCCATGTTGAAGCGTTCGTTTCAAGCAACAGTTTGAAATTTGGCGTTTTACAGTGTTTTCTCCTATATTGATAGATGTATTTGGAACTCTAAATCCAACAAGGTTTGTGCTAGCTTCGAGAAACTTGACAAAATAAAGTAGTTTCAAGTTCTATCTCTATGTTTTGTTTCCTCTTGACGTAGCCCTAAGCAGTGACTGCAGAGAAACACTTTCATTGAAAGGGGTTGCCAATCTTCCAAAAATTACGAATCTCCAGAAATCTCAGCAAATATTTTTCCCCCATACTGGATGATACTTTCAGGTAATGATCAGTACATTAAGCCCACTTGGTTCCCCAAATTTCATTCTTCTTTGTTGAAGTGTTCGTTTCCAGCAACAGTTTGAATTTTGGCTTTTCACTCTGTTTTCTCCTATATTGATAGATGTATTTGGAACTCTAAATCCAACACGGTTTGTGCTAGCTTCTTGAAACTTGACACAGTAAATTAGTTTCAAGTTCTGTCTCTATGTTTTGTTTCCTCTTGATGTAGACCTAAGCATTGACTGGCGAGAAACACTTTCATTGAAAGGGGTTGCGAAGTATACAAAAATTACGAATCTCCAGAAATCTCAGCAAATATTTTTTCACCCAAACTGGATGATACTTTCAGGTAATGATCAGTACACTAAGCCCACTTGGTTCCCCAAATTTCGTTCTTCTATGTTGAAGCGTTCGTTTCCAGTAACACTTTGAATTTTGGCGTTTCACACTTTTTTCTCCTATATTCATAGATGCATTTGGAACACTAAATCCAACACGGTTTTTTGCTAGCTTCTAGAAACTTGACACAGTAAAGTAGTTTCCAGATATATCTTTAAGTTTTGTTTCCTCTTGATGTATCCCTAAGCAGTGACCTGCAAAAAACACATTCATTGAAAGGATTTGCCAAGCATACAAAATTACGAATCTCCAGAAATCTCAGCAAATATTTTTCACCCAATCTGGATGATACTTTCAGGTAATGATCAGTACACTAAGCCCACTTGTTTCCCCAAATTTCGTTCTTCTCTGTTGATGCGTTCGTTTCCAGCAACAGTTTGAATTTTGGCGTTTCACACTGTTTTCTCCTATATTGATAGATTTATTGGGAACTCTAAATCCAACACGGTTTGTGCTAGCTTCTTGAAACTTGACACAGTAAAGTAGTTTCAAGTTCTATCTCTATGTTTTGTTTCCTCTTGATGTAGCCCTAAGCAGTGACTGCAGAGAAATACTTTAATTGAAAGGGGTTGGCAATCTTCCAAAAATTACGAATCTCCAGAAATCTCAGCAAATATTTATACCCCATACTGGATGATACTTTCAGGTAATGATCAGTACACTAAGCCCACTTGGTTCCCCAAATTTCATTCTTCTATGTTGAAGCGTTCGTTTCCAGCATCAGTTTGAATTTTGGCGTTTCACACTGTTTTCTCCTATATTGATAGATGTATTTGGAACTCTAAATCCAACACGGTTTGTGCTAGCTTCTTGAAACTTGACACAATAAAGTAGTTTCAAGTTCTACCTCTATGTTTTGTTTCCTATTGATGTAGCCCTAAGTAGTGACTGGCGAGAAACACTTTCATTGAAAGGGGTTGCCAAGCATACAAAAATTACGAATCTCCAGAAATCCCAGCAAATATTTTTTCACCCAAACTGGAGGATACTTTCAGGTAATGATCAGTACACTAAGCCCACTTGGTTCCATAAATTTCATTCTTCTATGTTGAAGCGTTCGTTTCCAGCATCAGTTTGAATTTTGGCGTTTCACACTGTTTTCTCCTTTATTGATAGATGTATTTGGAACTCTAAATCCAACACGGTTTGTGCTAGCTTCTTGAAACTTGACACAGTAAAGTAGTTTCCAGTTCTATCTTTAAGTTTTGTTTCCTCTTGATGGAGCCCTAAGCAGTGACCTGAGGAAACACTTTCATTGAAAGGGGTTGCCAAGCATACAAAAATTACGAATCTCCAGAAATCTCAGCAAATATTTTTTCACACAAACTGGATGATACTTTCAGGTAATGATCAGTACACTAAGCCCACTTGGTTACCCAAATTTCGTTCTTCTATGTTGAATCGTTCGTTTACAAAAACAGTTTGAATTTTGGCGTTTCACACTGTTTTCTGCTATATTGATAGATGTATTTGGAACTCTAAATCCAACACTTTTTGTGCTAGCTTCTTGAAACTTGACACAATAAAGTAGTTTCAAGTTCTATCTCGATGTTTTGTTTCCTCTTGATGTAGCCCTAAGCAGTGACTGTCAAGAAGCACTTTCATTGAAAGGGGTTGCCAAGCATACAATAATTACGAATCTCCAGAAATCTCGGCAAATATTTTTTCACCCAAACTGGATGATACTTTCAGGAAATGATCAGTACACTAAGCCCACTTGGTTCCCCGAATTTCGTTCTTCTATGTTGAAGCGTTCGTTTCCAGCAACAGTTTGAATTTTGGCATTTCACACTTTTTTCTCCTATATTGATAGATGTATTGGAACTCTAAATCCAACACGGTTTTTGCTAGCTTCGTGAAAGTTGACACAATAAAGTAGTTTCAAGTTCTCTCTCTATGTTTTGTTTCCTCTTGATGTAGCCCTAAGCAGTGACTGGCGAATAACACTTTCATTGAAAGGGGTTGCCAAGCATACAAAAATTACGAATCTCCATAAACCTCAGCAAACATTTTTTTCACACTAACTGGATGATACTTTCAGGTAATGATCAGTACACTAAGCCCACTTGGTTCCCCAATTTCATTCTTCTATGTTGAAGCGTTCGTTTCCAGGAACAGTTTGAATTTTGGCGTTTTACGCTGTTTTCTCCTATATTGATAGATGTATTTGGAACTCTAAATCCAACACGGTTTGTGCTAGCTTCTTAAAACTTGACACAGTAAAGTAGTTTCAAGTTCTATCCCTATGTTTTGTTTCCTCTTGATGTAGCCCTAAGCAGTGACTGGCGAGTAACACTTTCATTGAAAGTGTTTGCCAAGTATACAAAAATTACGAATCTCCAGAAACCTCAGCAAACATTTTTTCACCCTAACTGGATGATACTTTCAGGTCATGATCAGTACACTAAGCCCACTTGATCCCCCAAATTTCGTTCTTCTATGTTGAAGCGTTCGTTTCCATCAACAGTTTGACTTTTGGCGTTTCACACTGTTTTCTCCTATATTGATAGATGTATTTGGAACTCTAAATCCAACACGGTTTCTGCTAGCTTCTTGAAACTTGACACAGTAAAGTAGTTTCCACTTCTATCTTTAAGTTTTGTTTCCTCTTGATGTAGCCCTAAGCAGTGACCTGCAAGAAACACTTTCATTGAAATGGGTTGCCAATCATACAAAAATTACGAATCTCCAGAAATCTCAGCAAATATTTTTTCAACCAAACTGAATGATACTTTCAGGTAATGATCAGTACACTAAGCTCACTTTGTTCTCCAAATTTCATTGTTCCATGTTGAAGCGTTCGTTTCAAGCAACAGTTTGAAATTTGGCGTTTTACAGTGTTTTCTCCTATATTGATAGATGTATTTGGAACTCTAAATCCAACAAGGTTTGTGCTAGCTTCGAGAAACTTGACAAAATAAAGTAGTTTCAAGTTCTATCTCTATGTTTTGTTTCCTCTTGACGTAGCCCTAAGCAGTGACTGCAGAGAAACACTTTCATTGAAAGGGGTTGCCAATCTTCCAAAAATTACGAATCTCCAGAAATCTCAGCAAATATTTTTCCCCCATACTGGATGATACTTTCAGGTAATGATCAGTACATTAAGCCCACTTGGTTCCCCAAATTTCATTCTTCTTTGTTGAAGTGTTCGTTTCCAGCAACAGTTTGAATTTTGGCTTTTCACTCTGTTTTCTCCTATATTGATAGATGTATTTGGAACTCTAAATCCAACACGGTTTGTGCTAGCTTCTTGAAACTTGACACAGTAAATTAGTTTCAAGTTCTGTCTCTATGTTTTGTTTCCTCTTGATGTAGACCTAAGCATTGACTGGCGAGAAACACTTTCATTGAAAGGGGTTGCGAAGTATACAAAAATTACGAATCTCCAGAAATCTCAGCAAATATTTTTTCACCCAAACTGGATGATACTTTCAGGTAATGATCAGTACACTAAGCCCACTTGGTTCCCCAAATTTCGTTCTTCTATGTTGAAGCGTTCGTTTCCAGTAACACTTTGAATTTTGGCGTTTCACACTTTTTTCTCCTATATTCATAGATGCATTTGGAACACTAAATCCAACACGGTTTTTTGCTAGCTTCTAGAAACTTGACACAGTAAAGTAGTTTCCAGATATATCTTTAAGTTTTGTTTCCTCTTGATGTATCCCTAAGCAGTGACCTGCAAAAAACACATTCATTGAAAGGATTTGCCAAGCATACAAAATTACGAATCTCCAGAAATCTCAGCAAATATTTTTCACCCAATCTGGATGATACTTTCAGGTAATGATCAGTACACTAAGCCCACTTGTTTCCCCAAATTTCGTTCTTCTCTGTTGATGCGTTCGTTTCCAGCAACAGTTTGAATTTTGGCGTTTCACACTGTTTTCTCCTATATTGATAGATTTATTGGGAACTCTAAATCCAACACGGTTTGTGCTAGCTTCTTGAAACTTGACACAGTAAAGTAGTTTCAAGTTCTATCTCTATGTTTTGTTTCCTCTTGATGTAGCCCTAAGCAGTGACTGCAGAGAAATACTTTAATTGAAAGGGGTTGGCAATCTTCCAAAAATTACGAATCTCCAGAAATCTCAGCAAATATTTATACCCCATACTGGATGATACTTTCAGGTAATGATCAGTACACTAAGCCCACTTGGTTCCCCAAATTTCATTCTTCTATGTTGAAGCGTTCGTTTCCAGCATCAGTTTGAATTTTGGCGTTTCACACTGTTTTCTCCTATATTGATAGATGTATTTGGAACTCTAAATCCAACACGGTTTGTGCTAGCTTCTTGAAAATTGACACAATAAAGTAGTTTCAAGTTCTACCTCTATGTTTTGTTTCCTATTGATGTAGCCCTAAGTAGTGACTGGCGAGAAACACTTTCATTGAAAGGGGTTGCCAAGCATACAAAAATTACGAATCTCCAGAAATCCCAGCAAATATTTTTTCACCCAAACTGGAGGATACTTTCAGGTAATGATCAGTACACTAAGCCCACTTGGTTCCCCAAATTTCATTCTTCTATGTTGAAGCGTTCGTTTCCAGCATCAGTTTGAATTTTGGCGTTTCACACTGTTTTCTCCTATATTGATAGATGTATTTGGAACTCTAAATCCAACACGGTTTGTGCTAGCTTCTTGAAACTTGACACAGTAAAGTAGTTTCCAGTTCTATCTTTAAGTTTTGTTTCCTCTTGATGGAGCCCTAAGCAGTGACCTGAGGAAACACTTTCATTGAAAGGGGTTGCCAAGCATACAAAAATTACGAATCTCCAGAAATCTCAGCAAATATTTTTTCACCCAAACTGGATGATACTTTCAGGTAATGATCAGTACACTAAGCCCACTTGGTTCCCCAAATTTCATTCTTCTATGTTGAAGCATTTGTTTCCAGCAACAGTTTCAATTTTGGCGTTTTACACTGTTTTCTCCTTTATTGATAGATGTATTTGGAACTCTAAATCCAACATGGTTTGTGCTAGCTTCTTGAAACTTGACACAGTAAAGTAGTTTCAAGTTCTATCTCTATGTTTTGTTTCCTCTTGATGTAGCCCTAAGCAGTGACTGGCGAGAAACACTTTCGTTGAAAGGGGTTGCCAAGCATACAAAAATTACGAATCTCCAGAAATCTCAGCAAATATTTTTTCACCCAAACTGGATGATACTCTCAGGTAATGATCAGTACACTAAGCTCACTTTGTTCCCCAAATTTCATTGTTCCATGTTAAAGCGTTCGTTTCAAGCAACAGTTTGTAATTTGGCGTTTTACACTGTTTTCTCCTATATTGATAGATGTATTTGGAACTCTAAATCCAACAAGGTTTGTGCTAGCTTCGTGAAACTTGACACAATAAAGTAGTTTCAAGTTCTATCTCTATGTTTTGTTTCCTCTTGATGTAGCCCTAAGCAGTGACTGCAGAGAAACACTTTCATTGAAAGGGGTTGCCAATCTTCCAAAAATTACGAATCTCCAGAAATTTCAGCAAATATTTTTCCCCCATGCTGGATGATACTTTCAGGAAATGATCAGTACACTAAGCCCACTTGGTTGCCCAAATTTCGTTCTTCTATGTTGAAGCGTTCGTTTCCAGCAACAGTTTGAATTTTTGCGTTTCACACTGTTTTCTCCTATATTGATAGATGTATTTGGAACTCTAAATCCAACACGGTTTGTGCTAGCTTCTTGAAACTTGACACAATAAGGTAGTTTCAAGTTATATCTCTATGTTTTGTTTCCTCTTGATGTAGCCCTAAGTAGTGACTGGCGAGAAACACTTTCATTGAAAGCAGTTGCCAAGTATACAAAAATTACGAATCTCCAGAAATCTCAGCAAATATTTTTTCAACCAAACTGAATGATACTTTCAAGTAATGATCAGTACACTAAGCCCACTTGTTTCCCCAAATTTCGTTCTTCTATGTTGAAGCGTTCGTTTCCAGCAACAGTTTGAATTTTCTCGTTTCACACTGTTTTCTCCTATATTGATAGATGTATTTGGAACTCTAAATCCAACACGGTTTGTGCTAGCTTCATGAAACTTGACACAATAAAGTAGTTTCAAGTTCTCTCTCTATGTTTTGTTTCCTCTTGATGTAGCCCTAAGCAGTGACTGCAGAGAAACACTTTCATTGAAAGGGGTTGCCAAGTTTCCATAAATTACGAATCTCCAGAAATCTCAGCAAACATTTTTTCACCCAAACTGGATGATACTTTCAGGTAATCATCAGTACACTAAGCCCACTTGGTTCTCCAAATTTCGTTCTTCGATGTTGAAGCGTTCGTTTCAGCAACAGTTTGAATTTTGGCGTTTCACACTGTTTTCTCCTATATTGATAGATGTATTTGGAACTCTGAATCCAACACGGTTTCTGCTAGCTTCTTGAAACTTGACACAGTAAAGTAGTTTCCAGTCTATCTTTAAGTTTTGTTTCCTCTTGATGTAGCCCTAAGCAGTGACCTGCAAGAAACACTTTCATTGAAAGGGGTTGCCAAGCATACAAAAATTACGAATCTCCAGAAATCCCAGCAAATATTTTTTCACCCAAACTGGAGGATACGTTCAGGTAATGATCAGTACACTAAGCCCACTTGGTTCCCCAAATTTCATTCTTCTATGTTGAAGCGTTCGTTTCCAGCAACAGTTTGAATTTTGGCGTTTCACACTGTTTTCTCCTGTATTGATAGATGTATTTGGAACTCTAAATCCAACACGGTTTGTGCTAGCTTCGTGAAACTTGACACAATAAAGTAGTTTCAAGTTCTATCTCTATGTTTTGTTTCCTCTTGATGTAGCCCTAAGTAGTGACTGGCGAGAAACACTTTCATTGAAAGCAGTTGCCAAGTATACAAAAATTACGAATCTCCAGAAATCTCAGCAAATATTTTTTCAACCAAACTGAATGATACTTTCAGGTAATGATCAGTACACTAAGCCCACTTGTTTCCCCAAATTTCGTTCTTCTATGTTGAAGTGTTCGTTTCCAGCAACAGTTTGAATTTTGTCGTTTCACACTGTTTTCTCCTATATTGATAGATGTATTTGGAACTCTAAATCCAACACGGTTTGTGCTAGCTTCATGAAACTTGACACAATAAAGTAGTTTCAAGTTCTCTCTCTATGTTTTGTTTCCTCTTGATGTAGCCCTAAGCAGTGACTGCAGAGAAACACTTTCATTGAAAGGGGTTGCCAAGTTTCCATAAATTACGAATCTCCAGAAATCTCAGCAAACATTTTTTCACCCATACTGGATGATACATTCAGGTAATCATCAGTACACTAAGCCCACTTCGTTCCCCAAATTTCATTCTTCTATGTTGAAGTGTTCGTTTCCAGCAACAGTTTGAATTTTGGCGTTTCACAATATTTTCTCCTATATTGATAGATGTATTTGGAACTCTAAATCCAACACGGTTTCTGCTAGCTTCTTGAAACTTGACACAGTAAAGTAGTTTCCATTTCTATCTTTAAGTTTTGTTTCCTCTTGATGTAGCCCTAAGCAGTGCCCTCAAGAAACACTTTCATTGAAAGGGGTTGCCAAGCATACAAAAATTACGAATCTCCAGAAATCTCAGCAAATATTTTTGCACCCAAACTGGATGATACTTTCAGGTAATGATCAGTACACTAAGCCCACTTGGTTCCCCAAATTTCGTTCTTCTATGTTGAAGCGTTCGTTTCCAGCAACAGTTTGAATTTTGGCGTTTCACACTGTTTTCTCCTATATTGATAGATGTATTTGGAACTCTAAATCCAACACGGTTTGTGCTAGCTTCTTGAAACTTGACAAAATAAAGTAGTTTCAAATTCTATCTCTATGTTTTGTTTCCTCTTGATGTAGCCCTAAGCAGTGACTGGCGAGTAACACTTTCATTGAAAGGGTTTGCCAAGTATACAAATATTACGGATCTCCAGAAATCTCAGCAAACATTTTTTCACCCTAACTGCATGATACTTTCAGGTAATGATCAGTACACTAAGCCCACTTGGTTCCCCAAATTTCGTTCTTCTATGTTGAAGCGTTCGTTTCCAGCAACAGTTTGAATTTTGGCGTTTCACAATATTTTCTCCTATATTGATAGATGTATTTGGAACTCTAAATCCAACACGGTTTCTGCTAGCTTCTTGAAACTTGACACAGTAAAGTAGTTTCCACTTCTATCTTTAAGTTTTGTTTCCTCTGGATGTAGCCCTAAGCAGTGACCTGCAAGAAACACTTTCATTGAAATGGGTTGCCAAGCATAATAAATTACGAATCTCCAGAAATCTCAAAAAGATTTTTTCACCCAAACTGGATGATACTTTCAGGTAATGATCAGTACACTAAGCTCACTTTGTTCCCCAAATTTCATTGTTCCATGTTGAAGCATTCGTTTCAAGCAACAGTTTGAAATTTGGCGTTTTACACTGTTTTCTCCTATATTGATAGATGTATTTGGAACTCTAAATCCAACAAGGTTTGTGCTAGCTTCGTGAAACTTGACACAATAAAGTAGTTTCAAGTTCTATCTCTATGTTTTGTTTCCTCTTGATGTAGCCCTAAGCAGTGACCTGCAAGAAACACTTTCATTGAAATGGGTTGCCAAGCATACAAAAATTACGAATCTCCAGAAATCCCAGCAAATATTTTTTCACCCAAACTGGATGATACTTTCAGGTAATGATCAGTACACTAATTCCACTTGGTTCCCCAAATTTCATTCTTCTATGTTGAAGCGTTCGTTTCCAGCAACAGTTTGAATTTTGGCGTTTCACACTGTTTTCTCCTGTATTGATAGATGTATTTGGAACTCTAAATCCAACACGGTTTGTGCTAGCTTCTTGAAACTTGACACAATAAAGTAGTTTCAAGTTCTCTCTCTATGTTTTGTTTCCTCTTGATGTAGCCCTAAGTAGTGACTGGCGAGAAACACTTTCATTGAAAGCAGTTGCCAAGTATACAAAAATTACGAATCTCCAGAAATCTCAGCAAATATTTTTTCAACCAAATTGAATGATACTTTCAGGTAATGATCAGTACACTAAGCTCACTTTGTTCCCCAAATTTCATTGTTCCATGTTGAAGCTTTCGTTTCAAGCAACAGTTTGAAATTTGGCGTTTTACACTGTTTTCTCCTATATTGATAGATGTATTTGGAACTCTAAATCCAACAAGGTTTTTGCTAGCTTCGTGAAACTTGACACAATAAAGTAGTTTCAAGTTCTATCTCTATGTTTTGTTTCCTCTTGATGTAGCCCTAAGCAGTGACTGCAGAGAAACACTTTCATTGAAAGGGGTTGCCAATCTTCCAAAAATTACGAATCTCCAGAAATATCAGCAAATATTTTTCCCCCATACTGGATGATACTTTCAGGTAATGATCAGTACACTAAGCCTACTTGGTTGCCCAAATTTCGTTCTTCTATGTTGAAGCGTTCGTTTCCAGCAACAGTTTGAATTTTTGCGTTTCACACCGTTTTCTCCTATATTGGTAGATGTATTTGGAACTCTAAATCCAACACAATTTGTGCTAGCTTCTTGAAACTTGACACAATAAGGTAGTTTCAAGTTCTATCTCTATGTTTTGTTTCCTCTTGATGTAGCCCTAAGTAGTGACTGGCGAGAAACACTTTCATTGAAAGCAGTTGCCAAGTATACAAAAATTACGAATCTCCAGAAATCTCAGCAAATATTTTTTCAACCAAACTGAATGATACTTTCAGGTAATGATCAGTACACTAAGCCCACTTGTTTCCCCAAATTTCATTCTTCTATGTTGAAGCGTTCGTTTCCAGCAACAGTTTGAATTTTGTCGTTTCACACTGTTTTCTCCTATATTGATAGATGTATTTGGAACTCTAAATCCAACACGGTTTCTGCTAGCTTCTTGAAACTTGACACAATAAAGTAGTTTCAAGTTCTCTCTCTATGTTTAGTTTCCTCTTGATGTAGCCCTAAGCAGTGACTGCAGAGAAACACTTTCATTGAAAGGGGTTGCCAAGTTTCCATAAATTACGAATCTCCAGAAATCTCAGCAAACATTTTTTCACCCAAACTGGATGATACTTTCAGGTAATCATCAGTACACTAAGCCCACTTGGTTCCCCAAATTTCGTTCTTCGATGTTGAAGCGTTCGTTTCAGCAACAGTTTGAATTTTGGCGTTTCACACTGTTTTCTCCTATATTGATAGATGTATTTGGAACTCTGAATCCAACACGGTTTCTGCTAGCTTCTTGAAACTTGACACAGTAAAGTAGTTTCCAGTTCTATCTTTAAGTTTTGTTTCCTCTTGATGTAGCCCTAAGCAGTGACCTGCAAGAAACACTTTCATTGAAAGGGGTTGCCAAGCATACAAAAATTACGAATCTCCAGAAATCCCAGCAAATATTTTTTCACCCAAACTGGATGATACTTTCAGGTAATGATCAGTACACTAAGCCCACTTGGTTCCCCAAATTTCATTCTTCTAGGTTGAAGCGTTCGTTTCCAGCAACAGTTTGAATTTTGGCGTTTCACACTGTTTTCTCCTGTATTGATAGATGTATTTGGAACTCTAAATCCAACACGGTTTGTGCTAGCTTCTTGAAACTTGACAAAATAAAGTAGTTTCAAGTTCTATCTCTATGTTTTGTTTCCTCTTGATGTAGCCCTAAGTAGTGACTGGCGAGAAACACTTTCATTGAAAGCAGTTGCCAAGTATACAAAAATTACGAATCTCCAGAAATCTCAGCAAATATTTTTTCAACCAAACTGAATGATACTTTCAGGTAATGATCAGTACACTAAGCCCACTTGTTTCCCCAAATTTCGTTCTTCTAAGTTGAAGCGTTCGTTTCCAGCAACAGTTTGAATTTTGTCGTTTCACACTGTTTTCTCCTATATTGATAGATGTATTTGGAACTCTAAATCCAACACGGTTTGTGCTAGCTTCATGAAACTTGACACAATAAAGTAGTTTCAAGTTCTCTCTCTATGTTTTGTTTCCTCTTGATGTAGCCCTAAGCAGTGACTGCAGAGAAACACTTTCATTGAAAGGGGTTGCCAAGTTTCCATAAATTACGAATCTCCAGATATCTCAGCAAACATTTTTTCACCCAAACTGGATGATACTTTCAGGTAATCATCAGACACTAAGCCCACTTCGTTCCCCAAATTTCATTCTTCTATGTTGAAGCGTTCTTTTCCAGCATCAGTTTGAATTTTGGCGTTTCACACTGTTTTCTTTTATATTGATAGATGTATTTGGAACTCTAAATCCAACACGGTTTGTGCTAGCTTCTTGAAACTTGACACAGTAAAGTAGTTTCCAGTTCTATCTTTAAGTTTTGTTTCCTCTTGATGGAGCCCTAAGCAGTGACCTGAGGAAACACTTTCATTGAAATGGGTGGCCAAGCATACAAAAATTACGAATCTCCAGAAATCTCAGCAAATATTTTTTCAACCAAACTGGATGATACTCTCAGGTAATGATCAGTACACTAAGCCAACTGGGTTCCCCAAATTTCATTATTTTATGTTGAAGCGTTCGTTTCCAGTAACAGTTTGAATTTTGGCGTTTCACACTGTTTTCTCCTATATTGATAGATGTATTTGGAACTCTAAATCCAACACGGTTTCTGCTAGCTTCTTGAAACTTGACAAAATAAAGTAGTTTCAAATTCTATCTCTATGTTTTGTTTCCTCTTGATGTAGCCCTAAGCAGTGCTGGTGAGTAACACTTTCATTGAAAGGGTTTGCCAAGTATACAAATATTACGGATCTCCAGAAATCTCAGCAAACATTTTTTCACCCTAACTGCATGATACTTTCAGGTAATGATCAGTACACTAAGCCCACTTGGTTCCCCAAATTTCGTTCTTCTATGTTGAAGCGTTCGTTTCCAGCAACAGTTTGAATTTTGGCGTTTCACAATATTTTCTCCTATATTGATAGATGTATTTGGAACTCTGAATTCAACACGGTTTCTGCTAGCTTCTTGAAACTTGACACAGTAAAGTAGTTTCCAGTTCTATCTTTAAGTTATGTTTCCTCTTGATGTAGCCCTAAGCAGTGACCTGCAAGAAACACTTTCATTGAAAGGGGTTGCCAAGCATACAAAAATTACGAATCTCCAGAAATCCCAGCAAATATTTTTTCACCCAAACTGGATGATACTTTCAGGTAATGATCAGTACACTAAGCCCACTTGGTTCCCCAAATTTCATTCTTCTATGTTGAAGCGTTCGTTTCCAGCAACAGTTTGAATTTTGGCGTTTCACACTGTTTTCTCCTGTATTGATAGATGTATTTGGAACTCTAAATCCAACACGGTTTGTGCTAGCTTCTTGAAACTTGACACAGTAAAGTAGTTTCAAGTTCTATCTCTATGTTTTGTTTCCTCTTGATGTAGCCCTAATCAGTGACTGGCGAGTAACACTTTCATTGAAAGGGGTTGCCAAGTATACAAATATTACGAATCTCCAGAAATCTCAGCAAACATTTTTTCACCCTAACTGGATGATACTTTCAGGTAATGATCAGTACACTAAGCCCACTTGTTTCCCCAAATTTCGTTCTTCTATGTTGAAGCGTTCGTTTCCAGCAACAGTTTGAATTTTGTCGTTTCACACTGTTTTCTCCTATATTGATAGATGTATTTGGAACTCTAAATCCAACACGGTTTGTGCTAGCTTCGTGAAACTTGACACAATAAAGTAGTTTCAAGTTCTCTCTCTATGTTTTGTTTCCTCTTGATGTAGCCCTAAGCAGTGACTGCAGAGAAATACTTTCATTGAAAGGGGTTGGCAAGCTTCCATAAATTACGAATCTCCAGAAATCTCAGCAAACATTTTTTCACCCAAACTGGATGATACTTTCAGGTAATCATCAGTACACTAAGCCCACTTGGTTCCCCAAATTTCGTTCTTCGATGTTGAAGCGTTCGTTTCAGCAACAGTTTGAATTTTGGCGTTTCACACTGTTTTCTCCTATATTGATAGATGTATTTGGAACTCTGAATTCAACACGGTTTCTGCTAGCTTCTTGAAACTTGACACAGTAAAGTAGTTTCCAGTTCTATCTTTAAGTTTTGTTTCCTCTTGATGTAGCCCTAAGCAGTGACCTGCAAGAAACACTTTCATTGAAAGGGGTTGGCAAGCATACAAAAATTACGAATCTCCAGAAATCCCAGCAAATATTTTTTCCCCCAAACTGGATGATACTTTCAGGTAATGATCAGTACACTAAGCCCACTTGGTTCCCCAAATTTCATTCTTCTATGTTGAAGCGTTCGTTTCCAGCAACAGTTTGAAGTTTGGCGTTTCACACTGTTTTCTCCTGTATTGATAGATGTATTTGGAACTCTAAATCCAACACGGTTTGTGCTAGCTTCTTGAAACTTGACACAGTAAAGTAGTTTCAAGTTCTATTTCTATGTTTTGTTTCCTCTTGATGTAGCCCTAAGCAGTGACTGGCGAGTAACACTTTCATTGAAAGGGGTTGCCAAGTATACAAATATTACGAATCTCCAGAAATCTCAGCAAACATTTTTTCACCCTAACTGGACGATACTTTCAGGTAATGATCAGTACACTAAGCCCACTTGTTTCCCCAAATTTCGTTCTTCTATGTTGAAGCGTTCGTTTCCAGCAACAGTTTGAATTTTGTCGTTTCACACTGTTTTCTCCTATATTGATAGATGTATTTGGAACTCTAAATCCAACACGGTTTGTGCTAGCTTCGTGAAACTTGACACAGTAAAGTAGTTTCAAGTTCTCTCTCTATGTTTTGTTTCCTCTTGATGTAGCCCTAAGCAGTGACTGCAGAGAAATACTTTCATTGAAAGGGGTTGCCAAGTTTCCATAAATTACGAATCTCCAGAAATCTCAGCAAACATTTTTTCACCCAAACTGGATGATACTTTCAGGTAATCATCAGTACACTAAGCCCACTTGGTTCCCCAAATTTCGTTCTTCGATGTTGAAGCGTTCGTTTCAGCAACAGTTTGACTTTTGGCGTTTCACACTGTTTTCTCCTATATTGATAGATGTATTTGGAACTCTGAATCCGACACTGTTTGTACTAGCTTCTTGAAATTTGACACAGTAAAGTAATTTCCATTTCTATCTTTATGTATTGTTTCCTCTTGATGTAGCCCTAAGCAGTGACCTGCAAGAAACACTTTCATTGAAAGGGGTTGCCAAGCATACTAAAATTACGAATCTCCAGAAATCCCAGCAAATATTTTTTCACCCAAACTGGATGATACTTTCAGGTAATGATCAGTACACTAAGCCCACTTGGTTCCCCAAATTTCATTCTTCTATGTTGAAGCGTTCGTTTCCAGCAACAGTTTGAATTTTGGCGTTTCACACTGTTTTCTCCTATATTGATAGATGTATTTGGAACTCTAAATCCAACACGGTTTGTGCTAGCTTCTTGAAACTTGACACAGTAAAGTAGTTTCAAGTTCTATCTCTATGTTTTGTTTCCTCTTGATGTAGCCCTAATCAGTGACTGGCGAGTAACACTTTCATTGAAAGGGGTTGCCAAGTATACAAATATTACGAATCTCCAGAAATCTCAGCAAACATTTTTTCACCCTAACTCGATGATACTTTGAGGTAATGATCAGTACACTAAGCCCACTTGGTTCCCCAAATTTCGTTCTTCTATGTTGAAGCGTTTGTTTCCAGCAAAAGTTTGAATTTTGGCGTTTCACACTGTTTTCTCCTATATTGATAGATGTATTTGGAACTCTAAATCCAACACGGTTTGTGCTAGCTCCTTGAAACTTGACACAGTAAAGTAGATTCCACTTCTATCTTTAAGTTTTGTTTCCTCTTGATGTAGCCCTAAGCAGTGACCTGCAAGAAACACTTTCATTGAAATGGGTTGCCAATCATACAAAAATTACGAATCTCCAGAAATCTCAAAAAGATTTTTTCACCCAAACTGGATGATACTTTCAGGTAATGATCAGTACACTAAGCTCACTTTGTTCCCCAAATTTCATTGTTCCATGTTTAAGCGTTCGTTTCAAGCAACAGTTTAAAATTTGGCGTTTTACACTGTTTTCTCCTATATTGATAGATGTATTTGCAACTCTAAATCCAACAAGGTTTGTGCTAGCTTCGTTAAACTTGACACAATAAAGTAGTTTCAAGTTCTATCTCTATGTTTTGTTTCCTCTTGATGTAGCCCTAAGCACTGACTGCAGAGAAACACTTTCATTGAAAGGGCTTGCCAAGTTTCCATAAATTACGAATCTCCAGAAATCTCAGCAAACATTTTTTCACCCAAACTGGATGATACTTTCAGGTAATCATCAGTACACTAAGCCCACTTGGTTCCCCAAATTTCATTCTTCTATGTTGAAGCGTTCGTTTCCAGCAACAGTTTGAATTTTTGCGTTTCACACTGTTTTCTCCTATATTGATAGATGTATTTGGAACTCTAAATCCAACACGGTTTGTGCTAGCTTCTTGAAACTTGACACAATAAAGTAGTTTCAAGTTCTATCTCTATGTTTTGTTTCCTCTTGATGTAGACCTAAGTAGTGACTGGCGAGAAACACTTTCATTGAAAGCAGTTGCCAAGTATACAAAAATTACGAATCTCCAGAAATCTCAGCAAATATTTTCTCAACCAAACTGAATGATACTTTCAGGTAATGATCAGTACACTAAGCCCACTTGTTTCCCCAAATTTCGTTCTTCTATGAAGAAGCGTTCGTTTCAGCAACAGTTTGAATTTTGTCATTTCACACTGTTTTCTCCTATATTGATAGATGTATTTGGAACTCTAAATCCAACACGGTTTGTGCTAGCTTCATGAAACTTGACACAATAAAGTAGTTTAAAGTTCTCTCTCTATGTTTTGTTTCCTCTTGATGTAGCCCTAAGCAGTGACTGCAGAGAAACACTTTCATTGAAAGGGGTTGCCAAGTTTCCATAAATTACGAATCTCCAGAAATCTCAGCAAACATTTTTTCACCCAAACTGGATGATACTTTCAGGTAATCATCAGTACACTAAGCCCACTTGGTTCCCCAAATTTCGTTCTTCGATGTTGAAGCGTTCGTTTCAGCAACAGTTTGAATTTTGGCGTTTCACACTGTTTTCTCCTATATTGATAGATGTATTTGGAACTCTGAATCCAACACGGTTTCTGCTAGCTTCTTGAAACTTGACACAGTAAAGTAGTTTCCAGTTCTATCTTTAAGTTTTGTTTCCTCTTGATGTAGCCCTAAGCAGTGACCTGCAAGAAACACTTTCATTGAAAGGGGTTGCCAAGCATACAAAAATTACGAATCTCCAGAAATCCCAGCAAATATTTTTTCACCCAAACTGGATGATACTTTCAGGTAATGATTAGTACACTAAGCCCACTTGGTTCCCCAAATTTCATTCTTCTATGTTGAAGCGTTCGTTTCCAGCAACAGTTTGAATTTTGGCGTTTCACACTGTTTTCTCCTGTATTGATAGATGTATTTGGAACTCTAAATCCAACACGGTTTGTGCTAGCTTCTTGAAACTTGACACAGTAAAGTAGTTTCAAGTTCTCTTTCTATGTTTTGTTTCCTCTTGATGTAGCCCTAAGCAGTGACTGGCGAGTAACACTTTCATTGAAAGGGGTTGCCAAGTATACAAAAATTACGAATCTCCAGAAATCTCAGCAAACATTTTTTCACCCTAACTGGATGATACTTTCAGGTAATGATCAGTACACTAAGCCCACTTGTTTCCCCAAATTTCGTTCTTCTATGTTGAAGCGTTCGTTTCCAGCAACAGTTTGAATTTTGTCGTTTCACACTGTTTTCTCCTATATTGATAGATGTATTTGGAACTCTAAATACAACACGGTTTCTGCTAGCTTCGTGAAACTTCACACAATAAAGTAGTTTCAAGTTCTCTCTCTATGTTTTGTTTCCTCTTGATGTAGCCCTAATCAGTGACTGCAGAGAAATACTTTCATTGAAAGGGGTTGCCAAGCTTCCATAAATTACGAATCGCCAGAAATCTCAGCAAACATTTTTTCACCCAAACTGGATGATACTTTCAGGTAATCATCAGTACACTAAGCCCACTTGGTTCCCCAAATTTCGTTCTTCGATGTTGAAGCGTTCGTTTCAGCAACAGTTTGACTTTTGGCGTTTCACACTGTTTTCTCCTATATTGATAGATGTATTTGGAACTCTATATCCAACACTGTTTGTGCTAGCTTCTTGAAATTTGACACAGTAAAGTAATTTCCATTTCTATCTTTATGTTTTGTTTCCTCTTGATGTAGCCCTAAGCAGTGACCTGCAAGAAACACTTTCATTGAAAGGGTTTGCCAAGCATACTAAAATTACGAATCTCCAGAAATCTCAGCAAATATATTTTCACCCAAACTGGATGATACTTTCAGGTAATGATCAGTACACTAAGCCCACTTGGTTCCCCAAATTTCGTTCTTCTATGTTGAAGCGTTTGTTTCCAGCAAAAGTTTGAATTTTGGCGTTTCACACTCTTTTATCCTATATTGATAGATGTATTTGGAACTCTAAATCCAACAGGTTTGGGCTAGCTTCTTGAAACTTGACACAGTAAAGTAGTTTCAAGTTCTATCTCTATGTTTTGTTTCCTCTTGATGTAGATCTAAGCAGTGACTGGCGAGTAACACTTTCATTGATAAGGGTTGCCAAGTATACAAAAATTACGAATCTCCAGAAATCTCAGCAAACATTTTTTCACCCTAACTGGATGATACTTTCAGTTAATGATCAGTACACTAAGCCCACTTGGTTCCCCAAATTTCGTTCTTCTATGTTGAAGCGTTTGTTTCCAGCAACAGTTTGAATTTTGGCATTTCACACTGTTTTCTCCTATATTGATAGATGTATTTGGAACTCTAAATCCAACACGGTTTGTGCTAGCTCCTTGAAACTTGACACAGTAAAGTAGTTTCCAGTTCTATCTTTAAGTTTTGTTTCCTCTTGATGTAGCCCTAAGCAGTGACCTGCAAGAAACACTTTCATTGAAATGGGTTGCCAATCATACAAAAATTACGAATCTCCAGAAATCTCAAAAAGATTTTTTCACCCAAACTGGATGATACTTTCAGGTAATGATCAGTACACTAAGCTCACTTTGTTCCCCAAATTTCATTGTTCCATGTTGAAGCGTTCGTTTCAAGCAACAGTTTGAAATTTGGCGTTTTACACTGTTCTCCTATATTGATAGATGTATTTGGAACTCTAAATCCAACAAGGTTTGTGCTAGCTTCGTGAAACTTGACACAATAAAGTAGTTTCAAGTTCTATCTCTATGTTTTGTTTCCTCTTGATGTAGCCCTAAGCAGTGACTGCAGAGAAACACTTTCATTGAAAGGGGTTGCCAATCTTCCAAAAATTAGGAATCTCCAGAAATCTCAGCAAATATTTTCCCCCATACTGGATGATACTTTCAGGTAATCATCAGTACACTAAGCCCACTTGCTTGCCCAAATTTCTTTCTTCTATGTTGAAGCGTTCGTTTCCAGCAACAGTTTGAATTTTTGCGTTTCACACTGTTTTCTCCTATATTGATAGATGTATTTGGAACTCTAAATCCAACACGGTTTGTGCTAGCTTCTTGAAACTGACACAATAAAGTAGTTTCAAGTTCTATCTCTATGTTTTATATCTCTTGATGTAGACCTAAGTAGTGACTGGCGAGAAACACTTTCATTGAAAGCAGTTGCCAAGTATACAAAAATTATGAATCTCCAGAAATCTCAGCAAATATTTTTTCAACAAAACTGAATGATACTTTCAGGTAATGATCAGTACACTAAGCCCACTTGTTTCCCCAAATTTCGTTCTTCTATGTTGAAGCGTTCGTTTCCAGCAACAGTTTGAATTTTGTCGTTTCACACTGTTTTCTCCTATATTGATAGATGTATTTGGAACTCTAAATCCAAAACGGTTTGTGCTAGCTTCATGTACTTGACACAATAAAGTATTTTCAAGTTCTCTCTCTATGTTTTGTTTCCTCTTGATGTAGCCCTAAGCAGTGACTGCAGAGAAACACTTTCATTGAAAGGGGTTGCCAAGTTTCCATAAATCACGAATCTCCAGAAATCTCAGCAAACATTTTTTCACCCAAACTGGATGATACTTTCAGGTAATCATCAGTACACTAAGTTCACTTGGTTCCCCAAATTTCGTTCATCGATGTTGAAGCGTTAGTTTCAGCAACAGTTTGAATTTTGGCGTTTCACACTGTTTTCTCCTATATTGATAGATGTATTTGGAACTCTAAATCCAACACGGTTTCTGCTAGCTTCTTGAAACTTGACACAGTAAAGTAGTATCCAGTTCTATCTTTAAGTTTTGTTTCCTCTTGATGTAGCCCTAAGCAATGACCTGCAAGAAACACTTTCATTGAAAGGGGTTGCCAATCATACAAAAATTACGAATCTCCAGAAATCTCAGCAAATATTTTTTCACCCAAACTGGATGATACTTTCAGGTAATGATCAGTACACCAAGCCCACTTGGTTCCCCAAATTTCATTCTTCTATGTTGAAGCGTTCGTTTCCAGCAACAGTTTGAATTTTGGCGTTTCACACTGTTTTCTCCTATATTGATAGATGTATTTGGAACTCTAAATCCAACACGGTTTGTGCTAGCTTCTTGAAACTTGACATAGTAAAGTAGTTTCAAGTTCTATCTCTATGTTTTGTTTCCTCTTGATGTAGCCCTAAGCAGTGACTGGCGAGTAACACTTTAATTGAAAGGGGTTGCCAAGTATACAAAAATTACGAATCTCCAGAAATCTCAGCAAATATTTTTTCACCCAAACTGGATGATACTTTCAGGTAATGATCAGTACACTAAGCCCACTTGGTTCCCCAAATTTCGTTCTTCTATGTTCAAGCGTTCGTTTCCAGCAACAGTTTGAATTTTGGCGTTTCACACTGTTTTCTCCTATATTGATAGATGTATTTGGAACTCTAAATCCAAAAAGGTTTCTGCTAACTTTTTGAATCTTGACACAGTAAAGTAGTATCGAGTTCTATCTTTATGTTTTCTTTCCTCTTGATGTAGCCCTAAGCAGTGACATGCAAGAAACACTTTCATTGAAAGTGGTTGCCAAGCATACAAAAATTACGAATCTCCAGAAATCTCAGCAAATATTTTTTCACCCAAACTGGATGATAGTTTCAGGTAATGATCAGTACACTAAGCCCACTTGGTTGCCCAAATTTCGTTCTTCTATGTTGAAGCGTTCGTTTCCAGCAACAGTTTGAATTTTGGCATTTCACATTGTTTTCTCCTATATTGATAGATGTATTTGGAACTCTAAATCCAACACGGTTTCTGCTAGCTTCTTGAAACTTGACACAGTAAAGTTGTATCCAGTTCTATCTTTAAGTTTTGTTTCCTCTTCATGTAGCCCTAAGCAGTGACCTGCAAGACACACTTTCATTGAAAGGGGTTGCCAATCATACAAAAAATAGAAATCTCCAGAAATCTCAGCAAATATTTTTTCACCCAAACTGGATGATACTTTCAGGTAATTATCAGTACACTAAGCCCACTTGGTTCCCCAAATTTGATTTTTCTATGTTGAAGCGTTCGTTTCCAGCAACAGTTTGAATTTTGGCGTTTCACACTGTTTTCTCCTATATTGATAGATGTATTTGGAACTCTAAATCCAACACGGTTTGTGTTAGCTTCTTGAAACTTGACACAGTAAAGTAGTTTCAAGTTCTATCTCTATGTTTTGTTTCCTCTTGATGTAGCCCTAAGCAGTGACTGGCGAGTAACACTTTCATTGAAAGGGGTTGCCAAGTATACAAAAATTACGAATCTCCAGAAATCTCAGCAAACATTTTTTCACCCTAACTGGATGATACTTTCAGGTAATGATCAGTACACTAAGCCCACTTGGTTCCCCAAATTTCTTACTTCTATGTTGAAGCGTTCCTTTCCAGCAACAGTGTGACTTTTGGCGCTTCACACTGTTTTCTCCTATATTGATAGATGTATTTGGAACTCTAAATCCAACACGGTTTGTGCTAGCTTCTTGAAACTTGACACAGTAAAGTAGTTTCAAGTTCTATCTCTATGTTTTGTTTCCTCTTGATGTAGACCTAAGCAGTGACTGGCGAGTAACACTTTCATTGAAAGGGGTTGCCAAGCATACAAAAATTACGAATCTCCAGAAATCTCAGCAAACATTTTTTCACCCTAACTGGATGATACTTTCAGGTAATGATCAGTACACTAAGCCCACTTGATTCCCCAAATTTCGTTCTTCTATGTTGAATTGTTCGTTTCCAGCAACAGTTTGAATTTTGGCGTTTCACACTGTTTTCTCCTATATAGATAGATGTATTTGGAACTCTAAATCCAACACGGTTTGTGCTAGCTTGTTGAAACTTGACACAATAAAGTAGTTTCAAGTTCTCTCTCTATGTTTGGTTTCCTCTTGATTTAGCCCTAAGCAGTGACTGGCGAGAAACACTTTCATTGAAAGGGGTTGCCAAGTATACAAAAATTACGAATCTCCAGAAATCTCAGCAAATATTTTTTCACCCAATCTGGATGATACTTTCAGGTAATGAACAGTACACTAAGCCCACTTGGTTCCCCAAATTTCGTTCTTTGATGTTGAAGCATTCGTTTCAGCAACAGTTTGAATTTTGGCGTTTCACACTGTTTTCTCCTATATTGATAGATGTATTTGGAACTCTAAATCCAACACGGTTTGTGCTAGCTTCTTGAAACTTGACACAGTAAAGTAGTTTCCAGTTCTATCTTTAAGTTTTGTTTCCTCTTGATGTAGCCCTAAGCAGTGACCTGCAAGAAACACTTTCATTGAAAGGGGTTGCCAAGCATACAAAAATTACGAATCTCCAGAAATCACAGCAAACATTTTTTCACCCAAAATGGATGATACTTTCAGGTAATGATCAGTACACTAAGCCCACTTGGTTCCCCAAATTTCATTCTTCTATGTTGAAGCGTTCGTTTCCAGCAACAGTTTGAATTTTGGCGTTTCACACTGTTTTCTCCTATATTGATAGATGTATTTGGAACTCTAAATCCAACACGGTTTGTGCTAGCTTCGTGAAACTTGACACAATAAAGTAGTTTCAAGTTCTCTCTCTATGTTTTGTTTCCTCTTGACGTAGCCCTAAGCAGTGACTGGTGAGAAACACTTTCATTGAAAGGGGTTGCCAAGTTTCCATAAATTACGAATCTCCATAAATCTCAGCAAATATTTTTTCACCCAAACTGGATGATACTTTCAGGTAATGATCAGTACACTAAGCCCACTTGGTTCCCCAAATTTTGTTTTTCGATGTTGAAGCGTTCGTTTCAGCAACAGTTTGAATTTTGGAGTTTCACAATGTTTTCTCCTATATTGATAGATGTATTTGGAACTCTAAATCCAACACGGTTTCTGCTAGCTTCTTGAAACTTGACACAGTAAAGTAGTTTCCAGTTCTATCTTTAAGTTTTGATTCCTCTTGATGTAGCCCTAAGCAGTGACCTGCAAGAAACACTTTCATTGAAAGGGGTTGCCAAGCATACAAAAATTACGAATCTCCAGAAATCTCAGCAAATATTTTTTCACCAAACTGGATGATACTCTCATGTAATGATCAGTACACTAAGCCCACTTGGTTCCCCAAATTTCAGTATTCTATGTTGAAGCGTTCGTTTCCAGTAACACTTTGAATTTTGGCGTTTAACACTGTTTTCTCCTATATTGATAGATGTATTTGGAACTCTAAAACCAACACGGTTTGTGCTAGCTTCTTGAAACTTGAAAAAATAAAGTAGTTTCAAATTTTATCTCTATTTTTTTTTCCTCTTGATTTAGCCCTAAGCAGTGACTGGCGAGTAACACACTCATTTAAAGGGGTTGCCAAGTATACAAAAATTACGAATCTCCAGAGATCTCAGCAAACATTTTTTCACCCTAACTGGATGATACTTTCAGGTAATGATCAGTACACTAAGCCCACTTGGTTCCCCAAATTTCGTTCTTCTATGTTGAAGCGTTCGTTTCCAGCAACAGTTTGAATTTTGTCGTTTCACACTGTTTTCTGCTATATTGATAGATGTATTTGGAACTCTAAATCCAACACGGTTTGTGCTAGCTTCTTGAAACTTGACACAGTAAAGTAGTTTCCAGTTCCATATTTATGTTTTGTTTCCTCTTGATGTAGCCCTAAGCAGTGACCTACAAGAAACACTTTCATTGAAAGGGGTTGCCAAGCATACAAAAATTACGAATCTCCAGAAATCTCAGCAAATATTTTTTCACCCAAACTGGATGATACTTTCAGGTAATGAACAGCACACTACGCCCACTTGGTTCCCCAAATTTCGTTCTTCTATGTTGAAGTGTTCGTTTCCAGCAACAGTTTGAATTTTCGCGTTTCACACTGTTTTCTCCTATATTGATAGATGTATTTGGAACTCTAAATCCAACACGGTTTGTGCTAGCTTCGTGAAACTTGACACAATAAAGTAGTGTCAAGTTCTATCTCTACGTTTTGTTCCTCTTGATGTAGCCCTATTCAGTGACTGCAGAGAAACAGTTTCATTGAAAGGGGTTGCCAAGCTTCCATAAATTAAGAACCTCCAGAAATCACAGCAAACATTTTTTCACCCAAACTCGATGATACTTTCAGGTAATGATCAGTACACTAAACCCACTTGTTTCCCCAAATTTCATTTTCTATGTTGAAGCGTTCGTTTCCAGTAACACTTTGAATTTTTGCGTTTCACACTGTTTTCTCCTATATTGATAGATGTATTTGGAACTCTAAATCCAACACGGTTTGTGCTAGCTTCTTGAAACTTGACACAATAAAGTAGTTTCAAGTTCTCTCTCGATGTTTTGTTTCCTCTTGATGTAGCCCTAAGCAGTGACTGGCGAGTAACACTTTCATTGAAAGGGGTTGCCAAGCTTCCATAAATTACGAATCTCCAGAAATCTCAACAAACATTTTTTCACCCAAACTGGATGATACTTTCAGGTAATCATCAGTACACTAAGCCCACTTGGTTCCCCAAATTTCGTTCTTCGATGTTGAAGCGTTCGTTTCCAGCAAAAGTTTGAATTTTGGCGTTTCACACTGTTTTCTCCTATATTGATAGATGTATTTGGAACTCTAAATCCAACACGGTTTCTGCTAGCTTCTTGAAACTTGACACAGTAAAGTAGTTTCCAGTTCTATCTTTAAGTTTTGTTTCCTCTTGATGTAGCCCTAAGCAGTGACCTGAAAGAAACACTTTCATTGAAAGGGGTTGCCAAGCATACAAAAATTACGAATCTCCAGAAATCACAGCAAACATTTTTTCACCCAAACTGGATGATACTTTCAGGTAATCATCAGTACACTAAGCCCACTTGGTTCCCCAAATTTCATTCTTCTATGTTGAAGCGTTCATTTCCAGCAACAGTTTGAATTTTGGCGTTTCACACTGTTTTCTCATATATTGATAGATGTATTTGGAACTCTAAATCCAACACGGTTTGTGCTAGCTTCGTGAAACTTGACACAATAAAGTAGTTTCAAGTTCTCTCTCTATGTTTTGTTTCCTCTTGATGTAGCCCTAAGCAGTGACTGCAGAGAAACACTTTCATTGAAAGGGGTTGCCAAGTTTCCATAAATTACGAATCTCCATAAATCTCAGCAAATATTTTTTCACGCAAACTGGATGATACTTTCAGGTAATGATCAGTACACTAAGCCCACTTGGTTCCCCAAATTTTGTTTTTCGATGTTGAAGCATTCGTTTCAGCAACAGTTTGAATTTTGGAGTTTCACAATGTTTTCTCCTATATTGATAGATGTATTTGGAACTCTAAATCCAACACGGTTTCTGCTAGCTTGTTGAAACTTGACACAGTAAAGTAGTTTCCAGTTCTATCTTTAAGTTTTGTTTCCTCTTGATGTAGCCCTAAGCAGTGACCTGCAAGAAACACTTTCATTGAAAGGGGTTGCCAAGCATACAAAAATTACGAATCTCCAGAAATCTTAGCAGATATTTTTTCACCCAAACTGGATGATACTCTCAGGTAATGATCAGTACACTAAGCCCACTTGGTTCCCCAAATTTTAGTATTCTATGTTGAAGCGTTCGTTTCCAGTAACACTTTGAATTTTGGCGTTCAACACTGTTTTCTCCTATATTGATATATGTATTTGGAACTCTAAAACCAACACGGTTTGTGCTAGCTTCTTGAAACTTGAAAAAATAAAGTAGTTTCAAATTTTATCTCTATGTTTTGTTTCCTCTTGATGTAGCCCTAAGCAGTGACTGGCGAGTAACACACTCATTTAAAGGGGTTGCCAAGTATACAAAAATTACGAATCTCCAGAAATCTCAGCAAACATTTTTTCACCCTAACTGGATGATACTTTCAGGTAATGATCAGTACACTAAGCCCACTTGGTTCCCCAAATTTCGTTCTTCTATGTTGAAGCGTTCGTTTCCAGCAACAGTTTGAATTTTGTCGTTTCACACTGTTTTCTGCTATATTGATAGATGTATTTGGAACTCTAAATCCAACACGGTTTGTGCTAGCTTCGTGAAACTTGACACAATAAAGTAGTGTCAAGTTCTATCTCTACGTTTTGTTCCTCTTGATGTAGCCCTATGCAGTGACTGCAGAGAAACAGTTTCATTGAAAGGGGTTGCCAAGCTTCCATAAAATAAGAAACTCCAGAAATCACAGCAAACATTTTTTCACCCAAACTCGATGATACTTTCAGGTAATGATCAGTACACTAAACCCACTTGTTTCCCCAATTTTCATTTTGTATGTTGAAGCGTTCGTTTCCAGTAACACTTTGAATTTTTGCGTTTCACACTGTTTTCTCCTATATTGATAGATGTATTTGGAACTCTAAATCCAACACGGTTTGTGCTAGCTTCTTGAAACTTGACACAATAAAGTAGTTTCAAGTTCTCTCTCGATGTTTTGTTTCCTCTTGATGTAGCCCTAAGCAGTGCCTGGCGAGTAACACTTTCATTGAAAGGGGTTGCCAAGCTTCCATAAATTACGAATCTCCAGAAATCTCAACAACCATTTTTTCACCCAAACTGGATGATACTTTCAGGTAATCATCAGTACACTAAGCCCACTTGGTTCCCCAAATTTCGTTCTTCGATGTTGAAGCGTTCGTTTCCAGCAAAAGTTTGAATTTTGGCGTTTCACACTGTTTTCGCCTATATTGATAGATGTATTTGGAACTCTAAATCCAACACGGTTTCTGCTAGCTTCTTGAAACTTGACACAGTAAAGTAGTTTCCAGTTCTATCTTTAAGTTTTGTTTCCTCTTGATGTAGCCCTAAGCAGTGACCTGCAAGAAACACTTTCATTGAAAGGGGTTGCCAAGTATAAAAAAATTACGAATCTCCAGAAATCTCAGCAAACATTTTTTCACCCAAACTGGATGATACTTTCCGGTAATGATCAGTACACTAAGCCCACTTGGTTCCCCAAATTTCATTCTTCTATGTTGAAGCGTTCGTTTCCAGCAAAAGTTTGAATTTTGGCGTTTCACACTGTTTTCTCCTATATTGATAGATGTATTTGGAACTCTAAGTCCAACACGGTTTGCGCTACTTTCGTGAAACTTGACACAGTAATGTAGTTTCAAGTTCTATCTCTATGTTTTGTTTCCTCTTGATGTAGCCCTAAGCAGTGACTGGAGAGAAACACTTTCATTGAAAGGGGTTCCCAAGTATACAAAAATTACGAATCTCCAGAAATCTCAGCAAACATTTTTTCACCGTAACTGGATGATACTTTCAGGTAATGATCAGCACACAACGCCCACTTGGTTCCCCAAATTTCGTTCTTCTATGTTCAAGTGTTCGTTTCCAGCAACAGTTTGAATTTTCGCGTTTCACACTGTTTTCTCCTATATTGATAGATGTATTTGGAACTCTAAATCCAACACGGTTTGTGCTAGCTTCGTGAAACTTGACACAATAAAGTAGTGTCAAGTTCTATCTCTACGTTTTGTTCCTCTTGATGTAGCCCTATGCAGTGACTGCAGAGAAACAGTTTCATTGAAAGGGGTTGCCAAGCTTCCATAAATTAAGAACCTCCAGAAATCACAGCAAACATTTTTTCACCCAAACTCGATGATACTTTCAGGTAATGATCAGTACACTAAACCCACTTGTTTCCCCAAATTTCATTTTCTATGTTGAAGCGTTCGTTTCCAGTAACACTTTGAATTTTTGCGTTTCACACTGTTTTCTCCTATATTGATAGATGTATTTGGAACTCTAAATCCAACACGGTTTGTGCTAGCTTCTTGAAACTTGACACAATAAAGTAGTTTCAAGTTCTCTCTCGATGTTTTGTTTCCTCTTGATGTAGCCCTAAGCAGTGACTGGCGAGTAACACTTTCATTGAAAGGGGTTGCCAAGCTTCCATAAATAAGAATCTCCAGAAATCTCAACAAACATTTTTTCACCCAAACTGGATGATACTTTCAGGTAATCATCAGTACACTAAGCCCACTTGGTTCCCCAAATTTCGTTCTTCGATGTTGAAGCGTTCGTTTCCAGCAAAAGTTTGAATTTTGGCGTTTCACACTGTTTTCACATATATTGATAGATGTATTTGGAAGTCTAAATCCAACACGGTTTCTGCTAGCTTCTTGAAACTTGACACAGTAAAGTAGTTTCCAGTTCTATCTTTAAGTTTTGTTTCCTCTTGATGTAGCCCTAAGCAGTGACCTGAAAGAAACACTTTCATTGAAAGGGGTTGCCAAGTATACAAAAATTACGAATCTCCAGAAATCTCAGCAAACATTTTTTCACCCAAACTGGATGATACTTTCCGGTAATGATCAGTACACTAAGCCCACTTGGTTCCCCAAATTTCATTCTTCTATGTTGAAGCGTTCGTTTCCAGCAAAAGTTTGAATTTTGGCGTTTCACACTGTTTTCTCCTATATTGATAGATGTATTTGGAACTCTAAGTCCAACACGGTTTGCGCTACTTTCGTGAAACTTGACACAGTAAAGTAGTTTCAAGTTCTATCTCTATATTTTGTTTCCTCTTGATGTAGCCCTAAGCAGTGACTGGAGAGAAACACTTTCATTGAAAGGGGTTCCCAAGTATACAAAAATTACGAATCTCCAGAAATCTCAGCAAACATTTTTTCACCGTAACTGGATGATACTTTCAGGTAATGATCAGTACACTAAGCCCACTTGGTTCCCCAAATTTTATTCTCCTATGTTAAAGCGTTCGTTTCCAGCAACAGTTTGAATTTTGGTGTTTCACACTGTTTTCTCCTATATTGATATATGTATTTGGAACTCTAAATCCAACACGGTTTGTGCTAGCTTCTTGAAACTTGACACAATAAAGTAGTTTCATGTTCTATCTCTACGTTTTGTTTCCTCTTGATGTAGCCGTAAGCAGTGACTGCAGAGAAACTGTTTCATTGAAAGGGGTTGCCAAGCTTCCATAAATTACGAATCTCCAGAAATCTCAGCAAACATTTTTTCACCCAAACTGGATGATACTTTCCGGTAATCATCAGTACACTAAGCCCACTTGGTTCCCCAAATTTCGTTCTTCGATGTTGAAGCGTTCGTTTCCAGTAACACTTTGAATTTTGGCGTTTCACACTGTTTTCTCCTATATTGATAGATGTATTTGGAACTCTAAATCCAACACGGTTTGTGCTATCTTCTTGAAACTTGACACAATAAAGTAGTTTCAAGTTCTATCTCTATGTTTTGTTTCCTCTTGATGTAGCCCTAAGCAGTGACTGGCGAGAAACACTTTCATTGAAAGGGGTTTCCAAGTATACAAAAATTACGAATCTCCAGAAATCTCAGCAATATTTTTTTCAAACAAACTGAATGATACTTTCAGGTAATGATAAGTACACTAAGCCCACTTGGTTCCCCAAATTTCATTCTTCTATGTTGCAGCCTTAGTTTCCAGTTACACTTTGAATTTTGGCATTTCACACTGTTTTTTCCTATATTGATAGATGTATTTCAACTCTAAATCCAACACGGTTTGTGCTAGCTTCTTCAAACTTGACACAATAAAGTAGTTTCAAGTTCTCTCTCGATGTTTTGTTTCCTCTTGATGTAGCCCTAAGCAGTTACTGGCGAGAAACACTTTCATTGAAAGCGTTGCTAAGTATACAAAAATTACGAATCTCCAGAAATCTCAGCAAACATTTTTTCATCCAAAATGGATGATACTTTCAGGTAATGTACAGTACACAAAGCCCACTTGGCTCTCCAAATTTCATTCTTCTACGTTGAATCATACGTTTCCAGCAACAGTTTGAATTTTGGCGTTTCACACTGTTTTCTCCTATATTGATAGATGTATTTGGAACTCTAAATCCAACATGGTTTGTGCTAGCTTCGTGAAACTTGACACAATAAAGTAGTTTCAAGTTCTATCTCTATGTGTTGTTTCCTCTTGATATAGCCCTAAGCAGTGACTGGAGAGAAACACTTTCATTGAAAGGGGTTGCCAAGCTTCCAAAAATTACGAATCTCCAGAAATCTCAGAAAACATTTTTTCACCCAAACTGGATAATACTTTCAGGTAATGATCACTACACTACGCCCACTTGGTTCCCCAAATTTCGTTCTTCTATGTTGAAGCGTTCGTTTCCAGCAACACTTTGAATTTTGGCGTTTCACACTGTTTTCTCCTATATTGATAGATGTATTTGGAACTCTAAATCCAACACGGTTTGTGCTAGCTTCTTGAAACTTGACACAATAAAGTAGTTTCAAGTTCTCTCTCTATGTTTTGTTTCCTCTTGATTTAGCCCTAATCAGTGACTGGCGAGAAACACTTTCATTGAAAGGGGTTGCCAAGTATATAGAAATTACGAATCTCCAGAAATCTCAGCAAATATTTTTTCACCCAAACTGGATGATACTTTCAGGTAATGATCAGTACACTAAGCCCACTTGGTTCCCCAAATTTTCTTCTTCTATGTTGAAGAGTACGTTTCCAGCAACAGTTTGAATTATGGCGTTTTATACTGTTTTCTCCTATATTGATAGATGTATTTGGAACTCTAAATCCAACACGGTTTGTGCTAGGTTCGTGAAACTTGAAACAATAAAGTAGTTTCAAGTTCTATCTCTATGTTTTGTTTCCTCTTGATGTAGCCCTAAGCAGTGACTGGCGAGAAACACTTTCATTGAAAGGGGTTGCCAGTCTTCCAAAAATTACGAATCTCCAGAATTCTCAGCAAACCTTTTTTCCCCAAAACTGGATGATACTTTCAGGTAATGATCAGTGCACTAAGCCAACTTGGTCCCCAAATTTCATTTTTCTATCTTGAAGCATTCGTTTCCAGTAACACTTTGAATTTTGGCGTTTCACACTGTTTTCTCCTATATTGATAGATGTATTTGGAACTCTGAATCCAACACGGTTTGTGCTAGCTTCTTGAAACTTGACACAGTAAAGTAGTTTCCAGTTCTATCTTTATGTTTTGTTTCCTCTTGATGTAGCCCTAAGCAGTGACCTGCAAGCAACACTTTCATTGAAAGGGGTTGCCAAGCTTCCGAAAATTACAAATCTCCAGAAATCTCAGCAAACATTTTTTCACCCAAACTGGATGATACTTTCAGGTAATGATCAGTACACTAAGCCCACTTGGTTCCCCAAATTTCGTTCTTCAATGTTGAAGCGTTCGTTTGCAGCAACAGTTTGAATTTTAGCGTTTCACACTGTTTTCTCCTATATTTTAGATGTATTTGGAACTCTAAATCCAACACGGTTTGTGCTAGCTTCTTCAAACTTGACACAATAAAGTAGTTTCAAGTTCTTTCTCTATGTTTTGTTTCCTCTTGATGTAGCCCTAAGCAGGGACTGGAGAGAAACACTTTCATTGAAAGGGGTTGCCAAGCTTCCAAATATTACGAATCTCTAGAAATCTAAGCAAATATTTTTACACCCAAACTGGATGATACTTTCAGGTAATGATCAGTACACTAAGACCACTTGGTTCCCCAAGTTTTGTTCTTCTATGTTGAAGCGTTCGTTTCCAGCAACAGTTTGAATTTTGGCGTTTCACACTGTTTTCTCCAATATTGATAGATGTATTTGGAACTCTAAATCCAACACGGTTTGTGCTAGCTTCTTGAAACTTGACACAATAAAGTAGTTTCAAGTTATCTCTCTATGTTTTGTTTCGTCTTGGTGTAGCCCTAAGCAGTGACTGGCAAGAAACACTTTCATTGAAAGGGGTTGCCAAGTATACAAAAATTACGAATCTCCATAAATCTCAACAAATATTTTTTCACCCAAACTGGATGATACTTTCAGTTAATCATCAGTACACTAAGCCCACTTGGTTCCCCAAATTTCGTTCTTCTATGTTGAATCGTTCGTTTCCAGCAACAGTTTGAATTTTGGCGTTTCACACTGTTTTCTCCAATATTGATAGATGTATTTGGAACTCTAAATCCAACACGGTTTGTGCTAGCTTCTTGAAACTTGACACAATAAAGTAGTTTCAAGTTATCTCTCTATGTTTTGTTTCCTCTTGGTGTAGCCCTATGCAGTGACTGGCAAGAAACACTTTCACTGAAAGGAGTTGCCAAGTATACAAATATTACGAATCTCCAGAAATCTCAGCAAATATTTTTTTCAAACAAACTGAATGATACTTTCAGGTAATGATCAGTACACTACGCCCAATTCGTTCCCCAAATTTCGTTCTTCTATGTTGCAGCGTTAGTTTCCAGTAACACTTGAATTTTGGCATTTCACACAGTTTTTTCCTATGTTGATAGATGTATTTCAACTCTAAATCCAACCCGTTTTGTGCTAGCTTCTTGAAACTTGACACAATAAAGGAGTTTCAAGTTCTATCTCTATGTTTTGTTTCCTCTTGATTTAGCCTTAAGCAGTGACCTGCAAAAAACACTTTCATTGAAAGGGGTTTTCAAGCATCCAAAAATTACGAATCTCCAGAAATCTCAGCAAATATTTTTTCACCCAAACTGGATGATACTTTCAGGTAATGATCAGTACACTAAGCCCACTTGGTTCCCCAAATTGCATTCTTCTATGTTGAAGCGTTCGTTTCCAGTAACACTTTGAATTTTGGCGTTTCACACTGTTTTCTCCTATATTGATAGATGTATTTAGAACTGTAAATCCAACATGGTTTGCGCTATCTTCGTGAAACTTAACACAATAAAGTAGTTTAAAGTTCTATCTCTGTGTTATGTTTCCTCTTGATGTAGCCCTAAGCAGTGACTGGAGAGAGAAACACTTTCATTGAAAGGGGCTGCCAAGCTACCAAAAATTAAGAATCTCCAGAAATCTCAGCAAACATTATTTCACCCAAACTGGATGATAATTTCAGGTAATGATTAGTACACTAAGCCAACTTGGTTCCCCAAATTTCGTTCTTCTATGTTGAAGCGTTCGTTTCCAGTAACACTTTGAATTTTGGCATTTCACACTGTTTTCTCCTATATTGATAGATGTGTTTGGAACTCTAAATCCAACACGGTTTGTGCTAGCTTCTTGAAACTTGACACAATAAAGTAGTTTCAAGTTCTCTCTCCATGTTTTGTTTCCTCTTGATGTAGCCCTAAGCAGTGACTGGAGAGTAACACTTTCATTGAAAGGGCTTGCCAAGTATACAAAAATTACGAATCTCAAGAAATCTCAGCAAATATTTTTTCACCCAAACTGGATGATACTTTCAGGTAATGATCAGTACACTAAGCCCACTTGGTTCCCCAAATTTCGTTCTTCGATGTTGAAGTGTTCGTTTCCAGTAACACTTTGAATTTTGGCGTTTCACACTGTTTTCTCCTATATTGATAGATGTATTTGGAACTCTAAATCCAACACGGTTTGTGCTAGGTTCTTGAAATTTGACACAGTAAAGTAGTTTCCAGGTCTATCTTTATGTTTTGTTTCCTCTTGATGTAGCCCTAAGCAGTGACCTGCAAAAAACACTTTCATTGAAAAAGGTTGCCAAGTATACAAAAATTACGAATCTCAAGAAATCTCAGCAAATATTTTTTCACCCAAACTGGATGATACTTTCAGGTAATGATCAGTACACTAAGCCCACTTGGTTCCCCAAATTTCGTTCTTCTATGTTGAAGTGTTCGTTTCCAGTAACACTTTGAATTTTGGCGTTTCACACTGTTTTCTCCTATATTGATAGATGTATTTGGAACTCTAAATCCAACACGGTTTGTGCTAGCTTCTTGAAATTTGACACAGTAAAGTAGTTTCCAGGTCTATCTTTATGTTTTGTTTCCTCTTGATGTAGCCCTAAGCAGTGACCTGCAAAAAACACTTTCATTGAAAGGGGTTTTCAAGCTTCCAAAAATTACGAATCTCCAGAAATCTCAGCAAATATTTTTTCACCCAAACTGGATGATACTTTCAGGTAATGATCAGTACACTAAGCCCACTTGGTTTCCCAAATGTCATTCTTCTATTTTGAAGCGTTCGTTTCCAGTAACACTTTGAATTTTGGTGTTTCACACAGTTTTCTCCTATATTGATAGATGTATTTGGAACTCTAAATCCAACACGGTTTGCGCTAGCTTCGTTAAACTTGACACAATAAAGCAGTTTCACGTTCTATCACTATGTTTTGTTTCCTCTTGATGTAGCCCTAAGCAGTGACCTGCAAAAAACACTTTCATTGAAAGGGGTTCCCAAGCATACAAAAATTACGAATCTCCAGAAATCTCAGCAAATATTTTTTCACCCAAACTGGATGACACTTTCAAGTAATTATCAGTACACTAGCCCACTTGGTTCCCCAAATTTCGTTCTTCTATGTCGAAGCGTTTGTTTCCAGCAACAGTTTGAATTTTGGTGTTTCACACTGCTTTCTCCTATATTGATAGATGTATTTGGAACTCTAAATCCAACACGGTTTGTGCTAGCTTCGTGAAACTTGACACAATAAAGTAGTTTCTTTTTCTCTCTCTATGTTTTGTTTCCTCTCGATGTAGCCCTAAGCAGTGACTGGCGAGAAACACTTTCATTGAAAGGGGTTGCCAAGCATACAAAAATTACGAATCTCCAGAAATCTCAGCAAACATTTTTTCACCCAAACTGGATGATACTTTCACGTAATGATCAGTATACTAAGCCGAATTGGTTCCCCAAATTTCATTCTTCTATGTTGAAGCGTTCATTTCCAGTAACACTTTGAATTTGGGCATTTCACACTGTTTTCTCCTATATGGATAGATGTATTTGAAACTCTAAATCCAACACGGTTTGTGCTAGCTTCTTGAAACTTGACACAATAAAGTAGTTTCAAGTTCCCTCTATATGTTTTGTTTCCTCTTGATGTAGCCCAAGCAATGACTGGCGAGAAACACTTTCATTGAAAGGGGTTGCCAAGTATACAAAAATTACGAATCTCCAGAAATCTCAGCAAATATTTTTTCACCCAAACTGGATGATACTTTCAGGTAATGATCAGTACACTAAGCCCACTTGGTTCCCCGAATTTTGTTCTTCTATGTTGAAGCGTTCGTTTCCAGCAACACTTTGAATTTTGGCGTTTCACACTGTTTTCTCCTATACTGATAGATGCATTTGGAACTCTGAATCCAACACGGTTTTTGCTATCTTCTTGAACCTTGACACAGTAAAGTAGTTTCCAGTTCTATCTTTACATTTTGTTTCCTCTTGATGTAGCCCTAAGCAGTGTCCTGCAAGAAACACTTATATTGAAAGGGTTGCCAAGTTTCCAAAAATTACGAATATCCAGAAATCTCAAGAAATATATTTTCACCCAAACTGGATGATACTTTCAGGTAATGATCAGTACACTAAGCCCACTTGGTTCCCCAAATTTCGTTCTTCTATGTTGAAGCATTCGTTTCCACTAACACTTTGAATTTTGGTGTTTCACACAGTTTTCTCCTATATTGATAGATGTATGTGGAACTCTAAATCCAACACGGTTTGCGCTAGCTTCGTTAACCTTGACACAATAAAGCAGTTTCACGTTCTATCACTATGTTTTGTTTCCTCTTGATTTAGCCCTAAGCAGTGACCTGCAAAAAACACTTTCATTGAAAGGGGTTCCCAAGCATACAAAAATTACGAATCTCCAGAAATCTCAGCAAATATTTTTTCACCCAAACTGGATGACACTTTCAAGTAATTATCAGTACACTAGCCCACTTGGTTCCCCAAATTTCGTTCTTCTATGTCGAAGCGTTTGTTTCCAGCAACAGTTTGAATTTTGGCGTTTCACACTGCTTTCTCCTATATTGATAGATGTATTTGGAACTCTAAATCCAACACGGTTTGTGCTAGCTTCTTGAAACTTGACACAATAAAGTAGTTTCTTTTTCTCTCTCTATGTTTTGTTTCCTCTTGATGTAGCCCTAAGCAGTGACTGGCGAGAAACACTTTCATTGAAAGGGGTTGCCAAGCATACAAAAATTATGAATCTCCAGAAATCTCAGCAAACATTTTTTCACCCAAACTGGATGATACTTTCACGTAATGATCAGTACACTAAGCCGAATTGGTTCCCCAAATTTCATTCTTCTATGTTGAAGCGTTCGTTTCCAGCAACACTTTGAATTTTGGCGTTTCACACTGTTTTCTCCTATATTGATAGATGTATTTGGAACTCTAAATCCAACACGGTTAGTGCTAGGTTCTTGAAACTTGACACAGTAAAGTAGTTTCCCGTTCTATCTTTAGTTTTTTTTTCCTCTTGATGTAGCCCTAAGCAGTGACCTGCAAGAAACACTTTCATTGAAAGCGGTTTTCAAGCTTCCAAATATTATGAATCTCCAGAAATCACAGCAAACATTTTTTCACCCAAACTGGATGATACTTTCAGGTAATGATCAGTACACGAAGCCCACTTGGTTCCCCAAATTACGTTCTTCTATGTTGAAGCGCTCGTTTCCAGCAACAGTTTGAATTTTGGCTTTTCACAATGTTTTCTCCTATATTGATAGATGTATTTGGAACTCTAAATCCAACACGGTTTGTGCTTGCTTCTTGAAACTTGACACAATAAAGTAGTTTCAAGTTCTCTCTCTATGTTTTGTTTCCTCTGGATGTAGCCCTAAGCAGTGACTGGCGAGAAACACTTTCATTGAAAGGGGTTGCCAAGTATACAAAATACGAATCTCCAGAAATCTCAGCAAATATTTTTTCACCCAAACTGGATGATACTTTCAGGTAATGATCAGTACACTAAGCCCACTTGGTTCCCCGAATTTTGTTCTTCTATGTTGAAGCCTTCGTTTCCAGTAACACTTTGAATTTTGGTATTTCACACTGTTTTCTCCTATATTGATAGATGTATTTGGAACTCTAAATCCAACACGGTTTGTGCTAGCTTCTTGAAACTTGACACAATAAAGTAGTTTCTTTTTCTCTCTCTATGTTTTGTTTCCTCTTGATGTAGCCCTAAGCAGTGACTGGCGAGAAACACTTTCATTGAAAGGGGTTGCCAAGCATACAAAAATTACGAATCTCCAGAAATCTCAGCAAACATTTTTTCACCCAAACTGGATGATACTTTCACGTAATGATCAGTACACTAAGCCGAATTGGTTCCCCAAATTTCATTCTTCTATGTTGAAGCTTTCATTTCCAGTAACACTTTGAATTTGGGCATTTCACACTGTTTTCTCCTATATTGATAGATGTATTTGAAACTCTAAATCCAACACGGTTTGTGCTAGCTTCTTGAAACTTGACACAATAAAGTAGTTTCAAGTTCTCTCTATATGTTTTGTTTCCTCTTGATGTAGCCCAAGCAGTGACTGGCGAGAAACACTTTCATTGAAAGGGGTTGCCAAGTATACAAAAATTACGAGTCTCCAGAAATCTCAGCAAATATTTTTTCACCCAAACTGGATGATACTTTCAGGTAATGTTCAGTACACTAAGCCCACTTGGTTCCCCGAATTTTGTTCTTCTATGTTGAAGCGTTCGTTTCCAGCAACACTTTGAATTTTGGCGTTTCACACTGTTTTCTCCTGTATTGATAGATGTATTTGGAACTCTAAATCAACACGGTTAGTGCTAGGTTCTTGAAACTTGACACAGTAAAGTAGTTTCCAGTTCTATCTTTAGTTTTTTTTCCTCTTGATGTAGCCCTAAGCAGTGACCTGCAAGAAACACTTTCATTGAAAGCGGTTTTCAAGCTTCCAAATATTATGAATCTCCAGAAATCACAGCAAACATTTTTTCACCCAAACTGGATGTTACTTTCAGGTAATGATCAGTACACGAAGCCCACTTGGTTCCCCAAATTTCGTTCTTCTATGTTGAAGCGCTCGTTTCCAGCAACAGTTTGAATTTTGGCTTTTCACATTGTTTTCTCCTATATTGATAGATGTATTTGGAACTCTAAATCCAACACGGTTTGTGCTTGCTTCTTGAAACATGACACAATAAAGTAGTTTCAAGTTCTATCTCTATGTTTTGTTTCCTCTTGATGTAGCCCTAAGCAGTGACTGGCGAGAAACACTTTCATTGAAAGGGGTTGCCAAGTATACAAAATACGAATCTCCAGAAATCTCAGCAAATATTTTTTCACCCAAACTAGATGATACTTTCAGGTAATGATCAGTACACTAAGCCCACTTGGTTCCCTGAATTTTGTTCTTCTATGTTGAAGCCTTCGTTTCCAGTAACACTTTGAATTTTGGTATTTCACACTGTTTTCTCCTATATTGATAGATGTATTTGGAACTCTAAATCCAACACCGTTTGTGCTAGCTTCTTGAAACTTGACACAGTAAAGTAGTTTCCAGTTCTATCTTTAGTTTTGTTTCCTCTTGATGTAGTCCTAAGCAGTGACCTGCAAGAAACACTTTCATTGAAAGGGGTTGCGAAGAATACAAATATACGAATCTCCAGAAATCTCAGCAAATATTTTTTCACCCAAACTGAATGATACTTTCAGGTAATGATCAGTACTCTAAGCCCACTTGGTTTCCCAAATTTCATTCTTATATGTTGAAGCATTCGTTTCCAGTAACACTTTGAATTTTGGCGTTTCAAACTGTTTTCTCCTATATTGATAGATGTATTTGGAACTCTAAATCCAACACGGTCTGCTTTAGCTTCGTGAAACTTGACAAAAGAAAGTAGTTTCAAGTTCTATCTCTATGTTTTGTTTCCCTTGATGTAGCCCTAAGCAGTGACCTGCAAGAAACACTTTCATTGAAAGGGGTTTTCAAGCTTCCAAAGATTACGAATCTCCAGAAATCTCAGCACATTTTTTCACCCAAACTGGATGATACTTTCAGGTCATGATCAGTACACTAAGCCCACTTGGTTCCCCAAATTTCGTTCTTCTATGTTGAAGCGTTCGTATCCAGCAACAGTTTGAATTTTGGCGTTTCACAATGTTTTCTCCTATATTGATAGATGTATTTGGAACTCTAAATCCAACACGGTTTGTGCTAGCTTCTTGAAACTTGACACACTAAAGTAGTTTCCAGGTCTATCTTTACGTTTTGTTTCCTCTTGATGTAGCCTTAAGTAGTGACCTGCAAGAAACACTTTCATTGAAAGGGGTTTTCAAGCTTCCAAAAATTACGAATATCCAGAAATCTCAGCAAATATTTTTTCACCCAAACTGGATGATACTTTCAGGTAATGATCAGTACACTAAGCCCACTTGGTTCCCCAAATTTCATTCTTCTATGTTGAAGCGTTCGTTTCCAGCAACAGTTTGAATTTTGGCGTTTTACACTGTTTTCTCCAATATTGATAGATGTATTTGGAACTCTAAATCCAACACGGTTTGTGCTAGCTTCTTGAAACTTGACAAAATAAACTAGTTTCAAATTCTATCTCTACGTTTTGTTTCCTCTTGATGTAGCCCTAATCAGTGACTGGCGAGTAACACTTCCATTGAAAGGGGTTGCCAAGTATACAAATATTACGAATCTCCAGAAATCTCAGCAAACATTTTTTCACCCAATCTGGATGATACTTTCAGGTAATGATCAGTACACTAAGCCCACTTGGTTCCCCAAATTTCATTGTTCCATGTTGAAGCATTCGTTTCAAGCAACAGTTTGAAATTTGGCGTTTTACACTGTTTTCTCCAATATTGATAGATGTATTTGGAACTCTAAATCCAACAAGGTTTGTGCTAGCTTCGTGAAACTTGACACAATAAAGTAGTTTCAAGTTCTATCTCTATGTTTTGTTTCCTCTTGATGTAGCCCTAAGCAGTGACTGCAGAGAAACACTTTCATTGAAAGGGGTTTCCAATCTTCCAAAAATTACGAATCTCCAGAAATCTCAGCAAATATTTTTCCCCCATACTGGATGATACTTTCAGGTAATGATCAGTACACTAAGCCCACTTGGTTGCCCAAATTTCATTCTTCTATGTTGCAGGGTTCGTTTCCAGCAACAGTTTGAATTTTGGCGTTTCACACTGTTTTCTGCTATATTGATAGATGTATTTGGAACTCTAAATCCAACACGGTTTGTGCTAGCTTCTTGAAACTTGACACAGTAAAGTAGTTTCCAGTTCTATCTTTAAGTTTTGTTTCCTCTTGATGTAGCCCTAAGCAGTGACCTGCAAGAAACACTTTCATTGAAAGGTGTTGCCAAGCATACAAAAATTACGAAACTCCAGAAATCTCAGCAAATATTTTTTCACCCAAACTGGATGATATTTTCAGGTAATTTTCAGTACACTAAGCCCACTTGGTTCCCCAAATTTCGTTCTTCTATGTTGAAGCATTAGTCTCCAGTAACAGTTTGAATTTTGGCATTTCACACTGTTGTTTCCTATATTGATAGTTGTATTGGAAATCTAAATCCAACACGGTTTGTTCTAGCTTCTTCATACTTGACATAATAAAGTAGTTTCAAGTTCTATCTCGATGTTTTGTTTCCTCTTGTTTTAGCCCTAAACAGTGACTGGCGACAAATACTTTCATTGAAAGTGGTTGCCAAGTATACAAAAATTACGAAAATCCAGAAATCTCAGCAAACATTTTTTCACCCAAACTGGATGATACTTTTATGTAATGATCAGTACACTAAGCCCACTTGGTTCCCCAAATTTCATTCTTCTATGTTGAATCGTTTGTTTACAGCAACAGTTTGAATTTTGGCGTTTCACACTGTTTTCTGCTATATTGATAGATGTATTTGGAACTCTAAATCCAACACGGTTTGTGCTAGCTTCTTGAAACTTGACACAATAAAGTAGTTTCAAGTTCTCTCTCAATGATTTGTTTCCTCTTGATGTAGCCCTAAGCAGTGACTGTCAAGAAGCACTTTCATTGAAAGGGGTTGCCAAGTATACAAAAATTACAAATCTCCAGAAATCTCAGCAAACATTTTTTCACCCAAAGTGAATGATACTTTCAGGTAATGATCAGTACACTAAGCCCACTTGGTTCCCCAAATTTCGTTCTTCTATGTAGAAGCGTTCGTTTCCAGCCACAGTTTGAATTTTGGCGTTTCACAATGTTTTCTCCTATATTGATAGATGTATTTGGAACTCTAAATCCAACACGGTTTGTGCTGGCTTCTTGAAACTTGACACAATAAAGTAGTTTAAAGTTCTCTCTCTATGTTTTGTTTCCTCTTGATTTAGCCCTAAGCAGTGACTGGCGAGAAACACTTTCATTGAAAGGGGTTGCCAAGTATACAATAATTACGAATCTCCAGAAATCTCGGCAAATATTTTTTCACCCAAACTGGATGATACTTTCAGGTAATGATCAGTACACTAAGCCCACTTAGTTCCCCGAATTTCATTCTTCTATGTTGAAGCGTTCGTTTCCAGCAACAGTTTGAATTTTGGCATTTCACACTTTTTTCTCCTATATTGATAGATGTATTGGAACTCTAAATCCACCACGGTTTTTGCTAGCTTCGTGAAAGTTGACACAATAAAGTAGTTTCAAGTTCTATCTCTATGTTTTGTTTCCTATTGATGTAGCCCTAACCAGTTATTGCAGAGAAACACTTTCATTGAAAGGGGTTGCCAATCTTCTAAAAATTACGAATCTCCAGAAATCTCAGCAAATATTTTTTACCCCAAACTGGATGATACTTTCAGGTAATGATAAGTACACTAAGCTCACTTGGTTCCCCAAATTTCATTCTTCTATGTTGAAGCGTTCGTTTCCAGCAACAGTTTGAATATTGGCGTTTTACACTGTTTTCTCCTATATCGATAGATGTGTTTGAACTCTAAATCCAACTCGGTTTGGGCTAGCTTCGTGAAACTTGACACAATAAAGTAGTTTCAAGTTCTATCTCTACGTTTTGTTTCCTCTTGATGTAGCCCTAAGCACTCACTGCAGAGAAACAGTTTCATTGAAAGGGGTTGCCAAGCTTCCATAAATTACGAATCTCCAGAAATCTCAGCAAACATTTTTTCAACCTAACTGGATGATACTTTCAGGTAATCATCAGTACACTAAGCCCACTTGTTTCCCCAAATTTCGTTCTTCTATGTTGAAGCGTTCGTTTCCAGTAACACTTTGAATTTTGGCATTTCACAATGTTTAAATTTCGTTCTTCGATGTTGAAGCGTTCGTTTCCAGCAACAGTTTGAATTTTGGCGTTTCACACTGTTTTCTAATATATTGATAGATGTATTTGGAAATCTAAATCCAACACGTTTTGTGTTATCTTGTTGAAACTTGACACAATAAAGTAGTTTCAAGTTCTCTCTCTATGTTTTGTTTCCTCTTGATTTAGCCCTAACCAGTGACTGGCGAGAAATACTTTCATTGAAAGGGGTTGCCAAGTATACAAAAATTACGAATCTCCAGAAATCTCAGCAAATATTTTTTCACCAAACTGGATGATACTTTCAGGTAATGATCAGTACACTAAGCTCACTTGGTTCCCCGAATTTCGATCTTCTATGTTGAAGCATTCGTTTCCAGCAACAGTTTGAATTTTGGCGTTTTACACTGTTTTCTCCTATATTGATAGATGTATTTGGAACTCTAAATCCAACACGGTTTGTGCTAGCTTAGTGAAACTTGACACAATAAAGTAGTTTCAAGTTCAATCTCTATGTTTTGTTTCCTCTTGATGTAGCCCTAAGCAGTGACTTTCGAGAAACACTTTCGTTGAAAGGGGTTGCCAAGCATACAAAAATTACGAATCTCCAGAAATCTCAGCAAATATTTTTTCACCCAAACTGGATGATACTTTCAGGTAATGATCAGTACACTAAGCCCACTTGGTTCCCCAAATTTCGTTCTTCTATGTTGAAGCGTTCGTTTCCAGCAACAGTTTGAATTTTGGCGTTTCACAATATTTTCTCCTATATTGATAGATGTAATTGGAACTCTAAATCCAACACGGTTTCTGCTAGCTTCTTGAAACTTGACACAGTAAAGTAGTTTCCAGTTCTATCTTTAAGTTTTGTTTCCTCTTGATGTAGCCCTAAGCAGTGACATGCAAGAAACACTTTCATTGAAAGGGTTGCCAAGCATACAAAAATTACGAATCTCCAGAAATCTCAGCAAATATTTTTTCACCCAAACTGGATGATACTTTCAGGTAATGATCCGTACACTAAGCCCACTTGGTTCCCCACATTTTGTTCTTCTATTTTGAAGCGTTCGTTTCCAGGAACAGTTTGAATTTTGGCATTTCACACTCTTTTCTCCTATATTGATAGATGTATTTGGAACTCTAAATCCAACACGGTTTGTGCTAGCTTCTTGAAACTTGACACAGTAAAGTAGTTTCAAGTTCTATCTCTATGTTTTGTTTCCTCTTGATGTAGATCTAAGCAGTGACTGGTGAGTAACACTTTCATTGAAAGGGGTTGCCAAGTATACAAAAATTACGAATCTCCAGAAATCTCAGCAAATATTTTTTCACCAAACTGGATGATACTTTCAGGTAATGATCAGTACACTAAGCTCACTTGGTTCCCCGAATTTCGATCTTCTATGTTGAAGCATTCGTTTCCAGCAACAGTTTGAATTTTGGCGTTTTACACTGTTTTCTCCTATATTGATAGATGTATTTGGAACTCTAAATCCAACACGGTTTGTGCTAGCTTAGTGAAACTTGACACAATAAAGTAGTTTCAAGTTCAATCTCTATGTTTTGTTTCCTCTTGATGTAGCCCTAAGCAGTGACTTTCGAGAAACACTTTCGTTGAAAGGGGTTGCCAAGCATACAAAAATTACGAATCTCCAGAAATCTCAGCAAATATTTTTTCACCCAAACTGGATGATACTTTCAGGTAATGATCAGTACACTAAGCCCACTTGGTTCCCCAAATTTCGTTCTTCTATGTTGAAGCGTTCGTTTCCAGCAACAGTTTGAATTTTGGCGTTTCACAATATTTTCTCCTATATTGATAGATGTAATTGGAACTCTAAATCCAACACGGTTTCTGCTAGCTTCTTGAAACTTGACACAGTAAAGTAGTTTCCAGTTCTATCTTTAAGTTTTGTTTCCTCTTGATGTAGCCCTAAGCAGTGACATGCAAGAAACACTTTCATTGAAAGGGTTGCCAAGCATACAAAAATTACGAATCTCCAGAAATCTCAGCAAATATTTTTTCACCCAAACTGGATGATACTTTCAGGTAATGATCCGTACACTAAGCCCACTTGGTTCCCCACATTTTGTTCTTCTATGTTGAAGCGTTCGTTTCCAGGAACAGTTTGAATTTTGGCATTTCACACTCTTTTCTCCTATATTGATAGATGTATTTGGAACTCTAAATCCAACACGGTTTGTGCTAGCTTCTTGAAACTTGACACAGTAAAGTAGTTTCAAGTTCTATCTCTATGTTTTGTTTCCTCTTGATGTAGATCTAAGCAGTGACTGGTGAGTAACACTTTCATTGAAAGGGGTTGCCAAGTATACAAAAATTACGAATCTCCAGAAATCTCAGCAAACATTTTTTCACCCTCACTGGATGATACTTTCAGGAAATGATCAGTACACTAAGCCCACTTGGTTCCCCAAATTTCATTCTTCTATGTTGAAGCGTTCGTTTCCAGCAACAGTTTGAATTTTGGCGTTTCACACTGTTTTCTCCTGTATTGATAGATGTATTTGGAACTCTAAATCCAACACTGTTTGTGCTAGCTTCTTGAAACTTGACACAGTAAAGTAGTTTCCAGTTCTATCTTTAAGTTTTGTTTCCTCTTGATGTAGCCCTAAGCAGTGACCTACAAGAAACACTTTCATTGAAAGGGGTTGCCAAGCATACAAAAATTACAAATCTCCAGAAATCTCAGCAAATATTTTTTCACCCAAACTGGATGATACTTTCAGGTAATGATCAGTACACTAAGCCCACTTGGTTCCCCAAATTTCGTTCTTCTATGTTGAAGCGTTCGTTTCCAGCAACAGTTTGAATTTTCGCGTTTCACACTGTTTTCTCCTATATTGATAGATGTATTTGGAACTCTAAAGCCAATACGGTTTGTGCTACCTTTTGAAACTTGACACAATAAAGTAGTTTCAAGTTCTCTCTCTATGTTTTGTTTCCTCTTGATGTAGCCCTAAGCAGTAACTGGAGAGAAACACTTGCATTGAAAGGGGTAGCCAAGTATACAAAAATTACGAATCTACAGAAATCTCAGCAAATATTTTTTCACCCAAACTGGATGATACTTTCAGGTAATGATCAGTACATTAAGCCCACTTGGATCCCCAAATTTTGTTCTTCTATTTTGAAGCGTTCGTTTCCAGCAACAGTTTGAATTTTGGCGTTTCACACTGTTTTCTCCTATATTGATAGATGTATTTGGAACTCTAAATCCAACACGGTTTGTGCTAGCTTCTTGAAACTTTACACAGTAAAGTAGTTTCAAGTTCTATCTATATGTTTTGTTTCCTCTTGATGTAGCCCTAAGCAGTGACTGGAGAGAAACACTTTCATTGAAAGGGGTTGCCAAGTATACAAAAATTCCGAATCTCCAGAAATCTCAGCAAACATTTTTTCACCCTAACTGGATGATACTTTCAGGTAATGATCAGTACACTAAGCCCACTTGGTTCCCCAAATTTCGTTCTTCTATGTTGAAGCGTTCGTTTCCAGCAACAGTTTGAATTTTGGCGTTTCACACTGTTTTCCTCTATATTGATAGATGTATTTGGAACTCTAAATCCAACACGGTTTGTGCTAGCTTCTTGAAACTTGACACAGTAAAGTAGTTTCCAGTTCTATCTTTAAGTTTTGTTTCCTCTTGATGTAGCCCTAAGCAGTGACCTCCAAGAAACACTTTCATTGAAAGGGGTTGCCAAGCATACAAAAATTACGAATCTGCAGAAATCACAGCAAAATTTTTTTCACCCAAGCTGGATGATACTTTCAGGTAATGATCAGTACACTAAGCCCACTTGGTTCTCCAAATTTCATTCTTATATGTTGAAGAGTTTGTTTCCAGCAACAGTTTGAATTTTGGCGTTTCACACTGTTTTCTCCTATATTGATAGATGTATTTGGAACCCTAAATCCAACAGGGTTTGTGCTAGCTTCTAGAAACTTGACACAATAAAGTTGTTTCAAGTTCTCTCTCTATGTTTTGTTTCCTCTTGATGTAGCCCTAAGCAGTGACTGGCGAGAAACACTTTCATTGAAAGGTGTTGCCAAGCATACAAAAATTACGAATCTCCAGAAATCTCAGCAAATATTTTTTCACCCAAACTGGATGATACTTTTAGGTAATGATCAGTACACTAAGCCCTTTGGTTCCCCAAATTTCATTCTTCTATATTGAAGCGTTCATTTAAAGCAACATTTTGAATTTTGGCGTTTCACACTGTTTTCTCCTATATTGATAGATGTATTTGGAACTCTAAATCCAACACGGTTTGTGCTAGCTTCTTGAAACATGACACAATAAAGTAGTTTCAAGTTCTCTCTGTATGTTTTCTTTCCTCCTGATGTAGCCCTAAGCTGTGACTGGCGAGATACACTTAAATTGAAAGAGGTTGCCAAGTATACAAAAATTACGAATCTCCAGAAATCACAGTAAATATTTTTTCACCCAAACTGAATGATATTTTCAGGTAATGATCAGTACACTAAGCCCACTTGGTTCCCCAATTTCGTTCTTCTATGTTGAAGCGTTCGTTTCCAGTAACAGTTTTAATTTTGGCATTTCACACTGATTTTTCCTATATTGATAGATGTATTTGGAACTCTAAATCCAAAACGGTTTCTGCTAGCTTCTTGAAACTTGACACAATAAAGTAGTTTCAAGTTCTCTCTCTATGTTTTGTTTCCTCTTGATGTAGCCCTAAGCAGTGACTGGAGAGAAACACTTTCATTGAAAGGGATTGCCAAGCTTCCAAAAATTATGTATCTCCAGAAATCTCAGCAAACATTTTTTCACCCAAACTGGATGATACTTTCAGGTAATGATCAGTACACTAAGCCCACTTGGTTCTCCAAATTTCATTCTTCTATGTTGAAGCGTTCGTTTCCAGCAACAGTTTGAATTTTGGCGTTTCACACTGTTTTCTCCTATATTGATAGATGTATTTGGAACTCTAAATCCAACATGGTTTGTGCTAGCTTCTTGAAACTTGACACAATAAAGTAGTTTCAAGTTCTCTCTCTATGTTTTGTTTTCTCTTGATGTAGCCCTAAGCAGTGACTTGAGAGAAACACTTTTATTGAAAGGGGTTGCCAAGCTTCCAAATATCACGAATCTCCAGATCTCAGCAAACATTTTTTCACCCAAACTCGATGATACTTTCAGGTAATGATCAGTACACTAAGCCCTCTTGGTTCCCCAAATTTCGTTCTTCTATGTTGAAGCGTTCGTTTCCAGCAACAGTTTGAATTTTGGCGTTTCACACTGTTTTCTCCTATATTGATAGATGTACTTGGAACTCTATATCCAACACGGTTTGTGCAAGCTTCTTGAAACTTGACACAATAAAGTAGTTTCAAGTTCTCTCTCTATGTTTTCTTTCCTCTTGATGTTGCCCTAAGCAGTGACTGGCGAGAAACACTTTCATTGAAAGGGGTTGCCAAGTATACAAAAATTACGAATCTCCAGAAATCTCAGCAAATATTTTTTCACCCTAACTGGATGATACTTTCAGGTAATGATCAGTACACTAAGCCCACTTGGTACCCCAAACTTCGTTCTTCTATGTTAAAGCGTTCGTTTCCAGCAACAGTTTGAATTTTCGCATTTCACAATGTTTTCTCCTATATTGATAGATGTATTTGGAACTCTAAATCCAACACGGTTTGTGCTAGCTTCTTGAAACTTGACACAATAAAGTAGTTTCAAGTTCTCTCTCTACGTTTTGTTTTCTCTTGATGTAGCCCTAAGCAGTGACTTGAGAGAAACACTTTTATTGAAAGGGGTTGCCAAGCGTCCAAAAATCACGAATCTCCAGATCTCAGCAAACATTTTTTCACCGAAACTCGATGATACTTTCAGGTAATGATCAGTACACTAAGCCCACTTGGTTCCCCAAATTTCGTTCTTCTATGTTGAAGCGTTCGTTTCCAGCAACAGTTTGAATTTTGGCGTTTCACACTGTTTTCTCCTATATTGATAGATGTACTTGGAACACTATATCCAACACGGTTTGTGCTAGCTTCTTGAAACTTGACACAGTAAAGTAGGTTCCAGTTCTATCTTAAGTTTTGTTTCCTCTTGATGTAGCCCTAAGCAGTGACCTGCAAGAAACACTTTCATTGAAAGGGGTTTCCAAGCATACAAAAATTAGGAATCTCCAGAAATCTCAGCAAATATTTTTTCACCCAAACTGGATGATACTTTCAGGTAATGATCAGTACACTAAGCCCACTTGGTACCCCAAACTTTGTTCTTCTATGTTGAAGCGTTCGTTTCCAGCAACAGTTTGAATTTTGGCGTTTCACACTGTTTTCTCCTACATTGATAGATATATTTGGAACTCTAAATCCAACATGGTTTGTTCTAGCTTCTTGAAACTTGACACAGTAAAGTGGTTTCCAGTTCTATCTTTAAGTTTTGTTTCCTCTTGATGTAGCCCTAAGCAGTGACCTGCAAGAAAACTTTTATTGATAGGTGTTTCCACGCATACAAAAATTATGAATCTCCAGAAATCTCAGCAAATATTTTTTCACCCAAACTGGATGATACTTTCCGGTAATGATCAGTACACTAAGCCCACTTGGTTCCCCAAATTTCATTCTTCTATGTTGAAGCGTTCGTTTAAAGCAACAGTTTGAAATTTGGCGTTTCACACTGTTTTCTCCTATTTTGATAGATGTATTTGGAACTCTAAATACAACACGGTTTGTGCTAGCTTCTTGAAACATGACACAATAAAGTAGTTTCAAGTTCTATCTCTATGTATTGTTTCCTCTTGATGTAGCCCTAAGCAGTGACTGGAGAGAAACTCTTTCATTGAAAGGGGTTGCCAAGTATACAAAAATTAAGAATCTCCAGAAATCTCAGCAAATATTTTTTCACCCAAACTGGATGATACTTTCAGGTAATGATCAGTACACTAAGAACACTTGGTTCCTCAAATATCGTTCTTCTATGTTGAAGCGTTCGTTTCCAGCAACAGTATGAATTTTGGCGTTTCACACTGTTTTCACTAATAATGATAGATGTATTTCGAACTCTAAATCCAACACGGTTTGTGCTAGCTTCTTGAATCTAGACACAATAAAGTAGTTTCAAGTTCTCTCTCTATGTTTTGTTTCCTCTTAATGTAGCCCTAAGCAGTGACTGGAGAGAAACACTTTCTTTGAAAGGGGTTGCCAAGCTTCCAAAAATTACGTATCTCCAGAAATCTCAGCAAACATTTTTTCACCCAAACTGGATGATACTTTCAGATAATGATCAGTACACTAAGCCCACTTGGTTCCCCAAATTTCGCTCTTCTATGTTGAAGCGTTCGTTTCCAGCAACATTTTGAATTTTGGTGTTTCACACTGTTTTCTCCTATATTGATAGATGTATTTGGAACTCTAAAGCCAATACGGTTTGTGCTACCTTTTGAAACTTGACACAATAAAGTAGTTTCAAGTTCTCTCTCTATGTTTTGTTTCCTCTTGATGTAGCCCTAAGCAGTGACTGGCGAGAAACACTTTCATTGAAAGGGGTTGCCAAGTATACAAAAATTACGAATCTCCAGAAATCTCAGCAAATATTTTTTCACCCAAACTGAATGATACTTTCAGGTAATGATCAGTACATTAAGCCCACTTGGATCCCCAAATTTTGTTCTTCTATTTTGAAGCGTTCGTTTCCAGCAACAGTTTGAATTTTGGCGTTTCACACTGTTTTCTCCTATATTGATAGATGTATTTGGAACTCTAAATCCAACACGGTTTGTGCTAGCTTCTTGAAACTTGACACAGTAAAGTAGTTTCAAGTTCTATCTCTATGTTTTGTTTCCTCTTGATGTAGCCCTAAGCAGTGACTGGAGAGAAACACTTTCATTGAAAGGGGTTGCCAAGTATACAAAAATTCCGAATCTCCAGAAATCTCAGCAAACATTTTTTCACCCTAACTGGATGATACTTTCAGGTAATGATCAGTACACTAAGCCCACTTGGTTCCCCAAATTTCGTTCTTCTATGTTGAAGCGTTCGTTTCCAGCAACAGTTTGAATTTTGGCGTTTCACACTGTTTTCCTCTATATTGATAGATGTATTTGGAACTCTAAATCCAACACGGTTTGTGCTAGCTTCTTGAAACTTGACACAGTAAAGTAGTTTCCAGTTCTATCTTTAAGTTTTGTTTCCTCTTGATGTAGCCCTAAGCAGTGACCTCCAAGAAACACTTTCATTGAAAGGGGTTGCCAAGCATACAAAAATTACGAATCTGCAGAAATCACAGCAAAATTTTTTTCACCCAAGCTGGATGATACTTTCAGGTAATGATCAGTACACTAAGCCCACTTGGTTCTCCAAATTTCATTCTTATATGTTGAAGAGTTTGTTTCCAGCAACAGTTTGAATTTTGGCGTTTCACACTGTTTTCTCCTATATTGATAGATGTATTTGGAACCCTAAATCCAACAGGGTTTGTGCTAGCTTCTAGAAACTTGACACAATAAAGTTGTTTCAAGTTCTCTCTCTATGTTTTGTTTCCTCTTGATGTAGCCCTAAGCAGTGACTGGCGAGAAACACTTTCATTGAAAGGTGTTGCCAAGCATACAAAAATTACGAATCTCCAGAAATCTCAGCAAATATTTTTTCACCCAAACTGGATGATACTTTTAGGTAATGATCAGTACACTAAGCCCTTTGGTTCCCCAAATTTCATTCTTCTATATTGAAGCGTTCATTTAAAGCAACATTTTGAATTTTGGCGTTTCACACTGTTTTCTCCTATATTGATAGATGTATTTGGAACTCTAAATCCAACACGGTTTGTGCTAGCTTCTTGAAACATGACACAATAAAGTAGTTTCAAGTTCTCTCTGTATGTTTTCTTTCCTCCTGATGTAGCCCTAAGCTGTGACTGGCGAGATACACTTAAATTGAAAGAGGTTGCCAAGTATACAAAAATTACGAATCTCCAGAAATCACAGTAAATATTTTTTCACCCAAACTGAATGATATTTTCAGGTAATGATCAGTACACTAAGCCCACTTGGTTCCCCAATTTCGTTCTTCTATGTTGAAGCGTTCGTTTCCAGTAACAGTTTTAATTTTGGCATTTCACACTGATTTTTCCTATATTGATAGATGTATTTGGAACTCTAAATCCAAAACGGTTTCTGCTAGCTTCTTGAAACTTGACACAATAAAGTAGTTTCAAGTTCTCTCTCTATGTTTTGTTTCCTCTTGATGTAGCCCTAAGCAGTGACTGGAGAGAAACACTTTCATTGAAAGGGATTGCCAAGCTTCCAAAAATTATGTATCTCCAGAAATCTCAGCAAACATTTTTTCACCCAAACTGGATGATACATTCAGGTAATGATCAGTACACTAAGCCCACTTGGTTCTCCAAATTTCATTCTTCTATGTTGAAGCGTTCGTTTCCAGCAACAGTTTGAATTTTGGCGTTTCACACTGTTTTCTCCTATATTGATAGATGTATTTGGAACTCTAAATCCAACATGGTTTGTGCTAGCTTCTTGAAACTTGACACAATAAAGTAGTTTCAAGTTCTCTCTCTATGTTTTGTTTTCTCTTGATGTAGCCCTAAGCAGTGACTTGAGAGAAACACTTTTATTGAAAGGGGTTGCCAAGCTTCCAAATATCACGAATCTCCAGATCTCAGCAAACATTTTTTCACCCAAACTCGATGATACTTTCAGGTAATGATCAGTACACTAAGCCCTCTTGGTTCCCCAAATTTCGTTCTTCTATGTTGAAGCGTTCGTTTCCAGCAACAGTTTGAATTTTGGCGTTTCACACTGTTTTCTCCTATATTGATAGATGTACTTGGAACTCTATATCCAACACGGTTTGTGCAAGCTTCTTGAAACTTGACACAATAAAGTAGTTTCAAGTTCTCTCTCTATGTTTTCTTTCCTCTTGATGTTGCCCTAAGCAGTGACTGGCGAGAAACACTTTCATTGAAAGGGGTTGCCAAGTATACAAAACTTACGAATCTCCAGAAATCTCAGCAAATATTTTTTCACCCTAACTGGATGATACTTTCAGGTAATGATCAGTACACTAAGCCCACTTGGTACCCCAAACTTCGTTCTTCTATGTTAAAGCGTTCGTTTCCAGCAACAGTTTGAATTTTCGCATTTCACAATGTTTTCTCCTATATTGATAGATGTATTTGGAACTCTAAATCCAACACGGTTTGTGCTAGCTTCTTGAAACTTGACACAATAAAGTAGTTTCAAGTTCTCTCTCTACGTTTTGTTTTCTCTTGATGTAGCCCTAAGCAGTGACTTGAGAGAAACACTTTTATTGAAAGGGGTTGCCAAGCGTCCAAAAATCACGAATCTCCAGATCTCAGCAAACATTTTTTCACCGAAACTCGATGATACTTTCAGGTAATGATCAGTACACTAAGCCCACTTGGTTCCCCAAATTTCGTTCTTCTATGTTGAAGCGTTCGTTTCCAGCAACAGTTTGAATTTTGGCGTTTCACACTGTTTTCTCCTATATTGATAGATGTACTTGGAACACTATATCCAACACGGTTTGTGCTAGCTTCTTGAAACTTGACACAGTAAAGTAGGTTCCAGTTCTATCTTAAGTTTTGTTTCCTCTTGATGTAGCCCTAAGCAGTGACCTGCAAGAAACACTTTCATTGAAAGGGGTTTCCAAGCATACAAAAATTAGGAATCTCCAGAAATCTCAGCAAATATTTTTTCACCCACACTGGATGATACTTTCAGAAAATGATCAGTACACTAAGCCCACTTGGTTCCCCAAATTTCGTTCTTCTATGTTGAAGCGTTCCTTTCCAGCAACAGTTTGAATTTTGGCGTTTCACACTCCTTTCTCCTATAATGATAGATGTATTTGGAACTCTAAATCCAACACGGTTTGTGCTAGCTTCTTGAAACTTGACACAATAAAGTAGTTTCAAGTTCTCTCTCTATGTTTTGTTTCCTCTTGATGTAGCCCTAAGCAGTGACTGGCGAGAAACACTTTCATTGAAAGGGGTTGCCAAGTATACAAAAATTACGAATCTCCAAAAATCTCAGCAAATATTTTTTCACCCAAACTGGATGATACTTTCAGGTAATGATCAGTACACTAAGCCCACTTGGTACCCCAAACTTTGTTCTTCTATGTTGAAGCGTTCGTTTCCAGCAACAGTTTGAATTTTGGCGTTTCACACTGTTTTCTCCTACATTGATAGATATATTTGGAACTCTAAATCCAACATGGTTTGTTCTAGCTTCTTGAAACTTGACACAGTAAAGTGGTTTCCAGTTCTATCTTTAAGTTTTGTTTCCTCTTGATGTAGCCCTAAGCAGTGACCTGCAAGAAAACTTTTATTGATAGGTGTTTCCACGCATACAAAAATTATGAATCTCCAGAAATCTCAGCAAATATTTTTTCACCCAAACTCGATGATACTTTCAGGTAATGATCAGTACACTAAGCCCTCTTGGTTCCCCAAATTTCGTTCTTCTATGTTGAAGCGTTCGTTTCCAGCAACAGTTTGAATTTTGGCGTTTCACACTGTTTTCTCCTATATTGATAGATGTACTTGGAACTCTATATCCAACACGGTTTGTGCAAGCTTCTTGAAACTTGACACAATAAAGTAGTTTCAAGTTCTCTCTCTATGTTTTCTTTCCTCTTGATGTTGCCCTAAGCAGTGACTGGCGAGAAACACTTTCATTGAAAGGGGTTGCCAAGTATACAAAAATTACGAATCTCCAGAAATCTCAGCAAATATTTTTTCACCCTAACTGGATGATACTTTCAGGTAATGATCAGTACACTAAGCCCACTTGGTACCCCAAACTTCGTTCTTCTATGTTAAAGCGTTCGTTTCCAGCAACAGTTTGAATTTTCGCATTTCACAATGTTTTCTCCTATATTGATAGATGTATTTGGAACTCTAAATCCAACACGGTTTGTGCTAGCTTCTTGAAACTTGACACAATAAAGTAGTTTCAAGTTCTCTCTCTACGTTTTGTTTTCTCTTGATGTAGCCCTAAGCAGTGACTTGAGAGAAACACTTTTATTGAAAGGGGTTGCCAAGCGTCCAAAAATCACGAATCTCCAGATCTCAGCAAACATTTTTTCACCGAAACTCGATGATACTTTCAGGTAATGATCAGTACACTAAGCCCACTTGGTTCCCCAAATTTCGTTCTTCTATGTTGAAGCGTTCGTTTCCAGCAACAGTTTGAATTTTGGCGTTTCACACTGTTTTCTCCTATATTGATAGATGTACTTGGAACACTATATCCAACACGGTTTGTGCTAGCTTCTTGAAACTTGACACAGTAAAGTAGGTTCCAGTTCTATCTTAAGTTTTGTTTCCTCTTGATGTAGCCCTAAGCAGTGACCTGCAAGAAACACTTTCATTGAAAGGGGTTTCCAAGCATACAAAAATTAGGAATCTCCAGAAATCTCAGCAAATATTTTTTCACCCACACTGGATGATACTTTCAGAAAATGATCAGTACACTAAGCCCACTTGGTTCCCCAAATTTCGTTCTTCTATGTTGAAGCGTTCCTTTCCAGCAACAGTTTGAATTTTGGCGTTTCACACTCCTTTCTCCTATAATGATAGATGTATTTGGAACTCTAAATCCAACACGGTTTGTGCTAGCTTCTTGAAACTTGACACAATAAAGTAGTTTCAAGTTCTCTCTCTATGTTTTGTTTCCTCTTGATGTAGCCCTAAGCAGTGACTGGCGAGAAACACTTTCATTGAAAGGGGTTGCCAAGTATACAAAAATTACGAATCTCCAGAAATCTCAGCAAATATTTTTTCACCCAAACTGGATGATACTTTCAGGTAATGATCAGTACACTAAGCCCACTTGGTACCCCAAACTTTGTTCTTCTATGTTGAAGCGTTCGTTTCCAGCAACAGTTTGAATTTTGGCGTTTCACACTGTTTTCTCCTACATTGATAGATATATTTGGAACTCTAAATCCAACATGGTTTGTTCTAGCTTCTTGAAACTTGACACAGTAAAGTGGTTTCCAGTTCTATCTTTAAGTTTTGTTTCCTCTTGATGTAGCCCTAAGCAGTGACCTGCAAGAAAACTTTTATTGATAGGTGTTTCCACGCATACAAAAATTATGAATCTCCAGAAATCTCAGCAAATATTTTTTCACCCAAACTGGATGATACTTTCCGGTAATGATCAGTACACTAAGCCCACTTGGTTCCCCAAATTTCATTCTTCTATGTTGAAGCGTTCGTTTAAAGCAACAGTTTGAAATTTGGCGTTTCACACTGTTTTCTCCTATTTTGATAGATGTATTTGGAACTCTAAATACAACACGGTTTGTGCTAGCTTCTTGAAACATGACACAATAAAGTAGTTTCAAGTTCTATCTCTATGTATTGTTTCCTCTTGATGTAGCCCTAAGCAGTGACTGGAGAGAAACTCTTTCATTGAAAGGGGTTGCCAAGTATACAAAAATTAAGAATCTCCAGAAATCTCAGCAAATATTTTTTCACCCAAACTGGATGATACTTTCAGGTAATGATCAGTACACTAAGAACACTTGGTTCCTCAAATATCGTTCTTCTATGTTGAAGCGTTCGTTTCCAGCAACAGTATGAATTTTGGCGTTTCACACTGTTTTCACTAATAATGATAGATGTATTTCGAACTCTAAATCCAACACGGTTTGTGCTAGCTTCTTGAATCTAGACACAATAAAGTAGTTTCAAGTTCTCTCTCTATGTTTTGTTTCCTCTTAATGTAGCCCTAAGCAGTGACTGGAGAGAAACACTTTCTTTGAAAGGGGTTGCCAAGCTTCCAAAAATTACGTATCTCCAGAAATCTCAGCAAACATTTTTTCACCCAAACTGGATGATACTTTCAGATAATGATCAGTACACTAAGCCCACTTGGTTCCCCAAATTTCGCTCTTCTATGTTGAAGCGTTCGTTTCCAGCAACATTTTGAATTTTGGTGTTTCACACTGTTTTCTCCTATATTGATAGATGTATTTGGAACTCTAAAGCCAATACGGTTTGTGCTACCTTTTGAAACTTGACACAATAAAGTAGTTTCAAGTTCTCTCTCTATGTTTTGTTTCCTCTTGATGTAGCCCTAAGCAGTGACTGGCGAGAAACACTTTCATTGAAAGGGGTTGCCAAGTATACAAAAATTACGAATCTCCAGAAATCTCAGCAAATATTTTTTCACCCAAACTGAATGATACTTTCAGGTAATGATCAGTACATTAAGCCCACTTGGATCCCCAAATTTTGTTCTTCTATTTTGAAGCGTTCGTTTCCAGCAACAGTTTGAATTTTGGCGTTTCACACTGTTTTCTCCTATATTGATAGATGTATTTGGAACTCTAAATCCAACACGGTTTGTGCTAGCTTCTTGAAACTTGACACAGTAAAGTAGTTTCAAGTTCTATCTCTATGTTTTGTTTCCTCTTGATGTAGCCCTAAGCAGTGACTGGAGAGAAACACTTTCATTGAAAGGGGTTGCCAAGTATACAAAAATTCCGAATCTCCAGAAATCTCAGCAAACATTTTTTCACCCTAACTGGATGATACTTTCAGGTAATGATCAGTACACTAAGCCCACTTGGTTCCCCAAATTTCGTTCTTCTATGTTGAAGCGTTCGTTTCCAGCAACAGTTTGAATTTTGGCGTTTCACACTGTTTTCCTCTATATTGATAGATGTATTTGGAACTCTAAATCCAACACGGTTTGTGCTAGCTTCTTGAAACTTGACACAGTAAAGTAGTTTCCAGTTCTATCTTTAAGTTTTGTTTCCTCTTGATGTAGCCCTAAGCAGTGACCTCCAAGAAACACTTTCATTGAAAGGGGTTGCCAAGCATACAAAAATTACGAATCTGCAGAAATCACAGCAAAATTTTTTTCACCCAAGCTGGATGATACTTTCAGGTAATGATCAGTACACTAAGCCCACTTGGTTCTCCAAATTTCATTCTTATATGTTGAAGAGTTTGTTTCCAGCAACAGTTTGAATTTTGGCGTTTCACACTGTTTTCTCCTATATTGATAGATGTATTTGGAACCCTAAATCCAACAGGGTTTGTGCTAGCTTCTAGAAACTTGACACAATAAAGTTGTTTCAAGTTCTCTCTCTATGTTTTGTTTCCTCTTGATGTAGCCCTAAGCAGTGACTGGCGAGAAACACTTTCATTGAAAGGTGTTGCCAAGCATACAAAAATTACGAATCTCCAGAAATCTCAGCAAATATTTTTTCACCCAAACTGGATGATACTTTTAGGTAATGATCAGTACACTAAGCCCTTTGGTTCCCCAAATTTCATTCTTCTATATTGAAGCGTTCATTTAAAGCAACATTTTGAATTTTGTCGTTTCACACTGTTTTCTCCTATATTGATAGATGTATTTGGAACTCTAAATCCAACACGGTTTGTGCTAGCTTCTTGAAACATGACACAATAAAGTAGTTTCAAGTTCTCTCTGTATGTTTTCTTTCCTCCTGATGTAGCCCTAAGCTGTGACTGGCGAGATACACTTAAATTGAAAGAGGTTGCCAAGTATACAAAAATTACGAATCTCCAGAAATCACAGTAAATATTTTTTCACCCAAACTGAATGATATTTTCAGGTAATGATCAGTACACTAAGCCCACTTGGTTCCCCAATTTCGTTCTTCTATGTTGAAGCGTTCGTTTCCAGTAACAGTTTTAATTTTGGCATTTCACACTGATTTTTCCTATATTGATAGATGTATTTGGAACTCTAAATCCAAAACGGTTTCTGCTAGCTTCTTGAAACTTGACACAATAAAGTAGTTTCAAGTTCTCTCTCTATGTTTTGTTTCCTCTTGATGTAGCCCTAAGCAGTGACTGGAGAGAAACACTTTCATTGAAAGGGATTGCCAAGCTTCCAAAAATTATGTATCTCCAGAAATCTCAGCAAACATTTTTTCACCCAAACTGGATGATACTTTCAGGTAATGATCAGTACACTAAGCCCACTTGGTTCTCCAAATTTCATTCTTCTATGTTGAAGCGTTCGTTTCCAGCAACAGTTTGAATTTTGGCGTTTCACACTGTTTTCTCCTATATTGATAGATGTATTTGGAACTCTAAATCCAACATGGTTTGTGCTAGCTTCTTGAAACTTGACACAATAAAGTAGTTTCAAGTTCTCTCTCTATGTTTTGTTTTCTCTTGATGTAGCCCTAAGCAGTGACTTGAGAGAAACACTTTTATTGAAAGGGGTTGCCAAGCTTCCAAATATCACGAATCTCCAGATCTCAGCAAACATTTTTTCACCCAAACTCGATGATACTTTCAGGTAATGATCAGTACACTAAGCCCTCTTGGTTCCCCAAATTTCGTTCTTCTATGTTGAAGCGTTCGTTTCCAGCAACAGTTTGAATTTTGGCGTTTCACACTGTTTTCTCCTATATTGATAGATGTACTTGGAACTCTATATCCAACACGGTTTGTGCAAGCTTCTTGAAACTTGACACAATAAAGTAGTTTCAAGTTCTCTCTCTATGTTTTCTTTCCTCTTGATGTTGCCCTAAGCAGTGACTGGCGAGAAACACTTTCATTGAAAGGGGTTGCCAAGTATACAAAAATTACGAATCTCCAGAAATCTCAGCAAATATTTTTTCACCCTAACTGGATGATACTTTCAGGTAATGATCAGTACACTAAGCCCACTTGGTACCCCAAACTTCGTTCTTCTATGTTAAAGCGTTCGTTTCCAGCAACAGTTTGAATTTTCGCATTTCACAATGTTTTCTCCTATATTGATAGATGTATTTGGAACTCTAAATCCAACACGGTTTGTGCTAGCTTCTTGAAACTTGACACAATAAAGTAGTTTCAAGTTCTCTCTCTACGTTTTGTTTTCTCTTGATGTAGCCCTAAGCAGTGACTTGAGAGAAACACTTTTATTGAAAGGGGTTGCCAAGCGTCCAAAAATCACGAATCTCCAGATCTCAGCAAACATTTTTTCACCGAAACTCGATGATACTTTCAGGTAATGATCAGTACACTAAACCCACTTGGTTCCCCAAATTTCGTTCTTCTATGTTGAAGTGTTCGTTTCCAGCAACAGTTTGAATTTTGGCGTTTCACACTGTTTTCTCCTATATTGATAGATGTACTTGGAACACTATATCCAACACGGTTTGTGCTAGCTTCTTGAAACTTGACACAGTAAAGTAGGTTCCAGTTCTATCTTAAGTTTTGTTTCCTCTTGATGTAGCCCTAAGCAGTGACCTGCAAGAAACACTTTCATTGAAAGGGGTTTCCAAGCATACAAAAATTAGGAATCTCCAGAAATCTCAGCAAATATTTTTTCACCCACACTGGATGATACTTTCAGAAAATGATCAGTACACTAAGCCCACTTGGTTCCCCAAATTTCGTTCTTCTATGTTGAAGCGTTCCTTTCCAGCAACAGTTTGAATTTTGGCGTTTCACACTCCTTTCTCCTATAATGATAGATGTATTTGGAACTCTAAATCCAACACGGTTTGTGCTAGCTTCTTGAAACTTGACACAATAAAGTAGTTTCAAGTTCTCTCTCTATGTTTTGTTTCCTCTTGATGTAGCCCTAAGCAGTGACTGGCGAGAAACACTTTCATTGAAAGGGGTTGCCAAGTATACAAAAATTACGAATCTCCAGAAATCTCAGCAAATATTTTTTCACCCAAACTGGATGATACTTTCAGGTAATGATCAGTACACTAAGCCCACTTGGTACCCCAAACTTTGTTCTTCTATGTTGAAGCGTTCGTTTCCAGCAACAGTTTGAATTTTGGCGTTTCACACTGTTTTCTCCTACATTGATAGATATATTTGGAACTCTAAATCCAACATGGTTTGTTCTAGCTTCTTGAAACTTGACACAGTAAAGTGGTTTCCAGTTCTATCTTTAAGTTTTGTTTCCTCTTGATGTAGCCCTAAGCAGTGACCTGCAAGAAAACTTTTATTGATAGGTGTTTCCACGCATACAAAAATTATGAATCTCCAGAAATCTCAGCAAATATTTTTTCACCCAAACTGGATGATACTTTCCGGTAATGATCAGTACACTAAGCCCACTTGGTTCCCCAAATTTCATTCTTCTATGTTGAAGCGTTCGTTTAAAGCAACAGTTTGAAATTTGGCGTTTCACACTGTTTTCTCCTATTTTGATAGATGTATTTGGAACTCTAAATACAACACGGTTTGTGCTAGCTTCTTGAAACATGACACAATAAAGTAGTTTCAAGTTCTATCTCTATGTATTGTTTCCTCTTGATGTAGCCCTAAGCAGTGACTGGAGAGAAACTCTTTCATTGAAAGGGGTTGCCAAGTATACAAAAATTAAGAATCTCCAGAAATCTCAGCAAATATTTTTTCACCCAAACTGGATGATACTTTCAGGTAATGATCAGTACACTAAGAACACTTGGTTCCTCAAATATCGTTCTTCTATGTTGAAGCGTTCGTTTCCAGCAACAGTATGAATTTTGGCGTTTCACACTGTTTTCACTAATAATGATAGATGTATTTCGAACTCTAAATCCAACACGGTTTGTGCTAGCTTCTTGAATCTAGACACAATAAAGTAGTTTCAAGTTCTCTCTCTATGTTTTGTTTCCTCTTAATGTAGCCCTAAGCAGTGACTGGAGAGAAACACTTTCTTTGAAAGGGGTTGCCAAGCTTCCAAAAATTACGTATCTCCAGAAATCTCAGCAAACATTTTTTCACCCAAACTGGATGATACTTTCAGATAATGATCAGTACACTAAGCCCACTTGGTTCCCCAAATTTCGCTCTTCTATGTTGAAGCGTTCGTTTCCAGCAACATTTTGAATTTTGGTGTTTCACACTGTTTTCTCCTATATTGATAGATGTATTTGGAACTCTAAAGCCAATACGGTTTGTGCTACCTTTTGAAACTTGACACAATAAAGTAGTTTCAAGTTCTCTCTCTATGTTTTGTTTCCTCTTGATGTAGCCCTAAGCAGTGACTGGCGAGAAACACTTTCATTGAAAGGGGTTGCCAAGTATACAAAAATTACGAATCTCCAGAAATCTCAGCAAATATTTTTTCACCCAAACTGAATGATACTTTCAGGTAATGATCAGTACATTAAGCCCACTTGGATCCCCAAATTTTGTTCTTCTATTTTGAAGCGTTCGTTTCCAGCAACAGTTTGAATTTTGGCGTTTCACACTGTTTTCTCCTATATTGATAGATGTATTTGGAACTCTAAATCCAACACGGTTTGTGCTAGCTTCTTGAAACTTGACACAGTAAAGTAGTTTCAAGTTCTATCTCTATGTTTTGTTTCCTCTTGATGTAGCCCTAAGCAGTGACTGGAGAGAAACACTTTCATTGAAAGGGGTTGCCAAGTATACAAAAATTCCGAATCTCCAGAAATCTCAGCAAACATTTTTTCACCCTAACTGGATGATACTTTCAGGTAATGATCAGTACACTAAGCCCACTTGGTTCCCCAAATTTCGTTCTTCTATGTTGAAGCGTTCGTTTCCAGCAACAGTTTGAATTTTGGCGTTTCACACTGTTTTCCTCTATATTGATAGATGTATTTGGAACTCTAAATCCAACACGGTTTGTGCTAGCTTCTTGAAACTTGACACAGTAAAGTAGTTTCCAGTTCTATCTTTAAGTTTTGTTTCCTCTTGATGTAGCCCTAAGCAGTGACCTCCAAGAAACACTTTCATTGAAAGGGGTTGCCAAGCATACAAAAATTACGAATCTGCAGAAATCACAGCAAAATTTTTTTCACCCAAGCTGGATGATACTTTCAGGTAATGATCAGTACACTAAGCCCACTTGGTTCTCCAAATTTCATTCTTATATGTTGAAGAGTTTGTTTCCAGCAACAGTTTGAATTTTGGCGTTTCACACTGTTTTCTCCTATATTGATAGATGTATTTGGAACCCTAAATCCAACAGGGTTTGTGCTAGCTTCTAGAAACTTGACACAATAAAGTTGTTTCAAGTTCTCTCTCTATGTTTTGTTTCCTCTTGATGTAGCCCTAAGCAGTGACTGGCGAGAAACACTTTCATTGAAAGGTGTTGCCAAGCATACAAAAATTACGAATCTCCAGAAATCTCAGCAAATATTTTTTCACCCAAACTGGATGATACTTTTAGGTAATGATCAGTACACTAAGCCCTTTGGTTCCCCAAATTTCATTCTTCTATATTGAAGCGTTCATTTAAAGCAACATTTTGAATTTTGGCGTTTCACACTGTTTTCTCCTATATTGATAGATGTATTTGGAACTCTAAATCCAACACGGTTTGTGCTAGCTTCTTGAAACATGACACAATAAAGTAGTTTCAAGTTCTCTCTGTATGTTTTCTTTCCTCCTGATGTAGCCCTAAGCTGTGACTGGCGAGATACACTTAAATTGAAAGAGGTTGCCAAGTATACAAAAATTACGAATCTCCAGAAATCACAGTAAATATTTTTTCACCCAAACTGAATGATATTTTCAGGTAATGATCAGTACACTAAGCCCACTTGGTTCCCCAATTTCGTTCTTCTATGTTGAAGCGTTCGTTTCCAGTAACAGTTTTAATTTTGGCATTTCACACTGATTTTTCCTATATTGATAGATGTATTTGGAACTCTAAATCCAAAACGGTTTCTGCTAGCTTCTTGAAACTTGACACAATAAAGTAGTTTCAAGTTCTCTCTCTATGTTTTGTTTCCTCTTGATGTAGCCCTAAGCAGTGACTGGAGAGAAACACTTTCATTGAAAGGGATTGCCAAGCTTCCAAAAATTATGTATCTCCAGAAATCTCAGCAAACATTTTTTCACCCAAACTGGATGATACATTCAGGTAATGATCAGTACACTAAGCCCACTTGGTTCTCCAAATTTCATTCTTCTATGTTGAAGCGTTCGTTTCCAGCAACAGTTTGAATTTTGGCGTTTCACACTGTTTTCTCCTATATTGATAGATGTATTTGGAACTCTAAATCCAACATGGTTTGTGCTAGCTTCTTGAAACTTGACACAATAAAGTAGTTTCAAGTTCTCTCTCTATGTTTTGTTTTCTCTTGATGTAGCCCTAAGCAGTGACTTGAGAGAAACACTTTTATTGAAAGGGGTTGCCAAGCTTCCAAATATCACGAATCTCCAGATCTCAGCAAACATTTTTTCACCCAAACTCGATGATACTTTCAGGTAATGATCAGTACACTAAGCCCTCTTGGTTCCCCAAATTTCGTTCTTCTATGTTGAAGCGTTCGTTTCCAGCAACAGTTTGAATTTTGGCGTTTCACACTGTTTTCTCCTATATTGATAGATGTACTTGGAACTCTATATCCAACACGGTTTGTGCAAGCTTCTTGAAACTTGACACAATAAAGTAGTTTCAAGTTCTCTCTCTATGTTTTCTTTCCTCTTGATGTTGCCCTAAGCAGTGACTGGCGAGAAACACTTTCATTGAAAGGGGTTGCCAAGTATACAAAACTTACGAATCTCCAGAAATCTCAGCAAATATTTTTTCACCCTAACTGGATGATACTTTCAGGTAATGATCAGTACACTAAGCCCACTTGGTACCCCAAACTTCGTTCTTCTATGTTAAAGCGTTCGTTTCCAGCAACAGTTTGAATTTTCGCATTTCACAATGTTTTCTCCTATATTGATAGATGTATTTGGAACTCTAAATCCAACACGGTTTGTGCTAGCTTCTTGAAACTTGACACAATAAAGTAGTTTCAAGTTCTCTCTCTACGTTTTGTTTTCTCTTGATGTAGCCCTAAGCAGTGACTTGAGAGAAACACTTTTATTGAAAGGGGTTGCCAAGCGTCCAAAAATCACGAATCTCCAGATCTCAGCAAACATTTTTTCACCGAAACTCGATGATACTTTCAGGTAATGATCAGTACACTAAGCCCACTTGGTTCCCCAAATTTCGTTCTTCTATGTTGAAGCGTTCGTTTCCAGCAACAGTTTGAATTTTGGCGTTTCACACTGTTTTCTCCTATATTGATAGATGTACTTGGAACACTATATCCAACACGGTTTGTGCTAGCTTCTTGAAACTTGACACAGTAAAGTAGGTTCCAGTTCTATCTTAAGTTTTGTTTCCTCTTGATGTAGCCCTAAGCAGTGACCTGCAAGAAACACTTTCATTGAAAGGGGTTTCCAAGCATACAAAAATTAGGAATCTCCAGAAATCTCAGCAAATATTTTTTCACCCACACTGGATGATACTTTCAGAAAATGATCAGTACACTAAGCCCACTTGGTTCCCCAAATTTCGTTCTTCTATGTTGAAGCGTTCCTTTCCAGCAACAGTTTGAATTTTGGCGTTTCACACTCCTTTCTCCTATAATGATAGATGTATTTGGAACTCTAAATCCAACACGGTTTGTGCTAGCTTCTTGAAACTTGACACAATAAAGTAGTTTCAAGTTCTCTCTCTATGTTTTGTTTCCTCTTGATGTAGCCCTAAGCAGTGACTGGCGAGAAACACTTTCATTGAAAGGGGTTGCCAAGTATACAAAAATTACGAATCTCCAAAAATCTCAGCAAATATTTTTTCACCCAAACTGGATGATACTTTCAGGTAATGATCAGTACACTAAGCCCACTTGGTACCCCAAACTTTGTTCTTCTATGTTGAAGCGTTCGTTTCCAGCAACAGTTTGAATTTTGGCGTTTCACACTGTTTTCTCCTACATTGATAGATATATTTGGAACTCTAAATCCAACATGGTTTGTTCTAGCTTCTTGAAACTTGACACAGTAAAGTGGTTTCCAGTTCTATCTTTAAGTTTTGTTTCCTCTTGATGTAGCCCTAAGCAGTGACCTGCAAGAAAACTTTTATTGATAGGTGTTTCCACGCATACAAAAATTATGAATCTCCAGAAATCTCAGCAAATATTTTTTCACCCAAACTGGATGATACTTTCCGGTAATGATCAGTACACTAAGCCCACTTGGTTCCCCAAATTTCATTCTTCTATGTTGAAGCGTTCGTTTAAAGCAACAGTTTGAAATTTGGCGTTTCACACTGTTTTCTCCTATTTTGATAGATGTATTTGGAACTCTAAATACAACACGGTTTGTGCTAGCTTCTTGAAACATGACACAATAAAGTAGTTTCAAGTTCTATCTCTATGTATTGTTTCCTCTTGATGTAGCCCTAAGCAGTGACTGGAGAGAAACTCTTTCATTGAAAGGGGTTGCCAAGTATACAAAAATTAAGAATCTCCAGAAATCTCAGCAAATATTTTTTCACCCAAACTGGATGATACTTTCAGGTAATGATCAGTACACTAAGAACACTTGGTTCCTCAAATATCGTTCTTCTATGTTGAAGCGTTCGTTTCCAGCAACAGTATGAATTTTGGCGTTTCACACTGTTTTCACTAATAATGATAGATGTATTTCGAACTCTAAATCCAACACGGTTTGTGCTAGCTTCTTGAATCTAGACACAATAAAGTAGTTTCAAGTTCTCTCTCTATGTTTTGTTTCCTCTTAATGTAGCCCTAAGCAGTGACTGGAGAGAAACACTTTCTTTGAAAGGGGTTGCCAAGCTTCCAAAAATTACGTATCTCCAGAAATCTCAGCAAACATTTTTTCACCCAAACTGGATGATACTTTCAGATAATGATCAGTACACTAAGCCCACTTGGTTCCCCAAATTTCGCTCTTCTATGTTGAAGCGTTCGTTTCCAGCAACATTTTGAATTTTGGTGTTTCACACTGTTTTCTCCTATATTGATAGATGTATTTGGAACTCTAAAGCCAATACGGTTTGTGCTACCTTTTGAAACTTGACACAATAAAGTAGTTTCAAGTTCTCTCTCTATGTTTTGTTTCCTCTTGATGTAGCCCTAAGCAGTGACTGGCGAGAAACACTTTCATTGAAAGGGGTTGCCAAGTATACAAAAATTACGAATCTCCAGAAATCTCAGCAAATATTTTTTCACCCAAACTGAATGATACTTTCAGGTAATGATCAGTACATTAAGCCCACTTGGATCCCCAAATTTTGTTCTTCTATTTTGAAGCGTTCGTTTCCAGCAACAGTTTGAATTTTGGCGTTTCACACTGTTTTCTCCTATATTGATAGATGTATTTGGAACTCTAAATCCAACACGGTTTGTGCTAGCTTCTTGAAACTTTACACAGTAAAGTAGTTTCAAGTTCTATCTCTATGTTTTGTTTCCTCTTGATGTAGCCCTAAGCAGTGACTGGAGAGAAACACTTTCATTGAAAGGGGTTGCCAAGTATACAAAAATTCCGAATCTCCAGAAATCTCAGCAAACATTTTTTCACCCTAACTGGATGATACTTTCAGGTAATGATCAGTACACTAAGCCCACTTGGTTCCCCAAATTTCGTTCTTCTATGTTGAAGCGTTCGTTTCCAGCAACAGTTTGAATTTTGGCGTTTCACACTGTTTTCCTCTATATTGATAGATGTATTTGGAACTCTAAATCCAACACGGTTTGTGCTAGCTTCTTGAAACTTGACACAGTAAAGTAGTTTCCAGTTCTATCTTTAAGTTTTGTTTCCTCTTGATGTAGCCCTAAGCAGTGACCTCCAAGAAACACTTTCATTGAAAGGGGTTGCCAAGCATACAAAAATTACGAATCTGCAGAAATCACAGCAAAATTTTTTTCACCCAAGCTGGATGATACTTTCAGGTAATGATCAGTACACTAAGCCCACTTGGTTCTCCAAATTTCATTCTTATATGTTGAAGAGTTTGTTTCCAGCAACAGTTTGAATTTTGGCGTTTCACACTGTTTTCTCCTATATTGATAGATGTATTTGGAACCCTAAATCCAACAGGGTTTGTGCTAGCTTCTAGAAACTTGACACAATAAAGTTGTTTCAAGTTCTCTCTCTATGTTTTGTTTCCTCTTGATGTAGCCCTAAGCAGTGACTGGCGAGAAACACTTTCATTGAAAGGGGTTGCCAAGTATACAAAAATTACGAATCTCCAGAAATCTCAGCAAATATTTTTTCACCCAAACTGGATGATACTTTCAGGTAATGATCAGTACACTAAGCCCACTTGGTACCCCAAACTTTGTTCTTCTATGTTGAAGCGTTCGTTTCCAGCAACAGTTTGAATTTTGGCGTTTCACACTGTTTTCTCCTACATTGATAGATATATTTGGAACTCTAAATCGAACATGGTTTGTTCTAGCTTCTTGAAACTTGACACAGTAAAGTGGTTTCCAGTTCTATCTTTAAGTTTTGTTTCCTCTTGATGTAGCCCTAAGCAGTGACCTGCAAGAAAACTTTTATTGATAGGTGTTTCCACGCATACAAAAATTATGAATCTCCAGAAATCTCAGCAAATATTTTTTCACCCAAACTGGATGATACTTTCCGGTAATGATCAGTACACTAAGCCCACTTGGTTCCCCAAATTTCATTCTTCTATGTTGAAGCGTTCGTTTAAAGCAACAGTTTGAAATTTGGCGTTTCACACTGTTTTCTCCTATTTTGATAGATGTATTTGGAACTCTAAATACAACACGGTTTGTGCTAGCTTCTTGAAACATGACACAATAAAGTAGTTTCAAGTTCTATCTCTATGTATTGTTTCCTCTTGATGTAGCCCTAAGCAGTGACTGGAGAGAAACTCTTTCATTGAAAGGGGTTGCCAAGTATACAAAAATTAAGAATCTCCAGAATTCTCAGCAAATATTTTTTCACCCAAACTGGATGATACTTTCAGGTAATGATCAGTACACTAAGAACACTTGGTTCCTCAAATATCGTTCTTCTATGTTGAAGCGTTCGTTTCCAGCAACAGTATGAATTTTGGCGTTTCACACTGTTTTCACTAATAATGATAGATGTATTTGGAACTCTAAATCCAACACGGTTTGTGCTAGCTTCTTGAATCTAGACACAATAAAGTAGTTTCAAGTTCTCTCTCTATGTTTTGTTTCCTCTTAATGTAGAACTAAGCAGTGACTGGAGAGAAACACTTTCTTTGAAAGGGGTTGCCAAGCTTCCAAAAATTACGTATCTCCAGAAATCTCAGCAAACATTTTTTCACCCAAACTGGATGATACTTTCAGATAATGATCAGTACACTAAGCCCACTTGGTTCCCCAAATTTCGCTCTTCTATGTTGAAGCGTTCGTTTCCAGCAACATTTTGAATTTTGGTGTTTCACACTGTTTTCTCCTATATTGATAGATGTATTTGGAACCCTAAATCCAACACGGTTTGTGCTAGCTTCTAGAAACTTGACACAATAAAGTTGTTTCAAGTTCTCTCTCTATGTTTTGTTTCCTCTTGATGTAGCCCTAAGCAGTGACTGGCGAGAAACACTTTCATTGAAGGGTGTTGCCAAGCATACAAAAATTACGAATCTCCAGAAATCTCAGCAAATATTTTTTCACCCAAACTGGATGATACTTTTAGGTAATGATCAGTACACTAAGCCCACTTGGTTCCCCAAATTTCATTCTTCTATGTTGAAGCATTCATTTAAAGCAACATTTTGAATTTTGGCGTTTCACACTGTTTTCTCCTATATTGATAGATGTATTTGGAACTCTAAATCTAACACGGTTTGTGCTAGCTTCTTGAAACATGACACAATAAAGTAGTTTCAAGTTCTCTCTGTATGTTTTCTTTCCTCCTGATGTAGCCCTAAGCTGTGACTGGCGAGATACACTTAAATTGAAAGAGGTTGCCAAGTATACAAAAATTACGAATCTCCAGAAATCACACTAAATATTTTTTCACCCAAACTGAATGATATTTTCAGGTAATGATCAGTACACTAAGCCCACTTGGTTCCCCAATTTCGTTCTTCTATGTTGAAGCGTTCGTTTCCAGTGACAGTTTTAATTTTGGAATTTCACACTGATTTTTCCTTTATTGATAGATGTATTTGGAACTCTAAATCCAAAACGGTTTCTGCTAGCTTCTTGAAACTTGACACAATAAAGTAGTTTCAAGTTCTCTCTCTATGTTTTGTTTCCTCTTGATGTAGCCCTAAGCAGTGACTGGAGAGAAACACTTACATTGAAAGGGATTGCCAAGCTTCCAAAAATTATGTATCTCCAGAAATCTCAGCAAACATTTTTTCACCCAAACTGGATGATACTTTCAGGTAATGATCAGTACACTAAGCCCACTTGGTTCTCCAAATTTCATTCTTCTATGTTGAAGCGTTCGTTTCCAGCAACAGTTTGAATTTTGGCGTTTCACACTGTTTTCTCCTATATTGATAGATGTATTTGGAACTCTAAATCCAACATGGTTTGTGCTAGCTTCTTGAAACTTGACACAATAAAGTAGTTTCAAGTTCTCTCTCTATGTTTTGTTTTCTCTTGATGTAGCCCTAAGCAGTTACTTGAGAGAAACACTTTTATTGAAAGGGGTTGCCAAGCTTCCAAATATCACGAATCTCCAGATCTCAGCAAACATTTTTTCACCCAAACTCGATGATACTTTCAGGTAATGATCAGTACACTAAGCCCTCTTGGTTCCCCAAATTTCGTTCTTCTATGTTGAAGCGTTCGTTTCCAGCAACAGTTTGAATTTTGGCGTTTCACACTGTTTTCTCCTATATTGATAGATGTACTTGGAACTCTATATCCAACACGGTTTGTGCAAGCTTCTTGAAACTTGACACAATAAAGTAGTTTCAAGTTCTCTCTCTATGTTTTCTTTCCTCTTGATGTTGCCCTAAGCAGTGACTGGCGAGAAACACTTTCATTGAAAGGGGTTGCCAAGTATACAAAAATTACGAATCTCCAGAAATCTCAGCAAATATTTTTTCACCCTAACTGGATGATACTTTCAGGTAATGATCAGTACACTAAGCCCACTTGGTACCCCAAACTTCGTTCTTCTATGTTAAAGCGTTCGTTTCCAGCAACAGTTTGAATTTTCGCATTTCACAATGTTTTCTCCTATATTGATAGATATTTGGAACTCTAAATCCAACACGGTTTGTGCTAGCTTCTTGAAACGTGACACAATAAAGTAGTTTCAAGTTCTCTCTCTATGTTTTGTTTTCTCTTGATGTAGCCCTAAGCAGTGACTTGAGAGAAACACTTTTATTGAAAGGGGTTGCCAAGCTTCCAAAAATCACGAATCTCCAGATCTCAGCAAACATTTTTTCACCGAAACTCGATGATACTTTCAGGTAATGATCAGTACACTAAGCCCACTTGGTTCCCCAAATTTCGTTCTTCTATGTTGAAGCGTTCGTTTCCAGCAACAGTTTGAATTTTGGCGTTTCACACTGTTTTTCCTATATTGATAGATGTACTTGGAACACTATATCCAACACGGTTTGTGCTAGCTTCTTGAAACTTGACACAGTAAAGTAGTTTCCAGTTCTATCTTAAGTTTTGTTTCCTCTTGATGTAGCCCTAAGCAATGACCTGCAAGAAACACTTTCATTGAAAGGGGTTTCCAAGCATACAAAAATTAGGAATCTCCAGAAATCTCAGCAAATATTTTTTCACCCACACTGGATGATACTTTCAGAAAATGATCAGTACACTAAGCCCACTTGGTTCCCCAAATTTCGTTCTTCTATGTTGAAGCGTTCCTTTCCAGCAACAGTTTGAATTTTGGCGTTTCACACTCCTTTCTCCTATATTGATAGATGTATTTGGAACTCTAAATCCAACACGGTTTGTGCTAGCTTCTTGAAACTTGAAACAATAAAGTAGTTTCAAGTTCTCTCTCTATGTTTTGTTTCCTCTTGATGTAGCCCTAAGCAGTGACTGGCGAGAAACACTTTCATTGAAAGGGGTTGCCAAGTATACAAAAATTACGAATCTCCAGAAATCTCAGCAAATATTTTTTCACCCAAACTAGATGATACTTTCAGGTAATGATCAGTACACTAAGCCCACTTGGTACCCCAAACTTCGTTCTTCTATGTTGAAGCGTTCGTTTCCAGCAACAGTTTGAATTTTGGTGTTTCACACTGTTTTCTCCTACATTGATAGATATATTTGGAACTCTAAATCCAACATGGTTTGTTCTAGCTTCTTGAAACTTGACACAGTAAAGTGGTTTCCAGTTCTATCTTTAAGTTTTGTTTCCTATTGATGTAGCCCTAAGCAGTGACCTGCAAGAAAACTTTTATTGATAAGTGTTTCCAAGCATACAAAAATTATGAATCTCCAGAAATCTCAGCAAATATTTTTTCACCCAAAAATGATGATACTTTCCGGTAATGATCAGTACACTAAGCCCACTTGTTTCCCCAAATTTCATTCTTCTATGTTGAAGCGTTCGTTTAAAGCAACAGTTTGAAATTTGGCGTTTCACACTGTTTTCTCCTATTTTAATAGATGTATTTGGAACTCTAAATACAACACGGTTTGTCCTAGCTTCTTGAAACATGACACAATAAAGTAGTTTCAAGTTCTATCTCTATGTATTGTTTCCTCTTGATGTAGCCCTAAGCAGTGACTGGAGAGAAACTCTTTCATTGAAAGGGGTTGCCAAGTATACAAAAATTAAGAATCTCCAGAAATCTCAGCAAATATTTTTTCACCCAAACTGGATGATACTTTCAGGTAATGATCAGTACACTAAGCACACTTGGTTCCTCAAATATCGTTCTTCTATGTTGAAGCGTTCGTTTCCAGCAACAGTATGAATTTTGGCGTTTCACACTGTTTTCACTAATAATGATAGATGTATTTGGAACTCTAAATCCAACACGGTTTGTGCTAGCTTCTTGAATCTAGACACAATAAAGTAGTTTCAAGTTCTCTCTCTATGTTTTGTTTCCTCTTAATGTAGCCCTAAGCAGTGACTGGAGAGAAACACTTTCATTGAAAGGGGTTGCCAAGCTTCCAAAAATTACGTATCTCCAGAAATCTCAGCAAACATTTTTTCACCCAAACTGGATGATACTTTCAGATAATGATCAGTACACTAAGCCCACTTGGTTCCCCAAATTTCGCTCTTCTATGTTGAAGCGTTCGTTTCCAGCAACAGTTTGAATTTTGGTGTTTCACACTGTTTTCTCCTATATTGATAGATGTATTTGGAACTCTAAATCCAACACGGTTTGTGCTAGCTTCTTGAAACTTGACACAATACAGTAGTTTCAAGTTCTCTCTCTATGTTTTCTTTCGTCTTGATGTTGCCCTAAGCAGTGACTGGCGAGAAACACTTTCATTGAAAGGGGTTGCCAAGTATACAAAAATTACGAATCTCCAGAAATCTCAGCAAATATTTTTTCACCCAAACTGAATGATACTTTCAGGTAATGATCAGTACACTAAGCCCACTTGGTACCCCAAACTTCGTTCTTCTATGTTGAAGCGTTCGTTTCCAGCAACAGTTTGAATTTTGGCGTTTCACACTGTTTTCTCCTATATTGATAGATGTATTTGGAACCCTAAATCCAACACGGTTTGTGCTAGCTTCTAGAAACTTGACACAATAAAGTTGTTTCAAGTTCTCTCTCTATGTTTTGTTTCCTATTGATGTAGCCCTAAGCAGTGACTGGCGAGAAACACTTTCATTGAAGGGTGTTGCCAAGCATACAAAAATTACGAATCTCCAGAAATCTCAGCAAATATTTTTTCACCCAAACTGGATGATACTTTTAGGTAATGATCAGTACACTAAGCCCACTTGGTTCCCCAAATTTCATTCTTCTATGTTGAAGCGTTCATTTAAAGCAACATTTTGAATTTTGGCGTTTCACACTGTTTTCTCCTATATTGATAGATGTATTTGGAACTCTAAATCCAACACGGTTTGTGCTAGCTTCTTGAAACATGACACAATAAAGTAGTTTCAAGTTCTATCTCTATGTTTTGTTTCCTCTTGATGTAGCCCTAAGCAGTGACTGGAGAGAAACACTTTCATTGAAAGGGGTTGAAAGTGTACAAAAATTACGAATCTCCAGAAATCTCAGCAAATATTTTTTTCACCCAAACTGGATGATACTTTCAGGTAATGATCAGTACACTAAGCCCACTTGGTTCCCAAATTTCGATCTTCTATGTTGAAGCGTTCGTTTCCAGCAACAGTTTGAATTTTGGCGTTTCACACTGTTTTCTCCTATATTGATAGATGTATTTGGAACTCTTTATCCAACACGGTTTGTGCTAGCTTCTTGAAACTTGACACAATAAAGTAGTTTCAAGTTCTCTCTCTATGTTTTGTTTCTTCTTGATGTAGCCCTAAGCAGTGACTAGCGAGAAACACTTTCATTGAAAGGGGTTGCCAAGTATACAAAACTTTTGAATCTCCAGAAATCTCAGCAAATATTTTTTCACCCAAACTGGATGATACTTTCAGATAATGATCAGTAGACTAAGCCCACTTGGTTCCCCAAATTTCGTTCTTCTATGTTGAAGCGTTCGTTTCCAGTAACACTTTGAATTTTGGCGTTTCACACTGTTTTCTCCTATATTGATAGATGTATTTGGAACTCTATATCCAACACGGTTTGTGCTAGCTTCTTGAAACTTGACACAGTAAAGTATTTTCCAGTACTTTCTATATGTTTTGTTTCCTCTTGATGTAGCCCTAAGCAGTGACCTGCAAGAAACACTTTCATTGAAAGGGGTTGCCAAGCTTCCAAAAATTACGTATCTCCAGAAATCTCAGCAAACATTTTTTCACCCAAACTGGATGATACTTTCAGATAATGATCAGTACACTAATCCCACTTGGTTCCCCAAATTTCGCTCTTCTATGTTGAAGCGTTCGTTTCCAGCAACAGTTTGAATTTTGGTGTTTCACACTGTTTTCTCCTATATTGATAGATGTATTTGGAACTCTATATCCAACAGGGTTTGTGCTAGCTTCTTGAAACGTGAAACAATAAAGTAGTTTCAAGTTCTCTCTCTATGTTTTGTTTCCTCTTAATGTAGCCCTAAGCAGTGACTGGCGAGAACCACTTTCATTGAAAGTGGTTGCCAAGTATACGAAAATTCCGAATCTCCAGAAATCTCAGCAAATATTTTTTCACCCAAACTGGATGATACTTTCAGGTAATGATCAGAACACTAAGCCCACTTGCTTCCCCAAATTTCGTTCTTCTATGTTGAAGCGTTCGTTTCCAGCAACAGTTTGAATTTTGGCGTTTCACACTGTTTTCTCCTATATTGATAGATGTATTTGGAACTCTAAATCCAACACGGTTTGTGCTAGCTGCTTGAAACTTGACACAATAAAGTAGTTTCAAGTTCTCTCTCTATGTTTTGTTTCTTCTTGATGTAGCCCTAAGCAGTGACTGCGAGAAACCCTTAAATTGAAAGGGGTTCCCAAGTATACAAAAATTACGAATCTCCAGAAATCTCAGCAAATATTTTTTCACCCAAACTGGATGATACTTTCAGGTAATGATCAGTACACTAAGCCCACTTGGTACCCCAAACTTCGTTCTTCTATGTTGAAGCGTTCGTTTCCAGCAACAGTTTGAATTTTGGCGTTTCACACTGTTTTCTCCTATATTGATAGATGTATTTGGAACCCTAAATCCAACACGGTTTGTGCTAGCTTCTAGAAACTTGACACAATAAAGTTGTTTCAAGTTCTCTCTCTATGTTTTGTTTCCTATTGATGTAGCCCTAAGCAGTGACTGGCGAGAAACACTTTCATTGAAGGGTGTTGCCAAGCATACAAAAATTACGAATCTCCAGAAATCTCAGCAAATATTTTTTCACCCAAACTGGATGATACTTTCAGGTAATGATCAGTACACTAAGCCCACTTGGTACCCCAAACTTCGTTCTTCTATGTTGAAGCGTTCGTTTCCAGCAACAGTTTGAATTTTGGCGTTTCACACTGTTTTCTCCTATATTGATAGATGTATTTGGAACTCTAAATCCAACACGGTTTGTGCTAGCTGCTTGAAACTTGACACAATAAAGTAGTTTCAAGTTCTCTCTCTATGTTTTGTTTCTTCTTGATGTAGCCCTAAGCAGTGACTGCGAGAAACCCTTAAATTGAAAGGGGTTCCCAAGTATACAAAAATTACGAATCTCCAGAAATCTCAGCAAATATTTTTTCACCCAAACTGGATGATACTTTCAGGTAATGATCAGGACACTAAGCCCACTTGGTACCCTAAACTTCGTTCTTCTATGTTGAAGCGTTCGTTTCCAGCAACAGTTTGAATTTTGGCGTTTCACACTGTTTTCTCCTATATTGATAGATGTATTTGGAACTCTTTATCCAACACGGTTTGTGCTAGCTTCTTGAAACTTGACACAATAAAGTAGTTTCAAGTTCTCTCTCTATGTTTTGTTTCCTCTTGATGTAGCCCTAAGCAGTGACTGGCGAGAAACACTTTCATTGAAAGGGGTTGCCAAGTATACAAAAATTACAAATCTCCAGAAATCTCAGCAAATATTTTTTCACCCAAACTGGGTGATACTTTCAGGTAATGATCAGTACACTAAGCCCACTTGGTACCCCAAACTTCGTTCTTCTATGTTGAAGCGTTCGTTTCCAGCAACAGTTTGAATTTTGGCGTTTCACACTGTTTTCTCCTATATTGATAGATGTATTTGGAACTCGAAATCCAACAAGGTTTTTGCTAGCTTCTTGAAACTTGACACAATAAAGTAGTTTCAAGTTCTCTCTCTATGTTTTGTTTCCTCTTGATGTAGCCCTAAGCAGTGACTGGAGAGAAACACTTTCATTGAAAGGGGTTGCCAAGCTTCCAAAAATCACGAATCTCCAGATCTCAGCAAATATTTTTTCACCCAAACTGGATGATGCTTTCAGGTAATGATCAGTACACTAAGCCCACTTGGTTCCCCAAATTTCATTCTTCTATGTTGAAGCGTTCGTTTCCAGCAACAGTTTGAATTTTGGCGTTTCACACTGTTTTCTCCTATATTGATAGGTGTATTTGGAACTCTATATCCAACACGGTTTGTGCTAGCTTCTTGAAAGTTGACACAATAAAGTAGTTTCAAGTTCTCTCTCTATGTTTTCTTTCCTCTTGATGTAGCCCTAAGCAGTGACTGGCGAGAACCACTTTCATTGAAAGGGGTTGCCAAGTATACGAAAATTCCGAATCTCCAGAAATCTCAGCAAATATTTTTTCACCCAAACTGGATGATACTTTCAGGTAATGATCAGAACACTAAGCCCACTTGCTTCCCCAAATTTCGTTCTTCTATGTTGAAGCGTTCGTTTCCAGCAACAGTTTGAATTTTGGCGTTTCACACTGTTTTCTCCTATATTGATAGATGTATTTGGAACTCTAAATCCAACACGGTTTGTGCTAGCTGCTTGAAACTTGACACAATAAAGTAGTTTCAAGTTCTCTCTCTATGTTTTGTTTCTTCTTGATGTAGCCCTAAGCAGTGACTGCGAGAAACCCTTAAATTGAAAGGGGTTCCCAAGTATACAAAAATTACGAATCTCCAGAAATCTCAGCAAATATTTTTTCACCCAAACTGGATGATACTTTCAGGTAATGATCAGTACACTAAGCCCACTTGGTACCCCAAACTTCGTTCTTCTATGTTGAAGCGTTCGTTTCCAGCAACAGTTTGAATTTTGGCGTTTCACACTGTTTTCTCCTATATTGATAGATGTATTTGGAACCCTAAATCCAACACGGTTTGTGCTAGCTTCTAGAAACTTGACACAATAAAGTTGTTTCAAGTTCTCTCTCTATGTTTTGTTTCCTATTGATGTAGCCCTAAGCAGTGACTGGCGAGAAACACTTTCATTGAAGGGTGTTGCCAAGCATACAAAAATTACGAATCTCCAGAAATCTCAGCAAATATTTTTTCACCCAAACTGGATGATACTTTCAGGTAATGATCAGTACACTAAGCCCACTTGGTACCCCAAACTTCGTTCTTCTATGTTGAAGCGTTCGTTTCCAGCAACAGTTTGAATTTTGGCGTTTCACACTGTTTTCTCCTATATTGATAGATGTATTTGGAACTCTAAATCCAACACGGTTTGTGCTAGCTGCTTGAAACTTGACACAATAAAGTAGTTTCAAGTTCTCTCTCTATGTTTTGTTTCTTCTTGATGTAGCCCTAAGCAGTGACTGCGAGAAACCCTTAAATTGAAAGGGGTTCCCAAGTATACAAAAATTACGAATCTCCAGAAATCTCAGCAAATATTTTTTCACCCAAACTGGATGATACTTTCAGGTAATGATCAGGACACTAAGCCCACTTGGTACCCCAAACTTCGTTCTTCTATGTTGAAGCGTTCGTTTCCAGCAACAGTTTGAATTTTGGCGTTTCACACTGTTTTCTCCTATATTGATAGATGTATTTGGAACTCTTTATCCAACACGGTTTGTGCTAGCTTCTTGAAACTTGACACAATAAAGTAGTTTCAAGTTCTCTCTCTATGTTTTGTTTCCTCTTGATGTAGCCCTAAGCAGTGACTGGCGAGAAACACTTTCATTGAAAGGGGTTGCCAAGTATACAAAAATTACAAATCTCCAGAAATCTCAGCAAATATTTTTTCACCCAAACTGGGTGATACTTTCAGGTAATGATCAGTACACTAAGCCCACTTGGTACCCCAAACTTCGTTCTTCTATGTTGAAGCGTTCGTTTCCAGCAACAGTTTGAATTTTGGCGTTTCACACTGTTTTCTCCTATATTGATAGATGTATTTGGAACTCGAAATCCAACAAGGTTTTTGCTAGCTTCTTGAAACTTGACACAATAAAGTAGTTTCAAGTTCTCTCTCTATGTTTTGTTTCCTCTTGATGTAGCCCTAAGCAGTGACTGGAGAGAAACACTTTCATTGAAAGGGGTTGCCAAGCTTCCAAAAATCACGAATCTCCAGATCTCAGCAAATATTTTTTCACCCAAACTGGATGATGCTTTCAGGTAATGATCAGTACACTAAGCCCACTTGGTTCCCCAAATTTCATTCTTCTATGTTGAAGCGTTCGTTTCCAGCAACAGTTTGAATTTTGGCGTTTCACACTGTTTTCTCCTATATTGATAGGTGTATTTGGAACTCTATATCCAACACGGTTTGTGCTAGCTTCTTGAAAGTTGACACAATAAAGTAGTTTCAAGTTCTCTCTCTATGTTTTCTTTCCTCTTGATGTAGCCCTAAGCAGTGACTGGCGAGAACCACTTTCATTGAAAGGGGTTGCCAAGTATACGAAAATTACGAATCTCCAGAAATCTCAGCAAATATTTTTTCATCCAAACTGGATGATACTTTCAGGTAATGATCAGTACACTAAGCCCACTTGGTTCCCTAAATTTCGTTCTTCTATGTTGAAGCGTTCGTTTCCAGCAACAGTTTGAATTTTGGCGTTTCACACTGTTTTCTCCTATATTGATAGATGTATTTGGAACCCTAAATCCAACACGGTTTGTGCTAGCTTCTAGAAACTTGACACAATAAAGTTGTTTCAAGTTCTCTCTCTATGTTTTGTTTCCTATTGATGTAGCCCTAAGCAGTGACTGGCGAGAAACACTTTCATTGAAGGGTGTTGCCAAGCATACAAAAATTACGAATCTCCAGAAATCTCAGCAAATATTTTTTCACCCAAACTGGATGATACTTTTAGGTAATGATCAGTACACTAAGCCCACTTGGTTCCCCAAATTTCATTCTTCTATGTTGAAGCGTTGATTTAAAGCAACATTTTGAATTTTGGCGTTTCACACTGTTTTCTCCTATATTGATAGATGTATTTGGAACTCTAAATCCAACACGGTTTGTGCTAGCTTCTTGAAACATGACACAATAAAGTAGTTTCAAGTTCTATCTCTATGTTTTGTTTCCTCTTGATGTAACCCTAAGCAGTGACTGGAGAGAAACACTTTCATTGAAAGGGGTTGAAAGTATACAAAAATTACGAATCTCCAGAAATCTCAGCAAATATTTTTTTCACCCAAACTGGATGATACTTTCAGGTAATGATCAGTACACTAAGCCCACTAGGTTCCCAAATATCGATCTTCTATGTTGAAGCGTTCGTTTCCAGCAACAGTTTGAATTTTGGCGTTTCACACTGTTTTCTCCTATATTGATAGATGTATTTGGAACTCTTATCCAACACGGTTTGTGCTAGCTTCTTGAAACTTGACACAATAAAGTAGTTTCAAGTTCTCTCTCTATGTTTTGTTTCTTCTTGATGCAGCCCTAAGCAGTGACTAGCGAGAAACACTTTCATTGAAAGGGGTTGCCAAGTATACAAAACTTTTGAATCTCCAGAAATCTCAGCAAATATTTTTTCACCCAAACTGGATGATACTTTCAGATAATGATCAGTAGACTAAGCCCACTTGGTTCCCCAAATTTCGTTCTTCTATGTTGAAGCGTTCGTTTCCAGTAACACTTTGAATTTTGGCGTTTCACACTGTTTTCTCCTATATTGATAGATGTATTTGGAACTCTATATCCAACACGGTTTGTGCTAGCTTCTTGAAACTTGACACAGTAAAGTAGTTTCCAGTACTTTCTATATGTTTTGTTTCCTCTTGATGTAGCCCTAAGCAGTGACCTGCAAGAAACACTTTCATTGAAAGGGGTTGCCAAGCTTCCAAAAATTACGTATCTCCAGAAATCTCAGCAAACATTTTTTCACCCAAACTGGATGATACTTTCAGATAATGATCAGTACACTAAGCCCACTTGGTTCCCCAAATTTCGCTCTTCTATGTTGAAGCGTTCGTTTCCAGCAACAGTTTGAATTTTGGTGTTTCACACTGTTTTCTCCTATATTGATAGATGTATTTGGAACTCTATATCCAACAGGGTTTGTGCTAGCTTCTTGAAACGTGAAACAATAAAGTAGTTTCAAGTTCTCTCTCTATGTTTTGTTTCCTCTTAATGTAGCCCTAAGCAGTGACTGGCGAGAACCACTTTCATTGAAAGTGGTTGCCAAGTATACGAAAATTCCGAATCTCCAGAAATCTCAGCAAATAATTTTTCACCCAAACTGGATGATACTTTCAGGTAATGATCAGTACACTAAGCCCAGTTGCTTCCCCAAATTTCGTTCTTCTATGTTGAAGCGTTCGTTTCCAGCAACAGTTTGAATTTTGGCGTTTCACACTGTTTTCTCCTATATTGATAGATGTATTTGGAACTCTAAATCCAACACGGTTTGTGCTAGCTACTTGAAACTTGACACAATAAAGTAGTTTCAAGTTCTCTCTCTATGTTTTGTTTCTTCTTGATGTAGCACTAAGCAGTGACTGCGAGAAACCCTTAAATTGAAAGGGGTTCCCAAGTATACAAAAATTACGAATCTCCAGAAATCTCAGCAAATATTTTTTCACCCAAACTGGATGATACTTTCAGGTAATGATCAGTACAGTAAGCCCACTTGGTACCCCAAACTTCGTTCTTCTATGTTGAAGCGTTCGTTTCCAGCAACAGTTTGAATTTTGGCGTTTCACACTGTTTTCTCCTATATTGATAGATGTATTTGGAACTCTAAATCCAACAAGGTTTGTGCTAGCTTCTTGAAACTTGACACAATAAAGTAGTTTCAAGTTCTCTCTCTATGTTTTGTTTTCTCTTGATGTAGCCCTAAGCAGTGACTGGAGAGAAACACTTTCATTGAAAGGGGTTGCCAAGCTTCCAAAAATCACGAATCTCCAGATATCAGCAAACATTATTTCACCCAAACTGGATGATGCTTTCAGGTAATGATCAGTACACTAAGCCCACTTGGTTCCCCAAATTTCGTTCTTCTATGTTGAAGCGTTCGTTTCCAGCAACAGTTTGAATTTTGGCGTTTCACACTGCTTTCTCCTATATTGAAAGATGTATTTGGAACTCTAAATCCAACACGGTTTGTGCTAGCTTCTTGAAACTTGACACAGTAAAGTAGTTTCCAGTTCTATCTTTAAGTTTGGTTTCCTCTTGATGTAGCCCTAAGCAGTGACCTGCAAGAAACACTTTCATTGAAAGGGGTTGCCAAGCATACAAATATTACGAATCTCCACAAATCTCAGCAAATATTTTTTCACCCAAACTGGATGATAGTTTCTGGTAATGATCAGTACACTAAGCCCACTTGGTTCCCCAAATTTCATTCTTCTATGTTGAAGCATTCGTTTAAAGCAACAGTTTGAATTTTGGCGTTTCACACTGTTTTCTCCTATATTGATAGATGTATTTGGAACTCTAAATCCAACACGGTTTGTGCTAGCTTCTTGAAACTTGACACAATAAAGTAGTTTCAAGTTCTCTCTCTATGTTTTGTTTCCTCTTGATGTAGCCCTAAGCAGTGACTGGCGAGAAACACTTTCATTGAAAGGGGTTGCCAAGTATACAAAAATTACGAATCTCCAGAAATCTCAGCAAATATTTTTTCACCCAAACTGGGTGATACTTTCAGGTAATGATCAGTACACTAAGACCACTTGGTACCCCAAACTTCGTTCTTCTATGTTGAAGCGTTCGTTTCCAGCAACAGTTTTAATTTTGGCGTTTCACACTCTTTTCTCCTATATTGATAGATGTATTTGGAACTCGAAATCCAACAAGGTTTTTGCTAGCTTCTTGAAACTTGACACAATAAAGTAGTTTCAAGTTCTCTCTCTATGTTTTGTTTCCTCTTGATGTAGCCCTAAGCAGTGACTGGAGAGAAACACTTTCATTGAAAGGGGTTGCCAAGCTTCCAAAAATCACGAATCTCCAGATCTCAGCAAATATTTTTTCACCCAAACTGGATGATGCTTTCAGGTAATGATCAGTACACTAAGCCCACTTGGTTCCCCAAATTTCATTCTTCTATGTTGAAGCGTTCGTTTCCAGCAACAGTTTGAATTTTGGCGTTTCACACTGTTTTCTCCTATATTGATAGATGTATTTGGAACTCTATATCCAACACGGTTTGTGCTAGCTTCTTGAAAGTTGACACAATAAAGTAGTTTCAAGTTCTCTCTCTATGTTTTCTTTCCTCTTGATGTAGCCCTAAGCAGTGACTGGCGAGAACCACTTTCATTGAAAGGGGTTGCCAAGTATACGAAAATTACGAATCTCCAGAAATCTCAGCAAATATTTTTTCATCCAAACTGGATGATACTTTCAGGTAATGATCAGTACACTAAGCCCACTTGGTTCCCTAAATTTCGTTCTTCTATGTTGAAGCGTTCGTTTCCAGCAACAGTTTGAATTTTGGCGTTTCACATTGTTTTCTCCTATTTTGATAGATGTATTTGGAACTCTAAATCCAACACGGTTTGTGCTAGCTTCTTGAAACTTGACACAGTAAAGTAGTTTCCAGTTCTATCTTTAAGTTTTGTTTCCTCTTGATGTAGCCCTAAGCAGTGACCTGCAAGAAACACTTTAATTGAAAGGGGTGGCCAAGCATACAAAAATTACGAATCTACAGAAATCTCAGCAAATATTTTTTCACCCAAACTGGATGATACTTTCAGGTAATTATCAGTACACTAAGCCCACTTGGTTCCCCAAATTTCATTCTTCTATGTTGAAGCGTTCGTTTAAAGCAACAGTTTGAATTTTGGCGTTTCACACTGTTTTCTCCTATATTGATAGATGTATTTGGAACTCTAAATCCAACACGGTTCGTGCTAGCTTCTTGAAACATGACACAATAAAGTAGTTTCAAGTTCTATCTGTATGTTTTGTTTCCTCTTTATGTAGCCCTAAGCAGTGACTGGAGAGAAACACTTTCATTGAAAGGGGTTGAAAGTATACAAAAATTACGAATCTCCAGAAATTTCAGCAAATATTTTTTTCACCCAAACTGGATGATACTTTCAGGTAATGATCAGTACACTAAGCCCACTTGGTTCCCAATTTCGATCTTCTATGTTGAAGCGTTCGTTTCCAGCAACAGTTTGAATTTTGGCGTTTCACACTGTTTTCTCCTATATTGATAGATGTATTTGGAACTCTTTATCCAACACGGTTTGTGCTAGCTTCTTGAAACTTGACACAATAAAGTAGTTTCAAGTTCTCTCTCTATGTTTTGTTTCTTCTTGATGTAGCCCTAAGCAGTGACTAGCGAGAAACACTTTCATTGAAAGGGGTTGCCAAGTATACAAAACTTTTGAATCTCCAGAAATCTCAGCAAATATTTTTTCACCCAAACTGGATGATACTTTCAGATAATGATCAGTAGACGAAGCCCACTTGGTTCCCCAAATTTCGTTCTTCTATGTTGAAGCATTTGTTTCCAGTAACACTTTGAATTTTGGCGTTTCACACTGTTTTCTCCTATATTGATAGATGTATTTGGAACTCTAAATCCAACACGGTTTGTGCTAGCTTCTTGAAACTTGACACAGTAAAGTAGTTTCCAGTACTTTCTATATGTTTTGTTTCCTCTTGATGTAGCCCTAAGCAGTGACCTGCAAGAAACACTTTCATTGAAAGGGGTTTCCAAGCATACAAAGTTAGGAATTTCCAGAAATCTCAGCAAATATATTTTTTCCCAAACTGGATGATACTTTCCGGTAATGATCAGTACACTAAGCCCACTTGGTTCCCCAAATTTTGTTCTTCTATGTTGAAGCGTTCGTTTCCAGTAACAGTTTGAATTTTTAGGTTTCACTCTGTTTTCTCACATATTGATAGATGTATTTGGAACTCTAAATCCAACATGGTTCGTGCTAGCTTCCTGAAACTTGACACAATAAAGTAGTTTCAAGTTCTATCTCTATGTTTTGTTTCCTCTTATAAAGAAATTTTTAAAGAGAGAGTGAGAGAGGAGAGAGAGAGAGGAGAGAGAGAGAGAGAGAATTTTTAATATTTATTTATTTATTTATTTATTTATTTATTTTTTTATTTTTTTAGTTCTCGGCGGACACAACATCTTTGTTGGTATGTGGTGCTGAGGATCGAACCCGGGCCGCACGCATGCCAGGCGAGCGCGCTACCGCTTGAGCCACATCCCCAGCCCTGTTTTGTTTCCTCTTGATGTAGCCCTTAGCAGTGACTGGCGAGAAACACTTTCATTGAAAGGGGTTGCAAGTATACAAAAATTACGAATCTCCAGAAATCTCAGCAAATATTTTTTCACCCAAACTGGATGATACTTTCAGGTCATTATCACTACACTAAGCCCATTTAGTTCCCCAAATTTCATTCTTCTATGTTGAATCGTTCGTTTCCAGCAACAGTTTGAATTTTGGTGTTTCACACTGTTTTCTCCCATATTGATAGATGTATTTGGAATTCTAAATAAAACGCTGTTTGTGCTAGCTTCCTGAAACTTGACACAATAAAGTAGTTTCAAGTTCTATCTCTATGTTTTGTTTCCTCTTGATGTAGCCCTAAGCAGTGACTGGTGAGAAACACTTTCATTGAATTGGGTTGCCAAGTATACAAAACTTTTGAGTGTCCAGAAATCCCAGCAAATATTTTTTGACCCAAACTGGATGACCCTTTCAGGTAATGATCAGTACCGTAAGCCCACTTGGTTCCCCAAATTTCGTTCTTCTTTGTTGAAGCGTTCGTTTCCAGTAACAGTTTGAATTTTGGCATTTCACACTGTTTTTTTTCCTATATTGATAGATGTATTTGGAACTCTAAATCCAACACGGTTTGTGCTAGCTTCTTGAAACTTGACACAATAAAGTAGTTTCAAGTTCTCACTCTATGTTTTGTTTCCTCTTGATGTAGCCTTAAGCAGTGACTGGCGAGAAACACTTTCATTGAAAGGGGTTCCCAAGTATACAAAACTTTTGAGTGTCCAGAAATCTCAGCAAATATTTTTTTCACCCAAACTGGATGATACTTTCAGGTAATGATCAGTACACTAAGCCCACTTGGTTCCCCAAATTTCGTTCTTCTATGTTGAAGGGTTCGTTTCCAGTAACACTTTGAATTTTGGCGTTTCACACTGTTTTCTCCTATATTGATAGATGTATTTGGAACTCTAAATCCAACACGGTTTGTGCTAGTTTCTTGAAACTTGACACAATAAAGTAGTTTGAAGTTATATCTTTATGTTTTGTTTCCTCTTGATGTAGCCCTAAGCAGTGACCTGCAAGAAACACTTTCATTGAAAGGGGTTGCCAAGCTTCTAAAAATCACGAATCTCCAGAAATCTCAGCAAATATTTTTTCACCCACACTGGAAGATACTTTCAGGTAATGATCAGTACTCTAAGCCCACTTGGTTCCCCAAATTTCGTTCTTCTATGTTGAAGCATTTGTGTCCAGCAACAGTTTGAATTTTGGCGTTTCACACTGTTTTCTCCCATATTGATAGATGTATTTGGAACTCTAAATCCAAGACGGTTTGTGCTAGCTTCCTGAAACTTGACACAATAAAGTAGTTTCAAGTTCTATCTCTATGTTTTGTTTCCTCTTGATGTAGCCCTTAGCAGTGACTGGCGAGAAACACTTTCATTGAAAGGGGTTGCCAAGTATACAAAAATTACGAATATCCAGAAATCTCAGCAAATATTTTTTCACCCAAACTGAATGATACTTTCAGGTAATGATCAATACACTAAGCCCACTTGGTTCCCCAAATTTCGTTCATCTATGTTGAAGCGCTCGTTTCCAGTAACACTTTGAATTTTGGCGTTTCACACTGTTTTTTCCTATATTGATAGATGTATTTAGAACTCTAAATCCAACACGGTTAGTGCTAGCTTCTTCAATCTTGACACAATGCAGTAGTTTCAAGTTCTCTCTCTATGTTTTGTTTCCTCTTGATTTAGTCCTTTGCAGTGACTGGCGAGAAACACTTTCATTCAAATGGGTTGCCAAGTATACAAAAATTACGAATCTCCAGAAATCTCAGCAAATATTTTTTCACCCAAACTGGATGATACTTTCAGGTAATGATCAGTACACTAAGCCCACTTGGTTCCCCAAATTTCATTCTTCTATGTTGAATCGTTCGTTTCCAGCAACAGTTTGAATTTTGGTGTTTCACACTGTTTTCTCCTATTTTGATAGATGTATTTGGAACTCTAAATCCAACACGGTTTGTGCTAGCTTCTTGAAACTTGACACAGTAAATAGTTTCAAGTTCTCTCTCTATGTTTTGTTTCCTCTTGATGTAGCCCTGAGCAGTGACCTGCAAGAAACACTTTCATTGAAAGGGGTTTCCAAGCATACAAAGTTAGGAATTTCCAGAAATCTCAGCAAGTATATTTTCTCCCAAACTAGATGAAGCCTTCCGGTTATGATCAGTACACTAAGCCCACTTGGTTCCCCAAATTTTGTTCTTCTAAGTTGAAGCGTTTGTTTCCAGCAACAGTTTGAATTTTGGCGTTTCACACCGTTTTCTCCTATATTGATAGATGTATTTGGAACTCTACATCCAACACGGTTTGTGCTAGCTTCTTGAAACTTGACACAATAAAGTAGTTTCAAGTTCTATCTCTATGTTCTGTTTCCTCTTGATGTAGCCCTAAGCAGTGCCCTGCAAGAAACACTTTAATTGAAAGGAGTTGCCAATTATACAAAAATTACGAATCTCCAGAAATCTCAGCAAATATTTTTTTCACCAGAACTGGATGATACTTTCAGGTAATGATCAGTACACTATGCCCACTTGGTTCCCCAAATTTCGTTCTTCTATGTTGAAGCGTTCATTTCCAGCAACAGTTTGAATTTTGGCGTTTCACACTGTTTTCTCCTATATTGATAGATGAATTTGGAACCCTAAATCCAACACGGTTTGTGCTAGCTTCTTGAAACTTGACACAGTAAAGTAGTTTCCAATACTATCTTTAAGTTTTGTTTCCTCTTGATGTAGCCCTAACCAGTGACCTGCAAGAAGCACTTTCATTGAAAGGGGTTGCCAAGCATACAAAAATTACGAATCTCCAGAAATCTCAGCAAACATTTTTTCACCCAAACTGGATGATACCTTCAGGTAATGATCAGTACACTAAGCCCACTTAGTTCCCCAAATTTCGTTCTTCTATGTTGAAGCGTTCGTTTCCAGTAACACTTTGAATTTAGGCGTTTCACACTGTTTTCTCCTATATTGATAGATGTATTTGGAACTCTAAATCCAACACGGTTTGTGCTAGCTTCTTGAAACTTGACACAGTAAAGTAGTTTCTAGTTCTATCTTTAAGTTTTGTTTCCACTTGATGTAGCCCTAGGCAGTGACCTGCAAGAAACACTTACATTGAAAGGGTTTGCCAAGCATACAATAATTACGAATCTCTAGAAATCTCAGCAAATATTTTTTCACCCAAACTGGATGATACTTTCAGATAATGATCAGTACACTAAGCCCACTTGGTTCCCCAAATTTCGTTCTTCTATGTTGAAGGGTTCGTTTCCAGTAACACTTTGAATTTTGGCGTTTCACACTGTTTTCTCCTATATTGATAGATGTATTTAGAATTCTAAATCCAACACGGTTTGTGCTAGCTTCTTGAAACTTGACACAGTAAAGTAATTTCCAGTTCTATCTTTAAGTTTTGTTTCCTTTTGATGTAGCCCTAAACAGTGACCTGCAAGAAACACTTTCATTGAAAGGGGTTGCCAAGCATACAATAATTACGAATCTCCAGAAATCTCAGCAAATATTTTTTCACCCAAACTGGATGACACTTTCAGATAATGATCAGTACACTAAGCCCACTTGGTTCCCCAAATTTCGTTCTTCTATGTTGAAGCGTTCGTTTCCAGCAACTGTTTGAATTTTGGCGTTTCACACTGTTTTCTCCTATATGGATAGATGTATTTGGAACTCTAAATCCAACACGGTTTGTGCTAGCTTTTTGAAACTTGACCCAATAAAGTAGTTTCAAGTTCTATTTCTATGTTTTGTTTCCTCTTGATGTAGCACTAAGCAGTGACTGGCGAGAAACACTTTCATTAAAAGGGGTTCGAAGTATACAAAAATTACGAAACTCCAGAAATCTCAGCAAATATTTTTTCACCCAAACTGAAAGATACTTTCAGGTAATGATCAGTACACTAAGCCCACTTGGTTCCCCAAATTTCGTTCTTCTATGTTGAATCGTTCGTTTCCAGTAACAGTTTGAATTGTGGCATTTCACACTGTTTTTTCCTATATTGATAGATGTATTTGGAACTCTAAATACAACACGGTTTGTGCTATCTTCTTGAAACTTCGGACAATAAAGTAGTTTCAAGTTCTCTCTCTATGCTTTGTTTCCTCTTGATGTAGCCCTAAGCAGTGACTGGAGAGAAACACTTAAATTGAAAGGGGTTCCCAAGTATACAAAAATTACGAATCTCCAGAAATCTCAGCAAATATTTTTTCACCCAAACTGAATGATACTTTCACGTAATGATCAGTATACTAAGCCCACTTGGTTCCCCACATTTCGTTCTTCTATGTTGAAGCGTTCGTTTCCAGCAACTGTTTGAATTTTGGCGTTTCACTCTGTTTTCTCCTATATTGATAGATGTATTTGGAACTCTAAATCCAACACGGTTTGTGCTAGCTTCTTGAAACTTGACACAGTAAAGTAGTTTCCAGTTCTATCTTTAAGTTTTGTTTCCTCTTGATGTAGCCCTAGGCAGTGACCTGCAAGAAAAACTTTCATTGAAAGGGGTTGCCAAGCATACAAAAATTACGAATCTCCAGAAATCTCAGCAAATATTTTTTCACCCAAACCAAATGATACTTTCAGGTAATGATCAATATACTAAGCCCACTTGGTTCCCCAAATTTCGTTCTTCTATGTTGAAGCGTTCGTTTCCAGTAACAGTTTGAATTTTGGCGTTTCACACTGTTTTCTCCTGTATTGATAGATGTATTTGGAACTCTAAATCCAACACGGTTTGTGCTAGCTTCTTCAAACTTGACACAATAAAGTACTTTCAAGTTCTCTCTCTATGTTTTGTTTCCTCTTGATGTAGCCCCAAGCAGTGACTGGCGACAAACACTTTCATTGAAAGGGGTTGCCAAGTATACAAAAATTACGAATCTCCATAAATCTCAGCAAACGTTTTTTCACCCAAACTGGATGATACTTTCAGGTAATGATCAGTACACTAAGCCCACTTGGTTCCCCAAATTTCGTTCTTCTATTTTGAAGCGTTCGTTTCCAGTAACAGTTTGAATTTTGTCATTTCACACTGTTTTTTCCTATATTGATAGACGTATTTGGAACACTAAATCCAACACGGTTTGTGCTAGCTTCTTGAAACCTCACACAATAAAGTAGTTTCAAGTTCTCTCTCTATGTTTTGTTTTCTCTTGATGTAGCACTAAGCAGTGACTGGCGAGAAACACTTTCATTGAAAGGGGTTGCCAAGCATTCAATAATTACGAATCTACAGGAATCTCAGCAAATATTTTTTCACCCAAACTGGATGATACTTTCAGATAATGATCAGTACACTAAGCCCACTTGGTTCCCCAAATTTCATTCTTCTATGTTGAAGCGTTCGTTTCCAGTAACAGTTTGAATTTTGGCATTTCACACTGTTTTTTCCTATATTGATAGATGAATTTGGAACTCTAAATCCAACACGGTTTCTGCTAGCTTCTTCAAACTTGACACAATAAAGTAGTTTGAAGTTCGATCTCTATGTTTTGTTTCTCTTGATGTAGCACTAAGCAGTGACTGGCGAGAAACACTTTCATTGAAAGGGGTTCGAAGTATACAAAAATTACGAAACTCCAGAAATCTCAGCAAATATTTTTTCACCCAAACTGAAAGATACTTTCAGGTAATGATCAGTACACTAAGCCCACTTGGTTCCCCAAATTTCGTTCTTCTATGTTGAATCGTTCGTTTCCAGTAACAGTTTGAATTGTGGCATTTCACACTGTTTTTTCCTATATTGATAGATGTATTTGGAACTCTAAATACAACACGGTTTGTGCTATCTTCTTGAAACTTCGCACAATAAAGTAGTTTCAAGTTCTCTCTCTATGCTTTGTTTCCTCTTGATGTAGCCCTAAGCAGTGACTGGAGAGAAACACTTAAATTGAAAGGGGTTCCCAAGTATACAAAAATTACGAATCTCCAGAAATCTCAGCAAATATTTTTTCACCCAAACCGGATGATACTTTCAGGTAATGATCAATATACTAAGCCCACTTGGTTCCCCAAATTTCGTTCTTCTATGTTGAAGCGTTCGTTTCCAGTAACAGTTTGAATTTTGGCGTTTCACACTGTTTTCTCCTGTATTGATAGATGTATTTGGAACTCTAAATCCATCACGGTTTGTGCTAGCTTCTTCAAACTTGACACAATAAAGTACTTTCAAGTTCTCTCTCTATGTTTTGTTTCCTCTTGATGTAGCCCCAAGCAGTGACTGGCGACAAACACTTTCATTGAAAGGGGTTGCCAAGTATACAAAAATTACGAATCTCCATAAATCTCAGCAAATATTTTTTCACCCAAACTGGATGATACTTTCAGGTAATGATCAGTACACTAAGCCCACTTGGTTCCCCAAATTTCGTTCTTCTATTTTGAAGCGTTCGTTTCCAGTAACAGTTTGAATTTTGTCATTTCACACTGTTTTTTCCTATATTGATAGACGTATTTGGAACACTAAATCCAACACGGTTTGTGCTAGCTTCTTCAAACGTGACACAATTAAGTAGTTTTAAGTTCTATCTCTATATTTTGTTTCCTCTTGATGTAGCCCTAAGCAGTGACTGGCGAGAAACACTTTCATTGAAAGTGGTTGCCATGCTTCCAAAAATTACAAATCTCCAGAAATCTCAGCAAATATTTTTTCACCCAGACTGGATGATACTTTCAGGTAATGATCAGGACACTAAGCCCACTTGGTTCCCCAAATTTCGTTCTTCTATGTTGAAGCGTTCGTTTCCAGCAACAGTTTGAATTTTGGCGTTTCACACTGATTTCTCCTATATTGATAGATGTTTGGAACTCTAAATCCAACACGGTTTGTGCTAGCTTCTTGAAACTTGACACAATAAAGTAGTTTCAAGTTCTCTCTCTATGCTTTGTTTCCTCTTGATGTAATACTAAGCAGTGACTGGCGAGAAACACTTTCATTGAAAGGGGTTCCCAAGTATACAAAATTACGAATCTCATCAAATATCAGCAAATATTTTTTCACCCAAACTGAGAGATACTTTCAGGTAATGATCAGTACACTAAGCCCACTTGGTTCCCCAAATTTCGTTCTTCTATGTTGAAGCGTTCGTTTCTAGCAACAGTTTGAATTTTGGCGTTTCACAATGTTTTTTCCTATATTGATAGATGTATTTGGAACTCTAAATCCAACACGGTTTGTGCTAGCTTCTTGAAACTTGATTTAGTAAAGTAGTTTCCAGTTCTGTCTTTAAGTTTTGTTTCCTTTTGATGTAGCCCTAGGCAGTGACCTGCAAGAAACACTTTCATTGAAAGGGTTTGCCAAGCATACAAAAATTACGAATCTCCAGAAATCTCAGCAAATATTTTTTCACCCAAACTGGATGATACTTTCAGGTAATGATCAGTACACAAAGCCCACTTGGTTCCCCAAATGTCATTCTTCTATGTTGAAGCGTTCGTTTCCAGCATCAGTTTGAATTTTGGCGTTTCACACTGTTTTCTCCTATATTGATAGATGTATTTGGAACACTAAATCCAACACGGTTTCTGCTTGCTTCTTCAAACTTGACACAATTAAGTAGTTTCATGTTCTATCTCTATTTTTTGTTTCCTCTTGATGTAGCTGTAAGCAGTGACTGGAGAGAAACACTTTCATTGAAAGGGGTTGCCAAGCTTCCAAAAATTACGAAACTCCAGAAATCTCTTCAAACCTTTTTTCACCCTAACAGCATGCTACTTTCAGGTAATGATCAGTACACTAAGCCAACTTGGTTCCCCAAATTTCGTTCTTCTATGTTGAAGCGTTAGTTTCCAGCAACAGTTTGAATTTTGGCGTTTCACACTGTTTTCTCCTATATTGATAGATATATTTGGAACTCTAAATCCAACACGGTTTGTGCTACCTTCTTCAAAATTGACACAATAAAGTAGTTTCAAGTTCTCTCTCTATGTTTTGTTTCCTCTTGATGTAGCCCTAAGCAGTGACTGGCGAGAAACACTTTCATTGAAAGGGGTTGCCAAGCATACAATAATTACGAATCTCCAGAAATCTCAGCAAATATTTTTTAACCCAAACTGGATGATATTTTCAGATAATGATCAGTTCACTAAGCCCACTTGGTTCCCCAAATTTCGTTCTTCTATGTTGAAGCGTTCGTTTCCAGTAACACTTTTAATTTTGGCGTTTCACACTGTTTTCTCCTATATTGATAGATGTATTTGGAACTCTAAATCCAACACGGTTTGTGCTAGCTTCTTCAAACGTGACACAATTAAGTAGTTTCAAGTTCTATCTCTATGTTTTGTTTCCTCTTGATGTAGCCCTAAGCAGTGACTGGCGAGAAACACTTTCATTGAAAGTGGTTGCCAAGCTTCCAAAAATTACGAATCTCCAGAAATCTCAGCAAATATTTTTTCACCCAAACTGGATGATACTTTCAGATAATGATCAGTACACTAAGCCCACTTGGTTCCCCAAATTTCGTTCTTCTATGTTGAAGCGTTCGATACCAGCAACAGTTTGAATTTTGGCGTTTCACACTGCTTTCTCCTATATTTAAAGATGTATTTGGAACTCTAAATCCAACACGGTTTGTGCTAGCTTCTTGAAACTTGACACAGTAAAGTAGTTTCCAGTTCTATCTTTAAGTTTGGTTTCCTCTTGATGTAGCCCTAAGCAGTGACCTGCAAGAAACACTTTCATTGAAAGGGGTTGCAAGCATACAAAAACTACAAATCTCCACAAATCTCAGCAAATATTTTTTCACCCAAACTGGATGATACTTTCAGGTAATGATCAGTACACTAAGCCCACTTGGTTCCCCAAATTTCATTCTTCTATGTTGAAGCGTTCGTTTCCATCAAGAGTTTGAATTTTGGCGTTTCACACTGTTTTCTCCTATATTGATAGATGTATTTGGAACTCTAAATCCAACAAGGTTTGTGCTAGCTTCTTGAAACTTGACACAATAAAGTAGTTTCAAGTTCTCTCTCTATGTTTTGTTTTCTATTGATGTAGCCCTAAGCAGTGACTGGAGAGAAACACTTTCATTGAAAGGGGTTGCCAAGCTTCCAAAAATCACGAATCTCCAGATCTCAGCAAATATTTTTTCACCCAAACTGGATGATGCTTTCAGGTAATGATCAGTACACTAAGCCCACTTGGTTCCCCAAATTTCGTTCTTCTATGTTGAAGCGTTCGTTTCCAGCAACAGTTTGAATTTTGGCGTTTCACACTGTTTTCTCCTAATTTGATAGATGTATTTGGAACTCTATATCCAACACGGTTTGTGCTAGCTTCTTGAAAGTTGACAAAATAATGTAGTTTCAAGTTCTCTCTCTATGTTTTCTTTCCTCTTGATGTAGACCTAAGCAGTGACTGGCGAGAACCACTTTCATTTAAAGGGGTTGCCAAGTATACGAAAATTACGAATCTCCAGAAATCTCAGCAAATATTTTTTCACCCAAACTGGATGATACTTTCAGGTAATGATCAGTACACTAAGCCCACTTGCTTCCCCAAATTTCGTTCTTCTATGTTGAAGCGTTCGTTTCCAGCAACAGTTTGAATTTTGGCGTTTCACACTGTTTTCTCTTATATTGATAGATGTATTTGGAACTCTAAATCCAACACGGTTTGCGCTAGCTTCTTGAAACTTGACACAATAAATTAGTTTCAAGTTCTCTCTCTATGTTTTGTTTCCTCTTGTTGTATCCCTAAGCAGTTACTGGCGAGAAACACTTTCATTGAAAGGGGTTGCCAAGTATACAAAAATTACGAATCTCCAGAAATCTCAGCAAACATTTTTTCACCCAAACTGGATGATACTTTCAGGTAATGATCAGTACACTAAGCCCATTTGGTTCCCCAAATTTCGTTCTTCTATGTTGAATCGTTTGTTTCCAGTAACAGTTTTAATTTTGGCATTTCACACTGTTTTTTCCTATATAGATAGATGCATTTGGAACTCTAAATCCAACACGGTTTGTGCTAGCTTATTCAAACTTGACACAATAAAGTAATTTCACGTTCCCTCTCTATGTTTTTTGTTTCCTCTTGATGTATCCCTAAGCAGTGACCTGCAAAAAACACATTCATTGAAAGGATTTGCCAAGCATACAAAATTACGAATCTCCAGAAATCTCAGCAAATATTTTTCACCCAATCTGGATGATACTTTCAGGTAATGATCAGTACACTAAGCCCACTTGTTTCCCCAAATTTCGTTCTTCTCTGTTGATGCGTTCGTTTCCAGCAACAGTTTGAATTTTGGCGTTTCACACTGTTTTCTCCTATATTGATAGATTTATTGGGAACTCTAAATCCAACACGGTTTGTGCTAGCTTCTTGAAACTTGACACAGTAAAGTAGTTTCAAGTTCTATCTCTATGTTTTGTTTCCTCTTGATGTAGCTGTAAGCAGTGACTGGAGAGAAACACTTTCATTGAAAGGGGTTGCCAAGCTTCCAAAAATTACGAAACTCCAGAAATCTCAGCAAACCTTTTTTCTCCCTAACAGCATGATACTTTCAGGTAATGATCAGTACACTAAGCCAACTTGGTTCCCCAAATTTCGTTCTTCTATGTTGAAGCGTTCGTTTCCAGCAACAGTTTGAATTTTGGCGTTTCACACTGTTTTCTCCTATATTGATAGATGTATTTGGAACTCTAAATCCAACACGGTTTCTGCTTGCTTCTTCAAACTTGACACAATAAAGTAGTTTCATGTTCTATCTCTATTTTTTGTTTCCTCTTGATGTAGCTGTAAGCAGTGACTGGAGAGAAACACTTTCATTGAAAGGGGTTGCCAAGCTTCCAAAAATTACGAAACTCCAGAAATCTCAGCAAACCTTTTTTCACCCTAACAGCATGATACTTTCAGGTAATGATCAGTACACTAAGCCCACTTGGTTCCCCAAATTACGTTCTTCTATGTTGAAGCGTTCGTTTCCAGCAACTGTTTGAATTTTGGCGTTTCACACTGTTTTCTCCTATATTGATAGATGTATTTGGAACTCTAAATCCAACACGGTTTGTGCTACCTTCTTCAAAATTGACACAATAAAGTAGTTTCAAGTTCTCTCTCTATGTTTTGTTTCCTCTTGATGTAGCCCTAAGCAGTGACTGGCGAGAAACACTTTCATTGAAAGGGTTTGCCAAGCATACAATAATTACGAATCTCCAGAAATCTCAGCAAATATTTTTTAACCCAAACTGGATGATACTTTCAGATAATGATCAGTTCACTAAGCCCACTTGGTTCCCCAAATTTCGTTCTTCTATGTTGAAGCGTTCGTTTCCAGTAACACTTTTAATTTTGGCGTTTCACACTGTTTTCTCCTATATTGATAGATGTATTTGGAACTCTAAATCCAACACGGTTTGTGCTAGCTTCTTCAAACGTGACACAATTAAGTAGTTTCAAGTTCTATCTCTATGTTTTGTTTCCTCTTGATGTAGCCCTAAGCAGTGACTGGCGAGAAACACTTTCATTGAAAGTGGTTGCCAAGCTTCCAAAAATTACGAATCTCCAGTAATCTCAGCAAATATTTTTTCACCCAAACTGGATGATACTTTCAGATCATGATCAGTACACTAAGCCCACTTGGTTCCCCAAATTTCGTTCTTCTATGTTGAAGCGTTCATTACCAGCAACAGTTTGAATTTTGGCGTTTCGCACTGCTTTCTCCTATATTTAAAGATGTATTTGGAACTCTAAATCCAACACGGTTTGTGCTAGCTTCTTGAAACTTGACACAGTAAAGTAGTTTCCAGTTCTATCTTTAAGTTTGGTTTCCTCCTGATGTAGCCCTACGCAGTGACCTGCAAGAAACACTTTCATTGAAAGGGGTTGCCAAGCATACAAAAATTACGAATCTCCACAAATCTCAGCAAATATTTTTTCACCCAAACTGGATGATACTTTCAGGTAATGATCAGTACACTAAGCCCACTTGGTTCCCCAAATTTCATTCTTCTATGTTGAATCGTTCGTTTCCATCAAGAGTTTGAATTTTGGCGTTTCACAATGTTTTCTCCTATATTGATAGATGTATTTGGAACTCTAAATCCAACAAGGTTTGTGCTAGCTTCTTGAAACTTGACACAATAAAGTAGTTTCAAGTTCTCTCTCTTTGTTTTGTTTTCTCTTGATGTAGCCCTAAGCAGTGACTGGAGAGAAACAATTTCATTGAAAGGGGTTGCCAAGCTTCCAAAAATCACGAATCTCCAGATCTCAGCAAATATTTTTTCCCCCAAACTGGATGATGCTTTCAGGTAATGATCAGTACACTAAGCCCACTTGGTTCCCCAAATTTCGTTCTTCTATGTTGAAGCGTTCGTTTCCAGCAACAGTTTGAATTTTGGCGTTTCACACTGTTTTCTCCTAATTTGATAGATGTATTTGGAACTCTATATCCAACACGGTTTGTGCTAGCTTCTTGAAACTTGACAAAATAAAGTAGTTTCAAGTTCTCTCTCTATGTTTTCTTTCCTCTTGATGTAGACCTAAGCAGTGACTGGCAAGAACCACTTTCATTTAAAGGGGTTGCCAAGTATACGAAAATTACGAATCTCCAGAAATCTCAGCAAATATTTTTTCACCCAAACTGGATGATACTTTCAGGTAATGATCAGTACACTAAGCCCACTTGCTTCCCCAAATTTCGTTCTTCTATGTTGAAGCGTTCGTTTCCAACAACAGTTTGAATTTTGGCGTTTGACACTGTTTTCTCCTATATTGATAGATGTATTTGGAACACTAAATCCAACACGGTTTGGGCTAGCTTCTTGAAACTTGACACAGTAAAGTAGTTTCCAGTTCTATCTTTAAATTTTGTTTCCTCTTGATTTAGCCCTAAGCAGTGACCTGCAGGAAACACTTTAATTGAAAGGGGTTGACAAGCATGCAAAAATTACGAATCTCCAGAAATCTCAGCAAATATTTTTTTTTTCCCCAAAACTGGATGACACTTTCAGGTAATGATCAGTACACTAAGCCCACTTGGTTACCCAAATTTCATTCTTCTCTGTTGAAGCGTTCGTTTCCACGATCAGTTTGAATTTTGGCGTTTCACACTGTTTTGTCCTATATTGATAGATGTATTTGGAACTCTAAATCCAACACGGTTTCTGCTAGCTTCTTCAAACTTGACATAATAAAGTAGTTTCAAGTTCTCTCTCTATGCTTTGTTTTCTCTTGATGTAGCCCTAAGCAGTGACTGGCGGAAACCCTTTCATTGAAAGGGGTTGCGTAGTATACAAAAATTACGAATATCCACAAATCTCAGCAAATATTTTTTTCCCCAAAACTGGATGACACTATCAGGTAATGATCAGTACACTAAGCCCACTTGGTTCCCCAAATTTCGTTCTTCTATGTTGAAGCGTTCGTTTCCAGCAACAGTTTGAATTTTGGCGTTTCACACTGTTTTCTCCTATATTGATAGATGTATTTGGAACTCTAAATCCAACACGGTTTGTGCTAGCTTCTTGAAACTTGATTTAGTAAAGTAGTTTCCAGTTCTATCTTTAAGTTTTGTTTTCTCTTGATGTAGCCCTAGGCAGTGACCTGCAAGAAACAGTTTCATTGAAAGGGTTTGCCAAGCATACAAAAATTACGAATCTCCAGAAATCTCAGCAAATATTTTTTCACCCAAACTGGATGATACTTTCAGGTAATGATCAGTACACTAAGCCCACTTGGTTCCCCAAATGTCATTCTTCTATGTTGAAGCGTTCGTTTCCAGCATCAGTTTGAATTTTGGCGTTTCACACTGTTTTCTCCTATATTGATAGATGTATTTGGAACTCTAAATCCAACACGGTTTCTCCTTGCTTCTTCAAACTTGACACAATAAAGTAGTTTCATGTTCTATCTCTATTTTTTGTTTCCTCTTGATGTAGCTGTAAGCAGTGACTGGAGAGAAACACTTTCATTGAAAGGGGTTGCCAAGCTTCCAAAAATTACGAAACTCCAGAAATCTCAGCAAACCTTTTTTCTCCCTAACAGCATGATACTTTCAGGTAATGATCAGTACACTAAGCCAACTTGGTTCCCCAAATTTCGTTCTTCTATGTTGAAGCGTTCGTTTCCAGCAACAGTTTGAATTTTGGCGTTTCACACTGTTTTCTCCTATATTGATAGATGTATTTGGAACTCTAAATCCAACACGGTTTGTGCTACCTTCTTCAAAATTGACACAATAAAGTAGTTTCAAGTTCTCTCTCTATGTTTTGTTTCCTCTTGATGTAGCCCTAAGCAGTGACTGGCGAGGAACACTTTCATTGAAAGGGGTTGCCAAGCATACAATAATTACGAATCTCCAGAAATCTCAGCAAATATTTTTTAACCCAAACTGGATGATACTTTCAGATAATGATCAGTTCACTATGCCCACTTGGTTCCCCAAATTTCGTTCTTCTATGTTGAAGCGTTCGTTTCCAGTAACACTTTGAATTTTCGCGTTTCACACTGTTTTCTCCTATATTGATAGATGTATTTGGAACTCTAAATCCAACACGGTTTGTGCTAGCTTCTTCAAACGTGACACAATTAAGTAGTTTCCAGTTCTATCTTTAAGTTTTGTTTCCTCTTGATGTTGCCCTAAGCAGTGACCTGCAAGAAACAATTTAATTGAAAGGGGTGGCCAAGCATACAAAAATTACGAATCTCCACAAATCTCAGCAAATATTTTTTCACCCAAACTGGATGATACTTTCAGATAATGATCAGTACACTAAGCCCACTTGGTTTCCCAAATTTCATTCTTCTATGTTGAAGCGTTCGTTTAAAGCAACAGTTTGAATTTTGGCGTTTCACACTGTTTTCTCCTATATTGATAGATGTATTTGGAACTGTAAATCTAACACGGTTTGTGCTAGCTTCTTGAAACATGACACAATAAAGTAGTTTCAAGTTCTATCTCTATGTTTTGTTTCCTCTTGATGTAGCCCTAAGCAGTGACAGGAGAGAAACACTTTCATTGAAAGGGGTTGAATGTATACAAAAATTACGAATCTCCAGAAATCTCAGCAAATATTTTTTCACCCAAACTGGATGATACTTTTAGGTAATGATCAGTACACTAAGCCCACTTGGTTCCCAAATTTCGATCTTCTATGTTGAAGCGTTCGTTTCCAGTAACACTTTGAATTTTGGCGTTTCACACTGTTTTCTCCTATATTGATAGATGTATTTGGAACTCTAAATCCAACACGGTGTGTGCTAGCTTCTTGAAACTTGACACAATAAAGTAGTTTCAAGTACTATCTGTATGTTTTGTTTCCTCTTGATGTAGCCCTAAGCAGTGAATGGAGAGAAACACTTTCATTGAAAGGGTTTGCCAAGCATACAAAAATTACGAATCTCCAGAAATCTCAGCAAATATTTTTTTAACCAAAATGGATGATACTTTCAGGTAATGATGAGTACATTAAGCCCACTTGGTTCCCCAAATTTGACTTTTCTATGTTGATGCGTTCGTCTCCAGCAACAGTTTGAATTTTGGGGTTTCACACTGTTTTCTCTTATATTGATAGATGTATTTGGAACTCTAAATCCAACACGGTTTGTGCTAGCTTTGTTAAACTTGACACCATAAAGTAGTTTCAAGTTATATCGTTTAGTTATGTTTCCTCTTGATGTAGCCCTAAGCAGTGACCTGCAAGAAACACTTTCATTGAAAGGGGTTGCCAAGCATACAAAAATTGCGAATCTCCAGAAATCTCAGCAAATATTTTTTCACCCAATCTGGATGATACTTTCAGGTAATGATCAGTACTCTAAGCCCACTTGGTTCCCCAAATTTCGTTCTTCTATGTTGAAGCGTTCGTGTCCAGCAACAGTTTGAATTTTGGCGTTTCACACTGTTTTCTCCTATATTGATAGATGTATTTGGATCTCTAAATCCAACACGGTTTGTGCTAGCTTCTTGAAACTTGACACAGTAAAGTAGTTTCCAGTTCTATCTTTAAGTTTTGTTTCCTCTTGACGTAGCCCTAAGCAGTCACCTACAAGAAACACTTTCATTGAAAGCGGTTCCCAAGCATACAAAAATTACGAATCTTAAGAAATCTCAGCAAATATTTTTTCACCCAAACTGGATGATACTTTCAGGTAATGATCAGTACACTAAGCCCACTTGGTTCCCAAATTTGCATTCTTCTATGTCGAAGCGTTCTTTTCCAGTAACAGTTTGAATTTTGGCGTTTCACACTGTTTTCTCCTATATTGATAGATGTATTTGGAACTCTAAATCCAACACGGTTTGTGCTAGCTTCTTGAAACTTGACACAATAAAGTAGTTTCAAGTTCTATCTGTATGTTTTGTTTCCTCTTGATGTAGCCCTAAGCAGTGACTGGAGAGAGACACTTTCATTGAAAGGGATTGCCAAGCTTAAAAAATTACGAATCTCCAGAAATCTCACAAACATTTTTTCAACCTAACTGGATGATACTTTCAGGTAATGATCAGTATACTAAGCCCACTTGGTTCTCCAAATTTCGTTATTCTATGTTGCAGCGTTCGTTTCCAGCAACAGTTTGAATTTTGGCGTTTCACACTGTTTTTTCCTATATTGATAGATGTATTTGGAACTCTAAATCCAACACGGTTTCTGCTAGCTTCTTGAAACTTCACACAATAAAGTAGTTTCAAGTTCTCTCTCTATGCTTTGTCTCCTCTTGATGTAGCCCTAAGCAGTGACTGGCGAGAAACACTTAAATTGAAAGGAGTTCCCAAGTATACAAAAACTACGAATCTCCAGAAATCTCAGCAAATATTTTTTCACCCAAACTGAATGATACTTTCACGTAATGATCAGTATACTAAGCCCACTTGGTTCCCCAAATTTCTTTCTTCTATGTTGAAGCGTTCGTTTCCAGCAACTGTTTGAATTTTGGCGTTTCACACTGTTTTCTCCTATATTGATAGATGTATTTGGAACTCTAAATCCAACACGGTTTGTGCTAGATTCTTGAAACTTGACACAGTAAAGTAGTTTCCAGTTCTATCTTTATGTTTTGTTTCCTCTTGATGTAGCCCTAGTCAGTGACCTGCAAGAAAAACTTTCATTGAAAGGAGTTGCCAAGCATACAAAAATTACGAATCTCCAGAAATCTCAGCAAATATTTTTTCACCCAAACCGGATGATACTTTCAGGTAATGATCAGTACACTAAGCCCACTTGGTTCCCCAAATTTCGTTCTTCTATGTTGAAGCGTTCGTTTCCAGTAACAGTTTGAATTTTGGCATTTCACACTGTTTTCTCCTATATTGATAGATGTATTTGGAACTCTAAATCCAACACGGTTTGTGCTAGCTTCTTCAAACTTGATACAATAAAGTAGTTTCAAGTTCTATCTCTATGTTTTGTTTCCTCTTGATGTAGCCCTAAGCAGTGACTGGCGACAAACACTTTCATTGAAAGGGGTTGCCAAGTATACAAAAATTACGAATCTCCAGAAATCTCAGCAAACATTTTTTCACCCAAACTGGATGATACTTTCAGGTAATGATCAGTACACTAAGCCCACTTGGTTCCCCAAATTTTGTTCTTCTATTTTGAAGCGTTCGTTTCCAGTAACAGTTTGAATTTTCTCATTTCACACTGTTTTTTCCTATATTGATAGACGTATTTGGAACTCTAAATCCAACACGGTTTGTGCTAGCTTCTTCAAAAGTGACACAATTAAGTAGTTTCAAGTTGTATCTCTATGTTTTGTTTCCTCTTGATGTAGCCCTAGGCAGTGACCTGCAAGAAACACTTTCATTGAAAGGGTTTGCCAAGCATACAAAAATTACGAATCTCCAGAAATCTCAGCAAATATTTTTTCACCCAAACTGGATGATACTTTCAGGTAATGATCAGTACACTAAGCCCACTTGGTTCCCCAAATGTCATTCTTCTATGTTGAAGCGTTCGTTTCCTGCATCATTTTGAATTTTGGCGTTTCACACTGTTTTCTCCTATATTGATAGATGTATTTGGAACTCTAAATCCAACACGGTTTGTGCTAGCTTCTTAAAACTTGACACAATAAAGTAGTTTCAAATTCTCTCTCTATGCTTTGTTTCCTCTTGATTTAGCCCTAAGCAGTAACTGGCGAGAAACACTTTCATTGAAAGGGGATCCCAAGTATACAAAAATTACGAATCTCCAGAAATCTCAGCAAATATTTTTTCCCCAAAACTGAATGATACTTTCAGGTAATGATCAGTACACTAAGCCCACTTGGTTCCCCAAATTTCATTCTTCTATTGAAGCGTTCGTTTCCAGCAACAGTTTGAATTTTGGCGTTTCACACTGTTTTCTCCTATATTGATAGATGTATTTGGAACTCTAAATCCAACACGGTTTGTGCTAGCTTCTTGAAACTTGATTTAGTAAAGTAGTTTCCAGTTCTATCTTTAAGTTTTGTTTCCTCTTGATGTAGCCCTAGGCAGTGACCTGCAAGAAACACTTTCATTGAAAGGGTTTGCCAAGCATACAAAAATTACGAATCTCCAGAAATCTCAGCAAATATTTTTTCACCCAAACTGGATGATACTTTCAGGTAATGATCAGTACACTAAGCCCACTTGGTTCCCCAAATGTCATTCTTCTATGTTGAAGCGTTCGTTTCCTGCATCATTTTGAATTTTGGCGTTTCACACTGTTTTCTCCTATATTGATAGATGTATTTGGAACTCTAAATCCAACACGGTTTGTGCTAGCTTCTTGAAACTTGACACAATAAAGTAGTTTCAAATTCTCTCTCTATGCTTTGTTTCCTATTGATTTAGCCCTAAGCAGTAACTGTTGAGAAACACTTTCATTGAAAGGGGATCCCAAGTATACAAAAATTACGAATCTCCAGAAATCTCAGCAAATATTTTTTCACCCAAACTGGATGATACTTTCAGGTAATGATCAGTACACTAAGCCCACTTGGTTCCCCAAATTGAATTCTTCTATTGAAGCGTTCGTTTCCAGCAACAGTTTGAATTTCGGCGTTTCACTCTGTTTTCTCCTATATAGATAGATGTATTTGAAACTCTAAATCCAAGACGGTTTGTGCTAGCTTTTTGAAACTTGACCCAATAAAGTAGTTTCAAGTTCTCTCTCTATATTTTGTTTCCTCTTGATGTAGCCCTAAGCAGTGACTGGCGGAAACCCTTTCATTGAAAGGGGTTGCGAAGTATACGAAAATTACGAATCTCCAGAAATCTCAGCAAATATTTTTTCACCCAAACTGAAAGATACTTTCAGGTAATGATCAGTACTCTAAACCCACTTGGTTCCCCAAATTTCGTTCTTCTATGTTGAAGCGTTCGTTTCCAGTAACAGTTTGAATTTCGGCATTTCACACTGTTTTTTCCTATATTGATAGATGTATTTGGAACTCTAAATCCAACACGGTTTCTGCTAGCTTCTTCAAACTTGACACAATAAAGTAGTTTCAAGTTCTATCTCTATATTTTGTTTCCTCTTCATGTAGCACTAAGCAGTGACTGGAGAGAAACACTTTCATTGAAAGGGGTTGCGAAGTATACGAAAATTACGAATCTCCAGAAATCTCAGCAAATATTTTTTCACCCAAACTGAAAGATACTTTCAGGTAAAGATCAGTATACTAAGCCCACTTGGTTCCCCAAATTTCGTTCTTCTATGTTGAAGCGTTCGTTTCCAGCAACAGTTTGAATTTTTAGGTTTCACTCTGTTTTCTCCTATATTGATAGATGTATTTGGAACTCTAAATCCAACACGGTTTGTGCTAGCTTCTTGAAACTTGATTTAGTAAAGTAGTTTCCAGTTCTATCTTTAAGTTTTGTTTCCTCTTGATGTAGCCCTAGGCAGTGACCTGCAAGAAACACTTTCATTGAAAGGGTTTGCCAAGCATACAAAAATTACAAAACTCCAGAAATCTCAGCAAACATTTTTTCACCCAAACTGGATGATACATTCAGGTAATGATCAGTACACTAAGCCCACTTGGTTCCCCAAATTTTGTTCTTCTATTTTTAAGCGTTCGTTTCCAGTAACAGTTTGAATTTTGTCATTTCACACTGTTTTTTCCTATATTGATAGGCGTATTTGGAACTCTAAATCCAACACGGTTTGTGCTAGCTTCTTCAAACGTGACACAATTAAGTAGTTTCAAGTTCTATCTCTATGTTTTGTTTCCTCTTGATGTAGCCCTAAGCAGTGACTGGCGAGAAACACTTTCATTGAAAGTGGTTGCCATGCTTCCAAAACTTACGAATCTCCAGAAATCTCAGCAAATATTTTTTCACCCTAACTGGATGATACTTTCAGGTAATGATCAGTACACTAAGCCCACTTGGTTCCCCAAATTTCGTTCTATGTTGAAGCGTTCGTTTCCAGCAACAATTTGAATTTTGGCTTTTCACACTGTTTTCTCCTATATTGATAGATGTATTTGGAACTCTAAATCCAACACGGTTTGTGCTAGCTTCTTGAAACTTGACACAGTAAAGTAGTTTCCAGTTCTATCTTTAAGTTTTGTTTCCTCTTGATGTAGCCCTAAGCAGTGACCTCCAAGAAACACTTTCATTGAAAGGGGTTGCCAAGCATACAAAAATTACGAATCTGCAGAAATCACAGCAAAATTTTTTTCACCCAAGCTGGATGATACTTTCAGGTAATGATCAGTACACTAAGCCCACTTGGTTCCACAAATTTCATTCTTCTATTGAAGCATTCGTTTCCAGCAACAGTTTGAATTTTGGCGTTTCACTCTGTTTTCTCCTATATAGATAGATGTATTTGAAACTCTAAATCCAACACGGTTTGTGCTAGCTTTTTGAAACTTGACCCAATAAAGTAGTTTCAAGTTCTCTCTCTATGTTTTGTTTCCTCTTGATGTAGCCCTAAGCAGTGACTGGCGGAAACCCTTTCATTGAAAGGGGTTGCGAAGTATACGAAAATTACGAATCTCCAGAAATCTCAGCAAATATTTTTTCACCCAAACTGAAAGATACTTTCAGGTAATGATCAGTACACTAAACCCACTTGGTTCCCCAAATTTCGTTCTTCTATGTTGAAGCGTTCGTTTCCAGTAACAGTTTGAATTTCGGCATTTCACACTGTTTTTTCCTATATTGATAGATGTATTTGGAACTCTAAATCCAACACGGTTTCTGCTAGCTTCTTCAAACTTGACACAATAAAGTAGTTTCAAGTTCTATCTCTATATTTTGTTTTCTCTTCATGTAGCACTAAGCAGTGACTGGAGAGAAACACTTGCATTGAAAGGGGTTGCGAAGTATACGAAAATTACGAATCTCCAGAAATCTCAGCAAATATTTTTTCACCCAAACTGAAAGATACTTTCAGGTAATGATCAGTACACTAAGCCCACTTGATTCCCCAAATTTCGTTCTTCTATGTTGAAGCGTTCGTTTCCAGCAACAGTTTGAATTTTAGCGTTTCACACTGTTTTCTCCTATATTGATAGATGTATTTGGAACTCTCAATCCAACACGGTTTGTGCTAGCTTCTTGAAACTTGATTTAGTAAAGTAGTTTCCAGTTCTATCTTTAAGTTTTCTTTCCTCTTGATGTAGCCCTAGGCAGTGACCTGCAAGAAACACTTTCATTGAAAGGGTTTGCCAAGCATACAAAAATTACGAATCTCCAGAAATCTCAGCAAATATTTTTTCACCCAAACTGGATGACACTTTCAGGTAATGATCAGTACACTAAGCCCACTTGGTTCCCCAAATGTCATTCTTCTATGTTGAAGCGTTCGTTTCCAGCATCATTTTGAATTTTGGCGTTTCACACTGTTTTCTCCTATATTGATAGATGTATTTGGAACTCTAAATCCAACACGGTTTGTGCTAGCTTCTTGAAACTTGACACAATAAAGTAGTTTCAAATTCTCTCTCTATGCTTTGTTTCCTCTTGATTTAGCCCTAAGCAGTAACTGGTGAGAAACACTTTCATTGAAAGGGGATCCCAAGTATACAAAAATTACGAATCTCCAGAAATCTCAGCAAATATTTTTTCCCCAAAACTGAATGATACTTTCAGGTAATGATCAGTACACTAAGCCCACTTGGTTCCCCAAATTTCATTCTTCTATTGAAGCGTTCGTATACAGCAACAGTTTGAATTTTGGCGTTTCACTCTGTTTTCTCCTATATAGATAGATGTATTTGAAACTCTAAATCCAAGACGGTTTGTGCTAGCTTTTTGAAACTTGACCCAATAAAGTAGTTTCAAGTTCTCTCTCTATGTTTTGTTTCCTCTTGATGTAGCCCTAAGCAGTGACTGGCGGAAACCCTTTCATTGAAAGGGGTTGCGAAGTATACGAAAATTACGAATCTCCAGAAATCTCAGCAAATATTTTTTCACCCAAACTGAAAGATACTTTCAGGTAATGATCAGTACACTAAACCCACTTGGTTCCCCAAATTTCGTTCTTCTATGTTGAAGCGTTCGTTTCCAGTAACAGTTTGAATTTCGGCATTTCACACTGTTTTTTCCTATATTGATAGATGTATTTGGAACTCTAAATCCAACACGGTTTCTGCTAGCTTCTTCAAACTTGACACAATAAAGTAGTTTCAAGTTCTATCTCTATATTTTGTTTCCTCTTCATGTAGCACTAAGCAGTGACTGGAGAGAAACACTTTCATTGAAAGGGGTTGCGAAGTATACGAAAATTACGAATCTCCAGAAATCTCAGCAAATATTTTTTCACCCAAACTGAAAGATACTTTCAGGTAATGATCAGTACACTAAGCCCACTTGGTTCCCCAAATTTCGTTCTTCTATGTTGAAGCGTTCGTTTCCAGCAACAGTTTGAATTTTGGCGTTTCACACTGTTTTCTCCTATATTGATAGATGTATTTGGAACTCTAAATCCAACACGGTTTGTGCTAGCTTCTTGAAACTTGATTTAGTAAAGTAGTTTCCAGTTCTATCTTTAAGTTTTGTTTCCTCTTGATGTAGCCCTAGGCAGTGACCTGCAAGAAACACTTTCATTGAAAGGGTTTGCCAAGCATACAAAAATTACGAATCTCCAGAAATCTCAGCAAATATTTTTTCACCCAAACTGGATGATACTTTCAGGAAATGATCAGTACACTAAGCCCACTTGGTTCCCCAAATGTCATTCTTCTATGTTGAAGCGTTCGTTTCCAGCATCAGTTTGAATTTTGGCGTTTCACACTGTTTTCTCCTATATTGATAGATGTATTTGGAACTCTAAATCCAACACGGTTTCTGCTTGCTTCTTCAAACTTGACACAATAAAGTAGTTCCAAGTTCTATCTCTATTTTTTGATTCCTCTTGATGTATCTGTAAGCAGTGACTGGAGAGAAACACTTTCATTGAAAGGGGTTGCCAAGCTTCCAAAAATTACGAATCTCCAGGAATCTCAGCAAACATTTTTTCACCCTAACTGCATGATACTTTCTGGTAATGATCAGTACACTAAGCCAACTTGGTTCCCCATGTTTCGGTCTTCTATGTTGAAGCGTTCGTTTCCAGCAACAGTTTGAATTTTGGCGTTTCACACTGTTTTCTCCTATATTGATAGATGTATATGGAACTCTAAATCCAACACGGTTTGTGCTAGCTTCTTGAAACTTGACACAATAAAGTAGTTTCAAGTTCTCTCTCTATGTTTTGTTTCCTCTTGTTGTATCCCTAAGCAGTTACTGGCGAGAAACACTTTCATTGAAAGGGGTTGCCAAGTATACAAAAATTACGAATCTCCAGAAATCTCAGCAAACATTATTTCACCAAAACTGGATGATACTTTCAGGTAATGATCAGTACACTAAGCCCATTTGGTTCCCCAAATTTCGTTCTTCTATGTTGAATCGTTTGTTTCCAATAACAGTTTTAATTTTGGCATTTCACACTGTTTTTTCCTATATAGATAGATGCATTTGGAACTCTAAATCCAACACGGTTTGTGCTAGCTTCTTCAAACTTGACATAATAAAGTAGTTTCAAGTTCCCTCTCTACGTTTTTTTTTTTCCTCTTGATGTAGCCCTTAGCAGTGACTGGCGAGAAACACTTTCATTGAAAGGGCTTGCCAAGTATACAAAAATTACGAATCTCCAGAAATCTCAGCAAATATTTCTTCACCCAAACTGGATGATACTTTCAGGTAATGATCAGTACACTAAGACCACTTGGTTCCCCAAATTTCGTTCTTCTATGTTGCAGAGTTCGTTTCCAGCAACAGTTTGAATTTTGGCGTTTCACACTGTTTTCTCCTATATTGATAGATGTATTTGGAACGCTAAATCCAACACGGTTTGTGCTAGCTTCTTGAAACTTGACACAATAAAGTAGTTTCAAGTTCTCTCTCTATGTTTTGTTTCCTCTTGATGTAGCCCTAAGCAGTTACTGGCGAGAAACACTTTCATTGAAAGGGGTTGCCAAGTATACAAAAATTACGAATCTCCAGAAACCTCAGCAAACATTTTTTCACCCAAACTGAATGATACTTTCAGGTAATGATCAGTACACTAAGCCCATTTGGTTCCCCAAATTTCGTTCTTCTATGTTGAATCGTTCGTTTCCAGTAACAGTTTTAATTTTGGCATTTCACACTGTTTTTTCCTATATTGATAGATGCATTTGGAACTCTAAATCCAACACGGTTTGTGCTAGCTTCTTCGAACTTGACACAATAAAGTAGTTTCAAGTTCCCTCCCTACGTTTTTTTTCCTCTTGATATTGCCCTAAGCAGTGACTCTCGAGAAACACTTTCATTGAAAGGGGTTGCCAAGCTTCCAAAAATTACGAATCTCCAGAAATCTCAGCAAATATTTTTTCAACCAAACTGGATGATACTTTCAGGTAATGATCAGTAAACTAAGCCCACTTGTTTCCCCAAATTTCGTTCTTCTATGTTGAAAAGTTCGTTTCCAGCAACAGTTTGAATTTTGTCTTTTCACACTGTTTTCTCCTATATTGATAGATGTATTTGGAACTCTAAATCCAACACGGTTTGTGCTAGCTTCATGTACTTGACACAATAAAGTAGTTTCAAGTTCTCTCTCTATGTTTTGTTTCCTCTTGATGTAACCCTAAGCAGTGACTGGCGAGAAACCCTTTCATTGAAAGGGGTTGCGAAGTATACAAAAATTACGATACTCCAGAAATCTCAGCAAATATTTTTTCACCCAAACTGAAAGATACATTCAGGTAATGATCAGTACACTAAGCCCACTTGGTTCCCCAAATTTCGTTCTTCTATGTTGAAGCGTTCGTTTTCAGTAACAGTTTGAATTTCGGCATTTCACACTGTTTTTTCCTATATTGATAGATGTATTTGGAACTCTAAATCCAACAGGGTTTCTGCTAGCTTCTTCAAACTTGACACAATAAAGTAGTTTCAAGTTCTATCTCTATGTTTTGTTTCCTCTTGATGTAGCACTAAGCAGTGACTGGCGAGAAACACTTTCATTGAAAGGGGTTGCCAAGCTTCCAAATATTACGAATCTCCAGAAGTCTCAGCAAATATGTTTTCTCCCAAATAGGATGATACTTTCAGGTAATGATCAGTACACTAAGCCCACTTGGTTCCCCAAATTTCGTTCTTCTATGTTGAAGCGTTCGTTTCCAGCAACAGTTTGAATTTTGGCGTTTCACACTGTTTTCTCCTATATTGATAGATGTATTTGGAACACTAAATTCAACACGGTTTGTGCTAGCTTCTTGAAACTTGACACAATAAAGTATTTTCAAGTTCTATCTCTATGTTTTGTTTCCTCTTGATGTAGCCCTAAGCAGTGACTGGCAAGAAACACTTTCATTGAAAGCGGTTGCCAAACTTACAAAAATTACGAATCTCCAGAAATCTCAGCAAATATTTTTTCACCCAAATTGGATGATACTTTCATGTAGTGATCAGTACACTAAGCCCACTTGGATCCCCAAATTTCGTTCTTCTATGTTGAAGCGTTCGTTTCCAGTAACACTTTGAATTTTGGCATTTCACATTGTTTTCTCCTATATTGATAGATGTATTTGGAACTCTATATCAGCACAATTTGTGCTACCTTCTTGAAACTTGACAGAATAAACTAGTTTCATGTTCTGTCTATATGTCTTGTTTCCTCTTGATGTAGCCCAAAGCAGTGACTGGCAAGAAACATTTTCTTTGAAAGCGGTTGCCAAGCGTCCAAAGATTACGATTCTCCAGAAATCTTAGCAAATATTTTTTCACCCAAACTGGATGATACTTTCAGGTAATGATCAGTACACTAAGCCCACTTGGTTCCCCAAATTTCGTTCTTCTATGTTGAAGCCTTCGTTTCCAGTAACAAGTTGAATTTTGGCGTATCACACTGTTTTCTCCTATATTGATAGATGTATTTGGAACTGTAAATCCAACACGGTTTGTGCTACCTTCTTGAAACTTGACAGAATAAAGTAGTTTCATGTTCCGTCTCTATGTTTTGTTTCCTCTTGACGTAGCCCTAAGCAGTGACTGGTGAGAAACACTTTCATTGCAAGGGGTTGCAAAGTGTTCAAAAATTACGAATCTCCAGAAATCTCAGCAAATATTTTTTAACCCAAACTGGATGATACTTTCAGGTAATGATCAGTACACTAAGCGCACTTGGTTCCTCAAATTTCCTTCTTCTATGTTGAAGCGTTCGTTTCCAGTAACAGTTTGAATTTTTAGGTTTCACTCTGTTTTCTCCTATATTGATACATATATTTGGAACTCTAAATCCAACACGGTTTCTGCTAGCTTCTTGAAACTTGACACAATAAAGTAGTTTCAAGTTCTATCTCTATGTGTAGTTTCCTCTTGATGTAGCCCTAAGCAGTGACTGGTGAGGAACACTTTCATTGAAAGCGGATGCCAAGCTTCCAAAAAATACGTATCTCCAGAAATCTCAGCAAATAATTTTTTCACCCAAACTGGATGATACATTCAGATAATTATCAGTACACTAAGCCCACTTGTTCCCCAAATTTCGTTCTTCTATGTTGAAGCGTTCGTTTCCAGCAACAGTTTGAATTTTGGCGTTTCACACTGTTTTCTCCTATATTGATGGATGTACTTGGAACTCTAAATCCAACACGGTTTGTGCTAGCTTCTTGAAACTTGACACAATAAAGTAGTTTCACGTTCTATCTCTATGTGTTGTTTCCTCTTGATGTAACCCTAAGCAGTGACTGGCAAGAAACACTTTCATTGCAAGGGTTTGCCAAGCTTCCAAAAATTACGAATCTCCAGAAATCTCAGCAAATATTTTTTCACCCAAACTGGATGATATTTTCAAGTAATGATCAGTACCCTAAGTCCACTTGGTTCCCCAAATTTCGTTCTTCTATGTTGAAGCGTTCGTTTCCAGTAACACGTTGAATTTTGGCGTTTCACACTATTTTCTCCTATATTGATAGATGTATTTGGAACTCTAAATCCAACACGGTTTGGGCTAGCTTCTTGAAACGTGACACAATAAAGTAGTTTCAAGTTCTCTCTCTACGTTTTGTTTCCTCTTGATGTAGCCCTAAGCAGTGACTGGCGAGAAACACTTTCATTGAAAGGGGTCGCAAAGTGTTCAAAAATTACGAATCTCCACAAATCTCAGCAAATATTTTTTCACCCAAACTGGATGATACTTTCAGGTAATGATCAGTACACTAAGTCCACTTGGTTCCCCCAATTTTTTTCTTCTATGTTGAAGTGTTCGTTTCCAGCAACAGTTTGAATTTTGGCGTTTCACACTGTTTTCTCCTATATTGGTAGATGTATTTGTTACATTAAATCCAACACGGTTTTTGAAGCTTCTTGTAACTTGACACAAAAAGTAGTTTCATGTTTTATCTCTATGTGTTGTTTCCTCTTGATGTAGTCCAAAGCAGTGACTGGCGAGAAACACTTTCATTGAAAGCGATTGCCAAGCGTCCAAAAATTACGAAACTCCAGAAATCTCAGCAAATATTTTCTCACCCAAACTGGATGATACTTTCCGGTAATGATCAGTACACTAAGCCCACTTGGTTCCCCAAATTCGTTCTTCTATATTGAAGCGTTCGTTTCCAGTAACAGTTTGAATTTTGGCATTTCACACTGTTTTTTCCTATATTGATATATGTATTTGGAACTCTAATTCCAACACTGTTTGTGCTAGCTTCTTGAAGCTTCACACAATAAAGTAGTTGCAAGTTCTAACTCTATGTTTTGTTTCCTCTTGATGTAGCCCTAAGCAGTGACTGGCAAGAAACACTTTCATTCAAAGGGGTTGCCAAGCGTTCAAAAATTACGAATCTCCAGAAATCTCAGCAAATGTTTTTTCACCCAAACTGGATGATACTTACAGGTAATGAACAGTACACTAAGCCCACTTGGTTCCTCAAATTTCGTTCTCTATGTTGAAGCGTTCGTTTCCAGTAACAGTTTGAATTTTTAGTTTTCACTCTGTTTTCTCCTATATAGATAGCTGTATTTGGAACTCTATATCCAACAATGTTTGAGCTAGCTTCTTAAAACTTGACACAATAAAGTAGTTTCACGTCCTATCTCTACATTTTGTTTCCTCTTGATGTAGCCCTAAGCAGTGACTGGTGAGAAACACTTTCATTGAAAGCGTTTGCCAAGCGTCCAAAAATTATGAATCTCCAGAAATCTCAGCAAATATTTTTTCACCCAAACTGGATGATACTTTCAGGTAATGATCAGTACACTAAGCCCACTTGGTTCCCCAAATTTCGTTCTTCTATGTTGAAGCGTTCGTTTCCAGTGACAGTTTGAATTTTAGAATTTCACATTGTTTTTTCCTATATTGATAGATGTATTTGGAACTCTAAATCCAACACGGTTTGTGCTCGCTTCTTGAAACTTGACACAATAAAGTAGTTTCACCTCCTATCTCTATGTTTTGTTTCCTCTTGATGTAGCCCTAAGCAGTGACTGGCAAGAAACACTTTCATTGAAAGGGGTTGCCAAGCTTCCAAAAATGACGAGACTCCAGAAATCACAGCAAATGATTTTTCATCCAAACTGGATGATACTTTCAGGTAATGATCAGTACACTAAGCCCACCAGGTTCCATAAGTTTCCATCTTCTACGTTGAAGCGTTCGTTTCCAGTAACAGTTTGAATGTTGGCGTTTCACACTGTTTTGTCCTATATTGATACATGTATTTGGAACTGTAAATCCAACACGGTTTGTGCTAGCTTCTTGAAACTTGACACAATAAAGTAGTTTCACCTCCTATCTCTATGTTTTGTTTCCTCTTGATGTAGCCCTAAGCAGTGACTGGCAAGAAACACTTTCATTGAAAGGGGTTGCCAAGCTTCCAAAAATGACGAGACTCCAGAAATCACAGCAAATGATTTTTCATCCAAACTGGATGATACTTTCAGGTAATGATCAGTACACTAAGCCCACCAGGTTCCATAAGTTTCCATCTTCTACGTTGAAGCGTTCGTTTCCAGTAACAGTTTGAATGTTGGCGTTTCACACTGTTTTGTCCTATATTGATACATGTATTTGGAACTGTAAATCCAACACGGTTTGTGCTAGCTTCTTGAAACTTGACACAATAAAGTAGGTTGAAGTTCTATCTCTATGTTTTGTTTCCTCTTGATGTAGCCCTAAGCAGTGACTGGCGAGAAACACTTTATTGAAAGCGGTTGCCAAGGGTCCAAAAATTTCGAATCTCCACAAATCTCAGCAAATATTTTTTCACCCAAACTAGATGATACTTTCAGGTAATGATCAGTACACTAAGTCCACTTGCTTACCCCAATTTCGTTCTTCTATGTTGAAGTGTTTGTTTCCAGCAACAGTTTGAATTTTGGCATTTCACACTGTTTTCTCCTATATTGATAGATGTATTTGGAACTCCTAATCCAGCACTGTTTGTGCTAGCTTTTTGAAACTTGACACAAAAAGTAGTTTCATGTTCTATCTCTATGTGTTGTTTCCTCTTGATGTAGCCCTAAGCAGTGACTGGCGAGAAACACTTTCATTGAAAGTGGTTGCCATGCGTCCAAAAATTACGAAACTCCAGAAATCTCAGCAAATATTTTTTCACCCAAACTGGATGATACTTTCAGGTAATGATCAGTACACTAAGCCCACTTGGTTCCCCAAATTCATTCTTTTATATTGAAGCATTCGTTTCCAGTAACAATTTGAATTTTCCATTTCACACTGTTTTTTCCTATATTGATATATGTATGTTGAGATCCACAGCCAAAGGGGCCCCAGCAAACTTCCAGCTGCCAGCAACCAGCTGCCAGCTGATGATTGGCTCACAGCAGCCCCAGCAACATCTAGCTGATTGGCTCCTCTGCGGTGATGTTCATTGGGCTGTTTCCCTGCCCTTCAGACTGCCAGCTGATGATTGGCTCACAGCGGCCCCAGCAACATCTAGCTGATTGGCTCCTCCACGGAGCTGCTCATTGGGGGACTTCTTTGGCTCTGCCCACGCAACCCAGCCAATCGGCCTCAAGAACAGGAGGATTGTGGGAGGTGGTGAGGTTTGTGTGGGGGAGAGAGGCTTGGGGGAAGCCGGTGGTGGCAGTTGGGCTCTGAGGGGTTTTTCCTGAGGAGCGGTTTTGTTTGGCGTTTGTAGTTCTAAAAATAAAGTTTGTTTCTTTTGACAAGTGGCTCCTGAATTGTGCCCAGCCAGACTGCGTCATTTGGTGGCTCGCACGGGGAGCGACTGAGGGTAAGTAAACTGCTCGCCCCTGAGGGCAGGGCGAGAGGATGGATAGCCATTCTAAGTTTCCTTTTTTGTTTTGCTTCATTTTTGTTTTAACTTGCCTGTCCCTGGAGATGAGTGAGACGGAAGAAAGATCGCTCACATCTGAGGAAAAACTATTTGCGTCTGAGGAAAAACTATTTGCGTCTGAGGAAAAACTATTTGCATCTGAGGAACAGATAGGGAGAAAGGACGGATGCACATGTCAGGAGGATAGAAAGGCTGTCATAATGATTTTGTGTGGTTCCATTTTTATTTCATTCTGTCTCAGTTTTGTTTGGGGTTATCTTGTTGGGTTGTATTATAGTAGAAATATGGGATCAGCAATTAGTAAAAAACAAACCGAAAGACTGTTAAGTAAATTGTTAGAGGAAGGAGGCATCGCAGTAAAATCAAGAACAGTCAGGGCATACGTTGATACAATACAACAATGTAGCCCATGGCTTTTTAAGGAGGAGTTGTTAGATATATCACAATGGAACCATCATGGTGAAGATTTAAAAAGAATAGAAAAGAACAACCCAGGGACTCTGCCAGTTGGCACATTGCCATTGTGGACGTTCGTATCTGGTTTACTTAGTCCAAAGCCTTCAGTTCAGACAAAGGTAGAGGAAGGAGAAGACATAAATATTCAAGTAAAAGAGAAGGTCTTTCGAGCTAGTGAGTCAGAGGAAGGAAGTTTAGAGCAGAAAAAGCCATCAGGGGAAAAGTTACAACAGGAGACTGCTAATAGCACCTTTCTATCAGAGAGCGTAAGTGTCCAACCATCAGCACCACCTCTACAGGAGACTGCTACTAACAGCATTCTATCACCAGAGGACATATCAACAGCACCACCTCCATATGCTAGGAGACTCCCAACCCCCGCAGTTGATAGTTGGGATCCTGAGACAGGATCTCAAGTATGTCCTGTATTTGAGGTATGAGGGCAGCGAATTTACCAGGGTTTAAATTTCAAAACAGTAAAGGAGCTAAAAGAGGCTGTAACAACCTATGGTCCTCAAGCACCCTTCACTGTAAGCTTAGTCGAATCCATTACCAACTTAAGCATGACGCCAGCAGATTGGGCTAATATGTGTAAAGCTGTGCTAAATGGAGGACAATACCTGTTATGGAAGGTTGCCAATGAGGAATTTTGCAAGGAGACGGCTAGGCGAAATGCAGCAGCTGGTTATTCTCAGAGAAATCTAGATATGTTGTTAGGAAAGGGACCTTATGAGGATCCGCAGCAACAAATTGCATATGATCCTGGCGTATACTCACAAATTGCTGTAGATGCAGTTAAGGCATGGAAGACTTTACAAGGACATGGAGGTTTACAAGGTCAATTATCTAAGATAATACAAGGAGCTAATGAACCTTATGCTGAATTTGTAGATAGGCTTATTCAAACAGCTACCAGAATTTTTGGGAATACAGAACAAGCAATGCCATTAATAAAACAACTGGCTTATGACCAAGTGAATCATTGGTGCAGAGATATCATTAGACCATGGAAACAGGAAGATTTAAACACATATATTAAATTATGTAGAGACATTAATGAACAAGAGCAAGTCATGGCAGCTGCAGTAAAACAGGCTTTAGATGCCAGAGACATTAATGAACAAGGGCAAATTGTGGCAGCTGCAGTAAAACAGGCTTTATATACCAGGCCAAGAACATGTTACAATTGTCAACAAACAGGACATTTTAAAAGGAATTGCCCCATAGGAGGAGGGTTTAACAAAACTAGGTATCAAAGGAGTAGAATACCGGGTATTTGCCCACGATGCCGTCGAGGGAGACATTGGGGTAATGAATGCCATTCTCAAACCACCATAGAGGGTACTCCATTACATTGGGCTAATGAATACCGTTCTCAAACCACCATAGAGGGTACTCCATTAAAAAACGAAAAAGGACAAGGTGTTTATCCACAATATCGTGGACAAAGGCATCGGGCTCCGTTGCCAAAAAATGGACAGGGGGCCCCAATGCTCCGGGGCCCCAAACCACAAATATACGGAGCACTGGAGGAACCCAGCAACCCCATCAGGGTAGTGCCCAGGACACATTGTCCATCAGATCCCTCATCAGAGAAACCAGAGGGAGCACAGGGTTGGACATCTGCGCCTCCACCAGATCAGTACTAACTCCAGAGATGGGAGTTCAAATCATTCCCACAGGGGTAAAAGGACCTCTTCCCAAAGGAACAGTAGGCTTATTATTGGGACGCAGCTCTTCTACTCTAAAAGGACTTTTGATAAGTCCTGGGGTAATTGATCCTGATTATGAAGGTGAAATTAAAAATTATAGCCAGTTCTCCAAAGGGTATATCAGTAATTTCACCAGGAGATAGAATAGCACAGTTACTAATAATACCAAGCCTACATGATAAATTTTCCAGTCATGCTGTAGAAAGAGGTTCCAAGGGATTAGGCTCCACAGGTGTAGATTGGGCTATGCTTTCTTTAAATTTAGATTCTCGCCCCATGCTAAAACTAAATATTCAAGGACATGAATTTAATGGGCTACTGGATACAGGTGCAGACCTTAGCATCATCTCTCGTCAAGAATGGCCAAAACATTGGCCATTACAACAAGCCACTTCGAGGCCTAGGAGTGGCGACTAATCCCGATAGAAGCGCGATGGTATTAGATTGGAAGGATCCTGAAGGATGTGAAGGAACTATACAGCCATATGTATTGGATCATCTTCCCGTAAATTTATGGGGACGAGATGTCTTAGATCAATTAGGTTTGACATTAACAAATAACACCAATCAAAATGCACCCACTATTATGGCTAGACAAGGTTTTAGGAAAGGAAAAAGATTAGAAAAACAAGAACAAGGTATAGCAGCACCAATACAAATAGATCAAGGAACAGACAGACATGGGTTGGATTTTCACAAAGGGCCACTGAGACAATAAAAATCACATGGAAATCAGAAAGACCAGTATGGGTTCCTCAGTGGCCCTTGACTAAAGAAAAGATACAAGTAGCCCATGATCTGGTCAAACAACAATTAGCGGAAGGACATATACAACCTTCTGTATCTCCCCATAATACTCCCATTTTTGTCATCAAAAGGAAATCTGGTAAATGGAGATTATTGCAAGACCTAACAGCCATTAATAATGAAATGGTCATTATGGGACCTGCTCAATCGGGGATTCCTCAATTGTCTGCTTTGCCAAAAACTTGGTATGTTTTAGTTATAGATATTAAAGATTGTTTTTTTTTCAATTCCAATTCATCCTGAGGATAGTCCACGTTTTGCATTTACTATCCCTGCACTAAATCATGAAGGTCCTGATCAGAGATATGAATGGAAAGTACTCCCTCAAGGGATGGCTAACAGCCCAACTATGTGTCAAATTTATGTTAACAAAGTAATCCAGCCACTTAGAAATCAAAATCCTGAACTACAAATATTTCACTATATGGATGATGTATTATTAGCACACAAAGCTAAAAACACATTGCTAGAATGTTATGCCAAACTTACAAATTTATTAAAAAATTATAATCTAGAAATAGCAATAGATAAAGTACAATTAAATTTTCCAATTAATTATTTAGGAGTTCTATTATCCTCAACCATGGTCCGTCCACCAAAAATTCAAATACGAGTAGATCAACTCAAATCACTTAATGACTTTCAAAAGTTATTAGGAGACATAAATTGGATAAGGCCTTATCTAGGTATTCCAACAGGAGAATTAGGACCTTTATTTGATATCTTAAAAGGTCCATCAGATCCAAATTCACCCCGAATGTTAACACCTGAAGCAAGAAAGGCATTAAAAATCATTGAAACATATATGGAAAATATGCATTTGGATAGAATTGATATAAATTTGCCTTTATTATTTATTGTACTACCAACAAAAAATATTCCTACAGGAGTATTTTGGCAAGAAGGTCCATTATTATGGATACATTTATCTTATTCTCCTAACACTATTCTTACTAGGTATCCTGAGGCTGTAGGACAATTAATACTCAAAGGAATAAAAACAGCAAAGGGAGTATTTGGAATTTCTCCCAATAAAATTATTACTCCATATACTATGAATCAAATTGATGAATTAGCTAATGAGTTAAACACTTGGGCAATAATCATGTGCAAATCTAATGTTTCATTTGATAACCACTTACCATCTAATCCTTTATTGTCTTTTTGGTCATTGCATCCTGTAATTTTTCCAAAAATGACAAGAAAAACACCTATCATGAATGCTCCAAATATATTCACTGATGGGTCAAATAATGGTACAGCAGCAATAGTTACAGCTGATCAAACTTTTACATTTTTAGTACCCAACAATCAGCTCAAAAGGTAGAGCTTAATGCAGTATTACAAGCTTTTGTGATGTTTAAAGATTCTGTATTTAATTTATTTTCTGATAGTCAGTATATAGTTAATGCTATAGTATCCCTTGAAGATGCTGGTAGGATTTCCCCTTCTTCTACTGTTTTCTCTTTGTTTTCCACTATACAAAGTTTAATCTGGGACAGAAAAGATCCATTCTTTATAGGACATATCAGGGCACATACAGGATTGCCTGGAGCCCTTAGTTTGGGCAATGATTTAGCAGATAAAACTACACATGACATACATATTTTCTCTACACTAGAAGAAGCTATAAATTTTCATAAAAGGTTCCATGTCAATGCTAATACTTTACAAAAGTGTTTTAAAATAACTAAGGAACAAGCTAGACAAATAATAAAACAATGTCAAAATTGTGTGACCTTTTTACCACAAGTTAATCTTGGAGTCAATCCTAGAGGATTGATACCTAACCATATTTGGCAGATGGACGTCACACATTTGCCAGAATTTGGAAAATTAAAATATTTGCATGTTACAGTTGATACTTCTTCTGGATTTTTGATGGGCTCCCTTCATGCCGGAGAAAAAACTAAAGATGTTATAGCTCATTGCTTACAAAATTTTGCCACTGTGGGCATTCCAAAACAGTTAAAAACAGATAATGCCCCTGGTTATACTTCTACCTCTTTTAAACAATTTTGCGCATCATTTGGCATTACTCATATAACAGGAATCCCATACAATCCACAGGGACAAGGCATAGTTGAAAGAGCTCATCAAACTATTAAAATGTACTTATTAAAGCAAAAAGACGGAATTGGGAAGGGGTATATATTCCCCAAAGATAAACTTAAAATAACCCTTTTTACTCTAAACTTTTTAAATTTATCAGTTCTATTTTTTTGACTATAGAGTTTTTAAACATTGCAATGGAGATTTCACCTGTAAAAAGTTATAAGGCCTTTACTATTATGTTATGTGTTGTATGTATTATATTATGTGTGCACACTTGTGTTTTGTGTTATATGTTTGAATGTACGTATGTCCATATATCATATATGATGAGCGCTCATGAAAAAATGGATCCAAATATTTTTTTTTATTCACGTGATTTAAATGGTTTAATTTAAATTGGGTAAATAACTGTTAAGAATGGTTTTAATATGTAAACAAAAAAGAAGGTTAACAGATCTGTTTGTTTACTTTTACCTTTCCTTTTCATTATATTTAATAATCCTCTTCAAGATAATGTAAATTGTTAAGAAAATTGTTTTCTTTTCTCTTCAAGATAATGTAAATTGTTAAGAAAATTGTTTTCTTTTAGTGCCTTCTGGAATGTTACATAATTTTTTCTTTAGCCATTATAGCTAGAATTCCTATCTTCATCCCAGTGCCGATGAAGACAAAGATAAAACTAATCTACAGTTTCTGCAATAGCCATCACTGAACTGCTTGCAGAACTTGCCTAAACTATGTGTCACTTGTATGCATTGTGAACTCACTTGTATGCATTGTGAACTATCTGTTGGTGCAGCGACTTGTAGTAGTGTTGGAGTATTTATACTGATGATGTCATCGGTTGTACAATTTTTACAACAAGAGCCGTCAATTGGCGTGGTGTATCTTCCTCCCTTCTGCTTTTCATGACAAAGACCTCTCCACAGGTGTGGCTGTATACTGGACCAGTAGTCAATGATGGGTAAGATCCAATTACAATGGTACCAACCTAAGACAGGAGGCTGACGCCCTGAGGTCAGCTCATCCGAAGACGGGTAAGGACCATATGTAGTATTGGACAACCTAAGGCAGGCAAGGTCCCCAAGCCACATGCTTGTTGTTTAAACAGAGAGGGGGAGATGTTGAGAGCCACAGCAAAAGGGGCCCCAGCAAACTTTCAGCTGCCAGCAACCAGCTACCAGCTGATGATTGGCTCACAGCGGCCCAGCAACATCTAGCTGATTGGCTCCTCTGCGGTGATGTTCATTGGGCTGTTTCCCTGCCCTTCAGCTGCCAGCTGATGATTGGCTCACAGCGGCCCCAGCAACATCTAGCTGATTGGCTCCTCCACGGAGCTGCTCATTGGGGGACTTCTTTGGCTCCGCCCACACAACCCAGCCAATCAGCCTCAAGAACAGGAGGATTGTGGGAGGTGGTGAGGTTTGTGTGGGGGAGAGAGGCTTGGGGGAAGCCGGTGGTAGCAGTTGGGCTCTGAGGGGTTTTTCCTGAGGAGCGGTTTTGTTTGGCGTTTGTATTTCTAAAAATAAAGTTAGTTTCTTTTGACAAGTGGCTCCTGAATTGTGCCCAGCCAGACTGCGGCATATGTATTTGGAACTCTAATTCCAACACGGTTTGTGCTAGCTTCTTGAAGCTTCACACAATAAAGTAGTTGCAAGTTCTATCTCTATGTTTTGTTTCCTCTTGATGTAGCCCTAAGCAGTGACTGTCAAGAAACACTTTCATTGAAAGGGGTCGCCAAGCGATCAAAAATTACAAATCTCCAGAAATCTCAGCCAATATTTTTTCACCCAAACTAGATGATACTTTCAGGTAATGATCAGTACACTAAGTCCACTTGGTTACCCGAATTTCGTTCTTCTATGTTGAAGTGTTCGTTTCCAGCAACAGTTTGAATTTTGGTGTTTCACACTGTTTTCTCCTATATTGATAGATGTATTTGTTACTCTAAATCCAGCACTGTTTGTGCTAGCTTCTTGAAACTTGACACAAAAAGCAGTTTCATGTTCTATCTCTATGTGTTGTTTCCTCTTGATGTAGCCCTAAGCAGTGACTGGCGAGAAACACTTTCATTGAAAGCGGTTGCCATGCGTCCAAAAATTACGAAACTCCAGAAATCTCAGCAAATATTTTTTCACCCAAACTGGATGATACTTTCAGGTAATGATCAGTACACTAAGCCCACTTGGTTCCCCAAATTCGTTCTTCTATATTGAAGCGTTCGTTTCCAGTAACAGTTTGAATTTTGGCATTTCACACTGTTTTTTCCTATATTGATATATATATTTGGAACTCTAATTCCAACACGGTTTGTGCTAGCTTCTTGAAACTTCACACAATAAAGTAGTTGCAAGTTCTATCTCTATGTTTTGTTTCCTCTTGATGTAGCCCTAAGCAGTGACTGGCAAGAAACACTTTCATTGAAAGGGGTTGCCAAGCGTTCAAAAATTACGAATCTCCAGAAATCTCAGCAAACATTTTTTCACCCAAACTGGATGATACTTTCAGGTAATGAACAAAACACTAAGCCCACTTGGTTCCTCAAATTTCGTTCTTCTATGTTGAAGCGTTCGTTTCCAGTAACAGTTTGAATTTTTAGGTTTCACTCTGTTTTCTCCTATATAGAGAGATGTATTTGGAACTCTATATCCAACAAAGTTTGTGCTAGCTTCTTGAAACTTGACACAATAAAGTAGTTTCACGTCCTACCTCTACATTTTGTTTCCTCTTGATGTAGCCCTAAGCAGTGACTGGCGAGAAACACTTTCATTGAAAGCGGTTGCCAAGCATCCAAAAATTATGAAACTCCAGAAATATCAGCAAATATTTTTTCACCCAAACTGGATGATACTTTCAGTAATGATCAGTACACTAATCCCACTTGGTTCCCCAAATTTCGTTCTTCTATGTTGAATAGTTCGTTTCCAGTAACAGTTTGAATTTTAGAATTTCACATTGTTTTTTCCTATATTGATAGATGTATTTGGAACTCTAAATACAATACGGTTTGTGCTAGCTTCTTGAAACTTGACAATATAAATTAGTTTCACCTCCTATCTCTATGCTTTGTTTCCTCTTGATGTAGCCCTAAGCAGTGACTGCCGAGAAACACTTACATTGAAAGCGGTTGCCAATCGTCCAAAAATTACGCATCTCCTGAAGTCTCTGCAAATATTTTTTCACCCAAACTGGATGATATTTTCAGGTAATGATCAGTACACTAAGCCCACTTGGTTCCCCAAATTTCGTTCTTCCATGTTGAAACGTCCGTTTCCAGCAACAGTTTCAATTTTGGCGTTTCACACTGTTTTCTCCAATATTGATAGATGTATTTGGAACTCTAAATCCAACACGGTTTGTGCTACCTTCTTGAAACTTGACAGAATAAAGTAGTTTCACGTTCTATCTCTACGTTTTGTTTCCTCTTGATGTAGCCCTAAGCAGTGACTGGCGAGAAACACTTTCATTGAAAGTGTTTGCCAAGCTTCCAAAAATTACGAATCTCCAGAAATCTCAGCAAATACATTTTCACCCAAAGTGGATGATACTTCCAGGAAATGATCAGTACACTAAGCCGACTTGTTTCCCCAAATTTCGTTCTTCTATGTTGAAGCGTTCGTTTCCAGCAACATTTTGAATTTTGGCGTTTCACACTGTTTTCTCCTATATTGATAGATGGAACTCTAAATCCAACATGGTTTGGTCTAGCTTCTTGAAACTTGACACAATAAAGTAGTTTCACATCCTATCTCTACGTTTTGTTTCCTCTTGACGTAGCCCTAAGCTGTGACTGCCGAGAAACACTTTCATTGAAAGGCGTTGCCAAGCTTCCAAAAATTACGAATCTCCAGGAATCTCAGCAAATATTTTTTCACAAAAACTGGATGATACTTTCAGGTAATGATCAGTACACTAAGCCCACTTTATTCCTCAAATTTCTTTCTTCTATGTTGAAGCGTTCGTTTCCAGCAACAGTTTGAATTTTGGCGTTTCACACTGTTTTCTCCTATATTCATAGATGTATTTTGAACACTAATTCGAACACGGTTTGTGCTAGCTTCTTGAAACTTGACACAATAAAGTACTTTCATGTTCTATCTCTATGTGTTGTTTCCTCTTGATGTAGCCCTAAGCAGGGACTGGCGAGAAACACTTTCATTGAAAGCGGTTGCCATGCGTCCAAAAATTACGAAACTCCAGAAATCTCAGCAAATATTTTTTCACCCAAACTGGATGATACTTTCAGGTAATGATCAGTACACTAAGCCCACTTGGTTCCCCAAATTCGTTCTTCTATATTGAAGCGTTCGTTTCCAGTAACAGTTTGAATTTTGGCATTTCACACTGTTTTTTCCTATATTGATATATGTATTTGGAACTCTAATTCCAACACGGTTTGTGCTAGCTTCTTGAAGCTTCACACAATAAAGTAGTTTCACGTTCTGTCTCTATGATTTGTTTCCTCTTGATGTAGCCCTAAGCAGTGACTGGCGAGAAACACTTTCATTGAAAGGGGTTGGCAAGCTTCCAAAAATTACGAATCTCCAGAAATCTCAGCAAATATTTTTTTCACCCAAACTGGATGATACTTTCAGATAATGATCAGTACATTAAGCCCACTTGGTTCCCCAAATTTCGTTCTTCTATGTTGAAGCGTTCGTTTCCAGTAACAGTTTGAATTTTTAGGTTTCACTCTGTTTTCTCCTATATTGATAGATGTATTTGGAACTCTAAATCCAACACGGTTTGTGCTACCTTCTTGAAACTTAACAGAATAATGTAGTTTCCCGTTCTGTCTCCATGTTTTTTTCCTCTTGATTTGTCCTAAGCAGTGACTGGTGAGAAACACTTTCATTGGAAGGGGTTTCCAAGTATACAAAAATTACGAATCTCCAGAATGCTCAGCAAATATTTTTTCACCCAAACTGGATGATACTTTCTGGTAATGATCAGTACACTAAGCTCACTTGGTTCCCCAAATTTCGTTCCTCTATATTGAAGCATTCGTTTCAGTAACAGTTTGAATTTTGGTATTTCACACTGTTTTTTTCTTATATTGATAGATGTATTTGGTACTCTAAATCAAACACGGTTTGTGCCAGCTTCTTGAAACTTGACAAAATAAAGTACTTTCATGTTCTATCTCTACGTTTTGTTTCCTCTGGATGTAGCCCTAAGAGTTACTGGAGAGAAACACTTTCATTCAAAGGGGTTGCTAAGCGTCCAAAAATTACGAATCTCCAGAAATCTCAGCAAATATTTTTTTCACCCAAACTGGATGATACTTTCTGGTAATGATCAGTACACTAAGCCCACGTTGTTCCTCAAATTTCGTTCTTCTATGTTGAAGAGTTCGTTTTCAGTAACAGTTTGAATTTTTAGGTTTCACTCTGTTTTCTCATATATTGATAGATGTATTTGAAACTCTAAATCCAACACGGTTTGTGCTAGCTTCTTCAAACTTGACACAATAAAGTAGTTACACGTTCTATCTCTACGTTTGCTTTCCTCTTGATGTAGCCCTAAGAAGTGACTGGGAAGAACCACTTAATTGAAAGGGGTTGCAAACCTTCCAAAATTACGAATATGCAGAAATATCAGCAAATATTTTTTTTCACCCAAACTGGATGATACATTCAGGTAAAGATCAGTACACTAAGCACACTTGGTTCCCCAAATTTCGTTCTTCTATGTTAACGCGTTCGTTTCCAGTAACAGTTTGAATTTTGGAATTTAACATTGATTTTTTCTATATTGATAGATGTATTTGGAACACTAAATCCAATACGGTTTGTGCTAGCTTCTTGAAACTTGACACAATAAAATAGTTTCAAGTTCTATCTCTACATTTTGTTTCCCCTTGATGTAGCCCTAAGCAGTGACTGGCGAGAAACATTTTATTGAAAGGGGTTGCAAAGCTTCCAAAAGTTAAGAATATCCACATCTCAGCAATTATTTTTTGACCCAAACTGGATGATACTTTCAGGTAATTATCAGTACACTAAGCCCACTTGGTTCCCCAAATTTCATTCTTCTATGTTCAATCATTCGTTTTAAGCAACAGTTTGAATTTTGTCGTTTCACACTGTTTTCTCCTATATTGATAGATGTATTTGGAAGACTAAATCTAACACGGTTTGTGCTACCATCTTGAAACTTGACACAATAAAGTAGTTTCAAGTTCTATGTCTATGTTTTGTTTCCTCTTGATGTTGCCCTAAGCAGTGACTGGCGAGAAACACTTTCATTGAAAGGGGTTGCCAAGCTTCCAAAAATTACGAATCTCCAGAATACTCAGCAAATGTTTTTTCACCCAAAATGGATGATATTTTCAGGTAATGATCAGTACACAAAGCCCAATTGGTTCCCCAAAATTCGTTCTTCTATGTTGAAGCATTTTTTTCCAGTAACACTTTGAATTTTGGCGATTCACACTGTTTTCTCCTATATTGATTGATGTATTTGGAACTCTAAATCCAACACGGTTTGTGCCTGCTTCTTGAAACTTGACACAATAAAGTAGTTTCATGTTCTATCTCTACGTTTTGTTTCCTCTTGATGTAGCCCTAACAGTGACTGGCGAGAAACACTTTCATTGAAAAGGGTTGCCAAGCGTCCAAAAATTACGAATCTCCAGAAATCTCAGCAAATAATTTTTCACCCAAATTGGAAGATACTTTCAGGTATGATCAGTACACTAAGCCCACAAGTATCCACAAATTTCGATCTTCTATGTTGAAGCGTACGTTTCCAGCAGCAGTTTGAATTTTGGCGTTTCACAGTGTTTTCTTCTATATTGATAGATATATTTGGAACTCTAAATCAAACACGGTTTGTGCTAGCTTCTTGAAACTTGACAAAATAAAGTAGTTTCAAGTTCTTTCTCTATGTTTGGTTTCCTCTTGATGTAGCCCTAAGCAGTGACTGGCGAGAAACACTTTCATTGAAAGGGGTAGCCAAGCTTCCAAAAATTACGAATCTCCAGAATTCTCAGCAAATATTTTTTTCTCCCAAACTGGATGATACTTTCAGGTAATGATCAGTACACTAAGCCCACAAGTTTTCCCAAATGTCTTTCTTTTATGTTGAAGCGTTCGTTTCCAGTAACAGTTTGAATTTTGGCATTTCACACTGTTTTTTCCTATATTGATAGATGTATTTGGAACTCTAAATCCAATACGGTTTGTGCTAGCTTCTTGAAACCTGACACAATAAAGTAGTGTCAAGTTCTATCTCTATGTTTTGTTTCCTCTTGATGTAGCCCTAAGCAGTGACTGGCAAGAAACACTTTCATTGAAATGGGTTGCCAAGCTTCCAAAAATTACAAATCTCCAGAAATCTCAGCAAATATTTTTTCAACCAAACTCGATGATACTTTCAGGTAATGATCAGTACACTAAGCCCACAAGGTTCCACGAATTTCGATCTTCTATGTTGAAGCATTCGTTTCCAGTAACAGTTTGATTTTGGCGTTTCACACTGTTTTCTCCTATATTGATATATGTATTTGGAACACTAAATCCAACACGGTTTGTGCTAGCTTCTTGAAACTTGACACAGTAAAGTAGTTTCTTTTTTTTTTTAAAGAGAGAGAAAGAGAGAGAGAGAGAGAGAGAGAGAGTTTTTAATGTTTATTTTTTAGTTCTCGGAGGACACAACATCTTTTGTTGGTATGTGGTGCTGAGGATCGAACCCGGGCCGCACGCATGCCAGGCGAGCGCGCTACCGCTTGAGCCACATCCCCAGCCCCAAGTAGCTTCAATTTCTATCTCTATCTTTTGTTTACTCTTGATGTAGCCCAAAGCAGTGACTGGCGAGAAAATCTTTCATTGAAAGGGGTTGCCAAGCTTCCAAAAATTACGGATTTCCAGAAATCTCAGAAAATATTTTTTCACCCAAACTGGATGATACTTTCAGGTAATGATCAGTACACTAAGCACACTTGGTTCCCCAAATTTCGTTCTTCTTTGTTCATGCGTTCGTTTCCAGTAACAGTTTGAATTTTGGAATTTCACATTCATTTTTTTCTATATTGATAGATGTATTTGGAACTCTAAATCCAACACGGTTTGTGCTAGCTTCTTGAAACTTGACACAATAAAATAGTTTCAAGTTTTATCTCTACATTTGTTTCCCCTTGATGTAGCCCTAAGCAGTGACTGGCGAGAAACACTTTCATTGAAAGGGGTTGCAAAGCTTCCAAAAATTACGAATCTCCACATCTCGGCAAATATTTTTTGACCCAAATTGGATGATACTTTCAAGTAATTATCAGTACACTAAGCCCAATTGGTTCCCCAAATTTTGTTCTTATCTGTTCAAGCGTTCGTTTTCAGCAACGGTTTGAACTTTGCCGTTTCACACTGTTTTTTCCTATAGTGATAGTTGTATTTGGAACACTAAATCTAACACGGTTTGTGCTACCTTCTTGAAACTTGACAAAATAAAGTAGTTTCAAGTTCTATCTCTATGTTTTGTTTCCTCTTGATGTAGCCCTAAGCAGTAACAGGAGAGAAACACTTTCATTGAACGGGGTTGCCAAGCGTCCAAAATTTACGAATCTCCAGAAATCTCAGCAAATATTTTTTCACCCAAATTGGATGATAATTTCAGGTAATGATCAGTACACTAAGCCCACAAGGTTCCACGAATTTTGATCTTCTATGTTGAAGCGTACGTTTCCAGTAACAGTTTGATTTTGGCGTTTCACACTCTTTTCTCCTATACTGATAGATGTATTTGGAACTATAAATCTAACATGGTTTCTGCTAGCTTTTTGAAACTTGACACAATAAAGTAGTTTCAAGTTCTATCTCTACATTTTGTTTCCCCTTGATGTAGCCCTAAGCAGTGACTGGCGAGAAACATTTTATTGAAAGGGGTTGCAAAGCTTCCAAAAATTAAGAATCTCTACATCTCAGCAAATATTTTTTGGCCCAAACTGGATGATACTTTCAGGTAATTATCAGTACACTAAGCCCACTTGGTTCCCCAAATTTCGTTTTTCTATGTTCAAGCGTTCGTTTTCAGCAACAGTTTGAATTTTGTCGATTCACACTGTTTTTTCCTATATTGATAGATGTATTTGGAACACTAAATCTAACACGGTTTGTGCTACCATCTTGAAACTTGACAAAATACAGTAGTTTCATGTTCTATATCTGTGTTTTGTTTCCTCTTCATGTAGCCCTAAGCAATGACTGGCGAGAAACACTTTCATTGAAAGGGGTTGCCGAGCTTCCAAAAATTACGAATCTCCAGAATACTCAGCAAATGTTTTTTCACCCAAACTGGATGATACTTTCAGGTAATGATCAGTAAACAAAGCCCAATCAGTTCCCCAAATTTCGTTCTTCTATGTTGAAGCATTCGTTTCCAGTAACACTTTGAATTTTGGCGATTCACACTGTTTTCTCCTATATTGATAGATGTATTTGGAACTCTAAATCCAACACGGTTTGTGCCTGCTTCTTGAAACTTGACACAATAAAGTAGTTTCATGTTCTATCTCTACGTTTTGTTTCCTCTTGATGTAGCCCTAACAGTGACTGGCGAGAAACACTTTCATTGAAAAGGGTTGCCAAGCTTCCAAAAATTACGAATCCCCAGAAATCTCAGCAAATATTTTTTCACCCAAACTGGATGATACTTTCAGGTAATGATCAGTACACTAAGCCCACTTGGTTCCCCAAATTTCGTTCTTCTGTGTTGAAGCGTTCGTTTCCAGCAACAGTTTGAATTTTGTCGTTTCACACTGTTTTCTCCCATATTGATAGATGTATTTGGAACTGTAAATCCAACACGGTTTGTGCTACCTTCTTGAAACTTGACACTATAAAGTAGTTTCAAGTTCTATCACTATGTTTTGTTTCCTCTTGATGTAGCCCGAAGAAGTGACTGGCGAGAAACACTTTCATTGAAAGGGGTTGCCAAGCTTCCAAAAATTACGAATCTCCAGAAATCTCAGCAAATATTTTTTCACCCAAACTGGATGATACTTTCAGATAATGATCAGTACACTAAGCCCACGTTGTTCCTCAAATTTCGTTCTTCTATGTTGAAGCGTTCGTTTCCAGTAACAGTTTGAATTTTTAGGTTTCACTCTGTTTTCTCATATATTGATACATGTACTTGGAACTCTAAATCCAACACGGTTTGTGCTAGCTTCTTCAAACTTGACACAATAAAGTAGTTACACGTTCTATCTCTACGTTTTCTTTCCTCTTGATGTAGCCCAAAGAAGTGACTGGGAAGAACCACTTTATTGAAAGGGGTTGCAAAACTTCCAAAATTACGAATCTCCAGAAATATCAGCAAATATTTTTTTTCACCCAAACTGGATGATACTTTCAGGTAATGATCAGTACACTAAGCACACTTGGTTCCCCAAATTTCGTTCTTCTATGCTCACGCGTTCGTTTCCAGTAACAGTTTGAATTTTGGAATTTCACATTGATTTTTTCTATATTGATAGATGTATTTGGAACTCTAAATCCAACACGGTTTGTGCTAGCTTCTTGAAACTTGACACAATAAAATAGTTTCAAGTTCTATCTCTACATTTTGTTTCCCCTTGATGTAGCCCTAAGCAGTGACTGGCGAGAAACACTTTCATTGAAAGGGGTTGCCAAGCTTCCAAAAATTACGAATCTCCAGAAATCTCAGCAAATATTTTTTCACCCAAACTTGATGATACTTTCAGGTAATGATCAGTACACTAAGCTCACTTGGTTCCCCAAATTTTGTTCTTCTATGTTAAAGCGTTCGTTTCCAGCAACAGTTTGAATTTTGGCGTTTCACACTGTTTTCTCCCATATTGATAGATGTATTTGGAACTGTAAATCCAACACGGTTTGTGCTAGCATCTTGAAACTTGACACAATAAAGTAGTTTCAAGTTCTATCTCTATGTTTTGTTTCCTCTTGTTGTAGCCCTAATCAGTGACTGGAATGAAACACTTTCATTGAAATGGGTTGCCAAGCTTCCAAATTTACGAATCTCCAGAAAACTCTGCAAATATTTTTTTCACCCAAACTGGATGATAGTTTCAGGTAACAATCAGTACACTAAGCCCACTTGGTTCCCCAAATTTCGTTCTTCTATGTTGAAGCGTTCGTTTCCTGTAATACTTTGAATTTTGGCGTTTCACACTCTTTTCTCCTATATTGATAGATGCATTTGGAACTCGAAATCCAACACGGTTGGTGCTACCTTCTTGAAACTTGACACAATAAAGTAGTTTCACATTCTCTCGCTATGTTTTGTTTACTCTTGATGTACCCCTAAGCAGTGACTGGCGAGAAACACTTACATTGAAAGGGGTTGCGAAGTGTCCAAAAATTACGAATATCCAGAAATCTCAGCAAATATTTTTTCACCCAAACTGAATGATATTTTCAGTAATGATCAGTACTCTAAGCCCACTTGGTTCCACAAATTTCATTCTTCTATGTGGAAGCGTTCGTTTCCAGCAACAGTTTGAATCTTCGCGTTTCACACTGTTTTCTCCCATATTGATAGATGTATTTGGAATCTCTAAATCCAAAACGGTTTGTGCTACCTTCTTGAAACTTGACACAATCATGTAGTTTCATATTCTGTCTCTAGGTTTTGTTTCCTCTTGATGTAGACCTAAGCAGTTACTGGAGAGAAACACTTTCATTGAAAGTGGTTGCAAAGTATACAAAAATTACGAATCTCCAGATATCTCAGCGAATATTTTTTCACTCAAACTGGATGATACATTCAGGTAATAATCAGTACACTAAGCCCACTTGGTTCCCCAAATTTCGTTCTTCTATTTTGAAGCGTTCGTTTCCAGCAACACTTTGAATTTTGGCGTTTCACACTGTTTTCTCCTATATTCATAGATGTATTTGGAAATCTAAATCCAACACGGTTTGTGCTACCTTCTTGAAACTTGACACAATAAAGTAGTTTCAAGTTCTATCTCTATGTTTTGTTTCTTCTTGATGGAGCCCTAAGCAGTGACTGGCGAGAAACCCTCTCATTGAAAGCGGTTGCCAAGCTTCCAAAAATTACGAACCTCCAAAAATCTCAGCAAATATTTTTTCACCCAAACTGGATTATACTTTCAGGTAATTATCAGTACACTAAGCCCACTTGGTTCCATAAATTTCGTTTTTCTATGTTGAGGCAGTCATTTCCAGCAACAGTTTGAATTTTGGTGTTTCACACTGTTTTCTCCAATATTGATAGATGCCTTTGGAACTCGAAATCCAACACGGTTTGTGCTAGCTTCTTGAAACTTGACACAATAAAGTAGTTTCAAGTTCTATCTCTATGTTTTGTTTCCTCTTGATGTAGCCCTAAGCAGTGACCTGCAAGAAACACTTTTATTGAAAGGGGTTGCCAAGTATACAAAAATTACGAATCTCCAGAAATCTCAGCAAATATTTTTTCACCCAAACTGGATAATACGTTCAGGTAATGATCAGTACACTAAGCCCACTTGGTTCCCCAAATTTCATTCTTCTATGTTGAAGTGTTCGTTTCCAGCAACAGTTTGAATTTTGGCGTTTCACACTGTTTATTCCTATATTGATAAATGTATTAGGAACTCTAAATCCAACACGGTTTGTGCTAGCTTCTTGAAACTTGACACAATAAAGTAGTTTCAAGTTATATCTTTATGTTTTGCTTCCTCTTGATGTAGCCCTAAGGAGTGACTGGCGAGAAACACTTTCATTGAAAGAGGTTGCCAAGAGACCAAAAATTACGAATCTCCTGATATTTCAGCAAATATTTTTTCACTCAAACTGGATGATACTTTCAGGTAATGATCAGTACACTAAGCGCGCTTGGTTCCACAAATTTCGTTCTTCTATGTTGAAGCGTTCATTTCCAGTAACAGTTTGCATTTTTAAGTTTCACTCTATTTTCTCCTATATTGATAGATATATTTGGAAATCTAAATCCAACACGGTTTGTGCTAGCTTCTTGAAACTTGACACAATAAAGTATTTTCACATTCTATTTCTATTTTTGTTTCCTCTTGATGTAGCCCTAAGGAGTGACTGGCGAGAAACACTTTCATTAAAACGGTGCCAAGCTTCCAAAAATTACGAATCTCCAGAAATCTCAGCAAATATTTTTTCACCCAAACTGTGTGATACTTTCAGGTAATGATCAGTACACTAAGCCCACTTGGTTCCCCAAATTCCATTCTTCAATGTTGAAGCGTTCGTTTACAGCAACAGTTTGAATTTTGGCGTTTCACACTGTTTTCTCCCATATAGATAGATGTATTCGGAACTCTAAATCCAACACGGTTTGTGCTACCTTCTTGAAACTTGACACAATCATGTAGTTTCATGTTCTGTCTCTATGTTTTGTTTCCTCTTGATGTAGCCCTAAGCAATGACTGGAGAGAAACACTTTCATTGAAAGGGGTTGCCAAGCTTCCAAATTTACGAATTTCCAGAAATCTCAGCAAATATTTTTTCACCCAAACTGGGTGATACTTTCAGGTAATGATCAGTACACTAAGCCCAATTTGTTCCCCAAATTTCGTTCTTCTATGTTGAAGCGTTGGTTTCAAGTAACAGTTTAAATTTTGGCGTTTCACACTGTTTTCTCCCATATTGATAGATGTATTTGGAACTCTAAATCCAACACGGTTTGTGGTAGCTTCTTGAAACTTGACACAATAAAGTAGTTTCAAGTTCTATCTCTATGTTTTGTTTCCTCTTGATGTAGCCCTAAGCAGTGACTGGCGAGAAACACGTACATTGAAAGGGGTTGCCAAGCGTCCAAAAATTACGAATCTCCAGATATCTCAGCAAATATTTTTTCACTCAAACTGTATGATATTTTCAGGTAATGATCAGTACACTAAGCCCACTTGCTTCCCCACATTTCGTTCTACTATGTTGAAGCGTTCGTTTCCAGTAAGAGTTTGAATTTTGACTTTTCTCTCTGTTTTCTCCTATATTGATAGAAGTATTTGGAATTCTAAATCCAACACGGTTTCTGCTAGCTTCTTGAATCTTGACACAATAAAGTAGTTTCACGTTCTATCTCCATGTTATGTTTCCTCCTGAGGTAGCCCTATGCAGAGACTGGCGAGAAACACTTTCATTGAAAGGGATTCCCGAGCTTCCTAAAATTACGAATTACCAGAAATCTCAGCGAATCTTGTTTCACCCAAACTGGATGATACTGTCAGGTAATTATCAGTACACTAAGCCCACTTGGTTCCCCAAATTTCGTTCTTCTATATTGAAGCGTTCGTTTCCAGTAACAGTTTGAATTTTGGCGTTTCAACTGTTTTCTCCTATGTTGATAGATGTATTTGGAACACTAAATCCAACACGCTTTGTGCTAGCTTCTTGAAACTTGACACAATAAAGTAGTTTCAAGTTCTATCTCTATGTTTTGTTTCCTCTTCATGTAGCCATAAGAAGGGACTGGCGAGAAACACTTTCATTGAACGGGATTGCCAAGCTTCCAAAAATTACGAGTCTCCAGAAATCTCAGCAAATATCTTTTTACCCAAACTGGATGATACTTGCAAGTAATGATCAGTACACTAAGCCCACTTGGTTCCCCAAATTTCGTTCTTCTATGTTGAAGCGTTCGTTTCCAGTAACAGTTTGAATTTTGGCGTTTCACTCTGTTTTCTCCTATATTGATAGAAGTATTTGGAATTCTAAATCCAACACGGTTTGTGCTAGCTTCTTGAAACTTGACACAATAATGTAGTTTCACGTTCTATCTCCATATTATGTTTCCTCTTGAGGTAGCCCTAAGCAGTTACTAGTGAGAAAAACTTTCATTGAAAGGGATTGCCAAGCTTCCTAAAATTACGAATCTCCAGAAATCACAGCAAATATTTTTTCACCCAAACTGGATGATACTTTCAGGTAATGATCAGTACACTAAGCCCACTTGGTTCCCCAAATTTTGTTCTTCTATGTTGAAGCGTTCGTTTCCAGTAACAGTGTGAATTTTTAGGTTTCACTCTGTTTTCTCCTATATTGATAGATGTATTTGGAACTGTAAATCCCACACGGTTTGTGCTAGCTTCTTGAAACTTGACACAATACACTAGTTTCACGTTCTGTCTCTTCGTTTTGTTTCCTTTTGAGGTAGCCCTAAGCAGTGACTGGAGAGAAACACTTTCATTGAAAGGCTTGGCCAAGCTTCCAAAAATTACAAATCTCCAGAAATCTCAGCAAATATTTTTTCACCCAAACTGGATGATAGTTTCAGGTAATGATCAGTACACTAAGCCCCATTGGTTCTCCAAATTTCATTCTTCTATGTTGAAGCGTTCGTTTTCAGTAACAGTTTGATTTTTGGCGTTTCACACTGTTTTCTCCTATATTGATTCGATGTATTTGGAACTCTAAATCCAACACGGTGTGTGCTAGCTTCTTGAAACTTGACACAATAAAGTAGTTTCACATTCTATCTCTATGATTTGTTTCCTCATGATATAGACCTAAGCAGTGGCTGTCGAGAAACACTTTCATTGAAAGGGGTTGCTAAGTCTCCAAAAATTATGAATCTCCAGAAATCTCATCAAATATTTTTTCACCCAAACTGGATGATACTTTGAGGTAATGAACACTACACTAAAAAACTTGGTTCCTCAAATTTCATTCTTCTATGTTGAAGCGTCGTTTCCAGTAATAGTTTGAATTTTTAGGTTTCACTCTGTTTTCTCCTATATTGATAGATATATTTGAAACTCTACATCCAACACGGTTTGTGCCAGCTTCTTGAAACTTGACACAGTAAAGTCGTTTCAAGTTCTATCTCTATGTTTTGTTTCCTCTTGATGTAGCCCTAAGCAGTGACTGCCGAGATACACTTTCATTGAAAGGGCTTGCCATGCTTCCAAAACTTACGAATCTCCAGAAATCTCAGCAAATATTTTTTCACCCTAACTGGATGATACTTTCAGGTAATGATCAGTACACTAAGCCCACTTGGTTCCCCAAATTTCGTTCTATGTTGAAGCGTTCGTTTCCAGCAACAATTTGAATTTTGGCTTTTCACACTGTTTTCTCCTATATTGATAGATGTATTTGGAACTCTAAATCCAACACGGTTTGTGCTAGCTTCTTGAAACTTGACACAATAAAGTAGTTTCAAATTCTCTCTCTATGCTTTGTTTCCTCTTGATGTTACCCTAAGCAGTGACTGGCGAGAAACACTTAACTTGAAAGGGATTGCCAAGCTTCCAAAAATTACGAGTCTCCAGAAATATCAGCAAATATTTTTTCACCCAAATTGGATTATACTTTCAGGTAATGATCAGTACACTAAGCCCACTTGGTTCCCCAAATTTCGTTCTTCTATGTTGAAGCGTTCGTTTCCAGTAACAGTTTGAATTTTGGCGTTTCACACTGTTTTTTCCTATATTGATAGATGTATTTGGAACTCTAAATCCAACAGGGTTTGTGCTAGCTTCTTGAAATTGACATGATAAATAAGTTTCACGTTCTATCTCTATGTTTTGTTTCCTCTTGATGTAGCCCTAAGCAGTGACTGGCCTAAGCAGTGACTGGCGAGAAACACTTTCATTGAAAGGGGTTGCCAAGCGTCCAAAAATTATCAATCTCCAGAAATCTCAGCAAATAATTTTTCACCCAAACTGGATGATACTTTCAGGTAATGATCAGTACACTAAGCCCACTTGGTTCCCAAATTTCGTTCTTCTATATTGAAGCATTCATTTCCAGTAACAGTTTGAATTTTTAGGTTTCACTCTGTTTTCTCCTATATTGATAGAAATATTTGGAACTCTAAATCCAACACGGTTTCTGCTAGCTTCTTGAAACTTGACACAACAATATAGTTTCACGTTCTATCTCCATGTTATTTTTCCTCTTGATCTAGCCTTAAGCAGTGACTGGCAAGAAACGCTTTCATTGAAAGGGGTTGCCAAGTGTCCAAAAATTACGAGTCTCCAGAAATCTCAGCAAATATTTTTTTCACCCAAACTGGATGATATTTCAGATAATGATCAGTACACTAAGCCCACTTGGTTCCCCAAATTTCGTTCTTCTATGTTGAAGCATTCGTTTCCAGTAATAGTTTGATTTTTGGCGTTTCACAATGATTTCTCCTATATTGATAGATGTATTTGGTACTCTAAATCCAACACGGTTTGTGCTAGCTTCTTGAATCTTGACACAATAAAGTAGTTTCAAGTTCTATCTCTATGTTTTGTTTTATCTTGATATAGACCTAAGCAGTGACTGGCGAGAAACACTTGCATTGAGAGGGGTTGCCATGCTTCCAAAAATTACGAATCTCCAGAAATCTCAGCAAATATTTTTTCACCCAAACTGGATGATACTTTGAGGTAATGATCAGTACACAAAGCCCACTTAATTCCTCAAATTTTTTTCTTCTATGTTGAAGCATTCGTTTCCAGTAACAGTTTGAATTTTAGGTTTCACTCTGTTTTCTCCTATATAGATAGATGTATTTGAACTCTAAATCCAACACGGTTTGTGCTATCTTCTTGAAACTTGACACAATAAAGTAGTTTCAGGTTCTATCTCTCTTTTATGTCTCCCTTTGATGTAGCCCTAAGCAGTGACTGGCAAGGAACACTTTCATTGAAAGCGGTTGCAAGGGTCCAAAAATTACGAATCTCCAGAAATCTCAGCAAATATTTTTCACCCAAACTTGATGATACTTTCAGGTAATGTTCAGTACACTAAGCCCACTTGGTTCCCCAAATTTCGTTCTTCTATGTTGAAGCGTTCGTTTCCAGTAACAGTTTGAATTTTGGCGTTTCACACTGTTTTCTCCTATATTGATAGATGTATTTGGAACTCTAAATCCAACACGGTTTGTGCTAGCTTCTTAAAAATTGACACAATAAAGTAGTTTCAAGTTCTATCTCTATGTTTTGTTTCCTCTTCATGTAGCCCTAAGCAGTGACTGGCGAGAAACACTTTCATTGAAAGGGTTGAAAAGCGTCCAAAAATTAGGAATCTCCAGAAATCTCAGCAAATATTTTTTCACCCAAACTGGATGATAGTTTCTGGGAATGATCAGTACAATAAGCCCACTTGGTTCCCCAAATTTCGTTCTTCTATGTTGAAGCGTTCGTTTCCAGTAACACTTTAAATTTTGGCGTTTCACACTGTTTTCTCCTATATTGATAGATGTATTTTGAGCTCTAAATACAACACGGTTTGTGCTAGCTTCTTGAAACTTCACACAATACAATAGTTTCAAGTTCTATCTCTATGTTTGGTTTCCTCTTCATGTAGCCCTAAGCAGTGACTGGCGAGAAACACTTTCATTGAAAAGGTTTGCCATGCGTCCAAAAATTATGAATCTCCAGATATCTCAGAATATATTTTTTCACCCAAACTGGATGATAGTTTCAGGTAATGATCAGTACACTAAGCCCACTTGGTTACTCAAATTTCGTTCTTCTATGATGAAGCGTTTGATTCCAGTAACAGTTTGAATTTTTAGGTTTCACTCTGTTTTCTCCTATATTGATACACGTATTTGGAACTCTAAATCCAACAAGGTTTGTGCTAGCTTCTTGAAACTTGATACAATAATGTAGTTTCACGTTCTATCTCTATGTTATGTCTCCCCTTGATGTAGCACTGAGCAGTGACTGGCAAGGAACAAATTCATTGAAAGGTGTTGCCAAGCGTCCAAAAATTACGAATCTCCAGAAATCTCAGCATATATTTTTTCACCCAAACTGGATGATACTGTTAGGTAATGATCAGTAAAATAAACCCACTTGGTTCCTCAAATTTCGTTCTCCTATGTTAAAGCGTTCGTTTCCAGTAACACTTTGAATTTTGGCATTTCACACTGTTTTCTCCTATATTGATAGATGTATTTGGAACTCTAAATCCAACACGGTTTGTGCTAGCTTCTTGAAGCTTGAAACATTAATGTAGTTTCAAGTTCTATTTTTATGTTTTGTTTCCTCTTGATGTATCCCTAAGCAGTGACTGGCGAGAAACCCTTTTATTGAAAGGGGTTGCCAAGCGTCCAAAAATTACGAATCTCCAGAAATCTCTGCAAATATTTTTTCACCTAAAGTGGATGATACGTTCAGGTAAAGATCAGTACACTAAGCCCACTTGGTTCCCCAAATTTCGTTCTTCTATATTGAGTTGTTCGTTTCCAGTAACTGTTTGAATTTTGGCATTTCACACTGTTTTCTCCTATATTGATAGATGAATTTGGAACTCTAAATTCAACATGGTGTGTGCTACCTTCTTGAAACTTGACACAATTAAGTAGTTTCATGTTCTCTCTCTATGTTTTGTTTCCTCTTGATGTAGCCCTAAGCAGTGACTGGCGAGAAACTCTTTCATTGAAAGAGGTTGCCAAGCTTGCAAAAATTACGAATCTCCAGAAATCTAATCAAATATATTTTAACCCAATGTGGATGATACTTTCAGGTAATGATCAGTACACTAAGCCCACTTGGTTCCCAAAATTTCGTTCTTCTATGTTGAAGCATTCGTTTCCAGTAACAGTTTGAAATTTTAGGTTTCACTCTGTTTTCTCCTATTTTGATAGAAGTATTTGGAACTCTAAATCCAACACGGTTTCCACTAGCTTCTTGAAACTTGACACAACAATGTAGTTTCACGTTCTATCTCCATGTTATGTTTCCTCTTGATGTAGCCCTAAGCAGTGACTGGAGAGAAACACTTTCATTGAAAGGGATTGCCAAGCGTCCAGAAATTACGAATCTCCAGAAATCACAGCAAATATTTTTCACCCAAACTGGATTATACTTTGAGTTAATGATCAGTACACTAAGCCCACTTGGTTCCCCAAGTTTCGTTCTTCTATGTTGAAGCGTTCGTTTCCAGTAACAGTTTGAATTTTGGCGTTTCACACTGTTTTCTCCTATATTGATAGATGTATTTGGAAATTTAAATCCAACACGGTTTGTGCTAGCTTCTTGAATCTTGACACAATAGTTTCAAGTTCTATCTCTATGTTTTCTTTCCTCTTGATGTATCCCTAAGAGGTGACTGGCGAGAAACTCTTTCATTGAAAGGGGTTGCCAAGCGTCCAAAAATTACGAATCGCCAGAAATCTCAGCAAATATATTTTCATCCAAACTGGATGATAGTTTTAGGTAATGATCAGTACACCAAGCCCACTTGGTTCCTCAAATTTCGTTCTTCTATGTTGAAGCATTCGTTTCCAGTAACAGTTTGAATTTTTAGGTTTCACTCTGGTTTCTCCTATATTGATTGAAGTGTTTGGAACTCTAAATTCAACACGGTTTGTGCTAGCTTCTTGAAAGTTGACACAATAAAGTAGTTTCACGTTCTATCTCTATGTTTTGTTTCCTCTTTATGTAGACCTAAGCAGTTACTGGCGAGAAACACTTGCATTGAAAGGGGTGGCCAAGCTTCCACAAATTACGAAACTCCAGAAATCTCAGCAAATATTTTTTCACCCAAACTGGATGATACTTTCAGGTAATGATCAGTACACTAAGCCCACTTGGTTCCCCAAATGTCGTTCTTCTATGTTGAAGCGTTCGTTTCCAGGAACAGTTTCAATTTTGGCGTTTCACAATGTTTTCTCCTATATTGATAGATGTATTTGAACTCTAAATCCAACACGGTGTGTGCTACCTTCTTGAAACTTGACACAATAAAGTAGTTTCATATTCTATCTCTATGCTTTGTTTTCTCTTGATATAGACCTAAGCAGTGACTGGCGAGAAACACTTTCATTGAAAGGGGTTGCCAAGCTTCCAAAAATTACGAATCTCCAGAAATCTAATCAAATATTTTTTCACCCAAAGTGGATGATACTTTCAGGTAATGTGCAGTACACTAATCCCACTTGGTTCCTCAAATTTCGTTCTTCTATGTTGAAGCGTTCGTTTCCAGTAACAGTTTGAATTTTGGCGTTTCACACTGTTTTCTCCTATATTGATAGATGTATTTGGAAATTTAAATCCAACACGGTTTGTGCTAGCTTCTTGAAACTTGACACAATAAAGTAGTTCCAAGTTCTATCTCTATGTTTTGTTTCCTCTTGATGTAGCACTAAGCAGTGACTGGTGAGAAACACTTTCATAGAAAAGGGGTTGCCAAGCATCCAAAAATTATGAATCTCCAGAAATCTCAGCAAATAAATTTTCACCCAAACTGGATGATACTTTTAGGTAATGATCAGTACACTAAGCCCACTTGGTTCCCAAATTTCGTTCTTCTATATTGAAGCGTTCGTTTCCAGTAACAGTTTGAATTTTTAGGTTTCACTCTGTTTTCTCCTATATTGATAGAAATATTTGGAACTCTAAATCCAACATGGTTTCTGCTAGCTTCTTGAAACTTGACACAATAATGTAGTTTCACGTTCTATCTCCATGTTATGTTTCCTCTTGATGTAGCCCTAAGCAGTGACTGGCAAGAAACACTTTCATTGAAAGGGGTTGCCAAGCGTCCAAAAATTACGAGTGTCCAGAAATCTCAGCAAATATTTTTTCACCCAAACTGGATGATATTTCCCATAATGATCAGTACACTAAGTCCACTTCTTTCCTCAAATTTCGTTCTTCTATGTTGAAGCGTTTGTTTCCAGTAACAGTTTGAATATTTAGGTTTCACTCTGTTTTCTCCTATATTGATGGATGTATATGGAACTCTAAATCCAACACGGTTTGTGCTAGCTTGAAACTTGACACAATAAAGTAGTTTCACGTTCTATCTCTATGTTATGTCTCCCCTTGATGTAGCCCTAAGCAGTGACTCTCAAAGAACACTTTCATTGAAACGGGTTGCCAAGCGTCCAAAAATTACGAGTCTCCAGAAATCTCAGCATATGTTTTTTCACCCAAACTGGATGACACTTTCAGATAATGATCAGTACACTACACACACTTGGTCCCTCAAATTTCGTTCTTCTATGTTGAAGCGTTTGTTTCCAGTAACAGTTTGAATTTTTAGGTTTCACTCTGTTTTCTCCTATATTGATAGACGTATTTGGAACTCTAAATCAACTACTGTTTGTGCTAGCTCTTTGAAACTTGACACAATAAAGTAGTTCCAAGTTCTATCTCTAAGGTTTGTTTCCTATTGATGTAGCCCTAAGCAGAGACTGGCGAAAATCACTTTCATGGAAAGGGGTTACCAAGCTTCCAAAAAAGAACAAGTTTCCTGAAATATCAGCAAATATTTTTTAACCCAATCTTAGTGATACTTTCAGGTAATGATCAGTACACCAATCCCACTTGGCTCACCAAATATCATTCTTCTAGGTTAAATCATTTGTTTGCAGTAAGAGTTTTAATTTTAGGTTTTACTCTGTATTCTCTTATACGGATACATGTATTTGAAACTCTAAATCAAACACGGTTTGGGCTAGCTCTTTGAAAATTGACACAATAAAGTAGTTCCAAGTTCTGTCTCTATGGTGTACTTCCTATTGATGTAGCCCTAAGCAGTAAATGGCGAAAGTCACTTTCATGGAAAGGGGTTGCCTGGCTTCCAAAAAATTACGTTTCCTGAAATCTCAGCAAACATTATTTCACCAACACTTGATGATACTTTCATTTAATGATCAGTACACCAATCTCAGTTGGCTCACCAAATATTGTTCTTCTAGGTTAAACCGTTCGTTGGCAGTAACAGTTTCAATTTTTAGGTTTCACTCTGTATTCTCCTATATGTATACATGTAGTTGGAACCCTAAATCAAACACGGTTTCTGCTAGCTATTTGAAACTTGACAGAATAAAGTAGTTCCAAGTTCTGTATCTATGATTTATTTCCTATTGATGTAGCCCTAAGCAGTAACTGGCGAAAATCCCTTTCATGGAAAGGAGTTGCCAAACTACCAAAAAATTACGAGATTCCTGAAATCTCAGCAAACATTTTTCACCCAACCTTAATGATACTTTCAGGTAATGATGAGTACACCAATCACACTTGGCTCACCAAATGTCGTTCTTCTAGTTTAAACCGTTCGTTTGCAGTAACAGTTTAAATTTTTATGTTTCATTCTGTATTCTCCTATATGGATACATGTATATGGAACTCTAAATGAAACATGGTTTGTGCTAGCTCTTTGAAAATTGACACAATAAAGTAGTTCCAAGTTCTGTCTCTTTGGTGTATTTCCTATTGATGTAGCCCTAAGCAGTAACTGGTGAAAGTCACTTTCATGGAAAGGGTTTGCCTTGCTTCCAAAAAAATAGGTGTCTCCTGAAATCTCAGCAAGCATTTTTTCACCCACACTTGATGATACTTTCAGTTAATGATCAGTACACCAATCTCCGTTGGCTTACCAAATATTATTCTTCTAGGTTAAACCGTTAGTTTGCAGTAACAGTTTCAATTTTTAGGTTTCACTCTGTATTCTCCTATATGTATACATGTAGTTGGAACTCTAAATCAAACACGGTTTGTGCTACCTATTTGAAACTTGACAGAATAAAGTATTCCATGTTCTGTCTCTATGGTATATTTACTATTGCTGTAGCTCTAAGCAGAGACTGGCCAAAATCACTTTCATGAAAAGGAGTTGCCAATCTTCCAAAAAATTACGATATTCCTGAAATCTCAGCAAACACTTTTTCACCCCATCTTGATGATACTTTCAGGTAATGATCAGTCCACCAATCCCACTTGGCTCACCAAATATCATTCTTCTAGGGTAAATCTTTCGTTTGCAGTAAGAGTTTTAATTTTAGGTTTCACTCTGCATTCTCCTATATGGATACATGTATTTGAAACTCTAAATCAAACACGGTTTGTGCTAGCTCTTTGAAACTTGACACAATAAAGTAGTTCCAAGTTCTATCTCTAAGGTTTGTTTCCTATTAATGTAGCCCTAAGCACAGACTGGCGAAAATCACTTTAATGGAAAGGGGTTGCCAAACTTCCAGAAAACTACGAGTTTCCTGAAATCTCAGCAAACATTTTTTCACCCAATCTTTTTTTTTTTTTTTAAAGAGAGAGGAGAGAGAGAGAGGAGAGAGAGAGAGAGAGAGAGAGAGAGAGAGAGAGAGAGAGAGAGAGAGAGAGAGAATTTTTAATATTTATTTTTAGTTCTCGGCGGACACAACATCTTTGTTTGTACGTGGTGCTGAGGATCGTACCCGGGCCGCACGCACGCCAGGCGAGCGCGCTACCGCTTGAGCCACATCCCCAGCCCTCACCCAATCTTAATGATACTTTCAGATATTGATCACAACACCAGTCCCACTTGGCTCACCAAATGTCGTTTCTCTAGGTTAAACGGTTTGTTTGCAGTAACAGTTTTAATTTTTAGGTTTCACTCTGTTTTCTTTTATATGGATACATGTAGTTAGAACTCTAAATCAAACATGGTTTGTGCTACCTCTTTGAAACTTGACACAATAAAGTAGTTCCAAGTTCTATTTCTGAGGTTTGTTTCCTATTGATGTAGCTCTAAGCAGAAACTGGCGAAAATCACTTTCATGAAAAGGAGTTTGCAAGCTTCCAAAAAAGTACAAATTTCCTGAAATCTCAGCAAACATTTTTTCACCCCATCTTGATGATATTTTCAGTTAATGATCAGTACACCAATCCCACTTGGCTCACCAAATATCATTCTTCTAGGTTAAATCGTTCATTTGCAGTAAGAGTTTTAATTTTAGGTTTCACTCTGTATTCTCCTATATGAATACATGTATTTGAAACTCTAAATCAAACATGGTTTGTGCTAGCTCTTTGAAACTTGACACAATAAAGTGGTTCCAAGTTCTATCTCTGAGGTTTGTTTCCTATTGATGTAGCCCTAAGCAGAGATTGTTGAATATCACTTTCATGGAAAGTGGTTACCAAGCTTCCAAAAAAGTACAAGTTTCCTGAAATATCAGCAAATATTTTTTAACCCAATCTTGATGATACTTTCAGGTAATGATCAGTACACCAATCCCACTTGGCTCACCAAATTTCTTTCTTCTAGGTTAACCAGTTCCTTTGCAGTAACAGTTTTAATTTTTAGCTTTCACTCTGTTTTATCCTGTATGGATAACCGTAGTTGGAACTCTAAATATATACGGTTTGTGCTAGCTCTTTGAAACTTGACACAATAAAGTAGTTCCAAGTTCTATCTCTAAGGTTTGTTTCCTATTGATGTAGCCCTAAGCAGAGACTGGCGAAAATCACTTTCATGGAAAGGGGTTACCAAGCTTCCAAAAAAGTACATGTTTCCTGAAATCTCAGCAAACATTTTTTCACCCAATCTTGATGATACTTTCAGGTAATGATTAGTACACCAATCCCACTTGGCTCACCAAATTTCGTTCTTCTAGGTTAAACCGTTCTTTTGCAGTAACAGTTAATTTTTAGGTTTCACTCTGTATTCTCCTATATGTATACATGTAGTTGGAACTCTAAATCAAACACGGTTTGTGCTAGGATTTTGAAACTTGACACAATAAAGTAGGTCCAAGTTCTATCTCTAAGGTTTGTTTCCTATTAATGTAGCCCGAAGCAGAGACTGGCGAGAATCACATTCATGGAAATGGGTTGCCAAACTTCCAAAAAATTACGATTTTCCTGAAATCACAGCAAATATTTTTTTCACCCAATCTTCATGATACTTTCACGTAATGATAAGTACACCAATCCCACATCGCTCACCAAATTTCGTTCTTCTAGGTTAAACCGTTCGTTTGCAGTAACAGTTTAAATTTTTAGGTTTCACTGGGTTTTCTCCTATATGGATACATGTAGATGGAACTCTAAATCAAACACAGTTTGTGCTAGCTCTTTGAAACTTGAGACAATAATGTAGTTCCAAGTTCTATCTCTAAGGTTTGTTTCCTATTAATGTAGCTTTTGCAAGCAGCTCCCGAAGCTGGAGTGGGCCTTGGTCTCAGAGGTCAACCGCAGGCGAGTCCCCGGCCGTGTCCTACCCGGACCAGAATCCCCGGTGACACAAACACACCACACCGTCTCACGGAGATGTCTTTCCAATGCTTCGTTTATTCTCACAGCAGTCCTCACACAGCAGCAGTGGAGCAGAGACCGGACGGACCAATCAGGTGGCTGGTGTCAGTGCCTGACCTGAATGGTGCTGCCTGTCCTCCGTGCCTTATATTTATACTAAGCTTATACCATTACATAATTTGTTTACATCTCATTGGGGTTTTCCCCTTACATCATTTGTTATTCACTTCCTTATCCATACCTAACACACTTCGCACTCGTCACTATCTTATCTATACCTAACACTCTCCACACTTGTCACATAAACATGTTTACTTAGCACAACAGCAAAATATGTTTACTTAAAGTTCTAACATCAAAACATGTTTACCTTAATATCTAATATTTATTAACTAATATTCACTCCATACAGTCCACCCCCTTGATACTGAGGGTGTACATAAACCCGATAGTATCAATCAGAGAACATACAATGTCTTTACATATCACAACAAAATCCAATCATTGCAAACTTCAAATAATGACAAATCTCAGTCCAAAGTTCACAGCAAACAGGGTATGGCACGACAGGAGACAACGGTGGACATTGCTTCAACCTGAGTTGTACATCACTCGGTAATTCTCTGATATCCACAACAGCTCCGTGTATGATGACACACTCCACTGGAACTATTGCAGATTGGTACAGGTGTATCCGTATCCTGTCGTCCATCCTGCCAAAAAGGTTTATCTTCATCTCTCCCCAGGACATATTGCCCTAGAAAATGCTGAAGAACATTCCTCTGTTAGAGGTTATTGCAACATCACAATTCGGTAGACGAGGATGGCGCACATGTTCCATAGTTAAAGTCTAAACATAGGTCAACTAATTGCCTCAAAGCAATATCCTGCAAAGACCTCGGTTGGAATGGTGGTTGATTACACAACGCCTCTCGTCTACAAAAAGTTTCATATATAATCTCTGTGGTTTAGATACTAAAGTAACAGCTGTGTTAATATGCCATGTCCAGGCATACGTTTCTCTAACATAGTCAGGGTCCTGTGCATGGGTCAAGTCATAATGTGACCGAATTTGATCATGGTTGGTTCTCAAAATTTCAGTAAAGAGTCCCAGAAGAACTTTATTATGTTCTGGGTATCTCCTCAATTTGGATACATTGACAGCATGCACAGGCATATAATAAGTATGCTTCCATACGTGATTCAGGAAACAAATCAAGTCAGGTAAAATACAAGGTTCATTAATAGGAACATGCATAGAACAGCTGGGTCCGGCCCAAACCTTCACCAGGTGTCTTAGCATGCAAAAAATTTCAGGTCCCAATGTGTTATATCCCACATAACTCCAAAAGTCTCGCACATGGTACTGCAGACATAGGCGACAGCAGGAGAAATGTTCCCCCTCAGTGGAGTCTTCAAGGTGTCCACGTCTCCGATATCTACACCACCTCATAGTCTTTGTACGCATGGCGCTTGTTTACTTTTTCAGCTTCCAATCTGGCAGAGGTCCTATTAAGTCTAAAGCATACCTTGATTAGCATATATAGCATAATAATACCACATCCATAAAACAAACTTTCCTTAAACCAATGGAAAGGATTCCATCTCATAATACAAGCAAAATCTGCATGTACTAATCTCCTAAAGAATCCAACAAAGGAACAATCATAAGTGTAATGGAAATCTCTAGGAATCAAATATCCAGAGTCCACAAGCACCTTAATTTTATGTGTTTCTCCTTCAAATTTAGCTAATAATTGTTTAGTCTTATTACGAACATTCTCAATAATCTTTCCATGTTGTTCATAGTATTTTGTTAGACTGTCTGTTGCTTTCAGCATTTGTTCATAAATGTGTCCTTCTGGAGGTGCATTTACAAAGACGTTCAGTCCAAAGGTGTGATTGCTAATATAGGATACTGAAGTCATCTTCCTCCTGGTATAGTCTTTCTCCAAAGCTGTCAAAGTAGAGTTCCTGTATTTGTGTCTTTGAACAGTCAGGTTATGGTGTTCAACCATCATCACATCGCTGTGGATATGACATCCAGGTTCCAAAAGGACGTTGTCACTCCATGTTATATTTTTTCCATCTTTGTACCAAATATCTGGTTGGGTGACAAGTCACAATTCTGTAGTTACCAAGATCCAAAAGAACACTCTGAGGTGTTGTGATTGTCACTTCTGAAGTCAAAGGTTCATCTGAAATAAGGTTATAAGCCAAGTATGTCTGTTTTCCAATTAGCATAGTATTTTCTTCTGCTACATAAAAAGAAGAATCGTGCCATGTGAGCCAGTAAAATCTATCATATGGGAAAACCCACACTCCATTATCAAGTCTATGGGGAAACGCTTTAGTTGGATACCCAATCACAGGGGTATTCGTTGTGATTTGCCACAAATGGAGTTCACACGTGCCACTCTCACAAAAAGAGTCGGCACTCGGATCCAAAATGGTCAGAAAACTAGTCGTTTCTCTTCCCATACCAGTCTGGAATAGCAGACGAATCTCATCAATTCCTGCTTTAATCATATCTTCCACATGGTCACATTCCTGCGTGGTTCGTAGGGATTCAATTTGATTTGCCAAAAACCTATCTCTGGCTTCATGCAGTTTTTCCACTTGTTCTATGTGTTCTTTCAACAGCTTCTGTTCCAGCATAAGTCTGTCCATTAGTAAACTAACTGAATGTAAGTTCTTGGAAATCCCAGAAATCACTTCTTGTTGTCTGCCTTGCAAAGCTCGTAATGAAGAGATTTCTACACGCATTTCTTCTGTCATTGCACCTGCAATGGCCGCTCCAAGTGCTGCACCAGCCAAGAACACACCCAATGCTGCCAGCTGGAGAGGTCTTCGCCCCTCCGTGTTTCTCTGCAAAGAGTAAAACATGTCCGGGACTACCGTCTTCCAGCTTCCGGTGCCACACGTTGGGTTGCCCTTCAGTGATTCACCCAGCGCAAGCGTAAGCTTCACTGGCTGTATCACCGGGTTAACCAAAAAACGTCTCGGCTGAGTCGTCAAAGGTAGAAACGGTCCAGTCATGCGTGTAGTAGGCTCTCCTGTAGGTGGTGACAGCACTGCTCTTGGAAAATGCACTGTCACCCATCCTCTTGTTGAATTGAAACCTCCTCTGTCAATAAGGCAAGGCTTGAGTGATTCTGGTTGCATATAACACTTGTCCATAGTCAATTTGCCTGCATAAATGACATGATTTCCAGAGTATCCATCAAACACATCTGTGGTATTATGGATAACATCATGTGCTACCAAGTCATATACTGCCCATTCATCGTCATTTTCTGGTTTCTTCATCAGCATATAGAAGTAATAAGGTAGTTTTCCTATGTAGATCCTCTGAGCCCATGAGTCAAAGTTCATTCCTGCCGTCATCCACCATCGCAAGGTCTTATTGTCAGCTTCCTTCACATGGTAGCGAATCTTCGCATCCCAGATTGTAGATGTCGGACATCCTTCTTCATTCCTCGTGGTACGATCCCATGTGGAGTGCTCTTGTCTTCTGTATTCACCTGAGATGCCTCCTAACGTGTCCCCATCAGCCTTGGAATGTGATAGGATACCTACTTCATCAATTTCAGGATAAGTCCATCTTAAACTAGTGATATTAGTATTTTCGAGGTCTTTGTGTGGGAACCATGTCACCCTTGAAATAGTCCCATTTGGAACGGCATCCATAGGAACATCGTAGACACTGGTATCATTGTGCCACACTGTCCTATGTAAACCTTGCACCACCATGATGTTATATGGGTGCCATGCACAATTAGAAAATTCCAAAGTTAAAGATACGTTTCTAGTGTCCTTGAAACGTGATCGTGGTCTTGACATCGGGATCGACAAGTTGTGAAGATTATCCCGAATAGTCGAGTTAGTCAGATTAAAAACTGGAATCAATGAAGCAAAGAAAGCATCATAGGCTGCATAGTCACTCTTCCAATGAATCTTCTTTGGAGTCATTGCGGATTGATTCATTTCATACACAGGTTGTAAAAAGGATACGTTCCATTTCAGACTGCTCCCAGGTGGAATGATTAGAACCGGTTGGTGAGTCTGATTCTCAAATGAATACCACGTATCATTCTTTATCAATCTAAGGTGGGTGGCATTCAGGAAAACCTTGTGCGGGCCTTTTACACAATTGCCCATATCAAAGTTGTAACACCAAGTCCAATTGAAAATAGTATATTGATGCATTTTGTCCTTGTCCAGCATTACATTGGGATGTTGAAATACAGAAGCAATAAATGCATATGTGTCCCGAGTGAGTGTTGGAATCTTGAGTTGATTTCTCCCAAATTCCATTCATCTGAGTCAATCTTCTTATGTAGGTATCTTCCAGACACATTATGTTGCACTATCCATCCATCATGGTGAAAATGTCAAAGGGCGCTACTCCGTCGCACAGAGTGCTCACCCATGAGTCTGAACAAGCATGGTTTGTAATTAAAATTACCAAATCCATCCACCTGTTGTCTTCTGTCCTTCTGATAATAAAAACGGTATCTGCATGTCAAAATTTCTTCTTTTATCATTGTGAAGCAGACTCTCCCAATTACTGCCTTGCCATGCGTCAGATTACTCATGTCGCCAAAAATTGCTCGGACACACACAACAGATAACGGATTTGCTCCCGCTGGTCATCTTTCAATCTGCTGGGCCTTGTTATGTGTGAAAGGTTGTGGAAGAGGATCTGTCAACACAACCGGGCTTCTCCAAGTTTCCATTCCAAGTGTCGCCATTTTCCACCATGTATCAACTGGCGGGTATGATTCATTCCTTACAAGCCAATCTCTGTTAGGTGATTGTAGCATCTCAAACTTCCCAAATATTGGTAAGTTGGGAAAGTCCATAACACAAGTCACATAATGTGTAAATTTGAGCGTCTTATTTTGAAGATAATCCAGCCAAATTGTCATATTTCTGTCCCTGGTGCTCATACTCTCCAAATAATCTTCCAGAACTACTGGGCAAGTTTCACCATAAGGGGGTCGTAAGTCTGTTGGCCAGGCCGCAGTTGGTCTGGCCCCTCTCAGTGGTCCCCTTGGCTCTGCATACCAGTCGTTCATTGCAGGTTTGGATTCGTTGTATGGAATTAGCCATAGAGCATCTGTTGGCATAGGAGTGGTAATATTAGTGGAGTTGTCATCGCCCTCCTCATCTTCTTCTTCATATTCTTCTTCATAGTTATATGCTTCATATTCATAATCAAATCTCATGTAGGGTTTCATAATGTCCCGTTGAGCCCATAGTTCAAGTTGTATCATTGGAAGGTCCATTTCTGATGCCTTGCCGCACTCGAACTGGTCATCATCCTCTAATTCTTCCTCAAGCACATACACATGTTGATAATCTTTCTGCAATGCTGCTGTGGCGTTATAACGTTTCACTGTCATTCTTTTTGCCAATTTCCTCCAATGGTAGACAAAATAAGGTTTTTGAGCCCATAGATCTAGTATTGACGCCAAAAGATGACATCTCAATGGGTTGGTATCATATCTATTTCCTTGACCTCCTTCAGCCGCCGTACGAAACAGCGGTGAATAAACATTGTCAGAGAACAGCTCCCAATATCCAGTGCAATTCTGCGGTGTAGCCCACCTATTATAGTGGGTACAGAATGCATGTGTGTGCCAATAAAGAAGTCTCAAAGCTGTAAGGTTCTGTCCAAGGCGATGGGCATGTTTCCAATAACCTGGAATTACATTCCCCTGTTCTGTGGTGTTCCACTCCTGCCACGTCTGTGGGAACTTCAAATATTCCTCAAACCATCGCCCTATAGACCACGTTGGTCTTTCAGTCAGGTTAAAAGCAAGTATCCACGGCGTTGGTGCCGGCGACACCGCAGATGTTACTGCAAGTGTCGTTGCAGTTGTTGTTGTTGTTGCTGTTGTTGCTGTTGTCATACTGGTGGTATTTTGTGTTGCAGTTTGATTCTGCACACTACTGCCAATAAGCAACCCACAAGCAGTTAGGCACCACAGTAACCTATACATCATCAGTGCGTATGCGGTATCGCGTCCCACACCGCAGCAATGGACAAAGAATCCACAACATCAAGCATATCACTATCCAAATCAAATGTACATTACCAGAATTAGCAGTGGTAGTAGTATTGGTAGCAACAACAGTACTATTGGCAGTACCAACACTGCTAGTGGAAGTACCGGCAGTACTATTGGCACCAGCGCCAACAAAAAACATACCAGCACACCATACCAGCCACTGCATCATTTCCTTAGGCCTTACTTAAAAGAAACACACTGCATAATTTAAAATATTACAGAAAAAGATATGCTGCATACAACCCTGCAACTCGTGTCCACAGTTATTGTCAGTGGACGAGCAGTTACCAGGCTTTTGCCAATCCGAACAATGAAAATACCCTCCAATAACTAAACAACCATACACTATCACCAAAATCCAAAGTATTTGCACAAAAATTTTACATTTAACGTGACACAACATCTCTAATTTTTGCTAAAGAGAGTTCTCCTTTTGCTCCCGTTGTCCAAATTGTATTCCCAGGCCCGTGGGCCAATACATCCCCCTTCAGTACCTGTTTATCCTTTCTACCACGGATCCAGACCTTAGATTGTCACGGAGGGTCAGCTTCACTGTGCTTCGCGATATCCTGTGTATCCCCGGGGAATGTCTCCTCAAATGGTGATCTCCTATGCAGTCTTTGCCTAGAGTTAAGTTCAAAAACTGCAATTAGGACTGCGTTCACTACAGGGATATCCTGCAGCATTATTAATTTTGTCTTAAGCAATCCATTAAATCTTTCAATGTTTCCCACAGCCGTTGGGTTATAGCTGAGATGAAAGTCCCAGCCTATCCCCAATGTGTCTGCCAATCGCTTAACCCGCGCACTCGTAAAGTGCATTCCTTGATCTGTGCTAATCACCCAGGGCACACCGTATCACGAACACCAGTTCCACATTGCCTCTTCCGTGGTTCTGGCGTCAGCCCTCTTAGAAGGCAGTGCCATTCCTAATCCGGTATAACAATCCACCATCGTACACACATACCATTTCTGTCTGATGGGACCTATATAATCCATTTGGACCTTCTGGTTAAATCCCCTAGGCGTACCCAGTGTATGTGCATACGTATGTATGAATCTGGTGCCTACCTCGGCACACTGCCCACACTGTTGTATTGCCGTTTTGCACTCATGCCACGTGCCTTTCAAATTTCTTGATTGTAACCACTGATACAATGCATGTGTGCCAAGGTGTCCCAGATATCTATGTAGGGACAATAATTCCGCAGAGCTCAGGCGTGTTTCCAACTCATGCCCCTGAACCTCACACCTGGGTTTCCTGACAAACCTCATCTTCATACCTTCTTCTGGGATGGCTGTCCACGGGCTCTTATTTACCAATTTCAGGGTGTTCACCTGTATCTTACTCAATTTATCTGCCTTTTCATTCCCTTTAGAAACCTCATCCTGTCTACCCGTGTGCGCATCCACATGGCTCACCAAAATGTTAATAGGTGCACTAGCCAAATATTCCCACACGGGTTTACTCCAAACATCTTTGCCATTAATTTGAAAATTTGTCGTTTTCCACTTACCAGACCATATTGCAATTCCATTACATACAGCCCAAGAATCTGACATAATGTGGACATACTTTTGTTTTTCTGAAACCGATCGTTCGACTGCTAACTTTACTGCTTCTAATTCAGCTACCTGTGCTGACTTATCCTTTCCTTCCTTTGTTAGAATTGTTCCATCACTAGGTCTAAGAGCAGCTGCCTTCCAGTGTACTACTTTGTCTTTAACAATTGCAGACCCATCTGTATACCACGTATTGCCACTGTCCACGTGCGCCCCCCATTTACCGATGGGCCTCTGCGCCGCTGGCTTAGGAATCACGGGAATTGGCACCAATGGTTGTGACGCCACATCCTCCGTTAATTTCATAATTTTAGAGTTACTAGTTACATGCGCCTCTCGGCACAAGTTGTCCAAATACCCTTTCCACTGTAATACTTTTTTCTCAATCGGGAGTCCAGCCAATTTATCATCTCCCATCTTCACCCAGTCCAAAATTGGGACCGGTGTTCTAATTACCACTTCCTTTCCCAACAGCGCAAAACCCAATGATTGCAGTGCGGTGCACGCGGTCCAGATCAGTTTCTCAAATAATGAATATCTATTCTCTGCAAACGGGAACTTCTTGGTATAAAAACCCATTGTTCTGGTTTGTCCCCTCGATTTGATGTACACACCCCATACACCATGGTCATTGATATAAACCATGTCAATCACGATAGTCTCACCCTCCTGGGGAATGTACAACTGGGCATAGGAACTAATATATTCCTTGGCCAGCCTCAAACCTTCCTCCTGTTCTTTGGTCCACTGGAAGTCCGCTGCCTTCCTACACACCCTATATATTGGGGCCAGGAGTACCTGCAAGTAAGGGATGTGCATTCTCCAATATCCTAGTATTCCCATCACATGCTGGGCTTCTTCCTTATTTGTAGGGGTTTTCAAATTCAATATTACATCCAATACTCTTTCAGGAACTCTAGGTCCGGATGCCGTCCACATTACCCCTAGATACTTTACTGTTTCTTGTGGGCCCTGCACCTTATCCTCATTAATTGTCCATCCTTGATCCCTCAGGGTTTTAACCACTAATTCTGTTGCCAATTTCATATCCTCTTTTCCCTTTCCAGCGATTAGGATATCATCCACGTATGTCCATATCCTAACCCCTGTTGGTAACTGGAGTTTATCCAATGTTGTTTGAATTGCTTGATGTGCAATTATAGGACTGTTCTTGTATCCCTGGGGCACTCTGGTAAACTGATATTGTATGGCATTCCATGTGAACGCTGTCATTTCCCTACTTTCTTCATGAAGTGGGATAGCAAAAAACATGTCAGATAAATCTATAACTGAAAACAATTTGGGTGCAAAATTTCTCACCTCATTATAAATACTCTCTACGTCCGGCAATGTACCAGGCATCGCCGGAGACATCTTATTTAAATTTCTATAGTCTATTGTCAATCTCCACTTTCCATTAGGTTTCCTGACTGGCCAAACTGGGCTGTTATATTTAAATGTACTCGTTTTTTCAATGATTCCTCTATCTTCCAATTTCTTAATGGTCTCTGTCACTTCTTCATGTCCACCCTTTATTGGGTACTGTTTAGTAAATACCGGTGGAACATTAGGTAATTTGACCGATTCCACCCTCACTTTCGATAGCTGCCCAGCCAGGCAATCCTTCACTCTTTTCAAAGGTAGCCAATCACCATAAATTTTCCTTATTTCTTCTATTCCTAATACTGAGTACGGCACACTTCCACACAGAACACTGACTTCTATCTCCTTCTCATATATACACAGCTTAATTTTTAACTCATTCATTCTTAAAGTATGTCCAGTGATTCCTTTAACTTCCACATCATTCCCTAATTTATTTTTAATAAAATCACTCCTTACTATGGTTATCTGGCTTCCTGTGTCTACCAGGAAGGAATCACTGTACTTGTTGTCATTTATCCTGAATGTCAATTGTATGAACGGCCTGCACTCCGTCCAAAATTGCGTTGCCCAACATTTATGTTGGTTCTCCTTATGTTTTGCATTGTTTGTCCTTGCCAGGGCTGCCCTGGCCGGACTTTTCTCCAGTCCTGGTTCCCTTGTCCCCAATTTCTTGGGTTCTGTCTGGGACCATTTTGCCATCTTCACCCCCTGTTTCCCTCTTGGCTCGGGTGTCCACCCCCTGGCTGGCCCCTGTTCTGAAACATGAACCTGTTGGGGCCTCCTGGTTGTGGCCTTCCCCTTCCGGGCCGACGCTGGCCAGGCATCGACCCTAACTCGTTTTTTCCTGCGAAGGACAGGGTTGCAGCAAATGACATCCTATTCTCTACCTGTAGCTCCCGGTGCTGTTTTAGAAATTCAACCACATCCCACAGGGTACTCGCCCCTGCTAGTGCAGTAGACAGGATAACCCTATGGTTTTCCGGGGCTCCTTTCAAAATGATCCTCCTTAACATAGCCGTCAAGGGGCTGAGGAGTGGAGGTACCGCCCCGTCACTATATACATAACAAATTACTCCTAACTTCTTTACTAGTTTTATACCTTCTGATGGTCCGTTCCATCTTATCTTTCCTTCTAGGAAGCCTAAATCCATATTGGGGATTCCTTCTTTCCAAGCTCTACTGACCCATTCAAATAGGGTCCTTACTTTTAAGTTTTCCATATCTGCAAGTCTGGATAACGCTTCCTGTACTGATGGTTGATCAATCTGGAGGTTTAACTGTTTGACCTCGTCTCCAGACAGCCTTATACTTTCTCCTCTTTTTGACCAGAGCATAAACAGAAAATCTCCGTCTGTCTGACCCTTCTGAGAGAAGTCATTTCTTAGTTGTAATATTTCTGCTCTGTTTAGGTTCCTTGTTTCTATTAATTGCTCCAACCCATCCAGGCGTCCCCTTCCGGGTGTGGAGGTTTTTATTACTGAAACTGGACAGCTTTCTGGGTTCTCCATCTCCTCCATGATATCTTTGAGGAATGGGTTATTGCTGTTCTTTTTTATAGCTTCTGCCACTAACCTTTTCCCTCGCATTCTATCCTCATCTACATAATTTATTATTTTAAGTAATATTCCCGGGATTTCTTTCTTGTCAGCCCTTTGCATTATGGGTTTGGCTGTACCTGGGTTGCTCATTGGTATTTCTACAGTGGTTCCTTTCTGGAACTCAGGCATTTTGGCCTGTACTATCCTCTCTAGTGGCCTCCATGGAGACTGGGGTTTCAGCTCGCTTTTTGAGTGCCCCTGACCAATTTTGGTGCACCTTTTAAAAAATTGCTTCATTTTTGACCTAACGTCCATTTTATAATCTTTGCGTACGCTTCAAGCTTGAGCAACCTATAATTCCACTTCCACCAGTTGTCCAGTTCAATATTATTAATTACTTTCTGGGCTAGAAGATCGTACTGCACTTCAGCCCGGGATCCTATCCTTCTTTTCATCCAGCCCATCCGCTGAGGTCTGCCATCTTCCCTTAAAGGGATTCGAGCGGGGGCATCCCTCCTTGGTCACTATCATCTACCCTGGTGCCGGACGATCACGGTCACTTCAGGTTCGGATAGGCCAAGTGCGGTGGTCTTGCAAGGGGAATCTTACCCTTTCTGCTGTGGGCTTCTGCTGGATCCTGCCGACTATGCCAACTGTCGCGAGCAGCTCCGGAAGCTGGAGCGGGCCTTGGTCTCAGAGGTCAACCGCAGGCGAGTCCCCGGCCGTGTCCTACCCGGACCAGAATCCCCGGCGACACGAACACACCACACCGACTCACGGAGATGTCTTTCCAATGCTTCGTTTATTCTCACAGCAGTCCTCACACAGCAGCAGCGGAGCAGAGACCGGACGGACCAATCAGGTGGCTGGTGTCAGTGCCTGACCTGAATGGTGCTGCCTGTCCTCCGTGCCTTATATTTATACTAAGCTTATACCATTACATAATTTGTTTACATCTCATTGGGGTTTTCCCCTTACATCATTTGTTATTCACTTCCTTATCCATACCTAACACACTTCGCACTCGTCACTATCTTATCTATACCTAACACTCTCCACACTTGTCACATAAACATGTTTACTTAGCACAACAGCAAAATATGTTTACTTAAAGTTCTAACATCAAAACATGTTTACCTTAATATCTAATATTTATTAACTAATATTCACTCCATACAGTAGCCCTAAGCAGAGACTGGCGAAAATCACTTTGATGGAAAGGGGTTGCCAACCTTCCAAAAAATTACGAGTTTCCTGAAATCTCAGAAAATATTTTTTCACCCAATCTTGATGATACTTTCAGGTAATGATCAATACAACAATCCCACTTGGCTGACCAAATTTCATTCTTCTAGATTAAGCCGTTCATTTGCAGTAACAGTTTTAATTTTTAGGTTTCATTCTGTATTCTCCTATATGGATACATGTATTTGAAACTCTAAATCAAACAAGGTTTGTGCTAGCTCTTTGAAACTTGACACAATAAAATAGGTCCAAGTTCTGTCTCTATGGTTTATTTCCTATTGATGTAGCCTTAAGCAGAAACAGGCGAAAATCACTTTAATGGAAAGGGGTTGCCAAGCTTCCAAAAAAATTACAAGTTTCCTGAAATCTCAGCAAACATTTTTCACCCAATGTTGATGATACTTTCAGGTAATGATCAGTACAACAATCCCACATGGCTCACCAAATTTCGTTCTTCTAGGTAACACCGTTCGTTTGCAGTAACAGTTTTAATTTTTAGGTTTCACTCTGTTTTGTCCTATTTGGATATATGTAGTCGGAACTCTAAATCAAACACCGTTTGAGCTAGCTCTTTGAAACTTGACACAATAAAGTCGTTTCAAGTTCTGTATCTATGATTTATTTCCTATTGATGTAGCCCTAACCAGTAACTGGCGAAAATCACTTTCATGGAAAGGGGTTGCCAAGCTTCCAAAAAAGTACGAGTTTCCTGAAATCTCAGTAAACATTTTTTCACCCAATCTTGATGATACTTGCAGGTATGATCAGTACACCAATCCCACTTGGCTCACCAAATTTCATTCTACGAGATTAAACTGTTCGTTTGCAGTAACAGTTTTAATTTTTAGGTTTCACTCTGTATTCTCCTATATGGATACATGTAGTAGGAACTCTAAATCAAACACGGTTTGTGCTAGCTCTTTGAAACTTGACACAATAAATTAGTTCCAAGTTCTATCTCTAAGGTTTGTTTCCTATTGGAGTAGCCCTAAGCAGAGACTGGCAAAAATCAAGTTTATGGAAAGGGGTTGCAAAGCTTCCAAAAAGTAAAAGTTTCCTGAAATTTCAGCAAACCTTTTTTCACCCAATCTTCATGATACTTTCAGGTAATGATCAGTACACCAATCCCATTTGGCTCGCCAAATTTCGTTCTTCTAGGTTAAACCGTTTGTTTGCAGTAACAGTTTTAATTTTGAGGTTTCACTCTGTTTCTCCTATATGTATACATGTAATTTGAACTCTAAATCAAACAAGGTTTGTGCTAGGATTTTGAAACTTGACACAATAAAATAGTTCAAAGTTCTATTTCTAAAGTTTGTTTCCTATTAATGCAGCCCAAAGCAGAGACTGGTGAGAATCACTTTCATGGAAAGGGAATGCCAAGCTTCGAAAAAATTACGAGTTTCCTGAAATCTCATCAAACATTTTTTCACCCAAACTTGATGATACTTTCAGGTAATGATCAGTACACCAATCTCACTTGGATCACCAAATATCGTTCTTCTAGGTTAAATCGTTCGCTTGCAGTAACACTTTTAATTTTAGGTTTCACTCTGTATTCTCCTATATGGATACATGTATTTGGAACTCTAAATCAACAGGGTTTGGGCTAGCTCTTTGAAAATTGACACAGTAAAGTAGTTCCAAGTTCTGTCTCTATGGTGTATTTCCTATTGATGTAGCCCGAAACAGTAACTGGCGAAAGTCACTTTCATGGAAAGGGGTTGCCTGGCTTCCAAAAAATTACGAGTTTTCTGAAATGTTAGCAAACATTTTTTCACCCACACTTGATGATACTTTCAGTTAATGATCAGTACACCAATGTCAGTTGGCTCAGTTTGCAGTAACAGTTTCAATTTTTAGGTTTCACTCTGTATTCTCCTATATGGATACATGTAGTTGGAACTCTAAATCAAACACGGTTTGTGCTAGCTATTTGAAACTTGACAAAATAAAGTAGTTCCAAGTTCTGACTCTATGGTTTATTTCCTATTGATGTAGCCCTAAGCAGTAACTGGCAAAAATCACTTTCATGGAAAGGGGTTGCCAATCTTCCAAAAAATTACGAGTTTCCTGAAATCTCAGGAAACAATTTTTCACCCAATCTGATGATACTTTCTGGGAATGATCAGTACACCAATCCCACTTGGCTCACCAAATTTCGTTCTTCTAGGTTAAACAGTTCGTTTGCAGTAAAAGTTTTAATTTTTAGGTTTCACTCTGTTTTCTCCTATATGGATACATGTAGTTGGAACTCTAAATCAAACACGGTTTGTGCTTCCTCTTTGAAACTTGACACTATAAAGTAGTTCCAAGTTCTATTTCTGAGGTTTGTTTCCTATTGATGTAGCTCTAAGCAGAGATTGGCGAAAATCACTTTCATTAAAAGGTGTTGCCAAGCTTCCAAAAAAGTACAAGTTTCCTGAAATCTCAGCAAACATTTTTTCACCCAATCTAGATGATACTATCAGGTAATGATGAGTACACAAATCTCACTTGGCTCACCAAACTTTGTTCTTCTAGGTTAAACCGTTTGTTTGCAGTAACAGTTTTAATTTTTAGATTTCACTCTGTATTCTCCTATATGGATACATGTATTTGAAACTGTAAATCAAACACGGTTTGTGCTAGCTCTTTGAAACATGACACAGTAAAGTAGTTCCAAGTTCTATCTCTAAGGTTTGTTTCCTATTAATGTAGCCCTAAGCACAGACTGGCAAAAATCTCTTTAATGCAAAGGGGTTGCCAAACTTCCAAAAAATTACAAGTTTCCGGAAATCTCAGCAAACATGTTTTCACCCACACTTGATGATACTTTCAGGAAATGATCAGTACACCAATCCCAATTTGCTCACCAAATTTCGTTTTTCTAGGTTAAACCGTTCATTTGCAGTAACAGTTTAAATTTTTAGGTTTTACTCTGTTTTCTCCTATATGGATACATGTAGTTGGAACTCTAAATCAAACAAGGTTTGTGCTAGGATTTTGAAACTTGACACAATAAAGTAGTTCCAAGTTCTATTTCTGAGGTTTGTTTCCTATTGACGTAGCTCTAAGCCGAGACTGGCAAAAATCACTTTCATGAAAAGGGGTTGCGAAGCTTGCAAAAAAGTACAAGTTTTCTGAAATCTCAGCAAACATTTTTTCACCCAAACTTGATGATACTTACAGGTAATGATCAGTACACCATTCCCACTTGGCTGACCAAATTCGTTTTTCTAGGTTAAACCGTTCATTTGCAGTAACAGTTTTAATTTTTAGGTTTCACTCTGTATTCTCCTATATGTATAGATGTAGTTGGAACTCTAAATGAAACACGGTTTGTGCTACCTCTTTGAAACTTGACAGAATAAAGTAGTTCCAAGTACTGTCTCAATGGTTTATTTCCTATTGATGTAGCCCTAAGCAGTAACTGGCGAAAATCACTTTCATGGAAAGGGGTTGCCAATCTTCCAAAAAATTACGAGTTTCCTGAAATCTCAGGAAACACTTTTTCAACCAATCTTATGATACTTTCAGGTACTGACCAGTAGACAAATCCCACTTGGCTCACCAAATTTCGTTCTTCTAGGTTAAACCGTTCGTTTGCAGTAACAGTTTTAATATTTAGGTTTCACTCTGTTTTCCCCTATATGGATACATGTAGTTGGAACTCTAAATCAAACACGGTTTGTGCTACCTCTTTGAAACTTAACACAATAAAGTAGTTCCAAGTTCTATTTCTGAAGTTTTTTTCCTATTGATGTAGCTCTAAGCAGAGACTGGCGAAAATCACTTTCATGAAAAGGTCTTGCCAAGCTTCCAAAAAAGTACAAGTTTCCTGAAATCTCAGCAAACATTTTTTCACCCAATCTTGATGATACTATCAGGTAATGATGAGTATACCAATCTCTCTTGGCTCACCAAACTTCGTTCTTCTACGTTAAACCGTTTGTTTGCAGTAACAGTTTAAATTTTGAGGTTGCACTCTGTATTCTCCTATATGGATACATGTAGTTGGAACTCTAAATCAAACAAGGTTTTTGCTAGGATTTTGAAGCTTGACAAAATAAAGTAGTTCCAAGTTCTATTTCTGAGGTTTGTTTCCTATTGATGTAGCTCTAAGCAGAGACTGGCGAAAATCACTTTCATGAAAAGGAGTTGCCAAGCTTCCAAAAAAGTACAAGTTTCCTGAAATCTCAGCAAACATTTTTTTACCCAAACTTGATAATACTTTCAGGTAATGATCACGACACCAATCCCACATGGCTCACCAAATTCGTTTTTCTAGGTTAAACCGTTCATTTGCAGTAACAGTTTTAATTTTTAGGTTTCACTCTGTATTCTCCTAAATGGATACATGTAGTAGGAACTCTATATCAAACATGGTTTGTGCCAGCTCTTTGAAACTTGACACAATAAAGTAGTTCCAAGTTCTATCTCTATGCTTTGTTTCCCATTGATGTAGCCCTAAGCAGAGACTGGCGAAAATCACTTTCATGGAAAGGGGTTGCCAAGCTTCCAAAAAAGTACAAGTTTCCTGAAATTTCAGCAAACAGTTTTTCACCCAATCTTGATGATACTTTCAGGTAAAGATGAGTACACCATTCACACATGGCTCCCCAAATTTCTTTCTTCTAGGTTAAACCGTTCGTTTCCAGTAACAGTTTTAATTTTTAGGTTTCACTCTGTTTTCTCCTATATGGATACATGTAGTTGGAACTCTATATCAAACACGGTTTGTGCTAGCTCTTTGAAACTTGACACAATAAAGTTGTTCCAATTTCTATCTCTATGGTTTGTTTCCTATTGGTGTAGCCCTAAGCAAGACTGGCGAAAATCACTTTTATGGAAAGGGGTTGCAAAGCTTCCAAAAAGTAAAAGTTTCCTGAAATTTCAGCAAAACTTTTTTCACCCAATCTTGATGATACTTTCAGGTAATGATCAGTACACCAATCCCACTTGGCTCACCAAATTTTGTTCTTCTAGGTTAAATCATTCGTTTGCAGTAACAGTTTTAATTTTTAGGTTTCACTCTCTTTTCTGCTATATGGATACATGCAGTTGGAACTCTAAATCAAACACGGTTTGTGCTAGCTCTTTGAAACTTGACACAATAAAGTAGTTCCAATTTCTGTCTCTATGGTTTATTTCCTATTGATGTAGCCCTAAGCAGTAACTGGTGAAAATCCCTTTCATGGAAAGGGGTTGCTAAACTACCAAAAAATTACGAGATTCCTGAAATCTCAGCAAACATTTCTTCACCCAATCTTCATGATACTTTCAGGTAATGATCAGTACACCAATCCCACTTGGCTCACCAAATATCATTTTTCTAGGGTAAATTGATCGTTTTCAGTAAGAGTTTTAAGTTTAGGTTTCACTCTGTATTCTCCTATATGGATACATGTATTTGAAACTCTAAATCAAACACGGTATGTGCTAGCTCTTTGAAACTTGACACAATAAATCACTTCCAAGTTCTATCTCTAAGGTTTGTTTCCTATTAATGTAGCCCTAAGCAGAGACTGGCGAAAATCACTTTCATGGAAAGGGGTTGCCAACCTTCCAAAAAACTACAAGTTTCCTGAAATCTCAGCAAACATTCTTTCACCCAATCTTAATGATACTTTCAGGTAATGATGAGTACACCAATCACACTTGGCTCACCAAATTTCGTTCTTCAAGGTTAAACCGTTCGTTTGCAGTAACAGTTTAAATTTTTAGGTTTCTTTCTGTATTCTCCTATATGTATACATGTAGTTGGAACTCTAAATCAAACACGGTTTGTGCTACCTATTTGAAACTTAACAGAATAAAGTAGTTCCAAGTTCTCTCTCTATGGTTTATTTCCTACTGATGTAGCCCTAAGAAGTAAATGGCGAAAATCACTTTCATGGAAAGGGGTTGCCGACCTTCCAAAAAAGTACGAGTTTCATGAAATCTCAGCAAACATTTTTTCACCCAATCTTGATGATACTTTCAGTTAATGATCAGTACACAAATCTCAGTTGGCTCACCAAATATTGTTCTTCTAGGTTAAACCGTTCGTTTGCAGTAACAGTTTCAATTTTAGGTTTCACACTGTATTCTCCTATATGTGCACATGTAGTTGGAACTCTAAATCAAACAGGGTTTGTCCTAGCTATTTGAAACTTGACAGAATAAAGTAGTTCCAAGTTCTGTCTCTATGGTTTATTTCCTATTTATGTAGGCCTATGCAGTAACTGGCGAAAATCACTTTCATGGAAAGGGGTTGCCAATCTTCCAAAAAATTTCGAGTTTCCTGAAATCTCAGGAAACACTTTTTCACCCAATCTGATGATACTTTCAGGTAATGATCAGTACACCAATCCCACATGGCTCACCAAATTTCGTTCTTCTAGGTTAAACGGTTCGTTTGCAGTAACAGTTTTAATTTTTATGTTTCACTCTGTTTTCTCCTATATGGATACATGTAGTTGGAACTCTAAATCAAACACGGTTTGTGCTACCTGTTTGAAACTTGACACAATAAAGTAGTTCCAAGTTCTGTTTCTGAGGTTTGTTTCCTATTGATGTAGCTCTAAGCAGAGACTGGCGAAAATCACTTTCATGAAAAGGGGTTGCCAAGCTTCCAAAAAAGTGCAAGTATCCTGAAATCTCAGCAAAAATTTTTTCACCCAATCTTGATGACACTATCGGGTAAAGGTGAGTACACCAATCTCACTTGGCTCACCAAACTTCGTTCTTCTAGGTTAAACCGTTTGTTTGCAGTAACAGTTTTAATTTTTAGCTTTCACTCTGTAGTCTCCTATATGGATACATGTAGTTGGAACTCTAAATCAAACAAGGTTTGTGCTAAAATTTTGAAACTTGACACAATAAAGTAGTTCCAATTTCTATTTCTGAGGTTTGTTTCCTATTGATGTAGCTCTAAGCAGAGACTGGCGAAAACCACTTTCATGAAAAGGAGTTGCCAAACTTCCAAAAAAGTACAAGTTTCCTGAAATCTCAGCAAACATTTTTTCACCCCATCTTGATGATACTTTCAGGTAATGATCAGTACACCAATCCCACTTGGCTCACCAAATATCATTCTTCTAGGTTAAATTGTTCGATTGCAGTAAGAGTTTTAAGTTTAGGTTTCACTCTGTATTCTCCTATAGGGATACATGTATTTGAAACTCTAAATCAAACACGGTTTGTGCTAGCTCTTTGAAACTTGAAACAATAAAGTAGTTCCAAGTTCTATCTCTAAGGTTTGTTTCCTATTAATGTAGCCCTAAGCAGACACTGGCGAAAATCACTTTCATGGAAAGGGGTTGCCAACCCCTTTTTGGAAAAAAAACTACGAGTTTCCTGAAATCTCAGCAAACATTTTTTCACCCAATCTTCATGATACTTTCAGGTAATGATTAGTACACCAATCCCACTTGGGTCACCAAATTTCGTTCTTCTAGGCTAAACCGTTCATTTGCAGTAAGAGTTTTAATTTTAGGTTTCACTCTGTATTCTCCTATATGGATACATGTACTTGGAAGTCTAAATCAAACCCGGTTTTTGCTAGCTCTTTGAAACTTAACGCAATAAAGCACTTCCAAGTTCTGTCTCTATTGTTTATTTCCTATTGATGTAGACCTTTGCAGTAACTGGTGAAAATCACTTTCATGGAAAGGGGTTTCCAAGCTTCCAAAAAATTACGAGTTTCCTGAAATCTCAGCAAAATTTTTTTCACCCAATCTTGATGACACTATCAGGTAAAGATGAGTACACCAATCTCACTTGGCTCACCAAACTTCGTTCTTCTAGGTTAAACCGTTTGTTTGCAGTAACAGTTTTAATTTTTAGGTTTCACTCTGTATTCTCCTATATGGATACATGTAGTTGGAACTCTAAATCAAACACGGTTTGTGCTAGCTCTTTGAAACTTGGCACAATAAAGTACTTCCACGTTCTGTCTCTATGGTTTATTTCCTATTGATGTATCCCTAAGCAGTAACTGCCCAAAATCACCTTCATGGAAAGGGGTTGACAAGCTTCCATAACATTACGAGTTTCCCGAAATCTCAGCAAATATTTTTTCACCCTATCTTCATGATACTTTCATGTAATGATGAGTACACCAATCCCACTTGGCTCACCAAATTTCGTTCTTCTAGTTAAAACCGTTCATTCGCAGTAACAGTTTTAATTTTTAGGTTTCACTCTGTATTCTCCTATATGGATACATGTAGTTGGAACACTAAATCAAACACGGTTTGTGCTAGCTCTTTGAAACTTGACACAATAAAGTAGTTCCAAGTTCTGTCTCTGTGGTTTATTTCCTATTGACCTAGCCCTAAGCAGTAACTGGTGAAAATCACTTGCATGGAAAGGGGTTGCCGACCTTCCAAAAAAGTACGAGTTTCATGAAATCTCAGCAAACATTTTTTCACCCAATCTTGATGATACTTTCAGGTAATCATCAGTACACCAATCCCACTTGGCTGACCAAATTTCGTTCTTTTAGATTAAACCGTTCGTTTGCAGTAACAGTTTTAATTTTTAGGTTTCACTCTGTATTCTATATGGATACATGTAGTTGGAACACTAAATCAAACACGGTTTGTGCTAGCTCTTTGAAACTTGACACAATAAAGGTATTCCAAGTTCTATCGCTGACGTTTGTTTCCTATTGATATGGCCCTAAGCAGAGACTGGCGAAAATCACTTTCATGGAAAGGGGTTGCCAACCTTCCAAAAAACTACTAGTTTCCTAAAATCTCAGCAAATATTTTTTCACCCAATATTGATGATACTTTCAGGTAATGATCAGTACACCAATTCCACTTGGCTGACCAAATTTCGTTCTTCTAGGTTAAACCATTCGTTTGCAGTAACAGTTTTAATTTTTAGGTTTCACTCTGTATTCTCCTATATGGATACATGTAGTTGGATCTCTAAATCAAACACGGTGTGTGCTAGCTCTTTGAAACTTGACACAATAAAGTAGTTCCAAGTTCTGTCTCAATGGTTTATTTCCTATTGATGTAGCCCTAAGCAGTAACTGGTGAAAATCACTTTCATGGAAATGGGTTGCCAAACTTCCAAAATAGTACAAGTTTCCTGCAATCTCAGCAAACATTTTTTCACCCAATCGTGATGATACTTTCAGGTAATGATCAGTACACCAATTCCACTTGGCTGACCAAATTTCGTTCTTCTAGGTTAAACCGTTCGTTTGCAGTAACAGTTTTAATTTTTAGGTTTCACTCTGTATTCTCCTATATGGATACATGTAGTTGGAACTCTAAATTAAACACGGTGTGTGCTAGCTCTTTGAAACTTGACACAATAAAGTAGTTCCAAGTTCTGTCTCTATGGTTTTTATCCTATTGATGTAGCCCTATGCAGTAACTGGCGAAAATCACTTTCATGGAATGGGGTTGCAAAGCTTCCAAAAAAGTCCGAGTTTCCTGAAATCTCAGCAAACATTTTTTCACCCACTCTTGATGATACTTTCAGGTAAAGATGAGTACACCATTCCCACATGGCTCACCAAATTTCTTTCTTCTAGGTTAAACCGTTTGTTTCCAGTAACAGTTTCAATTTTTAGGTTTCACTCTGTTTTCTCCTATATGGATACTTGTAGTTGGAACTCTAAATCAAACACTCTTTGTGCTAGCTCTTTGAAACTTGACACAATACAGTAGTTTCAAGTTCTGTATCTATGGTACATTTCCTATTGATATAGCCCTAAGCAGTAACTGGCGAAAATCACTTTCATGGAAAGGGGTTGCCAAGCTTCCAAAAAAGTACAAGTTTCCTGAAATCTCAGCAAACATTTTTGCACCCAATCTTGATGATACTTTCAGGTAAAGATGAGTACACCATTCCCACATGGCTCACCAAATTTCTTTCTTCTAAGATAAACCGTTCGTTTCCAGTAACAGTTTTAATTTTTAGTTTTCACTCTGTTTTCTCCTATATGGATACATGTAGTTGGAACTCTAAATCAAACACGGTTTGTGCTAGCTCTTTGAAACTTGACACAATAAAGTTGTTCCAATTTCTATCTCTATGGTTTGTTTCCTATTGGTGTAGCCCTAAGCAAGACTGGCGAAAATCACTTTTATGGAAAGTGGTTGCAAAGCTTCCAAAAAGTAAAAGTTTCCTGAAATTTCAGCAAACCTTTTTTCACCCAATCTTGATGATACTTTCAGGTAATAATCAGTACACGAATCCCACTTGGCTCACCAAATTTTGTTCTTCTAGGTTACATCATTCGTTTGCATTAACAGTTTTAATTTTTAGGTTTCACTCTGTTTTCTCCTATATGGATACATGTAGTTGGAACTCTAAGTCAAACACGGTTTGTGCTAGCTCTTTGAAACTTGACACAATAAAGTAGTTCCAAGTTCTGTCTCTATGGTTTATTTCCTATTGATGTAGCCCTAAGCAGTAACTGGCGAAAATCCCTTTCATGGAAAGGGGTTGCTAAACTACCAAAAAATTACGAGATTCCTGAAATCTCAGCAAACATTTCTTCACCCAATCTTTATGATACTTTCAGGTAATGATCAGTACACCAATCCCACTTGGCTCACCAAATATCATTTTTCTAGGGTAAATCGTTCGTTTGCAGTAAGAGTTTTAAGTTTAGGTTTCACTCTGTATTCTCCTATATGGATACATGTATTTGAAACTCTAAATCAAACACGGTATGTGCTAGCTCTTTGAAACTTGACACAATAAAGCACTTCCAAGTTCTATCTCTAAGGTTTGTTTCCTATTAATGTAGCCCTAAGCAGAGACTGGCGAAAATGACTTTCATGGAAAGGGGTTGCCAACCTTCCAAAAAACTACGAGTTTCCTGAAATCTTAGCAAACAATTTTTCACCCAATCTTAATGATACTTTCAGGTAATGATGAGTACACCAATCACACTTGGCTCACCAAATTTCGTTCTTCTAGGTTAAACCGTTCGTTTGCAGTAACAGTTTAAATTTTTAGGTTTCTTTCTGTATTCTCCTATATGTATACATGTAGTTGGAACTCTAAATCAAACACGGTTTGTGCTACCTATTTGAAACTTGACAGAATAAAGTAGTTCCATGTTCTGTCTCTATGGTTTATTTCCTATTGATGTAGCCCTAAGCAGTAACTGGCGAAAATCACTTTCATGGAAAGGGGTTGCCAATCTTCCAAAAAATTACGAGTTTCCTGAAATCTCAGGAAACACTTTTTCAACCAATCTTATGATACTTTCAGGTACTGACCAGTAGACAAATCCCACTTGGCTCACCAAATTTCGTTTTTCTAGGTTAAACCGTTCGTTTGCAGTAACAGTTTTAATATTTAGGTTTCACTCTGTTTTCCCCTATATGGATACATGTAGTTGGAACTCTAAAATAAACATGGTTTGTGCTACCTCTTTGAAACTTAACACAATAAAGTAGTTCCAAGTTCTATTTCTGAAGTTTTTTTCCTATTGATGTAGCTCTAAGCAGAGACTGGCGAAAATCACTTTCATGAAAAGGTCTTGCCAAGCTTCCAAAAAAGTACAAGTTTCCTGAAATCTCAGCAAACATTTTTTCACCCAATCTTGATGATACTATCAGGTAATGATGAGTATACCAATCTCTCTTGGCTCACCAAACTTCGTTCTTCTACGTTAAACCGTTTGTTTGCAGTAACAGTTTAAATTTTGAGGTTGCACTCTGTATTCTCCTATATGGATACATGTAGTTGGAACTCTAAATCAAACAAGGTTTTTGCTAGGATTTTGAAGCTTGACAAAATAAAGTAGTTCCAAGTTCTATTTCTGAGGTTTGTTTCCTATTGATGTAGCTCTAAGCAGAGACTGGCGAAAATCACTTTCATGAAAAGGAGTTGCCAAGCTTCCAAAAAAGTACAAGTTTCCTGAAATCTCAGCAAACATTTTTTTACCCAAACTTGATAATACTTTCAGGTAATGATCACGACACCAATCCCACATGGCTCACCAAATTCGTTTTTCTAGGTTAAACCGTTCATTTGCAGTAACAGTTTTAATTTTTAGGTTTCACTCTGTATTCTCCTAAATGGATACATGTAGTAGGAACTCTATATCAAACATGGTTTGTGCCAGCTCTTTGAAACTTGACACAATAAAGTAGTTCCAAGTTCTATCTCTATGCTTTGTTTCCCATTGATGTAGCCCTAAGCAGAGACTGGCGAAAATCACTTTCATGGAAAGGGGTTGCCAAGCTTCCAAAAAAGTACAAGTTTCCTGAAATTTCAGCAAACAGTTTTTCACCCAATCTTGATGATACTTTCAGGTAAAGATGAGTACACCATTCACACATGGCTCCCCAAATTTCTTTCTTCTAGGTTAAACCGTTCGTTTCCAGTAACAGTTTTAATTTTTAGGTTTCACTCTGTTTTCTCCTATATGGATACATGTAGTTGGAACTCTATATCAAACACGGTTTGTGCTAGCTCTTTGAAACTTGACACAATAAAGTTGTTCCAATTTCTATCTCTATGGTTTGTTTCCTATTGGTGTAGCCCTAAGCAAGACTGGCGAAAATCACTTTTATGGAAAGGGGTTGCAAAGCTTCCAAAAAGTAAAAGTTTCCTGAAATTTCAGCAAAACTTTTTTCACCCAATCTTGATGATACTTTCAGGTAATGATCAGTACACCAATCCCACTTGGCTCACCAAATTTTGTTCTTCTAGGTTAAATCATTCGTTTGCAGTAACAGTTTTAATTTTTAGGTTTCACTCTCTTTTCTGCTATATGGATACATGCAGTTGGAACTCTAAATCAAACACGGTTTGTGCTAGCTCTTTGAAACTTGACACAATAAAGTAGTTCCAATTTCTGTCTCTATGGTTTATTTCCTATTGATGTAGCCCTAAGCAGTAACTGGTGAAAATCCCTTTCATGGAAAGGGGTTGCTAAACTACCAAAAAATTACGAGATTCCTGAAATCTCAGCAAACATTTCTTCACCCAATCTTCATGATACTTTCAGGTAATGATCAGTACACCAATCCCACTTGGCTCACCAAATATCATTTTTCTAGGGTAAATTGATCGTTTTCAGTAAGAGTTTTAAGTTTAGGTTTCACTCTGTATTCTCCTATATGGATACATGTATTTGAAACTCTAAATCAAACACGGTATGTGCTAGCTCTTTGAAACTTGACACAATAAATCACTTCCAAGTTCTATCTCTAAGGTTTGTTTCCTATTAATGTAGCCCTAAGCAGAGACTGGCGAAAATCACTTTCATGGAAAGGGGTTGCCAACCTTCCAAAAAACTACAAGTTTCCTGAAATCTCAGCAAACATTCTTTCACCCAATCTTAATGATACTTTCAGGTAATGATGAGTACACCAATCACACTTGGCTCACCAAATTTCGTTCTTCAAGGTTAAACCGTTCGTTTGCAGTAACAGTTTAAATTTTTAGGTTTCTTTCTGTATTCTCCTATATGTATACATGTAGTTGGAACTCTAAATCAAACACGGTTTGTGCTACCTATTTGAAACTTAACAGAATGAAGTAGTTCCAAGTTCTCTCTCTATGGTTTATTTCCTACTGATGTAGCCCTAAGAAGTAAATGGCGAAAATCACTTTCATGGAAAGGGGTTGCCGACCTTCCAAAAAAGTACGAGTTTCATGAAATCTCAGCAAACATTTTTTCACCCAATCTTGATGATACTTTCAGTTAATGATCAGTACACAAATCTCAGTTGGCTCACCAAATATTGTTCTTCTAGGTTAAACCGTTCGTTTGCAGTAACAGTTTCAATTTTAGGTTTCACACTGTATTCTCCTATATGTGCACATGTAGTTGGAACTCTAAATCAAACAGGGTTTGTCCTAGCTATTTGAAACTTGACAGAATAAAGTAGTTCCAAGTTCTGTCTCTATGGTTTATTTCCTATTTACGTAGCCCTAAGCAGTAACTGGCGAAAATCACTTTCATGGAAAGGGGTTGCCAATCTTCCAAAAAATTTCGAGTTTCCTGAAATCTCAGGAAACACTTTTTCACCCAATCTGATGAAATTTTCAGGTAATGATCAGTACACCAATCCCACATGGCTCACCAAATTTCGTTCTTCTAGGTTAAACGGTTCGTTTGCAGTAACAGTTTTAATTTTTATGTTTCACTCTGTTTTCTCCTATATGGATACATGTAGTTGGAACTCTAAATCAAACATGGTTTGTGCTACCTGTTTGAAACTTGACACAATAAAGTAGTTCCAAGTTCTGTTTCTGAGGTTTGTTTCCTATTGATGTAGCTCTAAGCAGAGACTGGCGAAAATCACTTTCATTAAAAGGGGTTGCCAAGCTTCCAAAAAAGTGCAAGTATCCTGAAATCTCAGCAAAAATTTTTTCACCCAGTCTTGATGACACTATCAGGTAAATATGAGTACACCAATGTCACTTGGCTCACCAAACTTCGTTCTTCTAGGTTAAACCGTTTGTTTGCAGTAACAGTTTTAATTTTTAGGTTTCACTCTATAGTCTCCTATATGGATACATGTAGTTGGAACTCTAAATCAAACAAGGTTTGTGCTAAAATTTTGAAACTTGACACAATAAAGTAGTTCCAATTTCTATTTCTGAGGTTTGTTTCCTATTGATGTAGCACTAAGCAGAGACTGGCGAAAACCACTTTCATGAAAAGGAGTTGCCAAACTTCCAAAAAAGTACAAGTTTCCTGAAATCTCAGCAAACATTTTTTCACCCCATCTTGATGATACTTTCAGGTAATGATCAGTACACCAATCCCACTTGGCTCACCAAATATCATTCTTCTAGGTTAAATTGTTCGATTGCAGTAAGAGTTTTAAGTTTAGGTTTCACTCTGTATTCTCCTATAGGGATACATGTATTTGAAACTCTAAATCAAACACGGTTTGTGCTAGCTCTTTGAAACTTGAAACAATAAGGTAGTTCCAAGTTCTATCTCTAAGGTTTGTTTCCTATTAATGTAGCCCTAAGCAGACACTGGCGAAAATCACTTTCATGGAAAGGGGTTGCCAACCCCTTTTTGGAAAAAAAAACTATGAGTTTCCTGAAATCTCAGCAAACATTTTTTCACGCAATCTTCATGATACTTTCAGGTAATGATTAGTACACCAATCCCACTTGGCTAACCAAATTTCGTTCTTCTAGGCTAAACCGTTCATTTGCAGTAAGAGTTTTAATTTTAGGTTTCACTCTGTATTCTCCTATATGGATACATGTACTTGGAAGTCTAAATCAAACCCGGTTTGTGCTAGCTCTTTGAAACTTAACGCAATAAAGCACTTCCAAGTTCTGTCTCTATTGTTTATTTCCTATTGATGTAGACCTATGCAGTAACTGGTGAAAATCACTTTCATGGAAAGGGGTTTCCATGCTTCAAAAAATTACGAGTATCCTGAAATCTCAGCAAAAATTTTTTCACCCAATCTTGATGACACTATCAGGTAAAGATGAGTACACCAATCTCACTTGGCTCACCAAACTTCGTTCTTCTAGGTTAAACCGTTTGTTTGCAGTAACAGTTTTAATTTTTAGGTTTCACTCTGTATTCTCCTATATGGATACATGTAGTTGGAACTCTAAAGCAAACACGGTTTATGCTAGCTCTTTGAAACTTGGCACAATAAAGTACTTCCACGTTCTGTCTCTATGGTTTATTTCCTATTGATGTATCCCTAAGCAGTAACTGCCCAAAATCACCTTCATGGAAAGGGGTTGACAAGCTTCCAAAAAATTACGAGTTTCCCGAAATCTCAGCAAATATTTTTTCACCCTATCTTGATGATACTTTCAGGTAATGATGAGTACACCAATCCCACTTGGCTCACCAAATTTCGTTCTTCTAGTTAAAACCGTTCGTTCACAGTAACAGTTTTAATTTTTAGGTTTCACTCTGTATTCTCCTATATGGATACATGTAGTTGGAACACTAAATCAAACACGGTTTGTGCTAGCTCTTTGAAACTTGACACAATAAAGTAGTTCCAAGTTCTGTCTCTGTGGTTTATTTCCTATTGACCTAGCCCTAAGCAGTAACTGGTGAAAATCACTTGCATGGAAAGGGGTTGCCGACCTTCCAAAAAAGTACAAGTTTCATGAAATCTCAGCAAACATTTTTTCAACCAATCTTGATGATACTTTCAGGTAATGATCAGTACACCAATCCCACTTGGCTGACCAAATTTCGTTCTTTTAGATTAAACCGTTTGTTTGCAGTAACAGTTTTAATTTTTAGGTTTCACTCTGTATTCTATATGGATACATGTAGTTGGAACACTAAATCAAACACGGTTTGTGCTAGCTCTTTGAAACTTGACACAATAAAGGTATTCCAAGTTCTATCGCTGACGTTTGTTTCCTATTGATATGGCCCTAAGCAGAGACTGGCGAAAATCACTTTCATGGAAAGGGGTTGCCAAGCTTCCAAAAAATTACGAGTTTCCTGAAATCTCAGCAAACATTTTTTCACCCAATCTTGATGATACTTTCAGAAAATGATCACTACACCAGTCCCACGTGGCTGACCAAATTTCGTTCTTCTAGGTTAAACAGTTCGTTTGCAGTAACAGTTTTAATTTTTAGGATTCAGTCTATTTTCTCTTATTAGGATACCCGTAGTTGGAACTGTAAATCAGACACGGTTTGTGCTAGCTCTTTGAAACGTAACACAATAAAGTAGTTCCAAGTTCTATCTCTAAGGTTTGTTTCGTATTAATGTAGCCCTAAGTAGAGACTGGCGAAAATCACTTTCATGGAAAGGGGTTGCCAACCTTCCAAAAAACTACTAGTTTCCTAAAATCTCAGCAAATATTTTTTCACCCAATCTTGATGATACTTTCAGGTAATGATCAGTACACCAATTCCACTTGGCTGACCAAATTTCGTTCTTCTAGGTTAAACCATTCGTTTGCAGTAACAGTTTTAACTTTTAGGTTTCACTCTGTATTCTATATGGATACATGTAGTTGGAACTCTAAATCAAACATGGTTTGTGCTACCTCTTTGAAAGCTGACACAATAAAGTTGTTCCAAGTTCTTTCTCTATGGTTTATTTCCTATTGATGTAGCCCTAAGCAGTAACTGGCGAAAATCACTTTTATGAAAAGGGGTTGCCGAGCTTCCAAAAAATTACGAGTTTCTTGAAATCTCAGCAAACATTTTTTTCACCCAATCGTGATGATACTGTCAGGTTATGATCAGTACACCAATCCCACTTGGCTCACCAAATTTCGTTCTTCTAGGTTAAACCGTTCGTTTGCAGTAACAGTTTTAATTTTTAGGTTTCACTCTGTTTTCTCCTATATGGATACATGTATTTGGATCTCTAAATCAAACACGATTTGTGGTAGATCTTTGAATCTTGACACAATAAAGTAGTTCCAAGTTCTATCCCTATGGTTTATTTCCTATTGATGTAGCCCTAAGCAGTAACTGGCGAAAATCCCTTTCATGGAAAGGAATTGCCAAGCTTCCAAAAAAACTACGAGATTCCTGAAATCTCAGTATACATTTTTTCACCCAATGTTGATGATACTTTCAGGTAATGATCATTACACCAATCCCACTTGGCTCACCAATTTTTGTTCTTCTACGTTAAACCGTTTGTTTGCAATAACAGTTTTAATTTTTATTTTTCAGTCTGTTTTCTCCTATATGGATACCCGTAGTTGGAAATCTAAATCAAACACGGTTTGTGCTAGCTCTTTGGAACTTGACACAATAAAGTAGTTCCAAATGCTATCTCTAAGGTTTTTTTTTTTCCTTTTAATGTACCCCAAGCAGAGACTGGCGAAAATCACTTTCATGGAAAGGTGTTGCCAACCTTCCAAAAAACTACGAGTTTCCTGAAATCTCAGCATATATTTTTGCACCCAATCTTGATGATACTTTCAGGTAATGATCAGAACACCAACCCCACATGGCTGACCAAATTTCGTTCTTCTAGGTTAAACCGTTCCTTTGCAGGAACAGTTTTAATTTTTAGGTTTCACTTTGTATTCTTCTATATGGATACATGTAGTTGGAACTCTAAATCAAACACGGTTTGTGCTAGCTCTTTGAAACTTGACACAATAAAGGTATTCCAAGTTCTATCTCTTTCCTTTTTTTCTTATTGATGTAGCCGTAAGCAGAGACTGACAAAAATCACATTCAGAGAAAGCGGTTGCCAAGCTTCAAAAAAACTGAGATTCCTGCAATCTCAGCAAACATTTTTTCACCCAATCTTGATGATACTTACACGTAATTATCAGTACACCAATACCACGTGGCTGACCAAATTTCGTTCTTCTAGTTTAAACCGTTCGTTTGCAGTACCAGTTTTAATTTTAGGTTTCACTCTGTTTTCTCCTATATGGATACATGTAGTTGGAACTCTAAATCAAATACGGTTTGTGCTAGCTCTTTGAAACTTGACAAAATAAAGTAGTTCCAAGTTCTGTCTCTAGGTTTTATTTCCTATTGATGTAGCCCTAAGCAGTAACTGCCGAAAATCACTTTCAGGGAAAGGGGTTGCCAAGCTTCCAAAAAATTACGAGTTTCCTGAAATCACAGCAAACATTTTTTCACCCAATCGTGATGATACTTTCAGGTAATGATCAGTAAACCAATCCCACTTGGCTGACCAAGTTTCGTTCTTCTAGGTTAAACCGTTGGTTTGCAGAAACAGTTTTAATTTTTAGGTTTCACTCTGTATTCTCCTATATGGATACATGTATTTGGAACTCTAAATCAAACACGGTTTGTGCTAGCTCTTCGAAACTTGACACAATAAAGTATTCCAAGTTCTGTCTCTATGGTTTATTTCCTATTTATGTAGCCCGAAGTAGTAACTGGCAAAAATCGCTTTCATGGAAAGGGTTTGCCAATCTTCCAAAAATTTACGAGTTTCCTAAAATCTCAGCAAATATTTTTTCAACTAGTCATGATGATACTTTCAGGCAATGATCAGTACACCAATCCCACTTGGCTGACCATGTTTCGTTCTTCTAGGTTAAACCGTCCATTTGCAGTAACAGTTTTAATTTTTAGCTTTCACTCTGTATTCTATATGGATACATGTAGTCGGAAGTCTAAATCAAACATGGTTTGTGGTAGCTCTTTGAAAGTTGACACAATAAAATTGTTCCAAGTTCTGTCTCTATGGTTTATTTCCTATTGATGTAGCCCTAAGCAGTAACTGGCAAAAATCACCTTCATGGAAATGGGTTGCCAAGCTTCCAAAAAATTACGTGTTTCCTGAAATCTCAGCAAATATTTTTTTCACCCAATCGTGATGATACTTTCAGGTAATGATCAGTACACCAATCCCTCTTGGCTCACCATATTTCGTTGTTCTAGGTAAAAGCATTCGTTTGCAGTAACAGTTTTAGTTTTTAGGTTTAAATCTGTTTTCTCCTATATGGATACATGTAGTTGGAACTCTAAATCAAACATGGTTTCTGCTAGCTCTTTGAAACGTGACACAATAAAGTAGGTCCAAGTTCTATCTCTGACGTTTGATTCCTATTGATGTAGCCCTAAGCAGTTACTGACGAAAATCACTTTCATGGAAAGAGGTTGCCAAGCTTCCAAAAAACTATGAGTTTCCTAGAATGTAGCAAACATTTTTTCATCCAATCTTGATGATACTTTCAGGTAATGATCAGTACACCAATGCCACTTGGCTCACCAAATTTCGTTCTTCTGGTTAAACCGTTCGTTTGCAGTAACAGTTTTAATTTTTAGGTTTCACTCTGTATTCTCCTATATTGATACATGTAGTTGGAACTCTAAATCAAACACGGTTTGTGCTAGCTCTTTGAAACTTGACACAATAAAGGTATTCCAATTTCTATCTCTGACGTTTGTTTCCTATTGATATAGCCCTAAGCAGAGACTGGCGAAAATCACTTTCATGGAAAAGGGTTGCCAAGCTTCCAAAAAATTACGAGTTTCCTGAAATCTCAGCAAACATTTTTTCACCCAATCGTGATGATACTTTCAGGTAATGATCAGTACACCAATCCCACTTGGCTGACCAAATTGTGTTCTTCTAGGTTAAACCGTTCATTTGCAGTAACAGTTTTAATTTTTAGGTTTCAGTCTGTTTTCTCTTATATGGTTACCTGTAGTTGGAACTCTAAATCAAACACGGTTTGTGCTAGCTCTTTGAAAGTTGACACAATAAAGTTGTTCAAAGTTCCGTCTCTATGGTTTATTTCCTATTGATGTAGCCCTAAGCAGTAACTGGCAAAAATCACTTTCATGGAAAGGGGTTGCCAAGCTTCCAAAAAACTACGAGTTTCCTAAAATCTCAGCAAACATTTTTTCACCCAATCTTGATGATACTTTCAGGTAATGATCACTACACCAATTCCACTTGGCTGACCCAATTTCGTTCTTCTAGGTTAAACCGTTCGTTTGCAGTAACAGTTTTAATTTTTAGGTTTCACTCTGTATTCTATATGGATACATGTATTTGGAACTCTAAATCAAACATGGTTTGTGGTAGCTCTTTTAAACTTGACACAATAAAGTTGTTCCGTGTTCTGTCTCTATGGTTTATTTCCTATTGATGTAGCCCTAAGCAGTAACTGGCGAATATCACTTTCATGGAAAGGGGTTGCCAAGCTTCCAAAAAATTACGAGTTTCCTGAAATCTCAGCAAACATTTTTTCACCCAATCGTGATGATACTTTCAGGTAATGATCAGTAAACCAATCCCACTTGGCTCACCAAATTTCATTCTTCTAGGTTAAACCGTTCTTTTTCAGTAACAGTTTTAATTTTTAGGTTTAAATCTGTTTTCTCCTATATGGATACATGTATTTGGAACTCTAAATCAAACACGGTTTGTCCTAGCTCTTGGAATCTTGACACCATAAAGTAGATCCAAGTTCTGTCTCTATATTTTATTTCCTATTGATGTATCCCTAAGCAGTAACTGGCGAAAATCGCTTTCATGGAAAGGGGTTGCCATGTTTCCAAAAAACTACGAGTTTCCTGAAATCTCAGTAAACATTTTTTCACCCAATCTTTATGATACTTTCAGGTAATGCTAAGTACACCAATCCCACTTCGCTGACCAAGTTTCGTTCTTCTAGGTTAAACCGTTCGTTTGCAGTAACAGTTTTAATTTTTAGGTTTCACCCTGTATTCTCCTATATGGATACATGTATTTGGAACTCTAAATCAAACACGGTTTATGCTAGCTCTTTGAAACTTGACACAATAAAGGTATTCCAAGTTCTATCTCTGACGTTTGTTTCCTATTGATATAGCCCTAAGCAGAGACTTGCGAAAATCACTTTCATGGAAAGGGGTTGCCAAGCTTCCAAAAAATTACGAGTTTCCTGAAATCTCAGTAAACATTTTTTCACCCAATCTTGATGATACTTTCAGGTAATGATCAGTACACCAATCCCACTTGGCTCACCAAATTTTGTTCTTCTAGGTTAAACCGTTCGTTTGCAGTAACAGTTTTAATGTTTAGGTTTTACTCTGTATTCTCCTATATGGATACATGTATGTGGAACTCTAAATCAAACATGGTTTGTGCTAGATCTTTGAAACTTGACACAATAAAGTAGTTCCAAGTTCTGTCTCTATGGTTTATTTCCTATTGATGTAGCCCTAAGCAGTAACTGGTGAAAATCACTTTCATGGAAATGGGTTGCCAAGCTTCCAAAAAATTACGAGTTCTATCTCTATCTTCCAAGCTTCCAAAAAATTACGAGTTCTATCTCTAAGGTTTGTTTCCTATTAATATAGCCCTAAGCAGAGACTGGTGAAAATCCCTTTAATGGAAAGGGGTTGCGAACCTTCAAAAAAACTATGAGTTTCCTAAAATCTCAGCCTTCTTTCAACAGTCAGGGGGCCAACACCAAGTATGGGTAACCTCAGATGCTGGGGCGATGGCTGTGGACACACAGGCCCAAGGCCCTGTTCTCATGGAGCTTACAGGAGAGTTGGGGGGGATTAGTAGTCAAAGCCAGCAGAATGTAAGTTGTGTGATTCAGGGACAAGCACCAAGCAGGCCAGGTGGCAAAGTCCTCATCAGGGCGAGCATTGAGGTTAGGGATGAGAAGAGACATCATGGGCAACACCTTCTTCCTCTTCCTCCCCTCTCCAAGATGCTTGCTCTCGCTTCACCAGCCTCTTTCAGAGCCCAGGAGACATGCCCCACCACCCACCCGGGTAGGTCCTTACTGCTGGGTGGTAGCTGGGTTCTCCCAGCCTCCGTGGAGGTTTGTGCAGTTTTCTATTTTCATACTTTCCCAGAGATTTTATGTCTATCCCCACTTTATGGTTTTCCCCATTGTTTAAATGAGCCCAAGGTAGACACAGCAGCTCCAGCTGGGTGCACGCCATGGTGACGGGGCAGGGAAGGCAGGTGGAAAGGCTGCCTGCCCTGGTGCCTGACACCACAGCCTCTGACAGCCATCCAGGAGAAGACCACCACCTGCCTTCAAGAACCAGGTGCCTGGGGTCTTTAATGGGAATGTTCAGCAGTGGCCACATCATCCACCTGACCTCTGCTTGGGGTCTAACTTGTAGATGTGCTGACACCTCCCCCTGCCTTTGATGGAAAGGACTCCATGACATAAATACTCTGGCTTCACTCTCTGTCCTCACTTCTAAATCTAGTTTGTCAGAGTTGTTGCAGTGTTTTAGACAGTCTGCATTCACCCAGTGCCTGGCACGCCACTGGGCACATTATGCCAGTGTGTTGGGTCTGCCCAGCAGTCCCAGGGAAATGTAGACTCTGAGTGTCTGACAAGAGAACTGAGATGCAGGGGTAGAGGGAACGGCAGTGCCAACATTTACAAAGCAGGTGAGGAAGAGGGCTTCAAACCTTGGTCTGGCTTCTTCTTGGGCCGTGCTTCACCCTGTGCCTCCTCCTCTGGGGAGCTGAATGAGGAAGGGTGGATGTGCACAGGGGGAGCTGAGGCTGACCCCAAACCAGGCACAGTGCATTGCAGAGGAGGTGGAGAGAGGGAGGGGTTCGCCCCATCCCCCGCCCTGTCCACTACTGTCCTCTCTGCCTTGGGGTGATGTGGGTGGTGGCTTTATGAAGAGTCCACAGGCAGGAAGGAATGGCACTGGGATGAATGGCCAGATCAGGAGCTCAAGGGTCTCAGGGGACAGGAACAATGAGTCATGTCTAACCCAAAGATACTTGGTGTTAGTAGCATGTGATCTGGTCCAGAGGTGCAGGATGCTCGCCCACCAAACCCTCAAGGGTGATGCCAGGGAGTCCCGCTGGCTGAACTGGTATCCAGCAATTGTGTACTGAGCACCTACAATTCACCAGGTGACAAGGTTATTGCAATGTACAAACCAGGCATGGCCCTTGTCTCCTGGGGAGATGTTCACGTGGGCAGAGGAAAGCAAAAATAAGCAAATCAGAGCACCTAATCATCAGTCCTGAAGCAAGCTTGGCTGGGACAGCAGGCTCTGTGGAGGGGTGTGAAGATGATGGACATAGCAGGGCTGTGTAGTTAGGGCTCACATCCTGGAGGACATTGTAGTAGTAAACCTCAGAGCACATTCATGGCTCCCAAAGCCACATCTCCAAAAGGGGGTTGGAGTGCTCAGCCATTTGCCCAAGAGTTTGGAAAGCAGTTGTTTTTTTCATTTAATATATATTCCTTGTGCACTAACTATATGTGGCAGGCACTGTTCTAGGACAGGGACAGATTGTCCTCTTGGAGTTTATATTTTTTTAATTTTTTAAACTTGTTTTAATGAGTTATACATGACAGTCGAATGCATTTATGCACTTTGATATATCATACATAGATGGGATATAATTTGTCATTTTTCTGAGTATACATGTTACAGAAACATATTGGTCATGTAGTCACATATATACATAAAGTAATAATGTCTATTTCATTCTATTGTCTTTCCTAACCCCACATTCCCACCTTTCCCCTCTCTCTATCTAATGTAAGGTAATGCTATTCGAGTGCCTTATTGTGAATTATCATCCACATATTAGAGAAAACATGCAGCCTTTGGTTTTGTAGGATTGGCTTGTTTCACTTAGCATGATATTCTCCAACTCCAAACATTTACTGGCAAATGCCATAATTTCACTCTTCTTTAAAGCTGAGTAATATTCCATTGAGTATATATGCCACATTTTCTTTATTCATTCATCTGTTGAGGGATACCTAGGTTGGCTCCATAGTCTAGTTACTATGGATTGAGCTGCTATAAACATTGATTGACTGCATTACTGTAGAATGCTTATTTTAAGTCCTTTGGGTACAAATGAGGAGTGGGATAACTGGGTCAATGGTGGTTTCATTCCCAGTTTTTTGAGGAATCCCCATACTGCTTTCCATAGTGGTCGCACCAATTTGCAGTTCCACCAGTAATGTATGAATGTACCTTTCCTTCCACATCTCACCAACATTTATTGTTGTCTGTATTCTTGAGGATTGCCATTCTGACAGGAGTGAGATGAAATCTTAGAGTAGTGTTGATTTGCGTTTCTCTAATTGCTGGAGATGTTGAACACTTTTTCATGAATTTGTTAATTGATTGTGAAGTGTCTGTTCAGTTCCTTAGCCCATTTGTTGATCCCCATGTTGGCCTAGGATCTGACTTCCTTAACGAGACTCCTAAAACTCAAGAAGTAAAATCAGGAATCAATAAATGGGATGGATTCAAATTAAAAAGCTTTTTTCAGCAAAGGAAATAATCAATACCGTGAGGAGAGAGCCTGCAGACTGGGAGAAAATCCTTAACACATGCACCTCTGATAAAGCATTAATCTCTAGGATATATGAAGAACTCAAAAAACTTAATACCAAAAAAACACAAATAAACCAATGAATAAATGGGCTATGGAATTTATATTTTAATGTGAATTACAGATAATAATCAGAAACTCAAGTAAATTTATAACAATATTGGGAAATTAATGCTATGAAGAATGTAAGTCAAAGTAAGGGGAAGAAGGAGATGGGGCTTCTCTAGAGAATGCGGTCAGGGAGGTGCTCTTTGGAGCTGTAATATTTGAGCAGAGACCTCTGTGACCTCTTGGCAGCACATATAAAGGCCCTGGGGCAGGAATGAGTTAGGATGGTTCTAGGTGCAAAACAAAGCCATTGTTGCTAGATTAAAATTGACAAGACAAAGAAAGTTGGAGAAAGAATCTAGGGAGCAGGTAGGTAGGTACTATAAGGCCAATGGGCATGGAAAGAGATCTGGATTGATTATAAGTGATTATAACTATGGGAAGATGTTTGAGCAGGGCAGTGCCACAATCTCATTGGAACTTTGAAAGCTGTAGTCTATGCATGGAGCATATGCTCTTGAGGCCAGGAGAACAGCTACTAGAGAAACAGGGTTTGGACTAGGTGGTGTCTTTGCAAGAGCAATCCCACAGCCCTACCCTGCACCTCTAGTGGCCCAGGCCAGGCCTTGCTGGTGGCACTCGGGACTGGGTGTCTTGCTCCAACACAACCTCCTGGGCCAGGAGGGAGTCAGGTTCTTGATGATGCTGGCACATGGGTCTCAGCCCAGGTAGTGGCATTACTCACCATGCACCCAGTTACAACTCCTCCTGATGCTGCTCAGGTCTGCGTGTTTTCTGCTTAGTGACCTTCCTTCTGCATACCCGCTGGCATCCAGAGCTTTCCCCCGTCCTGCAAACCTCGGAGGAGGTATCTGCTGGCAGATCCCTGAAGGTACCCTGGCAGGTCCGGGCATCCCGAGGACTTTGTGTCCAGGCCCCTCTTGCACAGCCTCCTGCTGCTCTGCTCACAGCATCCCCCGTACATCCTTGCTGCACACTGAGATCCTGCTCTTCTCTGCTGGAAAGAAGAGTTTTTCTCAGAGGCTGCTTCTGCCACAAAGGGCCAGGACTTCCCTCTTCAGAAGCACTAGTCCCACCACCCAGCGATGGGAGCTGGCCCTCCCCCTGCCCTCTGCCCTCTGCCTCCTCTCCTTAACTTTTGCCTGTGCCTCCCCAGCCATCAGGTCTCTTTTGCAGGGGTACAGCTGACAGCTGGGTCTATGGAGACAGGCAGCATCCCATCTCCTGTCACCTGGCTCTCCACCAGGTGCCCCCGCCTTCTTTCCTTCAGGAGGCCAACAGCTTGTGCTCTGCTGTCAGCTCATAAGAAGTAGTGCTTAGGGACCTCCTGAACTGACAGGTGTCTGTCTGGCTTTCACTTGGTTTCCTGAAACCCCCAGCCCAGTGTCTCTCTCTGCTGTCATTCATTTGGACTTAAGCTGAGACATCAGTATTACTGAGTATGTTTTTATAGGTCCCTAACTAGACTACAAACGGCTAGAGGACAGGTTCTGTGTCGTATCCATCTTTGTGTCCCCCAGAGAGCTCAGCACAGTAACTTATTTTTGGTGACTGTTCCCTAAGTATATGCTGATTGACTGACTGCCACGCCAGCCCCAGGAGCGGACACGCTTCTGCACAGGGCTAAGCAGGGACCCAGTATTTGTCTCTCTGCCTATTCAGTTGTAACAATAGATCAAGGCAAGACTTCAATTATCCTTCACTTTCCTTCCCAAGCTCTCTTCTCTGTTCATTCTATTGAAAATGCCTAGTGACAGGGAGCGAGGCGCGGAGAGAGACAGAATGCTCGCAAAGCCTTAGGAAAGTCGTGCACCAGGAAGGACATATTTCAATGAAGTTATTTTCCACCAAGGCTAATATTGTGTTTCAATACTTCAGGCTCTAGTGAGCTCATCAACAATGTTTGCCTTTAATTTTACCATTTGTACCCAGTCATATGTTACTAGCTGCACTCATGTCTAGCTCTATTTCATCAAAGGGATGTTAGGGCTTCCATTGTCTTTGAAAAATTGCTTCAAGATGGACACGTATGGATATCCATCATGTTTAACTATCTCCTTCGTCACGTTCCCTCAGTTGTCTGTTAAAGGATAAATTGTTCACATGCTCATTAAAAGATGGAATTTGTGTGATTGGATGGGGGAAAGAAATTGCATATTGGGTTGGAGTGAAGGGAACCTTTCCCTTATTTCTCTCTGTGAGGACCCCTGGCCTTTCCCTCATGTCCAGGAGCAGCCCCTGGCCAGGTGCAGGGAGCCCATGGGCCTGAGGTTTGAGGAAAGAACTCTTCCTCTCCCAGCAGATTCCACATGGCTTTAGAAGCTCCTGGCACTGGAATGAGTATGAGTCACCTGGAATAGGTACCATGCCCACTCCCTGCCCATTAGGTAACACCGACTTGGAACCTGGCACCAAGGGCCACTTCAGGCTCCCCAGGTGAGTCTGCTGTGAGCCAGAGGGAAACTGGCAGCCTCCAGCAGGCCTTCTCAGCAAGGTGTGGAGACGGTTCTGATGGCCTCACTTTTGGAGGGGCTGTATTAGCCACAGCTAGCATGTTGAGGCCAAGGATGAGTCTCAGCACCCTGCGACATACTGCCCCCTAAAAAATATCCATCTGGTATAAAAAGTCTAAGTAACAAAGTTTAGAGCCCTTCCCCTAAGACTTCAGAGAAGCCAGCATGTGCCACACATGCACGCTTATTTGAGTCTAAGATATTTTTACAGGAACATCACCTCACTTTTCTCTAATGACTACGGTTCTCAAAGCATATATGCTTTTTCATGCTTCACTGGGTTTGGTATTCACCATGACCCCGTGAGGGAAAAATTGTGACCATCTTGATTTTACACATCAGGAAACTGAAGCCGAGGAGCATGGATGACTTTCTCAGGACCGTGGTCTTCAACTTCTCAACTGGGCTCTTTTCCTTAGCAGATGTGTCAGTGGGGTACACCCACATCTTCCTTGCCACATCCCCCATCGGAGGCCAACACTGTGACTAATCACTGCCTTCACTTCCCCTGAGCCCAAGTGCAGCCTCAGAACCCTTCTCAACACTGAGCTCCCAGCAGCCCCAGGAGAGAGGAGACTGGCCACAGCCTCTCCAACCCCAACTCCATCCCTCCCTCTGAATGATGATGATCTCCTCGAAAGAGACAGAGAGGAGAGCGCTGGAGAGTAGGAGGGCCCTTGAACGTCTGCAGGTGTTGAGGCAATCTGTTTGGGAAATTAGGATGTTAGCAGCGTGTAGTCCTGTCTGCCTAAATGAGGAAGCAACTGTCTCCCAAACCTTGTATTTTTTTGTAACTTTATTAGTGGCTTGGCTCTCTCCATACTCCTGTAATTGATACACAAAGGCTTCACACACAGTTGTATTCTTTGGTGCAAACTAAATATTTTACCTTCTTGAGCTTGCTGGGTTCTCTCTCCCAAGCTGGAGATGTAATTATGAGAAGACTTTTGAACGATGATTCATGACACAGGCAGGACAAGAGTCAGTGTGTGCTCAACTGGCAGAGTGGACAAGCTGGGGCTGGTGGCCCTTGCCTAAGCCCTGGGCACAGTGAACAGCATGCACAATTTAATGCCTAATGCCTGTGAGAAAGCTGCAGTGGGAGGGCTGAGAGCCCAGGATAAGGAGCAAGTGAGGTTAGACGCAGACTCTGCCTTGCAGGAGGCAGGTGATGGAGGAGATGCAGGCAGCCCAGCAGATCACTGGCCCCATCACTGGGAGACAGGTTGCAAAATGGCACTGGGCATCTGCACATTGAGGTGCTTACCACCATTTTGAAAAAGTTAACTGAGCCTTTTTAGAGTAAACAGGGCCCACAGCTCTTGTTTCTAGCCCATGGGTACCTGTGGGATCAGTAGCCAGCATCAGGTGTGAAGACCCACCACACCATGACTGAAATTGAGTGGATGGGTCTCATTCCCCATCTTTGGGCTGGCCAGCATGTGTGCCCAAGGGCACTCCTGCTCTTCTGTGCTCCACCAGGAGGGATTCAGGCATGCTGTTGCTGGGCAGGCTGCAGTTCATAGCTTCCTCTCTTCACCAGGAACTCAGCCACAGGCCCCAGGAATAGCACCTTGGTTATCTGGAGTTTTGGTGCCAGCATTTGCCTTGGGACTTCTGGGGAACTGTATTTTGCAGAAGTTTCTCTCTCTGCTGGGCTAAAATCTCCTGATAGTCCTCATCAGTGCCCAACACTCCATGAATGAGTTACCAGGTGCCAGCAGGCTCCTGCCATCCCATATCGTAACCTCTCCAGGATGTCACTGTTCTTCTAATGGATGAGAAAACTAACCTGAGAGATAATTAATTTGCAGAGGTCCACACAATTTGGAAAATTGGAAAGCGGCAGACCTAAAATTTGTATCAAATCAAGTTCACATCACAGTCTTGTCTCTTGCATTTTTGTGTTTCTGCTCTTAAGAGGAGGGGGACTACAGAGTGTGGTTGAGGGTGCGCCTTCCTCCTGTATGGTAGAGCAGTCACATTAGCAGAGTAAGTGAGGAAGAAAATGCAAGAATCCTCATGGCTTGCTACTCTGGAAAACAGCATTTCCAAATCTGGGTTCAGTTTAATGCAGTATTTGCCAAAATCTCTGTGTCTTCAGAACCTCTCCTTTCCTCCACAGTCAACTTATTATTAGTCCCAAGACACTGGTGTTGCACATATGATTTCATGATTTGAAGACAGCCTGGCATGTACTATACCATAATAAAAATAGAAAGCTCAATAAAATGCAAACATCTTCATGTTAGCAAGCAGATGCTCCAACGACAAATCTGACCTTGATTGATAAGTTGGAATCCATTCAATACTTTAAAATGAGCTAAAAACTTAGAGATTGAAGTAATGTAGAACTTTCAGTGAAGACATGAAGAGCACTGAGAATCCTAATTCATCTCAAGCTAAGTAACATGGGCATCCATTTCACAAAAGTAATCATAAAGAAACAGTGATTTATTGAGCTCTCGTAGGTGCCAGGCTCTGCTGGCATTGGAGATGCACGTGTCCAGGATGGAGGCTTGGTGCTGCTTGCCACAGGCTTGGCAGCTGTGTCTTCTCTCCTAGGTGCTTTGCAGGGTGCCAAGGGAGGAAACAGCTACCTTCCTGTCACCACAGCTCTGCCTGATCTCCAGTCAGCCTGCAGTTCATTTACCACTCATTTATTCAAGAGATCTACTCTGAGCACCTACCTGCACCAGTCACTGTAGACACAACACTGCAGGGTGCAGATAAAAATCCTTTCCAGAGAGAAGTGTTTTTCCCAGTGGAACTGATATTCTGATTATTCTGGGTTTATTTTTAAGAGTTGCTGTCCTGCTGAGATCACACCTGGCACATCCTTAAATGGAAACCCAGGATCCTCTCACTTGTCCAGGGCCTTGAACCTCATGGGCTGAGCCAAGCCTTCCTGGCATGGCACTCTGTTATGTTCTCAGCCCCCTCCTGACACGTCGCTGGCTCTCTACTTCCTGGACCTTTGGGCTTGACTCTGCCTCCCTTGTCCCTACCAGATGCATCCATCCAGTCCTGGAAACTGTACTGAGCCATCCTGTGTGGGACCACAGAGGTGGGCAGCACAGATTCTTGACTCTTGAGGGACACAGAGTGGAGTGATGGCGAGAGGATGTGAATGGTGAGGTGAACTCTGAGGGCAGTGGGCAGAGGCTGCTGGTCTTCCTGGAGGAGGGCTCCCCTGCTCTGAGTCTTGAGGGATGTGGAAAGACAGGTGGGTGGTGAGAGGTAAGGGGAAGGCCTTGCAGGTTGAAGGGGAGACAACACAGATGCTGGAGGATAGGACAGGCAGGGAGGACGGGGCTTCCCTGCCGCTGCTCAGCTCAGCCACTAGGTCTGCTGCTCCTTTCTTCCCAGCACTGAGCTCAGCCCCATGATGAGCTGGTGAATGAAACAGGCACATCTTCCCATCAAGCAAAGGCAACAGGCAACGAGCCAGGAACCAGCCTAACTGTGTGACAGATGTTCTGAAACGTGTGAGCATCTAGGGCAAGAGCAAGTAGGCACCCAGGGCCCTCCGTTGGGTCATGCAAAGCTCCTGGGGTGCAGAGGGGGTACCTTAGAGCCAAGGCCTGTAGGTTCAGAGGGAACAGTAGGGGCAAGGGTGCTGGGCAGGGAGGGGCTGTGGAGGGTGGTCAAGGAATTCCAGAGGGAATGTGGCCAGGTGAGGTGGACAGTGCAGGGAGGGTTGTTGGGGCAGGCTTTGCTGGGTATTATGGTGTCTGTGGGGTTTGAGTTCAGGCATGAGGTGATACAGTATGACTGAAGGATCCAATCATATTTGAAAATTAACAATGATAATTGTAGGGTGGATGATATTAAGAGACTTGGTTTTAGTTGTTTTGGGTGTTATAATGAAAAGGTGGTTAAACAAAAAGTCTTAATCAATTGGAGCTTTGTACTGAGCTCTTTAGAAGTGAAATGATACAGGCTTTATTTTAAATTATTTCAGAAAAATAAGTAGGGGAAGAGATAAAACAAAATTGGAGAAATTATGATGATTTTTGAAGCTGGGTAATGGCCTGCAGGTATCATAAGATTATTCATATTTGAGTGTTTGAAATTTTCTATAATGAAAGTGCTTTAAAGTTTGTGAAAAATTATATATAGTAAGTGCTCAATAAAGGGGAAATTGTTAATGAATGTTAATTGTTACCTTTTCTTGAGCATCTACTTCATGGCAGATTTTAAATTAGTTACTTTGTTATACATAAGCTCAGATCTTCTGCACTCTTGAAATTGTGCATCCCTATCCACAAAGAAGACTGCAGTCATTACATTTGACGAGTCATGCTGTTTGAGCACCTCACAGAACGTGCAAGCATTCTAAGAAATCTCAAAAGGAGGAAATGAAGTTGGAGTAGATAACAGTTAAACAGTTAATGTCTTGCTAACTGTGGTTGATTTGTGTTAGCATCAGCTGCTACCTGCAGGCAGAAGTTACACATACAGAAAAATTTGTCACGAATAATGTTGGGCATAAATCCATATTCCAAAAAACCTCATGATCATTTCTTTGGGTCTGTGGTAGGCAGGGTTTCATCAGCTCAGATTATATCATCATTGTCTTTGTCTTATAAGGTGACCCATGAAGAACCCTAACAGATGTGGAAAACACGTCAGCTCTGCCATTTTCTGGCTATTCACTTGTATTTATGTGTGTGTGTATGAATACCAGAAGTGTTTTTTAATTATTTTTTTTGTTTTAATTAGTAATATGTGACAGTAGAATGCATTTGACTTTGATATATCATACATAGATGGGATATAATTTCTCACTTTTATTAGTGTACATGTTACAGAATCATATTGGTCATGTAGTCACAAATATGTATACAGAAATAATGTCTGTTTCATTTTACTATCTCTCCTATCCCTACATTCCCTCCCCTCCCCTCCTATTACTTCCCTCTACCTAATCTAAGGTAATGCTATTTTTCTCTAGTGCCCCCTGCCTTATTGTGAATTAGCATCTGCATATTAGAGAAAACATTCGGCCTTTGGGTTTGTGAGATTGGCTTATTTTGCTTAGCACGATATTCTCCAACTCCAAACATTTACTGGAGAATGCCATAATTTCACTTTTCTTTAAAGCTGAGTAATATTCCATTATATATATATATATATATATATATATATATATATATATATATATATATATATATATAAAATGGAATATTATAATAATATTATATATAAAATATTATTATATATATATCACATTTTCTTTATCCATTCATCTATTGAGGGACACCTAGGTTGGTTCCATAGTTTAGCTATTATGAATTGAGCCGCTATAAACATTGACATGGCTGCATTACTATGCTGATTTTCAGTCCTTTGGGTACAAACTGAGGAGTGGGATAGCTGGGTAAAATGATGGTTCCATTCCTCATTTTCTGAGTAATCTCCATACTGCTTTCCATAGTGGTTGCATCAATTTGCAGTCCCACCAGCAATGTATGAGTGTATCTTTCCCCCCACATCCTTGTCAACATTTATTGTTGTCTGTATTCTTGATGATTGCCATTTTTACAGGAGTGAGATGAAATCTTAGAATAGTTTTGATTTGCATTACTCTAATTGCTAGAGATGTTGAACACTTTTTCATGTATTTGTTAATTGATTATTTGTTTTTTTTTTTTTTTTGGTGCTTATCTTGTTGAGCTCTTTATATACCCCAGAGATTAGAGCTCTATCTGCTGTGTAAGGAATAAAAATTTGTTCCCAGGATGTAGGCTTCCTGTTCACATCACAGATTATTTCTTTTGCTGAGAAAAAACTTTTTATTTTGAATCCATCCCATTTGTTGATTCTTGTTTTTAATTCTTGTGCTATAGGTGTCTTGTTAAGGAAGTTGGGGCCTAACCCCAAGTGATGGAGATTAGGGCCTACTTTTTCTTCTATTAGACACAGAGTCTCTGGTTTAATTCCTAGATCCTTGATCCATTTTGGGTTGACTTTTGTGCATGGTGAGACATAGGGATTCAATTTCATTTTGTTGCATATTTCAGTTTTCCCAGCACCATTTGTTGAAGATGCTACCCTTTCTCCAGTGCATGCTTTGGGCACCTTTGTCTAATATAAGGTAGTTGTAATTTTGTAGATTTGTCTCTGTGTCCTCTATTCTGTACCATTGGTCTACCAGCCTGTTTTGGTGCCAGTACCATGCTGTTTTTGTTACTATTGCTCTGTAGTATAGTTTAAGGTCCGGTATAGTGATACCACCTGGAACAGGATTTTTTTATGCATCAGTGTGTTAAAGACAATGATCTATGTGTGATGTTTTGCATTTTTGTAATTTTTTATGTCTATATATTTTTTTCTCTTTGTTTGTATTCTTCCACTTTCTTGTCTATTTTCTTGGATTTTTTCCCAACTTTTCTCCACCCAACAGCCAATCTCTGTTGACTCTTCTTCCCCTCTTCCTGTAAAGTTTTACTTCTAGCTTCTCTCTTCCTCCCTCATGAACATTGCATACTACACTACTTCTGTTCTCTCATCCACCATTTGAAATTATAAACCATTTTAACAAATTTTCTGTTTATAGTATAGGTAGTTATTGAACTCATCATTTTGGTTTAATAGGAGAAAGCAGTAGATGCCTTAGTGGGAGCTTTTGTGTTTAAGGCTATACTTTGTGTACACTGGCTGCTGTTGATATTGGTCTTACCAGTAAAGGTGAAGTGCTAGAAACCTTCAGGGACGCTATAGGTTTACAGCATAGAATTTTTGCTGCCTTAGATTCATACTTCTAGATAGGAAAACACACTAACAACATGAAAAAAACAAGAGAATAAAGCACCCCAAACAAACCAAGATGCTTCAACCACAGAAACCACTGATAGAACAGTAGAAGAAATGTCCAAGAAGGAGTTCAGATTATACATAGTTAAATTGATATGTGAAGTAAAGGACAGTATAAGAAGTGAAATCAAAGAAAAAATACAGAAAGTCAAAGGCCACTTCAATAAAGAGTTAGAGATCATGAAAAAAAATTTAAAAACAAGCAGAAATCCTCAAAATGAAGGAATCAGTGAACCAAATTATAAATTCAATAGAAAACATCACCAAGAGACTAGATCACTTAAAAGACAGAACCTCAGTCAATGAAGACAAAATATATAATCTTGAAAGTAGAGTTGCCCATGCAAAGAAGATGGTAAGAAACTATGAACAGAACATCCAAGAATTATGAGATAACATGAAAAGACCAAATTTTAGAATTATCAGAATAGATGAAGGAGCAGAGATACAAAATCTTTTCAATTATATAATATCAGAAAATTTCCCAAACCTAAAGAATGGAATGGAAAATCAAATACAAGAGAATTATAGGACCCCCAAACTACAGCAGACCCACACCAAGACACATTATAATGAGAATGATTAACACACAGAATAAAGATAAAATCTTAAAGGCTGTGAGAGAAAACAATCAAATTATGTACAGGGGGAAACTAATTTGTATCTCAACTGATTTCTCAACCCAGACCCTCAAAGTTAGGAGGTCCTGGAATAATATATTTCAAGCTCTGAAAGAAAACAGATGCCAACCAAGAATTTTATATCCAGCAAACTTAAGTTTCAGATTGGAAACTGAAATTAAACCCTTCCATGATAAACAAAAAGTAAAAGAATGCACAACGAGAAAGCCTACACTACAGAGCATTCTCAACAAAATATTTCATGAGGATGAAGTTAAAAAACAGTGAAAACCAGCGAAGGGAGAATCTACACTAAAGGGACATTCAACCCAATGAGAAACCAAGACAAATCAAAAACCAGAAATAAATCAAAATGACAGGGAATACAAATCATATATTAATAATGACCTTCAATGTTAACAGCCTAAAATCATCAACCAAAAGATATAGATTGGCAGATTGGATTAAAAAGCAAGACCCAACAATATGCTGACTTCAAAAGTCTCACCTCATGGGCAAAGACATTCACAGGCTGAAGGTGGAAGGATGGGAAAAAAATCTTATATCTTCATATGGACTATGTAAACAAGCAGGGGTTTCCATTCTCATCTCAGATAAAGTAGATTTCAAGCCAAAGTTAATCAGAAGAGACAAAGAAGAACATTTCATACTTCTTAAGAGAAGTATATATAAGCAGAACCTAACAATTATAAATATTTATGCCTGAAACAATGGAGCATCTATTGTTAAAGGAACCATGCTGACTGCTGGGGTATAGACCAGAAGACTCCAGGGGTGGAGGTACTGGAAAGGGGATGATCAGAAGGGCTACTACTGCAGGGGAGGTGAGAGGCAAGACTGCCTCCCACACAGTGGTGGCTGTGAAGAGAGTGAAAAGTGGTCAGATTCTAGGTACAGTGTGAAGACAAAAGCAGTAAGATCAATTGATGAGAGCCCTGTGGAATATAAGAGAAAGACGGAACTCAGCGGCGAACTAGAGGATTGAATCTGAACAACACACACACAAAATGTGTCTCTCACTAAGGCAGACAACTCCAGATATGGGAGAGATATGAGAAAAATCAAAGTTATGATTTGGAAAGAGAAGCTAGAGATGCCTACAGACATCAAGAGAGTCGGAGCTGGCCTAACATTAGTTGAGAAGGGGAATCCAGGAAGTATACATGGAAGGGTAACCAAATGTCAAAAAATGGAAAGTTGAGTAGAACAGGATGAATAAGTAGGGAAAGTTTTGTAGTACAGTAAACTCATGAATTCCAGGGCTTAGGCTTGGTTTGCCAGGCAGTGTGATGAGGGTGTGAAGCACCATAGTATCAGCTTGTAATTCACCCATGTGGAAATGTGAGATACGGTCTTCAGCTAGGAAATGGGTATTTGGAATTAAGAACTTCTGCACACATCCCACATCCCTGAAAGTCTGTGCTCTTGGTCAAACCAGCTGTGGACTTGGGGGAGGACTAGGACATGTTTGTCCATCTCTTTCTCCTTATAATTAATTTATAAAGGGGTAGAAAAAGTACAGTGGATGCCTAATTCATGAAAAGTACTAAAATTTCAATATGCACTGTTGTTTTCTATGTATACATACCTAAGAGAAACTCAGCTTCTTACATGAAGACACAACTTCTCTTTAGCATATATGAACTGCCAGCATCACTACCCTTTCACAGAATGGATCTAGAATTTACTAATCTACTTTGCAGCTATCCGTTTTTGATATGCAATAAGTTTGTTGTACTTTATCAACATTGCTGGGCAGTTTGTGGAATTTGAATTCTTCTATCATTTTTTTAGCTATTTTATATGCCTTATTAGATTTTTGTTACTTCAGATGATAATATTAGTAAATGAGGCAAAGTTTATGTAAGCAATAAGGAGTAGTAGAATCCTAGATGGACCAGAGAAATAATTATATAATTAAGAAAGATAAGGGTAACTTGAACACAAGCAACAGTCAATCTAATAACCAAGACAGCTACAAAATTACTACTGAGAACATGATACATACAGTGTGAATATGCTGAACAAAGGAATGATTTGTGTCTAGAATATATAAAAAGTGTCCTTTTCTCTAATATATTTAGTGCCACATTGATCACACATTTGTGTTTGGTTGGTGATTTCACTTTTTAAAACAACACCCAAGTAAGTGCTGAAGTGCTATCTAGTGTTCTTATATGCAAAAAGGTTGTCATGTGCCCCATGGAGAAAATACAGGTATTAGATAAGCTTCATTCAGGCATGGGTTACAATATGATTGGCCAAGAATTCATTATCAATGAATCAATAATAGACTAAGCATCTTTAAGCAGAAATTCACATTATATATTGTTTGGTTGATAAGAATGCTGTGTGAGGTTCAAGGAAACCTAGTCCTGTGTTCCACTGGGCTCAAGGGCTCACTGTTTCTTAATTCCAGTGTTAGAAATGACCTTATAGAATAGAACTAACAGGAAGAATGAAATTTGACTATACATCTGGGGCCACATTGAGCCCAATACATGACATAAAATGGTTTTCAGTTTGGTTATATCCTTGAGGTTTAGATGAAAAAAATATTACAACTCTTTACCTAGAATAAGATATAAAAGCAATATTTCAAATACAAAGCCTCTAAAATTAAAAAAAATAAATAGATATTAAAAACTCAATAGAAGTTTTCTAAGAAAGGTTTGAATTTACCTACCAACAGGTAGGGGTAAATGTCAATAAAAGGAAATTTGAGTCGGCTTGGAAGTCAATGTGGAGGTGAGAGGAAAAATAATCCAATCTGGGTTGCTCAAGATAAAAGTAAAAATATGAATGAAATAGGAACAGAAAACTAAGGAAAGCATACAAAGTCACTGTTATGGTTTAGATATTAGATGTCCCCCAAAAAGCTCATGTTAAAGTTTAGAGGTGAAATGACTTGGATATAAGAGGCTTAACTCAATCAGTGCATTACTCAGCTGATAGGAATTAGCTGGGTGGTACCTGTAGGAAGGTAGGTTGTAGCATGAGAAGTTGGGTCTCTGGAGGTATACACTTGGGGTTTATATTTTGTCCATATGAGGGGAGCTGAGTGTCTCTCAGCTTCCTGGTGCATTGGTTGAGCTACTTTCCTCTGCCACAATCTTCTGCCATGATGTTCTGCCGTACCTACTAGAGACACCATTGAAGCCAGCTGTCTACAGACTGAGAACTCCGAAACTATGAGCAACAAATAAACTTTTCCTCCCTTAAACTGTTCTTGTTAGGTCTTTTGGTCACACAGTGAAGAAAAGCTTACTGAGCAAAAATTGGTACTGAGAAATAGGATCCTGGCTGTGACTAATCTAAACATGTGATTCAGAAACTTTTGGAGCTTTCTGGAACTTGTGGGTGGAATTTTCAAAAGTTTACAGATATAAGATAGAAAGTCTTTAAAATGTCATAAGCAGAGCTTAATGGGCAATTATGTTGTGTACTCAGAAGATCAGATTGCTAATAGAACTGCGGACAGTAAAGAATGGGTTCATGAGATTTCAGAGAAGAAAAACAACTCTTCTGAAAATTGGACTACAGGTCATCATATTTTTTCTGGCTAAAACACTGTCTACATTTTGCCAGTGTTCTGAGACTTTCTGTGAGGCTGAATTTAAAGGTGATGGACTAATTTATCTGGGAGAGGAAATTTCAAGACAGCAGAGCCTTAATGGGGTAGTATGGGTATAGCTGGTGGCTTTTAGCCAAATTCATTGTGATAAGCAGGAGAGGCAAGAAAAGAAAAAAGATTTTTTAAAAACTTGCAATTTGGGCAGAAAATAGAAAGTAAAACTGGGGCCAAGGAAGGTGTGGTTGTTAAAGAGATTGCAGCCATTAAATAAATCCTAAATACTTCACCAAGAAATACTATTAAATATGACTTGAAAGCATCTCAGGAATTGGCAAGACCACATCCATCTCAGGTTCAAGGATATAAAAGTAAAAATTCCTTTGAGAAGAGACCAGGGGCACTCTGCTTGCACAGGGGTACCTAAGAAGCTGTTTTACCATGCTCAGATGCCCAGGTACTCATAAGTTGCTGCAACTAAGGTCTCTGGATATTTGACTACTTATTGAAATGGTGGCAGAACTTGGCCATTTAGTGCTGGTTCTTTAGGGATCCAGTATGCTGCAGTTGGAGGGTAATGGAGGCTTCCACTGAAATTTCAAAAGACGTTCTGGGGAGGCAAGGCAAAGTACCCCAGGGTTGGAGAAACTGGGGACATTCCTGATAGGGCAAGGTGTGGGAAAAGTGGGAAGGAAGCCAAAGCTGCAGTGGAGACCCTCAAGATTAAAAGATGCCAGTAATGTGGAATGTCTGCAGAAGAAAGCTATAGGAATTGAGCAGAGGTAAGACAAGAGAAGGGCCATATTGGCTGCAAAGCCATAGTGGGTGGTACTAAAAAAAAGTCATTTGAAGAGAATATCAGGATGCCACTAATCCTAGATGCTAGACACAGAGCTATATAATCCAATTGCCCAGTTGGATTTTGGTCTTTTGTCTCATCCCTTTTTTCAATGCCATAATTTCTCCCTTGTAAAAGAAAAATGGATAGTATGTGCCTTACTGTAGTGGATATATGCAACATGTTTTGGATTTTTTTATAGGTGCTCCCATTGAGAGTTTGCCTTGAGTCTCAAAGGAGACTTTGAATTTGGACTTAAGGAAATCCTAGAACTGTTAAGACTGTGCACACTCTTGGAAATGGAGTAGATGAATTTTGCATTGTGAAATGGACATGAGCTTTTGGGGACCAGTGGCAAAATGTTATGGCTTAGATATGAGGTGTCCTCTAAAAGCTCATTTGTGAGATGAAGAAAATTAGTTTAGAGGTGAAATGATTGGGTTGAGAGAATTTTAAACTAATCAGTAGATTAGTTTGAAAGGATTAGCTGGGTGGTAACCATAGCCAGGGTGGGCATGCCTTTGAGGTTATATATTTTGTCCCTTTTGAGTGGAACTCTCTCCTTCTCCCTCTCTCTGTTTCCTGGTGCAGTGCCTTGAGCCACTTGCCTAAACTAAACTCTTCTGCCTCAATGCTCTGCCTCACATTAGGCCCAGAGCATGGGGCTGGTTGTCTATAAACTGAGACCTCTGAAACTATGAGCACCAAAATAAACATTTCCTCCTCTAATTGTCCTTGTCAGGTCTTTTGATCACAGCAACAAAATAGCTGACTAAAATACTCTCCCATTACTAAAGGACTCCTGTGTCGAAACTACAGGACAACAAAAGTAATAACAGTAGGCTAAACAAAATTAGATTCATAGAAAACCAAGTCACTGTGACACTGAAGAATGCTAAAGTCAAAAATAGGATCCAACAAGCTTTTCTAGAGAAAACCAAGATTGTCTGTACAAGATACCATGAGCCAAAATGGCATTAGATTTCTCAAGAACAACACTGGAATACAGACAAGTGGGTTCAAAAAACTGAAGGAAAAGATTTTGACAGAGTATTCAGATAAAGCCACATATTTCAGTCAAGTCTACTAGCATAAAAATTTTAGGATACATGATCTACAACAACTGTATACATTATACATCTCTTGGTAGGATAGTTGAAGACCTGGTACTCTAAAATGGTACTTCCAGAAAAGAGTAAAACAATGAACACAGGTTTAAGAAGATACACATGGCACAAATAATGCAGGGATCCTTAGTGATGTAGAAGGGAGAACCAAAAGGGATAGATCCCCTGATATGCAAGAAGACCAGCCCAGGCTGGAGCACTCAAAATAGCTCTAGAACATACTTCCCCAAGAAGGTGAAACTGATAGAATGAATGAGGCATCTGTATCTGATAGGAGATTCAGAAAAGTGGCCAACATTTTGCCTGCTTTTAGTATCAGACAATAGCAAAACCAGGAAGTAAAAAAGTATAACAAGATTACTAATTTGGGGGGAAAGAAAAATTGTTCATGAAAAAATAAATAATCATTTGCCACCAAATTCAGCTCTGAATATCAGTTACAGAGTTCTAGTAATGCCATCACTGAATATATTGACCTAACTGAAATTACAGTCCAATAAAATCTTATAATAACATGGCCTAAGATGACACATATGAATCCACTAACCATCAGCATCAACCTTCTTCCTAATCCCCAGCTTCAGACACAGAGGCTGAAGTTTTATCTTCCGTGGAGGTCTGGATAGAAAAGCAGAGGCTTATAGTTACTTGGGCAAGTCCAGGCACAGCCAGGGGCACATATTGGGCTGCTAACTGCTTTTAATTTTGTACTTTTGTGAGAGTAACGACTGAAACATGCTGTTTTTCTTAAACTTCATAACAATGCAACCCCATGCTGCTAAGGTGGCGAGAGAAGGTCAGCCTCAGGTGCTGGAGCCAAGGGTCAGTCTAATGCTCACAACCAAAACATGACCCAGGAAGTGGCAACGTCAGCAAGTTATTTAGAAACATGAAGGCAAATATCAAAGCAAACAGGCAAAAAAGCTAAAAGGAGCTTACTCCAGAAAAGGAAAAATAGAAAGGATACAGGCAAAAGTCCAACATTCCCCTGAAAAATTACAAGCTCTGTAGGAGTGTGCACAAACTATCATTTCTGATGTAAAAGAAAAACAAGAACATAAAAGGAACAACAATCATGTCTAATCATAGGGTTAAGTAATTTAACACAGCATTGGACAACAACAGAATAGGATCCGGGAAGTGGGCAATATGGTTTAAAATATAAAATCCTTATTGCTGGAGATAAGGAATACTAAAATTTCTGGGCCAACTCCTATAAGAAAAAGAGTGTATGCAATCTTCAACATTTTGAAGGGAAAAGAAATTCTCATTCAATATAGATATAGGGAAGGAAAAAAAAAACAAAAATCAGAATAAAATTGCAATATTAATATATTAACATTTAAAATATAAGGCAAAGTAATTTATTAAATAGAGAATTACTGAATGTTGACAAAAATATTCTAAATTTTTATAGATTAATAATGTGCTAAATACATACAGCAAAATGTACAGCAATAAAGGCACAAACAGAATTTCACCATCATTGAGGTAGAAATAGATAAGGTTAATAGATTATGCACCAGTAATGACAAAAGGACTTGAACATAATGATTAGAAGGTATAATTCTGCCAAAGTCTTGGCTTGGCACAGAATCACGAGCCACCACACAGCTTTGTAGATTCAAACAGCAATTCTTTATTCCCGAACTCACACCGGCCTCCACACACGCTCTTGGGCAATCCCATTCTGCTGCCGCCCAATTCACCTACTCCACGAGGCTTTTTTCCAATCTCCCCTCAGAATCTCACGAGAGCTCAACGGGAGCTCAGGCAGCAGGAATGCCCTAATCCCGGCAGCAATAATCTTCAACCTCCAACTTCCCTAAAACCCCTCTTGTCTTCAACTGGGAACGCCTTAAACTTGTCTTAAACCGGGAACGCCCTAAACCCAAGGAGCAGGATACTTCCTCAAACCTGATCAGCTCTAAACCCAGATCTGCCCTGGTCCTTGAGCAAGGTCACCTTACATGCAATGTCAACAGCGAAATTCCAAGGCAAGTCCATTTAACATGGGGTACGCTGGCAAGGAAATTTCGATGCGTCATTCCTACTTGGAAATGGCCCTCAGCATCTCCCCCCTTCTGATTAATTAAACAACAAGCAATGTGGCTTAAGGACCGTGCCTGGTAGGTTGTCCAATTCAACATATGGTTCTTACCCGTCATGAGAGAACTGACCTTTAGGCGTCAGCTTCCTGTCTTAGGTTGAATCCACTGCAATCAGATCAACCCATCACTGACTACCGGTCCAGCATTCAGCCATGCTTGTGGATAGGCCTATGCACCAGTGGGGGGGTGAGGTTCTTGCCTCACCTCTGTTGGCCCCCAAATTTAGCCTTGGTGCCAGTGGGGGGGTGAGGTTCTTTGCCTCACCTCTGTTGGCCCCCAAATATTAGACCATTACTAGTAGAAGGGAGGAGGATACAGAAATGCCACGACACCAAGCCAATTGACGGCTCCTTTGGAAAAATTGCGTCCCTGGTGACACCATCAGCAAAGATATGCTAGCATTACCACAATTAACATGGGGTGCGTTGGCAAGGAAATTGCATCACTGGTGACACCATCAGCAAAGATATGCCAGCAGTACCATAATTCGCTGCATCAGACGATATTTCACAATGCATGCAACTGATATATAGTCCAGGCAAGTTCTGCAGGCAGTTCAAATTGGAGGAGTCTATCAATATGTCCATTTCCTCCCAAAGTAAATCGAGTCCTTGATTGAGCATAACTTGTTGAGTTATATTCATTGATACATCAGTTTATGCAGTTTACTGTGATAGCTATCACAGAAGCTGTAGTTTGGTTTTATCTTAGTCTTCATGGGCACTGGGATGGTGATGGGAATTCTGGCAATGATGCTAAAGAGACATTATCCTGAACAGAATTATTAAATATAATGAAAAGGAAAGGTGAAAGTAAACAAACAGATCTGTTAACCACCTTTAAAAACAATCCTTAACAGCTGTTTACCTAATTTAAATTAGTGAGCTCTCGTGAGATTCTGAAGGGAGATTGGAAAAAAGCCTCATGGAGTAGGTGAATTGGGCGGCAGCAGAACGGGATTGCCGTAGAGCGTGTGTGGAGGCCGGTGTGAGTTTGGGAATAAAGAATTACTGTTTGAATCTACAAAGCTGTGTGGTGGCTCGTGATTCTGTGCCAAGCCAAGACTTTGGCATAATTCCATGAACATATGAAGAAAAATGTGCCCAGTATTTGGATAATACACATGATTCCAAGCACATGAATCATTTAAAAATGCTGGGTCACAAAGCAAGTAAGAAAAATTTTCAGTAGTAACAGCTTCAAAATGTACTGTGTGGTCAATGGTTGCAGCTTAGAAATCACAAACAAGGGCTAATGAAAATGTGTTCGAAAATTTTAGATTATGTATCTGATGAACTCAGATGTACCAAAGAGAAATCATAATACAATTATTACATTTACAGATGTGAAACAATAAACTTACTATATGTCGAACTCACTGCAAACAGCCAAAATGGTGTTCTCTGGGAAATTTAAAACCATACGTATTTATATTAGAATAGAAAAAAGTTGGGAAAAAATGAACTAATCCCCACACAACTTAACTGGATAGAAACAGAATAAGAAAATAAACCAAGAACTTGGAAAGAACAGTGAAGGTAGAAGTAAAATAAATGAATAAAGTATAAAGGTTCACATGATCAAGTTCTAAGAAAAAAAATTGATGTTGAAAGAGTTCCAAAATAATATCCATAATGGAACAGGAGATGGCCATCTACAGCCAAATTGAGAAAAAAAGATATAAAATGTTTTTGAACAATTTTTGTCCATACATTAAAAAACATAAATAAAATTCCTAAAAATATTAAACCTGTCAAAAAGAAATAGTATGATTAATCCTATAGCTACTCAATAAATTTAACTATTAATTAAAAAGTTTCCTCCAGGAAAACTCTAGGCCCACATGTTTTTATGCTTCTCTTCTATATCTTCTTCAAGGAACAGCAAATTCCACCATTTCTCAATGTTTTCTAGGGATAGGAAAATAAGGAATATTCTTTAAATCACTTTTAGAGGTACATATAACTTTTATACCAAAGCCAGAAAAGTAGAGATGAGAAAATGAAAATCTCCTCCATTACTGATCTGCAGAAGTGTTTTACAAAACACTAACAGATAATATCCAAGACATTAAAAATTACATAACAGCCTATGTGACTAGCCCAAGTACAAGGCCACTTCATACTGGAAAGTTCTAACTATATCAACAGATAAAGGAGAAAAGCCGCATATATATTTTAGTAAACGCAGGTAATACAGCATGAAGGAATAAAGCATCCATGATTAAAATTAAACTAGCTGATAAATTCCCGATAAAGGGTATCTATATAGCGGGCCAGACATCACTTTGCACAGGGAAAGCTGCATTGCACTTATTCTCATTAAAATCAAGAGCAGAACAGGGAAGTCTACTCCCATATGTGGAATCAACATGCTAGGTCAGAGAAAGAGCCATACCGTTAAGTTAGATACACCAAGGGAACAGTGGTCGGCAAGGAACCGAAAACTGTCATTATTAGCAAATAATATTCTGCAAGCAGAAAAGTCCAGAGAAGCTTGAGAAAGGAAGCACACACTGTGTTCCAATTGGTAAAAAGCAGAATCTTCAATCAATTCAGCTGCTATAGAAAATGAACATAATGAAATAAAGGATATGGTATCAATTCCAGGTGATTAAAGAAAGACTGAAGCATGAGAAGCAAAGCGCCAACACTTTATTTATTTATTTGTTTTTAGTAATAGGGATTGAACCCAGGGGCACTTTACCACTGAGCCAAATCTCAACCGACTGGGTTTTGTTTTGTGATAGAGTCTCACTGATTTGCTAAGGGCCCTGATAAATTGCAAAAGCTTGACTTGAACTTGTGATATTCCTGCTTCAGCCTCCTGAGTTGTTGGGATTACTAGCATGTGCCACCAGGCACAGCAACACCAACACATTTATTAGTAAATTTAGGAGAATGAATTTTCCATTTTACAATGAGGAAGATGGATTTTAAAGAATTCAGAAGAGAACATAACCCATAAAGAAAATGGCTGATAATTTAACCTAAAATAAAAATTAAGAACATCACTTCATTTGACAGCATTGGAGAAAACAAATTAGCTATTAACAATCCAAAGATAATTTATAACATATGTAAATGACAAACGATTTATGCAGAACATACAGAGAACATCAATCATTAAAAAGACAGGCATCCAGTATGAAAGTATATACATAATAGAAAAACAATCAATGAAGAAATATATGAAAAGGAGCTTGACTTCATTGAAACCACAGAAACACAATTTAAAAACCACAATGAAATTCACTTCTGTAATGTATATGATTTGGTCAAATTAAAAAATAAGAGAATAGCAAGTTTGGCAAGGCTGCAGATTGACAGATATTCCAAAGCATAATTCTGAAGAAAAATAGTTATGTGCATATTGTTTAAGAAATTTTAAAAGTAGCTGGCTATGGTGGCACACACATGTAATCCCAGCAGCTCAGGAAGCTGAGGCAGGAGGATTGCAAGTTTAAGGCCAGCTTTAGCAACTTTAGTGAGTCAGACATAAGCGACTTAGTGAGACCCTGTGTCAAAATAAAAAATAAAAAGGGTTGGGGATACAGCTCAGTGATTGAGCACCTCTGGGTTCAATTTTCAAAAGAAAAAAAAGCAAGAAATTAAAAAACTTTAAATGATTTTATGTGTTGCTCAGAATATATTCATATGTATTCAAAACTTCTTAAAAACACATGGAAGTAAAACACATTTAACTACAACACTGAATATCTATGGAGAATGGGAATCTCACCAGGATAAGGTACTTCAATTATTTTAAATTTTGAAATAATAAACGGTAGCTACTTAGACATCCCTTTTAGTTCCTCCATATCGTTTAGACCTCTGATATAAGCCATGATTTAAAACATATATTGCACCTCAGAAATGGTCAAAATAAAAATATTTTCATCAGGAACTACAAGACATTCAGGATTAAGAGAAAAGTAGATATTAGAACGCAAGGACACTGGGGCTTCCAAAGGCAACTCTTTAAGCTTTCTGCTGCTAGAATTAAGAAGTGGACAAAAACATTATCCCAGTAAATTAAAAAAGCACCCAAAATTACATCCATGTAACATAACAGCAAATAATTGAGACAATGTCTACAACTCAGTCACTGAATCATTTTACATCTCTCTTCCTTCTGAAAATTGTTCTACCCTAAATCTATGAAAAAGGACTGAGGCATCTTAAACACACATATTGCATTTTACATCTCTCTTCCTTCTGCAAAATGTTCTACCCTAAATCTATGAAAAAGGACTGAGGCATCTTAAACTATGGGATTTTCACAATCATTTTATGACCAAAACTATCTTCAAGCAACTAAAAAATTGAGATTATTACACACACACACACACACACACACACACACACACACACACATATATATATATATTACATTTTCATGAGCATTAAAAGTGGTGCACTAACCATATTTTCATTTACTCATTCATTCATGAACTACACAGAAGTGCTTTCTCTGTGGCAGATACAAACAAAGAAGTATTGCTAAGCATACAAATATGACACAGTCTGGAGGGGAGACACAGTCTGGAGGGGAGACACAGTCTGGAGGGGAGACACAGTCTGGAGGGGAGACATAGCCATATTGAAAAATTAGAGAGAACATTTTTCAATGACAACACTTTACCATCCATTTGCCTACAGAAAAGACAGCCAAGATTCTCTGAACTGGAGTCGTGAGCATCCTACTAACACAAGAGTCTCCATCCTTATTTCCTCTCCAGTTAATGTATTACATTCTTTCAGGTTACCAAAACAAAGCAATGTTTTTCTCTAACAGTTATAAAATATCTTCTAATCATTTGCCACTTTCTTTGGGCACTTTATCAGGAATCTAAATCCCAGCCATATTAATTAAATAAAAAATTTGGAATCTTTTCAGTTTAATGTAGTCCCAGGTTAAGAATACTCAATATCCCTTCTTGAAACTTTCAAATAAATCTCTTAGTAGAACACTAAGAAATTTAAAACAATACCAAAGAATTTCACAGTACACCAAGACTGCTAAGCAATCTAGCTCAAAGCACAGGAGGAAATAAACAGTGTAAGCCACAGGAGAACAGAGTGATAGAAAGCCCCAGGGCTCAATGGCACATCCTAGGTTTGTAAAAGAGGGACTTCCCAATAAAGGCAGGGAGACATTTTATATTTTGAACCTCTCTTATTCCACTTGTCTTGATCTGATGCACCCTCACCCAGAAAGTCAAGGACACAAATAAGCAAGGAAAATGACTTTTTTGGGGACAGGTGAAAGTGACCCACTAAGAATTCTATTTTCCTACATTTTTTTCTGCCTGTGCCAACAATGAGAGGCCCATAACTAGGTATGTGTTTGCAGAGAGTAACCTAGAAGATAGGATACTGTATCCCTCTGGGACAAAAAGCATATTTGCTTTCTTCTTTCTGTAAAAGAGGTAGATTCTCCCAACTCACTGTTCTTCAGCTATGGTAATACCATCCACCACAGCCACACTGAATGAATCTCCCCACCACAGCCACGCTGAATCTCCTCTTGTGTGAACAAGAGGAATGAAATCAAATTGCTGAAATTCATGGTGTTTGAGGTTGTGAGAGTAACAAAGTCCTTTGTCTCTGACCCAGGACTCTCATGTCTTCCCTTGCATCCACAAAAAAGTTACAAAGTATCTTACAGATGAGGATGCTTGTTAAAATCTTATCACAGACTCAACAATTTCATGTTGCTTTGCCTATAAAGTGCTGTCCAAGAACCAGGGACAGACTGTAGATGGTTCAATATAATTTTAGAGGTATTTTCAATTCAGACCATAGTCTCCAGAAGGACCGACTGAGGAAAAATCCATAAGTTAATTACACTCCCTCAAATACTATAGGATGTAAGAATTTTGAGTAGAAACATACCACTACACAAAGGGTGCACTTGCTGAAGTGCTCCTGGAAACAGAAAGGAGCCAGGGAACAGGCTCTTCTTTCTAGAGATCAATGTAAATGTTCTAGCATCTACAGGGCAGAATGTAGGGCCAGGAGAATCCACCTAAACCACCTGGTGACAGACCCTGACATAAAAATGTCTCAGACATAAAAATGGAAGCAGCAAATGGAAGTAGTGGAGAAAGAATATTCAAGAGAATAATCTTTATCTTAAAAGAATACAGAAAGATGTGGCTTCTATGGATCCAGAACAGAAATTTATAGGAAAGAGAAGACTAAGAGGAAAATAATTCCAAACAAAGGACAAGAACTATCTAATACATAGATGACAACTGACTTTTTAAAATACACATGAACCAAACTAAAAGATATAGAAGGAGGAAACATCCTTAAATTATATACAAAATGTCCAATTATCACAAGAGAAATTTCCAAGTTCTAAGCAATGCAAGTTAAATAGATATAAATTTAGCTATGTGCTGGAAATAGATCTGTTTTCAGCTGAAAACATGAAGAAAAAGTAATCCTACCATGTCCAACTGAGTGAACCTAAAAATACAGTGGTGGTGGTGAGCTCAGCAGGGAACTGTGCTTAGTGTGGCCACCTTCTATCAAGCAACTGACTGCAGAAGACAACTGGACAGTACCTTAGGAAGTCTCCAATTAAACAAGTAGTTTCAACATGTATCACCAACCAAAACCCACCTTCATGTTTAAGACAAAAGGATGACATTCTTAAAAAGAAAAGCATGAAATATATTTGAATTTTTATACAGAATATATTAAATGTTAGAAATGTTTAAATATGGACTAAGAAATGAATTAATGCAAAACTGGAAAGAGGTCTGGTGGTTAGCGCTGAAGATTTTGGCAAAATTCTGTTTGAAAACTATATACACATATATTACTATTCATGAAGAGAATATTTCTATATATACAGATACATACACATATGTATGTATTACATGTATTTCACTATATACAGGTGCATACATGTATATATATATCACATTACACAATATATGTATACATAACATGTATATTAAATGACATAATTTAAAAATAAATAATCACAGAAATACAAGAATGCAAAGTATACACTAAGGATGAATGGATCTAAACTCTTTAAAATGGAAAAACACTGAAAAAACCCTAAACTTAAATTTCTCTATTTACGAAATAAAACACTTTGTTAATCTCAAATATAAGAGATTGCATAACATAAACACTACCTATAGCTTTCAAAATACCCAGAAAATATACAGGTTAAAAAACAACAACGACTTATGCATATGGGGGTGGGACGAGGGGAAACAAAGGAAGAAGCAAGTCAGTATGGAATGCAATGGCGGGACAAACTGACCAGGGCTGTTATTAAAAGAGGCAAGCAGCGGGCCTGCCTTAAGTAGCACATCATTAATTTAATAATGGCTTGTGAGGGGAGCTGAGACAGAACACTACCACAGTGCTGGAACATGTACATTCCAATTTCAGAACTAGAGAGGTACGAAGAGCTAAAAGAAAACCAAGTACCAAAGTCATGGTGATGTGCATGATATACAAAATAGAAAACAAACGAGAAAAGAAACAAAAAGTAGAAAATAGACAAATATTAAGACTAAACTGAGCCTCTGGTCTCAATGCCTAACTCTGTGGAGGAAGAATATGATTTTCCTTAATGTGGGTAACCTCCTCAAGGGGGTTCAATTAACATGACCTCTCCAGACTAGGTCTTAGGGGAGCTTGTGCTGAGGGTCCTTTTTTGCAATTCCCCAAAGGAAGTCAAAAATAAATCACCATATACGTCATTTTCTTCTTTTTTCCCACTGTTTTTTCTTCCTTAATGTTTCCAGGTTTGCAAGATATATTTGTAATTTAAATGATCTGCCCAGTAAGGAGCATGCCTGACTATTCTATCACATCCTTAACTGCCTTGTTTTGCATTCTCTAATTGGAACTCATACAAAATAATAATAAAGGAGTCACATATACACACACGTTTTAAGATCTACTTTGCACATGTCATAGAAGTCCAAAGAATCACATTGAGCTATTTTCTCAATCTATTTTTTTGAACCAATAGAATTGACATATTGTTATTAAAATTCAAAATTAAGTTAAATACTTTGAAATACCCATTTTACAAGATGTGTGAACATAAACTTACAGGCAAACTGGAGTTTAGCTTCTCTGCTGACAATCGTCCCAAGTGAATTTGTAGCAAAACACTGGTAACTTCCTGTATCCCAGTTTCTGTTGGGGTTAAAAACCACAAGATTTCCTCCATTCAACTTGTAATGATGTTCCAGACTCATATCAATATCACTTCCATTCAGTTGCCATCTGCAAAACAAATGTTAATTTTTTTGTCCTATTAGCATTTTTAAATTTAAAAGACTCTCCATCATAAAAGCCACTTTACACATTATCACCCTTATAAATGAAAGGTAAAGTGTACACTCTTCCAGTGTTACATAATTGAAGAGCAAATGTGTCCATACAACTATCAGAAACAGAAGGTTAAAGTCCCAAACAAAGGACAAGAAATTAGCCTCTAACAGTTAAAGATTTTTAAAGGTTTCCTGAAGAGGTGAGAATAATTTAGTTTCCTCACTAGTGGGAGAAATTGGCTAGGTCTGTATAGGCAAAGATAAAGTAGAAAGTTAGGTAATTATCTGAGACACTTCAAGCCAATCTCAAGCTGAGGATGAACCAGGGAAAGAGGACATTTCTTTGATTTATCTGGACTGACTAAGCACATTTAATAAATTAATTGGATAAGTGTTCAACTATCCATTTCAATTTGTCTGGGTAAACACCTGTTCCAAGGCATTCTACACTTTTCTAATCCATTACAGTGCTTTTTACAAAATGGTACACTGTGGTAAAACACCCTAAACAGCACCTGGGGGGTCCCAGACAGTCCAGGCACTACCCTCAGAGAAACAGTAATCAACAAGAAGCCAAACAGAAAAAGGCAAAGTGAGAAGAAAGATGTTTCTTTTAAATGAGTTTTTAAGTGAAAAAAAAATGGGAGTTTTAAAACAGTATATATACTTGACACCTCAAAGGTTTCATCTTTAAAAGTCATCTCCCACAATCTCAAGAACATATTTATTATTATGAATTAAGGTACCCACCTCCCAGATAACCCAATTCACATAATAAATCACACTGTCATCAGTTCCATAAATTTTAGCACATTGCAACAATCATTTCAATTGCTCTTCATTTAAATATTGAGATTGTTGAAATAATGTCCAACTTGCTAGATGAGAATTTCTATATACCAGTTGTTGAGCTGTTAGCTGTTCCCAAAACTATTGACTGTGTCAGGAATGCTGCTCCTTTGAATTCTTGCTCAGAGTTCTTCAATTATTGCTCTAAATATCCTTTTATCATTTAGTCACTTTCTTAAAACCAAAGCTTTTGTGTGTGTGTGTATGTTTCTTTTTGTATTCATATACAAGTTCACCAGGTCTAAGGCAACAAATCTAATGAACAGAAAAATTAAAGTAAGGAAAAAAAAAACTTGAAAGACCCAATTCTTTTCATGTGAACTTAAAAGAAAAAAATGTATATTCAAAAATACAAAGAGCAGTAGCCTCCTTCTCATTTTTGGCAGAACTCTGCTTCAGTTTTTTGTAGAGTTTCCCCATATGATTCTTCCCAAGGGCAAGTCCATATTTGCATGAGCATTCTGGTTCATTTTATTTTACTGAGAATTATACTCTACACTTAGAGTCTTGAAGTTGAACCATGAGCTTTTATGAACCTCTCTCCTATTCCTCCTCCTCAAGTCCTAGAACTCCAGAAACTCAGACAAGGAAGTAAAGAAAAACTGTAAAGTGCATTATCTGGACATCCTGATCCTCTGTTACACAAGAGGCCCTGCAGATCTGCAACAGTGGCATCTCCTAGTTTGCTGGTCTCTACCTTAGTCTCTACCTGTGTCTACAGGATCAGAACCTGTGTTTTAATGAGATAGTTAAGAATTCCACATGCATATTCAACTTTGGGAAGAACTATTCCGCACCTTGGGCAACATGCAGTATGACTATACAGTAGACACCAGGGTGAAAGAGTGCTCCCTCTCCAGTCAGCCACTTTCATAGTCAACAAATCTTCCTTCCTCTAATTCAGTGAAAATACATTTACTGAATGCTTCCATGTCAGGAAATATTCAAAGTTCTCAAATCATGGTAAAACCTGTCCCCCTCCATGGAGCTAACATTTTTAGAGACATTTTTCCAAGATTCTTAGTTCCTGACCCAACCTCTGATTCCACCTGGTGGAGTCTTTAGCCCTAGCTGAGCCTTTCATGAAACAGCCTAACAAAAATAAAGGGGGCTGGGGCCAGGGCTCAGTGTTAGAGCACTTGCTTAGCATTTCTAAGGCACTGGGTTCCATCCTGAGGGGGGGAGGAGAAGGAGGGGAGGGGAGGGAGGAGGGAGGGAAGGAGGGAGGGAGGAAGGAAGGAAGGCACTACAAAATAAAAAATAAATAAAAGAAAGGGGATCCAGATGCAATCCAAGTGCCCGTTGGTCTATCTGTGGGTCTCACTCATCATCAGCTGCAGGTCCATGAGCCCATTTCTCAGTTCCCCTTAATCTAAATTATTAAAAAGGAATGAAGACAATCCCATCTTTCCCATAGGGTTGTTCTACAGATTTACTTAGACAATGCATGCAAGGCTCTCAGCCCAGTGCTGCCACAGATAGGCAATTGGTGAACGCCTCTGTTAATGCTGCAGGTGGCCCCAGTGACAACCGCAAACCCCACTGCCCCTTTGTTTTGCTTCTATTTTATTCCCAAGAAGCACATATTGGTTAAATGTCACCTGCTCCATTCAATACTTCTGACCATTCCCTCTCATGGGGATCAGATGGCGATTTCCCCATATGGTGAGTCTGCATTTGTATCTTCTCTGAGAATGTAGCAAAGGAAGAGGCAAACACATGCTGGGCCTGACCTTTAAAGAATAAATCTGACAGCAAATCACAAGTGAGTGGGTTTAATTTTTAAAGTATAAATGGTCGGTCAGATACTAAGTGACTCAATGCTTGAGTGAGAAAAATCTCCTCTAAACTCAAGTCAAGAAAAATACAGTTAATTTCACATCCTTCTGAATGGAAGACCCTAGTGACAGAGGGTGCTGGTGCTTTCTGTGCCTGCAAAGTGCAGTTTGTATAGGAGAAAAAAACTGCATTTCAGAAAATGAGCTAGAATGGGCCTGACTAAGCACTTCTGATGGCTTCATTTGAAAATGGTGTTTTTGTGTTTAGCTAATGAATAATAAAGGCACAGGAGCTATATAGAAAATTGAAAGGGATAAATAAAAATATGGAGAAGCACTTCTTGCCTACTTAATACTTGAAAGATTTAAGGGATTACAAACTATGTGGGAAAATACTTTATTTCAGCAAAGTATCTAAGATCTAAAAGCTATCATCCCAAAGTTGCAAATAAAGAACCAAAATGGAAAAGATTTGTTCCATTAAGCATAAAACACGTCTCACTTCCTTTAGCTCAGTTTTCATCATATAGACACAATCACCAGATTATTTGTGATATGAAAAGGCAAAATTTCTTCTCTTTTAAATGTTCTACTGCTCCAAAAGCACTGGTGCATTTGTTTTAACAAACCCTTCAGAGTTAAGATGTCCCTGAGCTATCTTTAGGAATGTTAATTTTAACAAAAGTAAAATAATTATTTTTATCCTTTCTAAAACTATTCATCATTAAGTGGAACTCATCCCCAGGTGATATAAAATATCTCAATATCTTATTAAATATTGATTGTTTTTCCTCTTGCTGAAAATACATGATTTCAAAAGTTCTCTTTGTTAAAATTCCAAAATGTGTATGTATTCTCTGGGCCTGTGTTTCCAAAGGCAATTTTATCCTGGAAAGTAAATTAGTGTGCCTATATTCCTAAGGCAAAATATTCATAGCTAGACTTGATTTCTAAATATGTCTCATTATCTTCTTCTGTATATAAAAATCTTCTGGAAAACTGAAACATACACAGTTCCTTCTTTGGCAGAGTATGGGTTTAATAAATCTGCAAATTATTATCATTTACTTTGCTGGAAATTGTAATCCAACTGTTCAGGCTTTGAAAGCACAACACTCAATACTAAGTGTGACAGGTAAATGGCACACTCAGGTCATAAATCTGGAAAGCTTTTAGAAATAGAAGTTGGCTTTCACTTTTGTGCATTCATAATCCTTTGTACATCTTAGAGGTTTCTGCTTTTACCAAGGAATGGCAAAGTGTAGGATGAACTCTAACCATCAGACCGCCATCTTTCTGGAATCTGAAAATTATTTAAAACTTCATAAATATATGTTTGCATACCCAAATTTTATTCAGGAAGGCTTAAAGCCAGTGATCAGAAGCAAAGGCTCTCGGGGCTATGCACACCAGCATTTCAATCACATAACATTTGTGTTGCACTAGAGAAGCAGGCTAACCTTGTAGCTTCAGTTCAGTGGTAAATGTCAAGAGATTAAGCACCTGCGAATAATCATCATGTAACACTCTCCATTGATCTTATGAATTCATTGTCAGACTTCAGAGTTCAAATGCTTGTCGTACATGAATTAGGATTTGCTTTTAGAATCCACAAGTGCATATTTCACAAGCAACTGCATCTCAGTCTATGAGCTCTCATCCCAGTAAACTGGTTTGTGTGGAGGTTCCATGGCAATGTGTGTCTGGATCAATAACTGGATAGCAAATACTTGGAGTACTAGCATTAGATATCCTGGTCTGCAGGTCTACAGGAGGACCTACACAATTGATGTCCACTTCCACATTTGTCACATCCTCTACATAAGTGGGATGCTGACTGGGAATGTGAAGTGAAAAAGAAAACTGGGCCAAGCCTAATACAATAGAAGGGTAAATTCTAATGCAGATTTCCACCTAAAAAGAACGCAAACACAATTTCTTTAAAATGACTGCGTGTCCATGGGCCAACAGGTTTTAAATCTTGAATATAAAGCACAAGGTGCCTGACATAGAAGATATTTCAAAATTGGTAGTTACTACTCCTAAGTGATGAAAATGATAACTGCTACTTCCAGGAAATAATCTAAAAACATAAACTAAGGGTATACGAATCACTGCCATCAGACACAAAGAACAAGCTGAAACACGCACAGAGACGGGATGAATGTGTATGTAAACACAAATTCATGTATAATGAATTCAATCAGCATAAAAGTCTAAATTTTCAGAGCTCAAAGGGACTTATCTTAGAATAGGGGCTACTGGGGATTGAACGCTGGGGATTTAAAAACTGAGCCACTTTCCCAGACCTTTCTTTTATATTTTATTTAGAGACAGGGTCTTGCTGAGTTGCTTAGGGCCTTGCTAAACTGCTGAGGCTTCTTTTGAACTTGTGATCCTCTTGCCTCAGCCCAGAGCCACTGGGATTAGAGGTGTACATCACCGTGGCCAGCTAAAGGGGCTTTTCATATAAGTCCTGGTGAATGGTGATTTTCAATAACTGCAGGATTCTACCATCAGCTTCCTGAAGGAGATGATTACTTTTTCCTCTACCCTAGGCATAACTAATTTCACACAGTCTTTACTCGCTGAAGTCATCCAGTCAATAAATAATATCAAAATGGGGAATTTCATTTACCTGACACTAGTTATTAATTATTCACCATTCAGTTGTAATTAGATATGACAATCTCTTACACAGAACCATACTAGTATGAAATAACAACAGTGAATACAAACACAGATATATATTGTTGTCAGTATTATTTAAGTCACCAAGCTCTAAAGTGAGTTTTTTCACTGGAACTTGGTGAAACACAATTAGGGAACATCACCCTTTGAAACTGAAATGAACAAAACTGAAAATAAATTGAATGACTTCAGGTGGTTTAAAAAATAACCTCAAGATGTGATTCAACTCACGGTTGATTGTATAAAGTTATTGTCCTTCAGGATATCTATTCTACCACACAAAAGCTGATCAGGAAGATAGAAGGAGAGATAGCATTATGAAGAAAAACAAATCTCATATTTTAGACCTCAAGACAAAACAAAGCAAAAAGAAGTAAATAACACTTAAGTCTTTGGGGAGCTAGGGTTGGGTTGTGGAAATATGCCCACCCTTAACATTCATTCAATCAACAGGCAATACTTTAGTTGGGGTTTGACAGGAAAATTAGGAATTTAATCACAGAAGCAATTTGTGGTTTTAGATGCAGCTTTCAAGTTAATAAGCAAATGCATTTGTGTTCAAATGCAATGTTTGTTAATATGTTTACTGAAGTGATGAGAATAATTGCAGCCCTTGAAAGAATGAATGTCTGAATTTGCATATTCAATACTTTATCCAAAAATAACTAGTTAGGCTTCAGCACTAATTGCTGAAGTTATAAATGAGTTAAGTTGCAATGCTGTGTTTTTTTAAAAATCTGTTTTATGACATTTATTCTCATTTCTCACTGACTGATAAATTTTGTAAAATTATTATGTATACACACATGTGTTTGTGTGTATATATACATAATATATTATGTGTGTATGTATATATGTATATATACACATATGTATAAATATTTCATGCAGCTACACTATATGAAAAACAACTTTCACTTTACATGGTTATAACCTAGTGCAAATCTATCAAGGATCTTCTTTAAATGATTCCAAGCAGAGTTCCTGAAAACGATTGCTCTTTTTGCCAACTGCATTCATTTTTATCTTTGCTTGGTAGCAGTTTATTCACAGTTCTTTGAAAATGCCTCTTCTCAAATGACTCTGGTCCTGCCCATCAGAACCTCCCATGCCTCAGGCCTTATCAGTTGGCTTAGAAGAGAAAGGGAGGGGTTAGAGGGGAGGGGAAGGTACTGAGGAATTAAATTGACCAAATGATGTCATGTGCATTCAGAAGTGTGTAACAATGAATGCCACTATTACATATAATTTGATGCAGTGATAAAATAAAGTAAAATTATATGAGAAAATGTTAAGTGTAACAAAAAGACTGTGAATGTGATATTTGTGTTTGATCGATATGATTAATCCTGTCTCCTCACCCCACTGTAAAAACACAAGAAAGAAGAAGAACAACAACAAAATAACATGATTTATTGTATGACAACCTTTAATGTCTAAAACCTAACTTTTACATTTCTGCTGGGTATTGATTGCTGACAGTATTAGCTGTGTTTTTGTCTCACATTTTTCTGATATGATCCAGGGCTTTTGAAGACACTAACAGGAAAAATGACCTCTTTCACCAGTGAAGATTATGGGAGGATGTAAGGGACCTGGAGTTCTAGGCAGCGATCTTGGACATCTGCAGAAAACCTGTCTTGAAATGAGCCAACAGAGGACTCAATCCCAACTCTGTCTTCCAGAATAAACTATTCAGTACTTCTGACCTTCTGATCCTCCAGGACATTCTTGACTCCTGAAATATGGTCCAGTCCCCAAGTCCTTATTTTTTTTTTCTATGCTATGGATCGAGCAGTCTCTCTTGAAAGTACTTGTAACATAAGGATGAGGGGTGCACTGACATCACCTTTAGGAGAGTTACAGCCTATCTGGTCATGGCAGAGCTTGTTTCAGTACTGGTAGGATGGGGTGCAATGGCCAGGCCCGTGCTTGGGCAGGTCATCCAGAGCTGAGGGCACTAAGGCTTTCTGGAAGAGATGACACTGCGCTGAGTTTGGAACACCCTCCCCGTACAAGTTGTCGTCTGCTATTTGCCTCAGGAACTATATAAATACTGTTTATTTTTTACAATCATCCCAGTCATGTCAATGTTTCTTTGCTCTCAGTGGCTGTTTGGGAGTGTGGGGGTGGTGTTCAGAAGCTGGAGAAGTCGGGATACTGAAATAAGATGAGCCTCAGGATGAGGCAGAGAACTGGACTGAGAGCTGACTGAAAGGATTATGTTTCATTAAGGGCTAAGAGAATTTTCAGGAGCAATAACTGTTATTTGCCTGGGGCCATAAAAGTAAAATAACTGTGATAGCAGATCTTACATGGTGATAAAAAAATGTAAGAACAAGTTGGCCACTAATCAAAATCATGCTTAAAAATGTTACTCAGTATTATGTGATGTTATGATACACGAAACACACTAGGTAGCATATAAGCCATATATATTACATGTATTATACAGCAAGTATGTACTATATGTTCTATATATGAAATATATATAACACATATGTAGAATTTATAGTACCAACATAGTACACAGATAAAAGAGAATGAAATATAAAGTACAATGTATAGTACTCTGTGTGTATATGTGTGGGTGTGTGTATAAAGGAAATAAATTCAGACCTCCCTTCCTTCCATCCATTCCTGGTTCCTTCCATCCACTCTTGGAATAACACATGGTGAACAGAAATTGATGTATTCTTTTTATTTTTCTTGTTATACTGAATTGTTTTAGTTGACTCTTACCAATTTAAACTTGTGTAGGATGTGATTCCAGGATATGAACCATGTTTAAGAAAACTGAGGCCAGAAAATATCTCAATTTGCAGCCATATTTTGCTCTTACAACTTGACTATCTAAGATTCTTCACTCTGCACTTAATAAAACAGTTTACTTATTCTCTAAAGCTGGATGAAAATGAGATTCTGGTCACTTTTTTATAGAGAGAAAAAAATGGAAGAATATTTGAAGGGAAGTGCTATGGGTCCAAAGGTTGATCTAGGGCAGCAGTGTCCAACAGAACATTCTAGAAGTATTAGACATATCTATCTGTGCCATCCAATAGGATAGCTATGAGCCATGTATACCTACCAATCACCTCAAACAAGGTTGCTGTGACTGAAGAAGTGAGTTTTTAATTAATTTTAATACAACTTATTAAAAACTAAAAGTCTGAAAGGACCACATGTGCTATGGAACATCATAGTGGACAGAAAGCACCAAAGTCTTATGTTACACTAAAATTGGAAAGCTTGGAACCCATCTGAGCCACATTAAACCTTAGGACTTATTTCCTTCATCATACTTTATGTCTAAATAGAAAAGCAGAGTTAACACTAAAAGCTGAGAATCTCTGGATGGTAGCAAGGGGCTGTTTCTGAGAAGCAGCAGGACCACGGGACAGGCTTGTGACTGAACGTGGGCATTTCCTATCTGCACAGCATGTCTATCCTTCAGGCAGGCCAACCTCATTCACATTTATGATTCTCCTGCCCCCTGATTGGTATTTATGTATTCTACCCCAGCTCAGCTGAAATGTGAGGTCCCTCTACATGCTGAACAGCATCAGTGGAAGGAACCACAGATCCTTCCATTTGGGGTCTTTCAACAAAGGCCAGGCATTTCTAATCCCCTGAAAAATAGGAGAAAAATTCTTTTTAGAAAAAGTATTCATCCTTCCTCAGGGTAACCTCTTTCAGCACCCCCAGCAGTTTCTATGAGACTGAACATTAATTAACCTTTAAATACAGGCTTTTGGGCTCAGGTGAAGAAATGTGAGAGAAGGAATAAAATTCTCAATTAAACCCTAAGATGAGTCATTTCTCTTGAAAATTTCTGAACTTTTATATTTCTAATATGGCCAATTAAGAGTTCTTTTTACCCAATGGGAAAATAATGAAGACAAGATCTCTCATGAGACAAGTCAGCCTCAGTCTCTAAGACGGGCTCTGGATTTTCAAAGGATATACTTTGTAAGACTCTTAAACTTTATTCTGAATCTTTGGAAGCATGTTTGGATTGCTTTTAACAAATGCTTTCATGTGAATCCCTAAGTTCCCTCCTGGAATGGCTACCTATCCATCTTTCTATATTTCTCTCTGTTTATTTTTATAAACAAATATAAAAAAAAAATCTTTTCTCTGACTTCATAAAAAATTCCTCATATTCTTCTTTCTTAGGTTATTTGCTATTATATGTTTATACTATTTATCTGAAGGATAGTAAAAAATATGAATAAACAAGTATATCTTCTTTTGGAAAATGTAAACATAATATAGAATACTACCTAGATGACTATTAAATGGAAAAGTTAAAAAAATATAGAATACTACCTACTTGACTCTTAAATGGAAAAGTTAAAAAAATAAAATAAAATAAAATAAAAAGCTAGCCAAAAACAAAGGTGTCATCTAAATAGATAAAGCTACAATACAACCATATTCTATATACACTTACTGCACTGACACTATCTATCTCTTATAAAGGTAACATGAATAGCAAAGAGTTGTTTTCTGTTCTAAGAAAGGCTAACATCTATCAGAATGAAAAGAGTTTTGCTTGTGCTTTCAAGGTCTCAAAGTGGGTAACTTATCATTCTTCAATTACCTTTAACTGATTATATGTCCATTTTTCCCTAGCATTTGGAAACCACTCTTCATCCACTATGGGTCTCTTACTTAAGTCTTTCCAAGTTTTTATTTCTATATTATTGTGTGTTGATCCAATTGATTTTACTTCTCATTTAGTGTAGTTTCATGTATAATTAAATTGGTATAAATATGTCTATATTGGAGAGTGTAAAATGTCCACAGACCTTGTTCTTAGGCATATGTTGCTCTGAACTCAGTACTTCATGAATTATATGTAATGTTACTAAAATTGTGAATGATATCCAATATTTTTGTATGGATTCTATGTATAAGAAGCTTTGACTCTATTGTACCTGAAAAGCCAACATTTTATGATAAGAAACTTAATCTTTACATACAACCTTCTCAGTTTACCTCTTACTACTTGGTCCTCAGAAAATTAGACTATAAAACATAGCTCACTGATTATTTTGTCATAAGTATAAGGCCTCATTCAACCTTGACTCCACATCCATTTCTCTGATTCCTGCCCTGAAATAACACTACCTATAGAATAACAAGGACGTCAGAATTTACTAATGTACATGAAAACAATGATCATTGACCTCATTCAATGAAAAATGTAATGTCTCCAATGAGGATGAAGTCTAGAAGGCACACAAGAAAGATAAAGCTCTTCTTTCATGTAAGAGCTACCTTTACGTTTGTGGAAATTCAGTCTATTAAAATCTCTAGGAAATGTTAAAATGTTAAAATTTTAAAATTTATAAATCAAGATATGAAAATCTGGGGCTTATTTTCCTATATCTATATCCTTCTTATAACTCTTAATTTCACCATAAATACAAACAGAAAAAAATAATGATATGACTTTTGCAAACTGTATTCCATATTAAGTTTGATTAAAATGTGTAAAAGAATTAACAGATGCCAGAGTATTATTCACTAAAAAGTATGTCTTACTGTTACTAGGACATTTAGTCAAGTGGAACACTATGATGTCTGTCATTTAACAACAGGATGCAATACATGAGTGTTAACACATAAACAAATATTCAGTTATAAATATATATTGCCTACATAAGTTAAATATAGGTTAAAAAATCCACTGTAAACCTGGCATGATGGTCCATGCATGTAATCCAAGCAAATTGGGAAGCTGAGTAATTTCAGAAATTTAAATTCAGCCTCAGCAACTTAGTGTGGTTTCAGCAACTTAGCAAGACAGTCTCAAAATTTGAAAAAGTGGAGAGAGGGCTTAGGAATGTGGCTCAGTGTATAAAAATATCTAAACTTAAACTGAAATACAAAAAAAAATAAAGTTTAAAATATTACACTTGAGTGTTAAACATCAAAAATAGATTTCATATAATTCTTTTCTCAGTATTCAAAAGTGAAAATAGTAATTTTTGATATAGAAAAATAATTATATTCTTTCCAAGATGAGGTTTCTTCGCTATGCATATATGATATTTATGACTGATATTTCTACAAAATAACTTGATAATGCTTAATAAATTTAAGCAAAATTTAAAGACAACTACTTGTTTTCTAAACTTAAATGAGTTCTGTATTTTACTCATCCTCATATACATCAAGTGTAATATATAGATAATAAATTAACTATACTCTCACATTTATTATAAATGTTTCATTGTTATATAAGGCATACATTTTGGACAAAATCTGTTCAATGTTCACTACTAGTATGAGTTTTCAGATGTTCAATGAATTTAAAATTTAAATTCATTTTGGAAATATTTTTAACTTTTTAGAGTTTCTGGGCACAATGAATTCTCCAAAAATAAGCAGTGTTTAAGAAACATGTAGCTACAATTTTTTTTTCCATTTGTATTTTCTCTAACCAGTATGTATCCCCAGGTGTTGAGTATTGCTGAATAAATTTTAGAGGCATTGTCACATTGTCAAGTTTCACATTTCAAAATTTTCTCTATGCTATGGTTATTGTGGTGAGGATTAAATGTTGTCCCTTTCTTACAGTAATGGTACAATGGTCTCATTTGTAGAGCTTCTCTCCAGTGTGTTTTCTCTGATGCCTAGTAATATATGATATATAATTTAAAATGTTTCTACATTCTCTACATTTAGTTGTCTTCTTTCCAGAATAAGCAGCCTAGTGGTGAAAAGAATTGATTTCTTATTAAAAGCTTTGCTGCATTGTTTCAATTTGTAGGGGTTCTTTTCTGTATACATTCTGTTGTTAATAAGGTTTAGTCTTTCTTTTTTTTTAATTGTAGTTGGACACAATACCTTTATTTCACTTATTTATTTTTATGTGGTGCTGAGGATCAAACCCAGGATCTCAAACCTGCAAGGCTAGCACTCTACCACGGAACCACAACCCCAGCCCCAAGGTTTAGTCTTTCTTTAAAAGTATTATTACTTTATTCACATTTCAAATTCACCAGGATGTCTTCTGCTGTGGTGAATAAAGTTTTATTTTTTATTAAAAGCTTTTCCACATTATTCACTTTTATAGGGCTATTCTCCTTTGTGAGTTCTGTTTTGTTTTATTGATAAAAGCTTTACCACATTCCTTATGTATGTAAGGTTTCTCTCCATTGTAAATTCTCCTGTGGCAAATAAGGTGTAATATTTGAGTAAAAACTTTGTCACACACTTTGCATTTTTGAGGCTTTTCTCCAGTGTGAGTTCTGTTGTGGCAAAAAAGGTGTGATTTTTGACTGAATGCTTTGCCACATTCTTTAAATTTGGAAGGCTTCTTTCTAGTGTGAGTACTGCTGTTTCAAATAAAGCCTGATTTTTGAGTAAAAGCTTTGCCACATTCTTTACATTTGTAGGGCTTCTCTCCAGTGAGTTCTTCTGTGGAGAAGGTCTATTTTTGACCAAACCTTTGCCACATTCTTTACATTTGTAGGACATCACTCCACTGTGATTTCTGCTCTGGCGAATAAGGTTTCATGTGTCACCAAAGCTTTGCCACATTCTGTACATTTGTAGGGCTTCTCTCCATGTGAGTTCTGCTGTGGTAAATAAGGTCTGATTTTCGACCAAAAGCTTTGCCACAATCTTTACATTTGTAGGGCTTCTCTCCATGTGAGTTCCTCTGTGGTAAATAAGGTCTGATTTTCGACCAAAAGCTTTGCCACAATCTTTACATTTGTAGGGCTTCTCTCCAGTGTGAGTTCTGCTGTGGAGAAGAAGGTTTGATTTTTGACCAAAAGCTTTGCCACAATCTTTGCATTTATATGGCTTCTCTCCAGTGTGAGTTCTCCTGTGGCAAAGTAGGAGTGATTTTTGACCAAAAGCTGTGCCACATTCTTTACATTTGTAAGGCTTCTCTCCCATGTGAGTTCTTATGTGGCAAGTAAGGTATGATTTTTGACAAAAAGCTCTGCCACATTCTTTACATTAATAGGGCTTCTCTCCAGTGTGAGTTCTTCTGTGGCAAATTAGGAGTGATTTTTGACCAAAAGCTTTGCCACATTCTTTACATTTGTAAGGCTTCTCTCCAGTGTGAGTGTGAGTTCTGATGTCACAAGTAAGGTATGATTTTTGACTGAAAGCTTTGCCACAATCTTTACATTTGTAGGGCTTCTCTCCAGTGTGAGTTCTGTTGTGGTGAATAAGGTGTGATTTTTGACCAAAAGCTTTGCCACATTCTTTACATTTGTAGGGCTTCTCTCCAGTGTGTGTTCTGCTGTGGTAAATAAGGTATGATTTTGAACAAAAGCTTTGCCACATTCTTTACATTTGTAGGGCTTCTCTCCAGTGTGAGTACTGCTATGGTAAATAAGGTCTGATTTTTGATGAAAAGCTTTGGCACAATCTTTACATTTGTAGGGCTTCTCTCCAGTGTGAGTTCTGCTGTGGCAAATAAGGTTTGATTTTTGACCAAAAGCTTTGCCACAATCTTTACATTTGTAGGGCTTCTCTCCAGTGTGAGTTCTTCTGTGGCAAATAAGGGTTGATTTTTGACCAAAAGCTTTGCCACAATCTTTACATTTTTGGGCTTCTCTCTAGTGTGAGTACTTCTGTGGCAAATTAGGGTTGATTTTAAACTGAAAGCTTTGCCACATTCTTTACATTTGTAAGGCTTCTCTCCCGTGTGAGTTCTTATGTGGCAAGTAAGGTTTGATTTTTGACTGAAAGCTTTGCCACATTCTGTACATTTGTAGGGCTTCTCTCCAGTCTGAATGTGAGTTCTGATGTGACAAGTAAGGTATGATTTTTGACCGAAAGCTTTGCCACAATCTTTACATTTGTAGGGCTTCTCTCCAGTGTGAGTTCCTCTGTGGTAAATAAGGTGTGATTTCTGACCAAAAGCTTTGCCACATTCTTTACATTTGTAGGGCTTCTCTCCATTATGGGTTCCTCTGTGGCAAATAAGACCTTTTTTTTAATAAAAGCTTTGCAACATTCTTTATATTCGTAGGGCTTCTCTCCACTATAAATTTTCTGGTGATGAACAAGGCCCGACTTTTTATATGATTTCTGGTGTTCACTCTCACTTGTAGTTTTCCATACTTTCTTTTTTGGTAAATAGTCAAGATCACAACTTCCGTATTTTGCACTTATCACTTCATGTAATATATGTTTTAGGCCCTTTTCTAGTGAATATTCTTGGATATGATTAGGAGTCATGGCTGAAATAAACAAAAATTAAAAAAAAAAACAATACCTATTAGACTGGGATAAATATATTTTGTGTACATAACATGAAATTAAGGTAAAATAAGTACATCAGGAGTGTAGCCGATTAGTAAGTCCAAAGTCACCATAAATCCAAAAAATATATTAGTTCAATAAAAATGTAATGAAAAAATTACCTTGAGAATATTATCCAAATTCTTGTAGAGACCACAGTATCCAAGAGGAGTACATCATTAAGAAGAGTAATATAATAATGTGTAGAAAAGAATCATTAACAGCCTTTAGTCCTTTATAAGATAGTATTGGGTATTTAGGAAATATCTACCAGCTACCTTCAGTGTCAGTAGAATAGGAGAAATGTAAAACATATACAAACATTTCTGGCTTTTTCAAAGAGTGTCCAAAATATGGTTTTTGTCTACCATGACATAGAGACATGAAAATAACTAGTAGATTTTGAATGATAGTACCATAAGTATTCAACAAGGTAAAGAGGCAATGGACACTTAAAAAGAAATATGAACAAAAAATTTACTAAGAAATATACACATATATGTCTATAAAATTTCTTGTAAAAACATTTTAAAAGACAATAAAAACCTTGCATATTCTATGGCCATAATATTTGGATGAATTCAACACATGACAATCAAGTATGATAAATTCATTTTTACATTTTTATGTTCATGTGATATGAGACTTTCCTTTATTGACAAATACCACTTTGTTTATTTATAAATATATCATGGTATTTTGTACTATATATACAAGGTAAAATGACTAAAGAGAATAAATTAACAATCATTATTTCAAATAATTATCAATTTTGTTCTTACAATGCATTGTCTTCATTCTACTAGTATTTATGAATAACATAATACACTCACTATGTGGTAAAGTAAAACTCTTGACTCTATTATGCTCAATAAAATAACAATATGAAGATTTTACTATAATATAAACCCTACATAAAACACAGTACCTGGTGATCAAAATTTTGCTCACTAAATTTCTGACTTCCACATGTGAATCAAATGCTCCTACAACTTAATATCTGCATGCCACCTTTCACTTAATTCAAAGTCCTGCATATATTTCTTATAACACTTTAAGAGACAAAATATTTTATAACTAAATAACAATAGTATATAAATACATATTTTTAAACATTTGACATTGATGGGCACGCACATTGAGTCCCTAGCTTTAATACTGAGAAAAATGTTGGCACTAAACACAAAAGCAGAGGTATCTCTTCAATTTTCTGATTTAACTGTTCATGGATACATATTTAGTACTGGCAATTCTGGATCTTTAGGTCATCCAACTTTTAATGTTTCATGTGTAATGCTTGAGATTACCCCAGAAATTCTATATCATGTACTACAACACAAGTCTTTTTAAAATTGTTTTAGCCATGCTGTTTCTAAATTTCTGTGAATTCTCTCAAACATGATGTACTTTTGTATGACCTCCCAATTAGCAAATATTACAAGGATGCTGCACTGTTCTTGCCTATTGTATTTTATTTAAAAGTTTTTATACTTTTTCCTGAAAATGGAATAGATAATCTACTGATGGCTCCTTTAATGAACAAATGAAAAATAGTTCAGCAAAGTGAAGCATGGATAAATCCAAGTGACAAAAAAAACAAAAACAAAACATTATGAATTTAACATTAGGATACTGACAGTTATGAATTACTCAAAGAACACTAAATAACTATTTTAAAAAAGTTTAGAGAGTGAAATTGATAAATATTAACCTCAATGGGCACAATGTGTATGTGAATAACTTTTTAAGAAAAAATGAGAGGGGCATTCCTAGTGTGCAAATCCGATATTATACAAATATGGGAGAGGCTTATCAAGCAGTACCAAGTTTAAGACAAGACTAAGCAACTTGTAAAATACTGTAAAAATTAAAAATCTATAGGATATATAAAGAGAAGTGGGATATATATATATATATATATATATATATATATATACACACACACACTGTATTTTGTGTAGGGTTGATATTATAGTCAAAGACTCTCTCTCTCTCTCTATGTGTGTATATATATATATATATATATATATATATATATATATATATATATACATATACATACATACATATATATATATAGTGTGAAAAGAATCCAAGCATGCCACAATAAAAAACAATGATCCAGAAATTAAATCACTAATCAAAATAAAAAATATTAAAAAATTACAAAGTAGAAGTATAATGATTTATTCACTTCAAAATATTTATGATTACTAATGCATTATTGCAAAACACAATACAAAAGAAAAAAATTAATAACAGAATTGAATCTAAAATAGAAAATGTCAGTAAGTTCCATCAGAGAGCATGGAAAGAAACCAAGCATGATCTGCTCCTAGAGGCCCTATTTGTTTAAAGATGGATAATGCTCCTGCCTTTTCATCTCATCCTTTTGCACAATTTTTAATCAATGGGATATAGTTTTAAATCATGAAATTTCTCATAATTCTTTTGGATGAGCTTTTGTTGAGTGAGAAAATTGTATCCTAATACTTGCCTTTTAAAACAGAAACAAAGATCTAGCCTCTATTGTATTAATATGCATTAAATATTGTTTTATTTACAGTTAATGTGCTCAATATACAACATAAAGTTAATACTCAAAATTGGTCATCTGCATTGAATAGACATTTTATTCTCAAACAGCCATTACAAATAAAATTATGTAATATATGAGGTTCCACCTGACCAGCATGACAAGCTCCTATGCCTTTGATGACGTGGGGAAAAGCAGACTGCTACACTTATGCTAACATGTGCTGTTTGGACTCTAGCTTCATGCTTGAAAAATAGCAATGACAAATGTACATCAGTGACTTCACAAGCTGATTTCTAAGTTTCATTTAACCCTGGAAGATAAGAGTTCATCCAAACAAGAGAATAATCATTCTCCTTAAAAGAGGAGAAACATTAAAAGAGGACCCCAAGATACTTAAATTCTAGTTACTTGTGGACATATAAAACCATTAACAGCCTCAGCTCAACAGATGTTGGCTAAAATGGGGTTAGAATGTACTCTAGATAACTTTGTTACTGCTTTGATTACTAAACTCACACAAAACTCTGTAAATGCTTTGGTCTTAACAACAATTTTGCTCTGTTTTTGTACACCAGCTTTGGGAAATTTAGTACTGCCAGATCGTGGACTTCAAGAACCCATTATAATATCTTGACTCACTTGCATAAAATTGTTATACACCTGCAAAAATTTCTCATGGTATTCATTGTTGTCTTAGCAGACTAATGTTCCCTTATCATCCACATAGTATTTAATAGGTCAAAATCCTGTGTAATTTATTCATAAAAGATCTATTCCTCTTGATAAAAACTGTGATGATTCAGTGAAGCTTCTCTCTAAGGCAAAATTTAATGCTTTGACATTCTCCTTGCTGGGTTTACCTGGACTAGCTCTATGGGCTTATAAAACTACAATGAAACTTGCCTATACTATCATAAACAGTATTAGTCATGCCTCCATGGATGTAAATATGCTTAATGAAGAACAAAAACAACATTGTCAAGCCATACTTGACAATTATGCTGTAATTAATTGTCTGTTATTGTTACATCATAAAAGATATCAGAAGTTAAATAACACATGTTCCTTCAATTTAAGTTATAATAGTAATTTTATTTCAAAAGACTTAGATTACCTTAAAGATATCATTAATAAGGATCAACAAGATGATGGATTTTGGACTTGTTGGATTAGTTAACTTCATGTTTACCTCAATTTTATCTGGGTCAAAAATATTTATAGGTGGATGTTTACTGATGTTGGAACTTGCTGTTGTCTATGTTTGCCCTATTTTTTGCCCCCACCAGCATTAAGGAGATAAGTAATATTGTTTATTCAAAAGGCCTTTAAAAAGAGGGGAGGTATTAGGAATTCTGATCTTGGAATTGACAGGAAAGTGCGGGGGTAATTGTAACTGGCACCCTGAGTCCAAAAATTGTAATGCCCAGCAGTTTCTCCCTGAAGATATTAAGACAAATCTACAGGTACACTATCTAGTTTCTGTGGTAATGTCCTTAGGGAGAAGGGGCCTAATCTTGGTTAGGTAGCACATGGGGTTAAAGAAACACTGGGTTAGAATGTAGTCATGATATCAGAAGCTATGTAATTTTGGGGTATTATATGTGCAGCTGTTAAGAGGGGTGGCCATTTTTTTTTCTTTTTTCCTTTTCAGTGTGTGTGTGTGTGTGTGTGTGTGTGTGTGTGTGTGTCTTCTGTTTGCTCCTTTGAAGGTTTCCTCACAAGATTTGAAACAGATCATGCTGGCCCTCACAACAAAAGCTAAGTTTTGATGGTTAATCTGAATAAACTGGGACATCACTAAAGAAGAAAACAGAGAACAACAAGGAATTTGAAAATGTGATAAATATAGGGCAGTATGTGTTCAATGATTACAATCAAAATAAATAAACCTAAGTTTCTGAAAATTTCTTCTGCTGGGTAACTACTCTTTCAAAAATTTTTGGTTTGGTTTTCTCCTTGACATATGAATGACTCAACTGTGTCCGCTGCTATGTGTAGTCTACAATAGTTTATATTACTAAATTATACTAGGTACTACTTATCTAAAGTGAAGGATGTGTAACACACAAAGAAAGAGACAGATTAAAGAGTAAAATTTATATATACACACACACACACACACACACACAGAGAGAGAGAGAGAGAGAGAGAGAGAGAGAGAGAGAGAGACAATAATATCTGTACTAAAAATACCCTTTTTCTTTGAAACACAAATCTGAAACTCATTTTATAGAGAAGTTCCCATAAGATACTCTGCAACAGAAGTAAATTAAATAATAATTAGTAATTAATAAATTTAAAGTGAAGTTAAACTTACCCAGGAAGGCCAAGTTTCTATAGTTCTCTAGCATCACATCTCTATATAAATTTTTCTGAGCAGGTTGAAGGCATTCCCACTCCTCTTCAGTAAAATCAATGGCTATATCCATAAATGTGAACAGTTCCTAAAATAAGTATATGTAAATAAATAACACATTGATCATAGGAATATTTGCACAGTCTGTAATGTAAATAGAGTTGAAATTAGAGTTAGTAGACTGTCATGTAGGTAGTGCTTTGGAACACAATGATACTATCACCTACTTCTGCAGAAAAAGTGATTTAAGTTCAAAAATGTATACATACTCCACATTTATGAAACACAATATAAAACTCAGGCATTATCACAAAAATATATATTTTGTAATTTTTTATATATTGATCTAAATTATACATATTTTTCAGATGAAAAAATCATGGTAATTAAGAAAGGGAATCCTCACATTTTAATTGTACAACCACAAATCAGAAATTTACTATGTGTAGAACCTTATTTGTTATTTCTCTGATAGAGCTGGCTATTCTGAATGTGTAGTGAGATCTCTAGTAATTCCAATATCAATGGTATTAGAGAAATTTTGAAATGCAACAAGGTAGGCAGACCACTTAATGGAAATATTTAATAGTTTATTTAAGTTCAAACATTTTATGGTTTTTATGTTATTAATATAAAAATAGCAACAACAATCCTGTTTGAATTTTCCTTTTTATAATTTTAACATACAATATTTTATATATATAAACTTTGACCAATGTTTATATTGTATAATATTTATAATAGAATATACATATAGCTCTTCAAACAAATATAATTTGTTTTTTCTATTTTATTGGTTCTTTCTAATTGTACCTGACAGTAAATTGATTTTTATGGTATTATGCAAGCATGGGATATATCTTATCCTAATTAAAATCTTGTTCTTGTTAATGGCTATGATGGTAGGATTCACTTACAGATATATATCTTTTATATTTCTATCCTTGTCCCTTTTATTTATTTATTTACTTATTTATTTTTGTTTACCATTGTGCAATATACTGTTCTTCTTTTCTTACCCTTCCCCACTTTATAAGCTTTAGATTTCACATATCAGCAATAACTTTCAATATTTGGTTTTAAAGAAATGGTTTGTTTTACTTAGCATAAAATCTCCAGATTTATCCATTTCCTGGCAAATGTCATAAAGTCATTTTTCTTTATGGCTGATTCATAATTTATTGTGTACATAAGCAACATTTTTTATCCTGTCATCATTGAATGGACCCATTCATCATTGAATGGTTGGTTTTATATCTTAGCTATTGTGAATTGTGCTACTATAAACATTAATGTGGCTGTGTCGATGTAGTATGCTGATTTCATGTCCTTTGGGCATATACAGTGCAGTCAAAAAACTGAGTAAAATTGTGGTTCCATTTCTTTAACAATATCCATACAGGTTATTATGTTTCACTTAGACCTCCATACAGCTGGAAAAAATTGAATTCATCTATACCTGAGGTGAAAATAAAACATACAAAAAAAATAGTAAGCCATAAAATGACTAGAATTTATTATCAAATCATACATCCCAATAAAAAGTAAAATTCAAAAACTAAAAGTAAAGAAAGTCCTAAGCAAAAGAGCAAAATTAGAAGCTATTAAAGGTAAACATAATACAGAGTTACCAGTATCAATGTTGGTGCTTTTAAAAAGCAAATGAGCCCAGTCCAGTGATGGACAACTGTAGTTCCAGTGACTGAGGAGGATAAGAAAAAAGGATCATGAATTCTAAGACAATATTGTATATAATATTGTCTTATATATATTGTATTGAGCAACTTAGTGAGACATTTAGCAACTCAGTAATACTCTGTCTTTAAATAAAATATTAAAAAGGACTGAGGATGTGGATTTATTGTTAGGCACCCTTGGGTTCAATCTTCAGTATAAATTTTTTAAAAAAGCAGATACAATTTAAAAAACACTAGAAAATTTGAAAATTCAACGAATACAAATTATATCAATTATACAGTATATAATTGCAAATATAGGCGTATATAATGATTTCTCACTTTATGGAAATACACTCTGGAAAATTTATCCTAAGAATCTTCTGCAATTTTCCAATACTCTGAGTGCAATGACAGAATCTAGATGGTATAGACTAGTACATGGCTAAGATATTTGCTAGATCCATGGTTGTACATAAAGTCTACTGCTGACCAAAATACCATGATGCCACATGATTGATGTTATGAAGTAAAATCAATCAGGGTAAACCTCATAATAAAATAAATGGTGGAACTACCGAAAACACCAACAACAAAACTCTAAGAACATGCTAGGATATTTGGAAAGAGTGCAATAATAAAATGCTATTTTATCCCTTCACTCATAAAACATAACAACATATTTTGACAAATTAAATGCTGAATATAAGTTATTAATAAATAATACTGAAATATATAAGAAAGTACAAAGCTCAAAAGTTTACATACAAAAGATATGGTTCATATGGTGGTGCACACCTGAAATATATACTATTCTCGAGTCTGAGGCATGAAGTTCAAAATTTAAGGCCAACTGAAGAAATTGAGCAAACCGCATTTGGAAATAAAATTCAAAACAGAGCTGAGAATATGCTCAGCATTAAGACACTTTGGTTGAATCCCTAATATCACAAAAAAATAGTTTTCTTTTGTTTTCAAAATTATACAATAAAGTAGACTTAAACTTATGAATTAAAAAATATTAATACAAAAAAAATCTATTAATCAAATGATTACATTAAAAGCTGTAAAACTGACAAGTTAAAAATAAACCCTAATTTCCTCACATATAATAAAACACTTATAAGAAGAAGAAATACAACAGAGTGCATTAAAAAAAATTCTTGAAGAGTCACTTTAAAAAGGATATATGTAAGTCTTCAATAATTATAAAAACTCAAAATATTTAGAAATTAGGTAACATTGAATAAAATCACATCATATAAATGAATTAAATAGTATCGATGAATATGTGGAATAAATGCTTTCACAAAAAGGAAAATAATAATTTAAGCTTTTATTATCCATTTGTAGAAACTGTTTTGTAATCATATGTATATGATACACCCACACAGGAAACAGAGACTAAAATTACAGCAACTGTTCATGAGAATACATCCACATTCTTCCAGAGTTGAAACCAAGGGGCATGGCTAAAGAGGAAGCAATAATTATTAAATTTTGTAAAATGTAAATTCTAGGAGCTGGAATTTTTGTTGATGTATTATATACAGTTTAACAAATACTATAAAATACCATGTATGTTTTATGCTGATATCACATGAATGTTGCATTTCACATGCAAGTATGTTTACAAAAGGAATATGCAGTACTTGAGAAAATAAAAATACAGAAAAGAACATAAAAGACTCAAATATTCAACATATTTACAAAGGATATAACTATTATTAAAAATGATCATTTTTCCCAAGGTACCCCTTAATAATAACTGGTCATAATTTTACCATTCTTTACTTTTTGTTAAAGAAATCAAAGCAGAAACTTCTAAAATTTTCCTAGAATGATGAATGTATATAAAATTACACAAGTTCTCTCTCACATGTAAGAACAAATGTACTAGTGATCATTACCTGACACTAATGCATGTGATAATATTACAACAGTGTAGTAATTTTAAGATAAAGAAATCACAATACAGAAAACTACATAGGGCATTTCATATGTATGCAAATATCTTTTTATTGTTAATAATTATAAGTATATAAATCAAAACATATCAATAAAATATTTAATGTTAATTAATGCTACAATCCTACTTCAAGGTAGATGTTAGAATAAAAGGCAAAGATTACAAAAGCGACTTGTGTGCAGAATGTGTGTGACACTGGAATTATACACAAGCATCCACAAAAGAGCAGATATAAAGAGAGATAATTTTTAAAAATAAAATAAAAAAATAAATAAAAGCAGAATATAAGCCTACCTCCATTTATGGATACACCAAATAAATATATACTCCTGTTTTGAGTCCTTCCAAAAACTGTAAAGGAATTAGAGGCACACAAATTGGAAAACTGAAAAAAAAAAAAAAATATCGACCAAGAGGAGATAAGTAGAATGCACTTGAAGACTTTTCTGATTTGAGAAATATGCAAAATTACTGGAACAAAATGCCCAAATCCAGTGTTAATATAAATAAAGGAAGATTGATTTGCGTTTGAAATGTATTATTTAACTCTAAATTGCCTGTAGTTTAAATGCTAATTTATCTGTACACACAGAGGAAGGAATAAGAGTATTTACTTCAGTAGGAAAAAATAAGTGGTTTTCTATGGCCATGCAAGATCCATGGGCTTGATTTATTCCATTAGGCCAGAGTGGAAGAGGTGTTAAATCTTAAGGTAATCCCTTAATCCCTTAGAGGGATATGCCAACATTCTCTAAAAATGCAAATAGCTGTTACTGACAGTTGAACTTTCATCTAGACAGTACCAAAAAATTAACAGGGAAATGCAGACCACCACTGAAAGCCAAAGTGGCAGTTTAGCACTTCCTGATCTCTCTCACCAAGCTCACTTTACTAATAACAACAGACCTAACCAATTCTTTCTGTAAGAAATTTGTCCCGGTATTAACTTTTTCCATTCAATGGACTACATCTGAAACCTCAAAGGATTGAAAGCACTGGTAACTGTGCAGGTGCAAATCTCCCTAGATCAAAAAGGAGTGTTTTCACATTGGTGTGAAAATATTGTAATGGGCTAAAATCTCAAATATTAGTGAAGAAAAATTGTTAGAATCACAGATCCCTCTTTATTTCTAAAATAGGTGCACATCATTTTTTTTTCCAGTGAGCATAAGGCACCCTGGAATCTAAAAAGCTTGCATCAGAATTTTAGTGCACCATCCAACTATAAGATCTTCTGCATGAGCACAGCTGTTAGAATGGCTACTCTCAAAAAGTGGAATAGTAAGTAGTACTCCAATTATATGAATATGGAAGAATGAAACACTGTGCTAGACTATAAAATTAGTGAAGACATTTTAAAAAATGGAAGTTGAGAGTTCTCTATGTTATTTCTTTGAGAAACTGAGCTCTCTACATTTATATTGCTCTTGAACAGGAAAAGCTCCAAGAACTGGTCTGGACTTATGAGAGGCATTAGATGTACCAGCTGTGGGATCCTCATATTACATAGTTCTGAAACACAGTTCCAGGAGAATACCAGAGTAGGGAATGAGAATGCTCTCATATACATTCCACAAAAGGAAATCTGAGCATAAATACAATCTGACAGGTTGTCTGCCTTTGGAGACACAAAGGAATAGAAACACATGATTTTTCCAAGATCAAGTGATTCTTCTTTACTTTTCAATCATGTAAAATGCTCATAAACAACAAAAAAAAAATTTGCTTTTGATATTTTTCTATGGTACTGGGGATTTGAAACAGCAGCATGTTAATTCTGGGCTACATACCCAGCCATGTTTTAAAATTTTGAGACAGGTTTTTTCTAATTGTCTAATTAGTCTACCTAAGTTCCTGATGTTTACCTTGAAATTGCAATCTTACTGATTTAGCAACTTGAGTCTCTGGAATTAATATGCATGTATCACTGCACCCAGAGAGAAAAAAATATATATATACTTTAAAGTCTCATCAATTTTTTGGTATAACAATTGAAAATACCATGTTCATTTGAAATATAATATGGGTAAAATAACTGATAATACTGCAAAAATGTAACTGATGATACTGGGAAAGGGGAAGTTGTCATTGAACAGGGAGCTAAAATTTTATGTATAAATACAACTCAAAATACTGGAGCATAAATTTAAAATCACACTCAGCAACTGTTTGAAGATAAAAAAAAATATTAAAAAGTACCAGGTATGTAGCTAAGTGGTACAGTACCTCTGGCTCAATCCACAATACCACAATCTCCAAAAAGAAGGAGAATGAATTCAGGAAGAAAGAAAAACTGAGATACCTATAGAGTATCTCACCCCACTCCTGGAGGAAAAAGAATATGGAGTTGTGATTGGGATGATCTCCTCACTCCAGAATCCACAACACAATCTGAGAAGATTTGGAAATATTGCCACAAATGTTCTCACATAAAATTTAAGGTAGGGGCTGAAGATATTCTATAGGATACTATAGGACTTCCAGTGTCTACTGTTAATATATGGTCCAATTGACTGACCAGTGGAAATTCATGGCTGACCTTTCTCAAGAGAAGATGCAGAAACCAAAGATTACACCAGGGATTCTATCCAACCATTGCCAGTTCCCACCATAGTCAGTGCAGCCAGTTTCAACCAGACTCACCATACAGTCTCAGGATTTCACTGCACACTCATCATTTACTGTATTTTAAGGAACCATGTGTCCTCTCTATAAATCACAAAGTACCTATACAGGAGAAAAATCAGGTTCACTGAACATAATGAGGAAGCCTAGAAATGGATACCCACTCTGGCAGACTTCACACCAGATGGTCACAACTTGCTTCTCTTTACTGAATATATGTAGACTGGACAATGCTTATATAAGGGGTCCTGATTAGACACAACTTATGTCTTCATATGCTCAATCTGGGCCTAGTAAGTTTTTTGAGAGTCAGGAGATAACCTCAAATCCCAAAATAAATGATGTCCAATGGTAGGGTCTTCTCTATACATTTATCTATTTATTTATTTTTCTTTTGAGGCTCTGGGAATTGAAATCCAGATCCTCAGGCTGCAGTGAATTTAAAGTAAGGTATCCTTGGAGAAGTAAAATCCAGCCAACCCAGAAAAGCATTTGCATTTAAACTTGCATATGAGGCCTTTTGAATTTGAAGATTATATATGTAAATATATTATTTATTGATGGAAATAATAAAGTGAAAATCTTGTAAAATTTCAGTTAACTTCTCTTGTATGGAAACAGATTGAACATAAAAATTATATCTGGTGGAAAGATAATTGTTTTTTAGAATTCATATAAAATAGCAAAAATTGAATTTTATAGTATAACCCATAATTTCCACTATGTGAAAATTACCATTATGTATTTAAAATATTACTAATAAAGTATATGTATTTTTTGGAACAGCACCCTCAAAACTATGTCAAGATTCCAGAAAATCTCAGTTCACAGAACCATATTTGAGAGTTATGCTTGTCCTGAGTTCAGGAAGATGAAGGACATGATCATTTCTTTTATGCTACATGTGAAAGATACATTTTTTACCAATATTTCTCCTGAGATATAAAAAACTAGAGAGAAACTTCCCTGAGTGAGGGCAAGGAGATTTAACCAGAAAGTGTATGGTGTGTATGTGTGTGTGTGTGTGTGTGTGTGTGTGTGTGTGTGTGTGTATGTTTTTCCCTAGATCCAAAGATTTGAGTATATTATTTAAATTGATTAATGGTATATTCCTTATTTTATGCCATGGCCTTAGACCCAGTGGCCTGTCTATAACATTTTCTTTTTTTTTCCTAGGATGAAAGCCCCTTGAGAAAGTGGGCTTGAAATGAAGATGAATTGTGTTGCTATCATAATGTCATACACCTGTAATCCCAAGTAGGGGATTTGAAATTTTGCTTATTTAAGAATAGTACTAAAGCACAAGAAATAGAAAGAAGAGTCACTAGATGGGATGAATTCAAACTGAAAAGATTCTTCTCAGCAAAGGAAACACTCAGTGAGGCAAAAAGTGATACCAGAGAATAGGAGCAAATTTTTACTACATGCACATCAAATAGAAACCTAATTTCTGGGATATATAAAGAAGTTAAGAAACTTAATAACAAAAAACAAATTTCCCAATCATTAAATGAAATGGGCTAAGGAACTGAAGAGACACACTTCTTAGAAGATAAACAATCAATAAATAAATTAAAAAATGTTCAACATCTCTAGCAATTAAAGAATTGCAAATCAAAACTACTCCAAAATGTAATATTACTCAAATCAGAATTGCAATTATTAAAAATACAAGCAAAAATATATGTTGGTGAGGATATGAGGAAAAAGGCCCACTATTACACTGTTGGTAGGACTCTAAATTGGTGACACCAATCTGAAAAGAATAAGGAGATTCCTTAGAAAACTTGGAAAGAAACCAAAATTTACCCAGCTATCCCACTCCTCAGTTTAGACCAACAAGAGGTAAAAACAGCATAATACAGAGGCATATCCACATCAATGTTCATACCAAAACAATTCACAATTGGTAAACTATAGAACCAATCTATATGCTCTTCCCTAGATGAATGGATAAAAAAATATGGTCTATTTACACAGTGGAATATTACTGAGCATTAAAAGAGAATAAAATTATGGAATTGGGAAGTAAATGGATGGAGTTGGAGAATATCATGTTAAGGCAAGTAATCCAATCCTCCTAAACCAAAGGGAAATATAGATTTGGAGGAGAGAACATTTTTTATTAGAAAAACAGTGTAAAACAAAGAAAAAAAAAGCATAGTTATTTGTACCACATTGAACCACAAGAGAAACAGAACCTGGAATTCAGGAAACAGAACCTGGAATTCAGAAAAGATTCAAATTTTTATACTTGGGAATGTGGATGACATGGATGCCTGAAGTGAAAAGGTTATTACAAGCTTTTGAAAGAAAATTCATGTGAGTGGCAGATAATGGTTAACCAAATAGAATCTGCATAGTGTATTTCAGGGGCTTTGTTGGCTGTGCACTACAGAACATACAGGTATTCATAGCCTCATGAAGAGCATTATTCATCTGTGCCCTCTAAAATTATTCCAATTGTACAGATGAAAAAAACATGGGTATCTGGATATTAAATGGCAATTCAGCAGCCACAGAAAACTACCCAGAGACAGAACTGTATGAAATTTCTTCAAAGACCATCAATGTATTGTTAGCTCCTGACACAGGGATGTCAGTCTGGGGAAATATTATTTTCTCTCCATTTTGAAGAGAGTGCATTGAGAGTACATTTCAGGGGAAACAAAGACTTTTTTTTTTCTTTCATGTTAAGAAACTCTTCAGAAATAGAGCTCACAAGACAGATTTCTTAGAAGGGTAAATGCCGGGAGATTACAAAAAAAAAAAAATAGTGGCCCTGAGGCCCTGAGTGACTCAGGATGGAAATAAATCTAAAAGGCTTATTAGAAACTGAAAAGCAAAAAAAGTAACTATTTCTAAAAATAAATATGTTCATTAGTTGCTATCTCCACAACATGTCATTAAGTAAACAACAAATTATGTATGAATATTTCTAGGATTGGCCAAATTTTATTCCATATTATTTTATATTAAATCCCCAAATCCAGATAATAGAATTCATGATTCACTGCCAAAAATATTACAGAAAAAAAATTTAAAGGAGTGGATGTTTAGTAAGTATGCCATTTAACAATTTTAATACCATATGATTTTAAAGAAATTTATTCATTTTCCTGTAGCCATAGTGTAGAGAAATTCCTTATTTATTTTTACTGTAGTAATTAACAAAGATAAGCCCTAGAATCCACTTTAAATAACCTACCCTTACAATCATACAAGAAATCTAAAATAAATGATGAGTAAAGAAAAAAGTCAATTTTAAAAAATATTTTAAATATTTTTCTTTTGTTTCTTTTGAAATCAATCTCTAGCTGCATTTTTTGATCCTTTTATCATCTTTTAAGCCAAGAAATATATAAAAGACAGAAGTCTGAACTTCAAATTTATACATGAGATATGTTTATTAACTATAAAAATTCAAAATATTTAGAAATTTAAGAAATACAAAATAAAAACCCATCATGGGAAAAATTAAGTAATATTGACGAACATTTAAAACAAATTAATAATCATTAACTCAAAAGGAGTTTAAATTAGTATTTATTTGTGGAAACTATTTTACTATTGAATATACATGATACTCCACATCACAGAGACTTACTGAAATTAGAGCATATGTGATCATGATATCATGTAAGTTTGCAATGGTACTCATCCAAACACTTGAAGCCCAAGGGCATGGCTCAATATAATAGATATCTTGGAAGAGATAAATAATAATCTGTAGGAAAAATGGTCACTGGGGCCAGTCACATTTCATAATATATCCAGTTTAAAAAAGAGCATAAAACATTATTTATAAATTTTACATAGGTGCCTTATGCAAGTGGTATTTCACATGTGTACATTTTTAGAAATGAAATATGTAAAACTTATGAGAAAATAAAAGTCACAAAAAGCACATAAAAGACTGAATTATACATCCTATGTAAAGAATAAAACTCATCATTACAAAGGTTATCATTTTCTCCAAAATTAACCAACAATATATCTCACCAAAACTGCTATGTACAAATATGAATATATCACAGTGAAGTCTACTTTTATGTGTATTCTATAAAGCAATAATTTAAAAAAGTATAAATAAATATACAATAAAAGAAACTTGGAGAATAGGGAAAGGGGAACTACTGGATATTGAAGGGGAGCAAATTATATTTCATGTTTTATGGTTATGTCAAAATAAACCTGACTATTAAATACAACAATAATGTAATAATAAAAAAAATCATCAAGCTTTACTTTAAATGAAGTAGGAAACCAAAGCATAAATTTTTCAAATTCATCTACAAAGTTATATGTAACTTTAGCCAAAAACCTTTTCAATTATACAAGCAAAAAAAGAACTTATCATGGCCTACTATTCATATATATTGTGAAAATATAATATTACAATAATAAAGAATCACCACGTAAATAATATTCCCATATGAATACATATGTATGTAAAAACACTATGCTTTATTGCAATAGCAAATTAGAAATAAATCAAACCATAACAAAAATAATCTCAGCACCTTAGCTAGGACCTTTCTCAAAATAAATTTAAACCTGTTAGGGATGTTTACTGGTGAAGAGTCCTTGCTTCCCCAATGCTGAGGTATAACACCAGAGATGTGCGCCAAGGAAAGTTTAGAGTGGAAAATAGAAGCTTTATTAAAGGACAGTAGAAAAGACTTCTCCCCAGAAGAAAAAGGGGACCAAAGAGGTAGAATCCATGAAAGGGATTTTTTTTTAACTAAGGTCTTTTTAGCTTTTTTATAGCTAAGGTCTTCCTTCAGCTATCCTGCATTCCTGTCACATTGCTGTCCTTTGTTCTGTTATCTTGCAGTGTTGGAATATAGGTGGAAAAGCCCAAAGTTTGGAGGACAGGTGGGCTGAAGTAGTAATCTGGGCAGGAAGGGCTTTTGGATTAGCATCTCCATGTTTGCTGTGAGCTGCTTCATTAAAATTTCCTTGGGATGGGCTCAGGGCCTTGGGGATATTTTCAATTCCCCTTATCCTGGACTCCATCCTCAATATGGTGTTTATTCTTGATTTTACTGGATATTAGACCCAATTTACCTAACTACACTAACTATCTATCTGTAAATCTGGCTCCACTACCAAGGATATGGCTAAGTAGTACAGTATCCCTGAGTTCACCTAACTTTAACAAAATAATAATAATGAAGAAAGTAAAAATAAAAGAAAGTAAAAATAAAAGAATGTCAAAATGAAAATTAGCTAGCTGAAAAGGAATTTAGGTACCCAAAAATGACAGCTCCTTTCCTGCAGGAAAATGGACCTTGGAGATTATTCCACCTGTCAATCTCCAGCATCTGGTAAGACACTGGACTGCAGGAACACACCTTCCACATAGTATTTTATGCAGATTCTGAGGATGCCCTTTGAGCATAAGGAAGGCAGCAAAGAGTCTCTGCCACTGACATGTTCCCCACCTGGTTGGCCAGTAGGACTGAGGACATAGTGGCCAAGTGGAGGAGTTAAGCCTGCAGAATCCAGTGACTGCCAGAGTCCCAATGTGCTAGCTCCTGTTTTCAACACAGCCAGTCTTGTGGTTCCAATAGTCTTCCTCCCCCAGCCTCCCTTGCTAGGCCAATAAACACTCACCATTTTCTGGTTATCAGGAGTAGGGCTACTTGGGATCCTCAGTTCCTGCATGGCAGAACAACCTGTGACTCTGAAGTGTGAGACTACAGATGGCAAAAATGGAGGACTCAGGAGATAAGAAGTGAAAACCCACCCTCCTCCTCCCTGATGACACATGATTGGACAGTTCCCACAAAATGCTTTTGATTGGAAGGGGCTTCAGATCATGAACATTGAATCTGAGAGAAGTGAGCCCTTTTTTGAGTGACAGGGAATATTATCCAATACAGGCATGAATAAGGGCTAGAATCTCAGGTCGTTGAGTGCTGTTTTTTGTTTTGTTTTGTTTTAAACTGAGAAATGTACCCCAGAGTCTCAGGCTGCTATTGTTTTAAGGCAAGGTTGTTTTCCCATTAGTGGGAACTAACCCAACCAACAGAACATTTTCATTTAAACTTACATATAAAGTCATTTCAGTTTATGGATTATATATTTGTAACTTATTCAGGAATTAATATAAAATAATGAAAATAATTATCGAATTTTATTTATTTATTTTTTGATCTCTGTTCTTTTTAGGTTACAGATTGAACTTTGAACTGGGAAGAAAACCCCTAAAGTAAAAATGCCCAACAAAAACAACACATAAGGGGCTGGGATTGTGGCTCAGCAGTAGAGTGCTCACCTCCCATATGCAAGATCCTGGTATCAATCCTCAGTACCACATAAAAATAAATAAGTGAAGTAAAGGTATTGTGTCTGGCTACATCTAAAAAAACTACATAAAAAACATAAGGTACAAGGTGAGAAACCAGCCTCTACCTCAGAGCAAAGACTGTCCAAGGAAGGGGGCATGACTCTTGTCCTTGGAAAGACACACAGAGCACTCCTAGGCTCATACCCAACCTGCTGAGTTGTTTATTTACAAATAACAGGAGAGATCTGCTGTGACTGGTGTCCCTGACTCAGTCAGGCTAGGTGGGGATCTATAGCAACCCCATAGCAGCCACCAATCAGCATGAGACAGAAAAAATTCCTGGGATTCCAAATGAAACTTCCAGTAGTTTATGGTGATTGATAACATTTTGGGAAACCATATAGTTCAGCATATAATCCCCTCATGGCCTAAGACAATCTGTTCAAATGAATCCCCATCTTGTACTAACCAATCATGCTTTCCCAACTTGTTCCCACCAGTGAATGTGCTAATCATGTTTTAGAATTGTTTATGATTTTCCCAAGGTGTGTGATGATTTGCTAAGAGATGTTATGATGTATGTGGGGTTCCTGCCTTCCCCAAAGAGTTATTAAACTGCTGCAAACCCCAGGCTCAGGGCCTCTAAGCCACCAGTTTCTGTGTGTGTGGAGGACTGAGCTAGCTTGCAATAAACCCCTCTTTGGTGCTTACATCGATATTGGTCTCTAGTGATCTTTTGGGGGTCCCGCATTTGAGCATAACAGTCTCTCCTGAAACCCATGGAAAAAGTATTCAGCACTCCAGTTTTCTCGGACTGTAGTTTTATAGCACAAAAACTTACAAAAGGGGGGTGACTTGAGAACTTACATGAATAACAGGATTTTCACAAGCATAATACAAAGACACGTAGTAGGTTAATGGTCTAAATGGTTTAGCACTTAGGGAGTAAAGTTAGATCACAACATCAGAATTTATGATGCACCACTAAAGTTTCAGAGTGTGTTTTTACTTGGTAAGGGAAAGCCAGAATTTATGATTCATCACTAAAGTTTCAGGGAGGGTTGTTATCTCATCAGGGAAAACCAGACATGGGTGAGTTCAAGGCACCAGTAGGCATTTCAAGCAAATCACAGTAATTTATAATGAAGCAGAAACTAACTTTTCATGCCTTTGTGATGAGATGGCTCCCAATCTTAAAAGGAAATTAGGCCAAAAGCCAAAAGCCATAGCTTTTAAAGTATATGTTTCATACTTTAACAAGTCTGAGAATTAAATTATTAATATTAATTACTACTAATTTTTTAAAATAATGAATAAAATAGGAAATTAGATATTTGTTATTAAATGCATAAAAATTCTGATTAATATATTGATAATATAAACAGAAAATTTTGACAATGATAAAAAAAAACATTTAATATAAGGGATTCAATATTATAAGTCCCTCGTGTTCAGTGGGTCAGTCCTTCAATGATATTTTTCATTTTTTTTAGGTCACTTTGAATTACACTTCTGAAAATGTTTGTTAAGTATACAAATTTAAGATTTTGTATTTTGTAAAGTAGAAAAATGGCAGATTTGAGCTCCTTTCAGGATGTTAATACTTATAAGCCATTTGGGGCATCTCAGCACTTCTTTTTTCATATTTGCACACAGTCCAATTCTAGAGATGAATGAGTTGGATATATAGTCTACTGTTCTGAGCAAAAGAGAAATTGCTTTAGGATATTTCTAAAGCTTTTAACTTTTCTAACTTTTCAGAATTTTTGGTGATTTGAAAAAAAATATTTATTTTAAGAAATGAATTTTTTGAAATTAATTATTATTTAATTATTATATTTATCTTTCCTGCATTGTTTTTCAGTTTCATTGATTTTTTAGAAGAACTAACAGAACAGAATTCCAAAAGTGTTCCATGTAAATTTAAAGGTATGTTTCTAATAATCAAAATAGAAAGCAGAAGCAAAACATCATCTAGTTTGGTGGTTCTGCCTCAAACTAAAGAGTTATTTATTTATTTCTGCTATTATTCACTAGGTTCCTGAGGTTGCAGAAATCATCACCCAACACAGATAAAAGTTTTGTTAGTTTTATTCTCACAACCAATTCAAGCTAAAACACACTAGTATCACTGTAGTTTCAGACCAAAGGGTGTTTCTAAATAATAAAAATATGTATACATAAATATATAAATATAAAATAAAATATAATATTAGATAGATTTTTTACCTGGATAATCATTTTGTACATATTTCCCTTTAGACACAGTTCTGGGAACAAAGTGTCATAAATAAGACATAAATCCTACATTGCTACACAGAGTAATTAAGGCACATACTAAGAGCTTGGTATAAAACTTGGCATAGAGACATAAATAACTAGAGAACATCATAGAGAATTATAGCTAAGTTCTAAGTAGCAAATTCATAGTCTTTAAGTACATGAAGAGACAAGTGATCATAGCAAATTTTATAACTCAGTTGCTGCTAATATACAGAGATAGAGATATTTATTAAGAGATGGTATTATGCAGACTTTTGGTTTAAAAAGGGAAAGATCAAATAATGGAGGTGATTTAAACATGAGCAATAATATTTTTTCTGCATCCAGTACCTTTTTAGCAGATATATGAATTATAATTAATTCCAACCAGTAAAATGCAGAAATAGTGTAAAGATTATTCACTAGGAGTAAAACTACTTAAAAAGAGAACCAAAACTTCCACTCCTGTTCAAATGTTTATTCCTGACAAAAAGACTGCTTCTTTTGAACCATTTCTGTAGATATGAGTTTTTAGTAATAAATATTTTGATTTTTTGCATATTACTTAATATATTTATGCTTCACATTTTCTCTTTTGTCCTATTTTACTACCTATATTCTTAAAGAAAAAACTTCTAACTCCTAAACTCACTTGATATTTGAGATATCTTTTAATTTTTAAGCTTATATCATTTCTATAATGAATACTGTACTTTCAGTAAAGAATGACTATTTTTATGCACCTGGCTCATTTACAGGAGTTTTGTTGTGTTCTTTGGTTTTATTTACAGTGACATTTAAAAAAAAAGGTTAATGTTAAACCAAAACACAAAAGACCACCAACTCAAATTTTAAATCAAATTAAATCAAGATTGTATTGTGTAGACAAAAGCTGGCCAGGACAGTCTCTTACAAAATTCCATGCTAGAGATCATCCTCCCTGATCTTCAGAAAAACGTTTTTACAGCACAAAAAGTTACAAATGAGGTGGGTGTCTAAGATACTTACAGCTAACAAGATTTTGACAATCATAATACAAAGGCAAATAGCAGGTTAAGGATCTATGTGGCTAACATTTCAAGGTGGAAAATAAATTCAGCTCCAGACATTAGAATTTATAAGTTGCGGGCCAAGGACCTGAACAGACACTTCTCAGAGGAGGACATACAATTAATCAACAAGTACATGAAAAAAGGCTCACCATCTCTAGCAGTCAGAGAAATGCAAATCAAAACCACCCTAAGATACCATCTCACTCCAGTAAGATTGGCAGCAACTATGAAGTCAAACAACAACAAGTGCTGGCGAGGATGTGGAGAAAAGGGTACACTTGTACATTGCTGGTGGGACTGCAAATTGGTGCGGCCAATTTGGAAAGCAGTTTGGAGATTCCTGGGAAAGCTGGGAATGGAACCACCATTTGACCCTGCTATTGCCCTTCTTGGACTATTCCCTGAAGACCTTAAAAGAGCATGCTACAGGGATACTGCCACATCGATGTTCATAGCAGCACAATTCACAATAGCTAGACTGTGGAACCAACCCAGATGCCCTTCAATAGATGAATGCATAAAAAAAATGTGGCATCTATACACAATGGAGTACTATGCAGCAATAAAGAATGACAAAATCATAGAATTTTCAGGGAAATGGATGGCACTAGAGCAGATTATGCTTAGTGAAGCTAGCCAATCCCTAAAAAACAAATACCAAATGTCTTCTTTGATATAATGAGAGCAACTATGAACAGAGCAGGGAGGAAGAGTAGGAAGAAAAGATTAACATTAAACAGAGACATGAGATGGGAGGGAAAGGGAGAGAAAAGGGAAATTGCATGGAAATGAAGGGAGACCCTCATTGCTATACAAAATTACATATAAGAGGTTGTGAGGGGAATGGGAAAATAAACAAGGAGAGAAATGAATTACAGTAGATGGGGTAGAGAGAGAAGATGGGAGGGGAGGGGAGGGGCGATAGTAGGGGATAGGAAAGGTAGCAGAATACAACAATTACTAATAGGGCATTATGTAAAATTGTGGATGTGTAACCGACGTGATTCTGCAATCTGCATTTGGGGTAAAATTGGGGGTTCATAACCCACTTCAATCTAATGTATGAAATATGATATGTCAAGAGCTTTGTAATGTTGTGAACAACCAATAAAAAAAATTAAAAAAAATAAATCAGTAAGTACCCTAAAAAAAAATTTATAAGTTGCCACAGAGATTTAGAGAGAATTGTTATTTGGTCAGCAGGAGCCAGAATTTATGAGGCACCAGTAAGGTTTTAGAGAGTGTTGTTATCTGGTAAGGGATAGCCAAGCATAGGTGAATTCAAAACACAGGTAGAAATTGCAAGCAAGTTTAAACATCAAAATATTGTCAGGCCAAAGAGAAATTTTAGTTTTCTTACACAAAGCAGGAATAAACTTTTTAGCTCTAAAAGCTCTAAGAGAAGATTTTATTTATTTTTGTATTTTCTCATATCTAATGGCTTCTGGCATTCCTTTGTTTGTGACCATAAATGCTTCTCTTCTGTGTTTATGGGGCTCCCAAAACAAACAAAAAATATAGATAAGTCTTTCTCATAGGGAAGATTTTTCACACATAGCAAGTAACTAACCTTTAACCCACAGGGTCTGACAACCATATTATAGGATATAAAAGATGCTCTAATATGCTTGTTAATCCAACCATTGTTTGCAAAGATTGACAAAAGTCAATTCATTGCACAGAATGAGTGAGGTGAGTCTCTGCTCTGCATTCCAGAACAGGATGTAAAAGTGCCCCCAAAGTGAGTTTAAGACAGGGCTTTACATGACATAGCTGACAAAATCCTAAAAACAAAAGAAAACATAAAAGAAACATAAAAGAAAACAGAAATTCAGAAAGAACCATACCCACATAATCTCATTTGACAGAATCAAATTCAGAAGAGGAACAGAGGACAGAGGTAAATCTAAAGGGATTTAAATATATTTTCTTTTTCTAAATTGCTATTAATGTCTCCCAGGGTTATAGAGTTCTGGATCTCCTCAGTTACTACTTTATCATTACCTTCAACCTACAATGCATGAGGCACACTGAATTTACCCTCATACTCATGTACTTATCACTTATTTTTTTCTATAGAAATGCATATGTATATTAACATATTTTTCCCACATTTCCAAGATTCTACCCTGAAAATATCTGTGATATCACTTCCCCGAAATGCATTTTCATTATTTCATGTCAGTTCATCTAAGTATCCTATATCATGTGTTGGAAAAGTTGAGACAACTAGAAAGCCCTCCTTATTTGACTATTTATAAACTATAATTAAACATCAACCTCAGTACCTCCAAACAACTTAAGTCTCATTCATCTTTCTCATTCATAGTGCTTTATTTTTTAAGTAGGTAGCAGAAATTTTATTTTGAAGAAGAGTAAGTGATTTAAAGCCATTCAGTGTACTTTAGAGGATCCCAAAAACCTATGGTTGTGGTTCTTAAACAACCTTACCACTGAAAGATCTAGATTACACTCCAGGTTGGACACTGATACTATGCTTCCATGGGAAATAGTTTCTTGGTTGTGAATATTGTCTTTCCCTTTCCCCTATAGTCTTGCAAATGTGTGGATTGTGTGAAGTTTTAGAATCACCTTTTTCAACACAGTTAGCATGGACCCATTTGATAATAGAAGAAATCTATATTCTGAAAAAAAAAAGACCCTTCACCAAGGCCTAACGAAGTGATAAAATAATCTCTGGAAAAAATAACAGTCGTCCGTTAGATTATTTTTTAAGAAAATACTAAGAATAAGTTTAGTTATTAATACATTACTGTACTAGGAAAGTGATATAAATGGAATTTTAATTTTTAAAGTTGTTTCTGATTACTACACAGAGAATATAAAAAGCTGGGTACATGGGCTGAAGTTGTGTCTCAGTTGTAGACTACTTTGCTAGAATGTGCAAAGCACTGAGTTTGATTCTCAGTAATATATATAAAGATTTTTTGTTGTTTTATTTTTTAAATACATGACAGTGGAATGCATCACAATTCTTATTACACATATGGAACATTTTTTCACACCTCTGTTTGTATATAAAGTATGTTCACATCAATTCCTGTCTTTATATATATACTTTATTTATTTATTTTTGAGAGAGAGAGAGAGAGAGAGAGAGAGAGAGAGAGAGAGAGAGAGAGAGAGAGAGAATTTTATTATTATAATTTTTTAGTATTCTTCGGACACAACATTTTTGTTTGTATGTGGTGCTGAGGATAGATCAGCCGCACGCGTGCCAGGCAAGTGCACTACTGCTTGAGCCACATCCCCAGCCCCATATATGTACTTTAGATAATAATGTGTATCACATTCCACAATCTTTGCTAATCTTTACACAACACTCCTACACTGGCTACTTCACATAAACTTGCCTCAGGGATTCAATGCATTAATCAAATAGATTTTATTCAGCCTATGCAGTGCTGTTGGAATGGCTATTATGAAAATCTAAAATTGTCATATGCCTGAAATTCTAGAAGCTATGGAAAATGACACAGGAGAATTGTTAGTACAAAGACAGCCTCAGTAACATAACAAGGCTACAATCAACTTAATGAGAGCCTGTCTCAAAATATAACATAAAAAAGAATGTGGATGTATCTCAGTGGTATGCAACTCTGGGTTAAACACCCAGCACCAAACCATACAAAACCAACCAAATATCTCATAATTAATAGGGATTCAAGGGTACACAAATATGTAAAATTTTTGGTGACAATATAAATTTAATAAATATATTTTTATAAAAGTGTTAAGGTTCTTTAAAAGACCAAAATAAAAATGCCACATAATCCACTAGTAATAATTTGGGGTAGCAGTGCAAAATCATACATACCTGTACTCCCAGTGGTTTAGGAGAATAAGAGGTAGAAAACTAGGGATTTATTCTCAAGTTAAAGACCAGCCTCAAGAACTTGGCAAGGTCCTAAGAAACTCAGTAAAACCCTCTCTCAAAAATAAATAAATAAATAAAAGTGTTGGAGACTGGGTATGTAGCACAGTGGTAAATGTCCTGGGGTTAATCTCCAGTATTTAAATAAATAAATAATTGCTGGTTAAAAAAATGCCATACAATCCAGTAATAATAACTTTGGGTATATATGTAAAAAAATTGGAAGCCTTTTGCTAAATGTATTGCCACACATCTATTTTTTTATTGTACCTTTATTCACGGTATCTAATAAAAGGAAACAAATAAAGTACCTTTTAGATAGAAAGTATATCAGAAAATGCCTTCCAGCTGCAAAGCATCCAATTAGTCCCTTCAGAAGCTACACACTTAAAATTCAAACAGGTCCCTAGAAGACAAGACTCAGAGAGTGGTGTTTTCTAAATACTCCAAAAATTTGGAATCTCTGGGAACCTTGTTTCAGATATTCTAAAACTCAGAACTAGGTCATATGGGAGGTCAGAATGAGAACACAAGACATAGTAAATTCCTTAAAGGGGAATCTTAACTCAGACACTGACATAACCAAAAGCAGAGTTGGAGATAAAAAATAGATTCTATTTCACTGATTTCTGGGTTATGGATTCAAATCAAATATATATTAGAAAAAAAAGTTAAGGGTACTGGTTAAAATCTACATAAAACAGGTATTAAAAATGTACCAGGGGCTGGGTGTGTTAGTGCAAGCCTATAATCCCAGTTGCTGAAGAGGCTGAGAAACAATTATCAAAATTTCAAAGCCAGCCTTAGCAGAAGCGAGGTGCTAAGAAACACAGTGAGATTCTGTCTCTAAATAAAGTAAAAAAAAAAAAATCCTGGTGATTTGTCTTAGTAGTCAAGTGTTCATGAGTTCAATCTCCAATATCCCCCATAAAAAATGTACCAGGTGGCTGGGGCTGGGGCTCAGTGGAGCTCACTTGTCTGGCACATGTGAGGCTCTGGAATATAAAGTCTATCAACAACTTTATATATATAGTACCAAGATATTGACATGGACTTTGATCTAAATTGCCTGTACTTTGGCCCTTAAGATTGAAGTTAGTTGGGGCTGGGGATGTGGCTCAAGCGGTGGCGGGCTCACCTGGCATGCAGGCTCACCTGGCATGCAGGCTCGCCTGGCATGCGTGCAGCCCGGGTTCGATCCTCAGCACCACAAACAAACAAAGATGTTGTGTCCGCCCAAAACTGAAAAATAAATATTAAATTAAAAAAAAATCACTCTCTCTCCCTCTATCTCTCTCTCACACACACTCTCTCTTTAAAAAAAAGAGATTGAAGTTGGCCAGGCATGGTGGTGCATGCCTGTAATATCAGCTATTTACAAGACTGAGACATAAGGATCATGAATTCAAAACCAGTCTCATCAATGGTGAGGCACTAAGCAACTCAGTGAAACCCTGTCTTTAAGTAAAATACAAAATAGGGGTAGGGATGTGGCTCAGTGGTAGAGTGCCCCTGACTTAAATCCCTGGTCTCCCCCCCAAAAAAAAAAATGTGGCTGAGTAAATAGCTCAGTTTGTAGAGTGTTTGCCTTCTAAGCATGAGGCCCTGGGGTCAATCCCCAGTACAGAGAGAGAGAGAGAAAGAGAGAGAGAGAGAGAGAGAGAGAGAGAGATTGAAATTGCATGTAATTTAAATTCAAGTTAGTCCCACTTTTATTTTTTTCCTGCCACACCAGAATAAAAGAGTTTCCTGAAATATTTGGAGTATTTGTGTGGGTTATTTATTTATTTATTTTTTATTTCCTTATTTTTATGTGTTGCTGAGGATCAAACCCAGGGCCTTGCACGTGCTAGGTGAGTGCTCTGTCACTGAGCCACAACCCCAGAATGTCTGACCAAAAATAAATAAACAAAAAAACAAATTAATAAATAAATAAACCCTCAATTGATGACCCATTACAGTATTTAAAAATCCTTAATTGGGACACATAAATCTCATTTAGGAGAGATTCATTCTTTTTAATGTCACCTAATTTTATTCTGTTTCTTCTCATGTGAAAAATCTCGGAATGATAAATTAAAATCTTTTTAAAATGCCCTCCAGTTCTTGAAGAAAAAACATTATAAATGATGCATACATTTGAAATAAAACATGGGAAAATGATTAATAATGCTGAAAGTGGAGTTTTGAGATGAACCAAAATTTCTCAGTTTGCAAATTGAATCTGGGTGTTTGTCTCATAAATTTTGAAGAAAAAAATCTATTTAAGCAAAAAGAAATAGAATGCCTACCATGTGGTATGAGGAATGATACCAGATGGTTTTTGGCAGAACAGGAAGCATAATGCATTTAGAATAGGCTTTGGAAAAGGCATCCTGACTACCATATGGGTTCACTTTCATTCTTTCTATGACCCATCCTTTTTTCTTCAAATTCAATCAGGAATCACCCCTGGGACAAAGGACTTTGTTGAAGGTGTTCCCAGAAGTGGGCTTCAAGGTCTTTTACATTTGAAATAGGCCTTAATGGTGTTCATTAACATCTTTCAGTTAGCCACCAGGTGTGTTTGAGTGAGGCCCATTATCCACATTACATGGTCATTATACTATCTATTCTATTTTATACTTATTTTCTGTGAACAGAGAACCCTAGTTTTGGATATGTGAACATAGAGCTAGAAAACTAGGGGTTTATTCTAAGACCTATGGAGAGCTAAACTGAAGTTCTAAATTTCAGATTTTTGTTTTGGATTTGAGATACTGCTTATGCTACATTTAAAAATCTCAGGACTCATGAAGAGAATGAGTTAAAAGCCAGCATCATCACACTTGTGAGGCCCTAAGAAATTCAAAGGGACCCTGTCTCTAAATAAAAATATTAAAAAGGGGTAGGAATGTGAATCTGTGGATGAACACCTCTGGGTTGAATTTCTGGTACCAAAAAGAAAACAACATACACATAATAATAATAATAATAATAATAATAATAATAATAAACAAACAAACCCTCATGAGTAACAAGCCCTAAAATTAACAGCCTCTCTCATGCATGAATACAATAAATGGATTTGTAGTTCTCTCCTGGTAATTATCTCAGTCTTCACTATGCAATCTGGAGACATGCTGGACTCATGGCACATGGAAGCCCACAAAGGGCTTTAGAAAGAAGCTGAAAACACCATACAATTATGGAATAAAATGCCCAGGTTTTCAACTGCTGATCTAAGCCTCACTAGATTAGTCAGAAGGAGGTGAAGGCTAAGCTACCACAGAGAGACCCTCTGGCCACAAGACTCTGGAGAGGACCATGAGGAGTCCCTAGCCATGACTGCCAGTTTCCACCATTGCCACTCCTGTAAGCTTTAAGCCACTTTCCTACCCAGTCTCAATATAACAAGACACACTTACCATTTCCTGGCTCTCAGGGTTCTCAGCGTTCTCCCTGTGGTTTGTTTTCAGATTTTGCATAGCACAGACACCAGGGCTCCGGATTCAGGAGAGAAGCCTACAAAAAGATTTAAAAAATGGCGGGTTCCAGACACCAAGGAACAGAAGATTGTGGAAGCCCTCCCCCTCATCACTGGCTGCGTGAGGATTGGACAGTTCTCAACTAAGTGACTGATTGGTCAAGGCTTCAGGCACTGCCTCCAACCTGAGCCAAGTGGGCACAGAATCAAAGTCTGAATGACAGGCTGCTCCATTGTCATTGTTAACCCACTACAGATCAGGGCTGAGAATATAGCTTAGTCAGTAGAGTGCCATGGATTCAATCCCCTGCACTACACGCACACACTTTCCCCCCCCGCCCCCCAAAAAAGATTAAGTAAAGGACTTTGGGGACTAGGGTTATGGATCAGTGGTAGAGACTTCCCTAGCATGCATGAGGTACTGGGTTGAATATGAAGCACCACATTAAAAAGCCACCCAAGAGGGGGATGTGGCTCAAGTGGTAGCACACTCACCTGGCATGCAGGTGGCCCAGGTTAGATCCTCAGCACCACATACAAACAAAGAAGTTGTTTCTGCCAAAAACTAAAAATAAATATTAAAAAAAGCCAACAAACTACTAATGATACTGTGTCCATCTACAACAGAAAAATATTCAAGAAAAAAAAAGACTTTGTATTGGACTTGTGCACCCTCACTACAGAACTCATAAACACTTTTTATAAATAATATATACATATATGTCTTCAGAAAATGTATAAAATTCTCCTGTGATGTCTTTTCAAGTAACTTATATTACAGGTATGCTTCACAACCTGAAATCCTCCCCACCTCACTTATTATTATTATTATTATTATTATTATTATTATTATTATTAGCCTGTTAATTGCATTAAATGCCTCTGTATGGGGTTATTTTAAGGCAAAGTTTTCTTCCAATAATAGGACCTAGCCCAGAGAGAAATGTATTGACACTAATAGCTGTTTTTAAGGTTAAAGCAATTTGTGAATAAATATGTCTATATATTTTTATGAAAATGATATCACAATTACTTTAATATATATTTTTTAATTTTTCTATTTTTTGTCTCAAAAAAAAACCAGTTTGGACTTTAAATTCTTTAGCAATGTTCTTATATCCCTTCCCCCAAAAAAGTGACTCACAAGTATAATTGAGATTATTGAGACTCATAAATTTTTGATCTTTTATTTTAACTAGTGAAGTCTAAAGATTTTCTTTTTATTTTCACATTTAAATGAAGCACACTTTTATAGCTTTCTTGTTGTTTAACTGACTTTTAATATTCTACAATTTTTACCCCCATTCTGATCACTTTGCACTATTGATGTTTTCATGGAGGGGATCTCAATGTGGTCATGCACAAGGTAGGAAATGGATATAGTAAGATACAAGACTGGTGATTGCTGGATATGTAGATTTTGCTATACAAAATAAGTATGATATGGGAGTAGGGAGAAAAAGAGCAATGAAAAAAAGAAGAAAAACTTGAACAGTAGAGGGGTTCACATGCTACAGGTCCACAATGATAGCGTGAATATAGAGGGTAGTGTTCTTGGAAGTAGCAATAAAATTTGAGGGAAAGAAAAAGGTAATTTTTTGCACAGTTCCCAAGTGAGAGAGCCAGGTGAATGGGTTCTGTGTTCAACTCTTCCCACCTAGGAGTGGAATTTATAGTTCATAGGGTACATCTCAGTAAGTAGTAAAACACCATTTCTATGTACCTTTACACTTTTTCATGGCTACAAGCTGACTTTGACAATTCCAGTCACATTACAACTTTGCACTTGTTAGCTATTCATTAATTAATTCATTCATTACATTATTTATTTGTTTTTTATTAATTTACTTATTCTTTAGTTGTCATTATTTTTACATTACTGGTGATTATATAATTGCATAAATATTCTGAATGTTGACTTTTGGTTAAATATTGTTTTATGTGTTTATTCATATATTTACTTTTCATTGAAATGTTTTTCCTTTGCCAACCCTGATTTATATTAGACCTCAATCTTCATTTATGAAGACTAGATAAAATCACATTATTCCAAATAACTCAAGGATTTTTCATCTTTGCAGAACCCTAATCACCTGCTAAAGTTGAGGGTCAACTAAAAGCTGTGTCAAAACTCCTCTTTTTTCTTATATACACTTTAATAAAGGATTTCTCTCTCACTTTTATATTTTGGAGAGTAGACAAACTTCCCAAGCAGTAGTTAATAACCTAGATGAGTTTTCCAACTAGCTCACTATTACTTTTAAATTATTTACATCCTTGACACTAACAGTGTCACTGATTACTTTTTTTAATTTTTGCAAGATTTCTCTCTCTCTCTCTCTCTCTCTCTCTCTCTCTCTCTCTCTCTCTCTCTCCCATATGACAAATTGAAATCAGATATGATTTTTTACTAAGAAACACTCTCAGCCTTTAATAAAATATTGTATAAAAAAGGGGTTTCTCTGATTTTCTTAGAGCCTCACTAAGTTGCTGAAGCTGGCTGACTTTAATCTAATGTTAAAGAAGTTTGCATTATATATATATATATATATATATATATATATATATATATATATATATATATAGAGAGAGAGAGAGAGAGAGAGAGAGAGAGAGAGAGAGAGAGGGTAGTGTTCATTTGACTCTTTCTCTTGGGGACTGTGCAAGAGTTACCTTCTCCTTTCACTTCTACCTTATTACTGCCTCCAAAGAAACTACCCTTTACCCTCATACTATCATTGATCCACCATTAGACTTTTTAAATCTGAACACTTGAGCTGGTCATTCTTTCCCTCTTTACTTCACAGCACTTTTATCTCTACCTGTACCTATTCCACCAATACTTTTTCATGAATACTCACTACTACATACTCAGTATCCAACAATGTCACATCCTGATCCATCCCTGTTTTGCTTTTTCCATGGATCACTTTGAGATCCCCTCCACACAGATATCAAGAGTCCAGAGTAAGGTCAGGTAAGGGTGTTATATATGCAGGTTTTTAAATGTCATTTATATAACAATAAGCCTATTAAAATTGGGTTGTATTTTGTCTTAGGTTAAAAAATAAAATCTACAGACTGCACTGTTATACTGAATTGTTTAAAATTTATTAATCTCAATAATTTCAAAAAAGAAATTCTATAAAAAGGAGAATAAAGAACATAATACATAAAAATTGACAAATTTGAAGACATATCAAAAAGTGTCATATATCAGTGCTTTCAAAAGACAAATTAATTTGAAATAAATGTAGTTAATGTGAGATGTAGTAATCATTTATTAATTATATATAATGGTAGTATACATGTATATGTACAAAATGCATCTCATATAATTATTAGTATACATTGCAAAAAATGAACTCCACAGTATTTTTTTTTAATTTTGTTGGCAACACTATAAATACCTACATCTAGGTTTATGTATTACTGAATGTTCAGGATACATTTTGTACTTCAAAAAGTTTACAACTCACCAACAGACATTTTTTTTTTCAATTTTTAAAAGGAGTAGTATTTATTTTCAGTTAGAACATAATGCCATTATTTATCTTTAATTTTTAAATATTTTTTTAAATTATATTTGACAACAGAATGCATTACAATTCTTATTACACATATAGAGCACAATTTTTCATTTCTCTGGTTTTATACAAATTATATTTACATGAATTCACTTCTTTATACATATGCGTTATATAACAATATACATCATATTCCACCATCATTTTTAACCCCATGATCCCTCCCCTCACCTCTCAACCCCCAAAAGGTCATTTTGATACACAATGATGTATGCTATAAAGTTATAGAAAAAAGTATATACCTTATAATAATATGAACAGATATAGCTTTGTAACTAATACATAGCATAATAATAATAATAATAATAATAATAATAATAATAATAATCTTGCCATTTAGACTTAATAAATTATACATCTAGCACTATTGACATCTTTTCCAAAAAAGATGACATCTTTTCCAAAAGAAGGGGGAGTTATTTGTGGGGGAAAATGGTATTCTATGCTTTCTTAATATCAAGAATAAATTATTTTCAGAAGTAATACATATTTCAATAAAAAATAAAATAGAACCAGGTTCCATGGCACACACCTCTAATCCCAATGGATTGTCAGGCTAAGGCAAGATAATCCTGAGTTCAAAGCCAGCCTCAGAAACATAGCAAGGCCCTATGCAACTATGTGTGACCCAGTCTCTGTGTGCCCCTGATTTAAATATTTAAATCTCCAGTAAGAAACAACAACAACAAAAAGAATACAATGAGAAATTGCTGTTATTTCATCATGAAAACTGTATATATATAATACTCCTCACCAAGCAGCTTACACCTGTAGAAATTATAGTATATGTGTGTACAATGACAGTGTACAAGTATGTGATAGCATAAGACTAGAGCTATACTTGTCAATACAGTAGAAATCTGTAGCCTAGGAGGAAAGACGAGGTGATTCAGAAAAATAAAACTAATAAATTTTGAGAAAAAAAAAATGGTTTCTGGAGCCCAGAAAAATTTTTGTTTTAGAGTACAAAATACCACATAAGTATTTTACTGAATTTACATCTGTTAAATACATCACATGTATAATGGATTTCAAGGAAAATATTTGGAACTTATCACAAACTAAATAAAAATTTACAAAAGCACATAAAATAGCATGTGCATAAATAAAACTAATCATTACAAAGACAACTATTTTAACTCAATTTAATATATAATATTTTCCTATCAAAATTTTAGCATGTTTTTCTTTGGGGCTGAGAATCCTCAGCTAATTTTACTTGCCCTCCAGTAGCCACGCCCCTGGTAGCTGGTGCATGAGACCTCAGTTGTCAGCACTGGTGGGAGCGGTATCTGGGAGTTCCCACGCCACGTCTGATTACCTCGGTCTGACTATTGTGCTCATGGGAGAGCTGGGAAGGGCCCTTATGGGAGAGCTGGGAGGGGCCCTTAAGGTTTCCCCGATGTGTGGAGAGGGAAGGCTAGGGAATCACACACCTGTAGCCGCAGGATTCAATGAAGTTATCTCCTCCGCCGCAGTCTGGTGACGTCAGTTCTCTGCCATGGTGGTATCTCTTGCAAATAGCGACAGTTCGTTTCCCTTTGCCAGGTGACCAATGCAACGGGTGGGTCCTTACTGTCTCTCCCAAGCCCCGTTTCAAACCTGTGGCCACTATCTATGAAGGCTCGGTTGGCATTTACCTCCGTAGGATCAGAAGGGCTCACCAGTTGTTTTAGCCCGTTGGATTAGTGCTGAGTCACAGCTGTTTGTCTGCGGGAAGCAGGCGAACGGGAGCTTGAATTCAGCCGATCCAGGCTCAGTGTGTGTTCTGAGAGGCCCAGACTGTTCGCCCCAGATCCACATCAGCTCAGCATTGCCTAGTGATCCTTTGTTGTATTTTCTGTAAACACCTTGGCCCCAGAGTATTCCGCGCTTGCCAGAATGTGGCTCCTGGCTCGGCTCACACTCCTGCACCACCGCCGCCGCCGCCAGCGGAAACCATGTTTGCATACTTTTAAAAATTTGTTTTAATTAGTCACACATGACATACAATGATCTTGACGTATCATACACTTGGATCAGATGGGATATCTCATTTTTCTGAGTGTACAGGTTGCAGAATCACATTGGTCATGCATTCACATATACACACACAGTAATAAAAATGTCTGTATTTAGTTTAGTTGTAGATGGACACTGAGTTGAGCCACCCACAGCTACAACCCTAAGAGCTTGATAGGAACCTAAAGGGCTGACTGTGGTCATCAGGAAGAGCTATTCTGAGGACAACAGCCACGGCTCCATCAAGTCCCCCACCTGGTACAGCACCAAATATGGCCACAAGTGCCTGCAGCGCCTTCCACACAAGAGCAGCCCAGGCCCGTCTTCCTGCTCTTCAGTGCTAACAGGGCATATCTGCGGGTGACCCAGATGAAGTCCCCTGTGGAGTGCTGCCATCTGGTCTCAGGACAGGTGAAAGGGCAAGTTTGATGTGAAGTGGATTTTTGCCAAGGACGTGCCCAATAACCAGCTCCCACACATCAGACGAGAAGCAGCACAAACTGGTCACAAACTCCTGAGACACACAGGCCCCTAGAAAAAGCCAGACAAGGGCGGAGAACGGTCACTTCCTGCAGCTCACCACCTCCATCTTGGAAGACTTTTCTCACTCTGAGAAACAGCAGGAGGAGGAGGTTCTCAAGGGACCACACAGTGAGAACAAGCCAGGACAGGCCAGTTTCTGTGTGGTCAGCAGTCACTCTGACAGCAGAGTCAGTACTGTGCGCTGGGTGCTGTCTCCGGCTGCGCTCAGTGTGTCGTCCTGCATGGGTCGGGTTGTGGGTCGGATTGTGGAGTCTGTACCTTGTTTGTAGTTCATTTCTGCCAGATGGGTCTGCACTCATTGGTATTTCCTCTATGTGTTGTCATATGTGGAACTCACTAATAGCAAAGAATTTTTTGTTAGCTTCAGTCAGACTGACCTAATACATAGTATAAATATCCTTAAAAACATTAAAAAACAACACTGATGCATCCAAATACTTTTTAAAAAACATTCTGGCATAAATTGTGTTCTTGTTCTTATATCCAGTCATTCATATTTCCACAAGAGACTTTACCTCTCCCCTCTGTACCGTGTTATAGCAAATGTAAGAGCACATGGCTGGTTAACTCTCCCAGCACTGAAATTAAAAGTTAGTGACTGCCCTCTTGGATTGCTCACCATTTTTGCTGTGTTTTCTGTACTGATCTGTGCACTTGGAGTTCCTCTGGATGGAGGGAGAAAATCTTCAATTTTCTAATGCAGTGACCACATTTGTGTCCTTGGGGAGCCTTGCCTACCCGGAAGCTGACTCATCTGCTGCTGAGGGTTAGGAGGGGGTTCTAGGTCTGGGTCAGTGTCCAGATGTTCTCAGTTGTTGGCAGGTCATTTTTAATTTCCTCCTTTCCCCCCTGAGAATCCTGATGTCATCTTAAGTCTTTGTACCAATCACACTGGGCTTTAAAGTGGCATCTGGTGGACTGTAAATTTCATTGTATGTCTATTTTTTTTTTCTGTTAAATGGGTGAAGAAAACCAAAACCAAAGCAAGAAACACCTCAACCAACCAGACAACCCCCCTCCCTACAAACACTCTGAGAAGAGAAAAAAACTTTTAGAAAATGAATTTTCTGTTGTGTTTTATGGAGTGAGGGCTTGTTCAGAAGTTGGACATCTGAGTTGGAGTCCAGTGCAGAAATCATGCTAATGTCGGCCACCCTGCCCCACGGAATCTGTATGCACTGTCCGTAGCAGACCTTCCTGGTTTAGAGAGCAGATACTTTCTGAAGCTGTTTACTTCAAGAGACCCTCTGACTTAAAGTGTCAGCTGTATTAGTCAGACCCATCTAGAACATGTCACTTGCTCTGAGTTCTCACTCCCTGTACAGAGTTATGGACACCGTTGGATGGATGTACCTAGAATACATGCCTTAATAGATTTTTGTTTAGGAAAAGATTATTAAAAGTTGAAATACTTTGTAACTTGATATTGCCAAGGAATATGTAATTATGTACATTTCTGAGTGGAGAAACCTTGACTGCGGATGTGTCAAGGACCTGTGCTTGAGCTAATGCAGCATCTTTAGATTTATTTTGCAATACAATAAATGGTGCACAGTTAAAACTCTAAGTCTGAAATTTGGCATGAAACTCTATCAATTAATCAATAAATATCTGGGCATGATGGTGCATGCCTGTAATCCCAGTGGCTCGGGAGGCTGAGGCTGGAGGATCACAAGTTCAAAGCCAGCCTCAGCAAAAGCAAGGTGTTAAGCAACTCAATGAGACCCTATTGCTAAATAAAATACAAAATAGGGCTGGGAATGGGGCTCAGTGGTTGAGTTCCTTGAGTTTGACCCCCCATTCCCCCTGTCCCCCCAAAAGAATGAATAGCCAAGATATTAAGATAGACTCTAGGAACATTCACAGGTTCTTGACAGTGTGTAAGTGAGTCAGCAGCATATTACTCTCTATAAACAGGTCTCTAATATCAGGTGTAGTCTGAGAAAAGTTTCTAAAAGTAATTGGCAGTTCTTCTGTAAAGTTTCATTCCATGTACAATGTAAACAAATATTGTCATCAGTAAAAAGGAAACTGGAAATGAAATACAGTACTCTTAGAGACAGCAGCACCTGGAGCAATGTTTGAAGCCCTGATTCATCACCATCATAGGAAATGGAATAAACAAAGGAAAAGAAAGACGATCAGGGAGAGACAAATAGACAACTGAAACTATTCAAAAGACTAAGAAAGAGACATGACTAAAGCTACTGAATCATGAATGGAATGTGTGGATAAGGCAATTATAAATTTATCTAAGATTTGTGGCCTGCAGAAGCCCTGTAAACAAGACAGACTAGGCATTATTTGTCACAATTTACAAATAAGGAAACTGCGGTATAAAGAAGTTAAATTATTGGGTCTTACGAGCATCAAATAACAGAGCCACGTCTTCTGCTCAACCTCTGGACTTAGTGTAGCCAACTGTACTCTTGTCACCCCCAACCAAGCAATATTTAAAGGAAGTGGAGACAGACAGAATTAAATGGAGCAGACAGCTTGATGAAGAGTTCAACCATGAATGCTTTCTTGCAAAAACCAAGGTACACTAACTGAATAGGTATAAATAATATAGAACAAAAAGAAAGTCCAGGATCATCAGGCTCCCAAGCCAGATGCTGAGAATAAAGGTCAGGTGCCGTCAAGATGAAGGGTCAAAGAAGGAAACTGGAGCACCAAAGGGCCTGTTTTGCAGTGTTACTTGGAGCCGACCATCCATATTTGAAAGATGCAGCAGACACCTTAGGAAGTTACATATCAAGTGCAACAGTGCTCAAAATCAGTCTGAATTTCTTCTTTTAGAGGTTTTCAGAGACTACAATGTTTTGCTGAAATATTGGGAAAATATGATTTTTATACATGGATGGTTTGTGTAAATATCCCAAAGTTATCTGAAATAAGTTGGTTTTGTGACACCTTCAATGAAGCCCCTGGGCAATAAAGTTGGGTGAGGTCATGTGGCGTATTGGGTCTGAGACTTGGGCCATTCTGTAGCTAGACAGAGGCTTGGGGGGAGGAGGCCTAAGCTAGGCTTCTCCTTAGGGCCTCCTGCTAGGAATGGTGGTCCCACTTCACACCAGCGCCCACCCACAGCCAACCCGCTGCTGGGTGGGCTTCGGTAAGGGGTGGATATTCCATGATTCCCTTCGTTGGAGTGAATAATTGAAAGTGGAGAGGGATATGTGAGTGCTTCTTTGAAGGATGTAATTAGGTAATATCATACAAGAATGAAACTGTCATAAAGCTAATAAAATGCAAATGAGAAGGAACTGCAGCACTGCTCATCTGCGGCACCTCATTTGCAGACTTTATGATGAAACAATAGAGATGAGCCAAGGAGTTACTCACGTCCATCAGAGTCTCGGCAGAGTCCTGACCGATGGCCTCAGTCAAAGGGAAGCCTACCACCCCTGGAAGTTGGTCTTTACTGAACTTGGATTTGAAGTAGAGAGAAGGGTGGAAACTGGTGTGCCGTATGGATCAGAGGCAATATTTTGATCACATGTATACTTCTGGAACATTTCTGACTCATGAGCTGTTTGCCAACACTTACATGTGTTCATCCAAATCCAAATTCTTCTGCTCACAGCACGTCAAAAAAATATTTCTATTGCCCCTTCTGAAGCCATCTTAATTATAGGAGCTGAAGAGATTTCAAAGTCATTGATGACGATATCAGTCATAATTTGTCGAAATGCTTCAGAATGCATTTGGTCATTTCTTGTCACACTTACCTTTTCAGCTATTGAATTTATTTTATGAGTTTCAGAGTTGTCACCTCCCCGTCCCAAGACTTTGGGATTGGTAAATAAGCAAATCTTGGTCAGTTATTCATGCTACTTTGATTCTGGAGATTTAATTACTGCTAGATTTTCTCATTTACACACTGAGTGCAAATCTAATTTTAAACTAAAAAAAAAAAAAAACTCTATTTGAAAACTTCCAGAACCTACAATGATTTTTGGCTCCTCTCTAGATCTTTTCAAGTTATGAAAAACTTGCTTTTGAGGCATAGCAGCAAGAACTACATAAATCCTTTCAAGCAGAGAAATCTGTTCCAAGCTTTGTCCGCAGTGTGGTGTCTAATGGTTTTCTCCATTTCTCAGGCCTCCTGGGATGGTGCTGACTATTTGGTAGATATTCTGGGATCAAATTGTAATGACTGTGTCTTTTTCTTTAGTAGAAACTGAGAAGGGATAGTCTTTCATTTTAAAAGTATACTTTAGACCATTTATTCCTAAATCTTCAGTTCATTATCAGGCTCATGATCACATCTCTCAGGCTCCTCCCACTGACGTGGACGCAGATTGACTGTCTTCTCCCGTCCTCTGGGCTGTGCTCCGCTCCCTGGAGAGGTCTGTGTCTCCTGGAGAAGAGACTTCACGGTGCGACCCTTCTCATCATCATTTAAAACCTGTCAACACACTGCCCTTGTGTTTGAGCAATCTTGAATGATTACACGAGTATCCACAGACACGGGTTTCAGGAGAGGAAAGTTGTTGGGTGTGGGTAGCAACTCGTGCTCTCTGAAACCTCATATGACCCAAACCTGTGTCTTGCGATCTGGAGGGAGTATCAGAAGGCTCTAGTGGACTGCGGTGACTGCCGACACTGTCTCTCCAGTGGGAAACCCGAGGCGTTCATATCCACTGGTTTTGGCTTCCTCTATTGTTTATTTATCCATTCAAAGAATTCAGGAACAATGTTGCAGGGTAGAAATAAATCACTTTTGTTCAGTCTTGAAACACGACTTTTGCTCAACTTGCCCTATGTGTGTGTGTGTGTGGGGGGGGAACTCACCAAATTGTCCTCTATTTAGACCGTTTGTAAGTGAGACTTGCATCTCTAATTCTTTGACCTCGGTCCAGAGTTCCATTTTCATCTTTGGAGTTTAGTGGAATTTATAAATGCACAGATGGGATGTCATTTATTCTCAGAGAAGGATCTTCATCTGCTTTGCCAATTTGACTGTGGTAAAGATCAAGCTGTGGGGGGAGAGATTTTTTAATTGTTGAGGGATTCTAGAAAACTGAAAGGAATATTTTTTGTTTGTCTACTATCAGGATTCCTTGAGTTGTTTCTTGAGCACACAGGTTGCTGGGAACAGAAATGATCACATTATCTCCAGGAAATTCTGAACCTAGGGCCAAATAGAGGTAAGAAAATGTGACAGGCAGGATTAATGTCAATGGGAAGAGGAGTGCACAGGGCTGAAATAGTCAGCCGTGGGGCTGGAGCCCTGGATGGAGGGGACCGGCTCAGCTGTGTGGGTGAGCCCCACAACCCACTGGCCCTCCATCACTCTCTGGGGACTTTCCAGCCCGAGGCTTTGGTCCTGCTGGGTTTTAGAGATTACTAGTAAATCCACACCCAACAACTTGCTCTCCTGAAACCTTAATATGTCTTTACCCCTTCATCACCTTCTTCTGCACTGTACCAGAAACTAGAACCTCCTGAGTGAGTCTTAAACACCAGCCTGTTCCAGCTCTTTAGGAGTGAATTATCCCGTGAGGTGGCTGCAGTCCTACTCTGGGTTGCACCCAAGGGTCAAGATTTTTCCTCACATACATGGAAGCCTTACTCTTCCAAGAATTGTTGAGAAGCAACAGTGTGAATCTTTTTGGATCCTGACCTCATGTTAAAACCCAGCAAGCCCTGGTCATGCCTGGAGCCTGGGGAGCGCCACGTCACATCACTCAACATGAAATATGCTAAACACGCACACACCTTTTTCTTTTTAGTAGCACCATGAAATCTGGGTAGCAATTCATCTGCAGAAGTGATTAATCTGGGCATTGACTGATACTTACTGAGGACAAAGAGAACCATCATCACTAAGTAAGATCTGTAGGTCTCAACTTAAGTAAGAAATAGAGATTCTCCAAAGATTACTAAGTGCATTCAGGAGTACAACAGGGCTATGCACGCCAGAGTGAACTATGTGTATACCCAAGGGGAGTGCAAAATGAAGGTTACAGATGTTATTTTGGTACTAGGGATTGAACCCAGCAGTGCCTTGTCATGCTAAGTTGGATATGCTGTGTTCAAACTTGTGGTCCTACTGCCTCGGTCTTCCAGTGATCACAGGTGCACACCTTTGTGCTTGGCTACATAAGTTATTTTAAAACCATGATATTTGGCTACAAGGATCAATAGGCAAGGGCAATGTCAGTCTGAGATTAATCAACAGTTGGGGGCAGACATCCTTGAAGGCCTATCTTATGTGTCAGGTTGCTGTGGCCTTGGTGCTTGGTCGTGCTTCTTGCAAGGTTGTGTGATGATTTTGTTATCAGGCACAAGCAGGAGTTCCGTTTCTCCATAGACCCTCGGCCTCATTTATTTAATTTGATGTTGTTGGTAGGACTTGGCCCAGTGACTTGATTTTGACTCTAACAATTTTCACACAAGATCTTTGCACTGTGTACTATTATAAATCCATATTACTAACTGACATTTGAAACCACTACCCGTTCTTAAAAGAAAAAAATTATGAAATGTCCTACATTTAATTACAAGGGCCAGGGTCTAGGGGTGGAATTCAGTGTTGGGGCACATGTCTACTCTGCATGGGGTCCTGGGGTCCCCAGAACTTAAAAGAGAAATATATATGTATATATTTCTCAAGCTTTATCCATTTTCCTGCAAATGACATGATTTCAATCTTGATGGCTGAATAAAACTCCATTATGTATAAATATACCACATTTTCTTTATCCCTTCATCCACTGATGGACACCGAGGCTGGTTCAATAGTTCGGCTATTGTGAATTGTGCTGCTATAAACATGGGTGTGCATACATTACTATAGTGTGATGAATTTAATTCTTTAGGATGAATATTGAGGAGTAGTATAACTGAGTCATATGGTGGTTCCATTTCTAGTCTTTTGAGGACCTCCATCCTGATTTCCATAGTGTTTGTACTAATTTATAATCCTACCAACAGTGCTCCTTTTTCTCAACATCCTCTCTAGTATTTATTATTGTTTGTATTCTTTTTAAAATTTTTTGTTGTAGTTGACAGCATGCTTTTATTTTATTTGCTTATTTTTGTATACAGTGCTAAGCATCGAGCCCAGTGCCTCACCCACACTAGGCAAGCGCTCTGCTCCCAAGCCCTAGCCCCGACCCTCATTGTTTGTATTCTTGATGGCGGCTATCCCGACTGGAGGGAGGTGAAATCTCAGTGTAGTTTTGATTTGCATTTCCTTAATTGCTAAGGACATTAAACGTTTTTTTAATGTATTCGTTGGCCATTTGTATTTCTTCATTTGAGAAGTATCTGTGTAGTTTATTTTCCCATTTGTTAATTGGGTTATTTTATTGGTGTTAAAAGTTTTTTGAGTTCTTTGTGTTTTCTGGATTTAATCCTCTGTCAGGAGGGTAGGTAGCAAAGATTTCCTCCCATTCTTTAGGTCCTCTCTTCATGTTCTTAATTGTTTTTTTTTTTTTTTTTTTGGCTGTGCAGACACTTTTTAATTTGATGCCATCCTGATTATTACCTCTTGGAATCATTTCTTGAGATTTAATGGTCCTATTGAAAAAGTTGTTGCCTGTGCTCATGTGTTGCAGTGTTGACTCTGTTTCCTTGTAGGAATGAATGATTTCTGGTCTAGTGCCTAGGTCTTTATTCCATTTTGAGTTGATTTTTGTGCAGGGTGAGTGATAGGGTCTAGTTTAATTCTTCTGCATATGATAACCAGCTGTCCCAGCACCATTTGTATAAAGGCTGCGTTTCTGCAATGTATGTTTTGGGCATCTTTGTCAAAGATCAGATTGCATATGGAGTGTGTGTCTGTGCCTTTGCTCTCTGTATCAGTTTTGATGCCAGGGTGTGAAGTCAGGGATGGTGGTGCCTTCAGCATGGAGTTTTGGGCTTAGAATTGTTGTGGCCAATCTGGGTCTTTTATTCTTCTAAATGAATTTCAGAACTGTTCTTTCTAATTCTGTGAAGAATGTCATGGGTACTTTGATGGCAATGGCATTGAATCTGTGTACTGCTTTTGGTAGTATGGCCTTTTAACAATATCATTCTACCTCTCCATGACCATGGGGGATGTTCAACTTGTGCCTTCTTGGTTTCTCTCTTCAGTGTCCTATAGTTTTTATGGTAGAGGTCTTTTACCTCCTTGGTTAGACTGATTCCTAGGGGTTGATTTATTTATTTATTTATTTGGTGGCTATTATAAATGGGATTGTTTCCCCCAATTTCTTTCTCAGAAGATTCATTGTTGGTATAGGAAAGCTATTTAGTTTCGTATGTTGATTTTGTAACCTGATACTGTTGAAAATATTGGGGGGTCCTGGGCACCCCAGGAGTCAAAATAAACACTTGAAGATGAATTAGTCAGCCAGCAGACAAGAGCTTACTTCTGCGAAGAAGGGCATACAGCAGTCAAAACCATAAGCAGGTGCTAGAGCAGGCGGTCGGCTTGGCGGATATCCCTGAGGCAAGGCAAGGGTGCCGGTCCTGCCCATGGGTTGGGCTGACCACACAACAGCTATGAAGAACAGAGGGTGTCTGATGGCTCCTCAGGGTCCAGGCTGACTTTACTCCCTCCTGTTGGTTACTTAAAGAGACATGCTTCTGGTTGTCCTCCGCGCCCTTCATATTCTTGTGGTGGGAAGATCTCCCTGAGGTGAGTCCTTCTGGCACACATACAATACTGAGGAAGGAAGGGAGCAGGTACAGATACAGGAAGATGGGCAGTCATTGTAAGGAGATGACTGTCAGGAAACGAGAGGGTTTAAAGCCCATTTTCTCTGGTTTGACAGAAAAGACGGATGAACTTGTTTTCCTCAGTAGTTTCTTTTCAGATCTCCTAAGTGTAGAATCATCTCATCTGCAAACATTGATGATTTGATTTCTTCTTTTTCTAATTTTTCTCCTTTATTTCTGTCTGTCTAATGCTCTGGCTAGAATTTCTAGTACTATATTAAACAGGAGATGTTATGATTTAGATATTAGTTGTTCCCCCCAAAACCTAATATGTAAGAGAATTCAAAGTTCAGGAGAGAAATGGTCTAGTTATGTGAACCTCAACCTAATCCCTGATATGGACCAATTGGGTGGTAACTCAGGGAAGGCAGGGTATAGCTGGAGGCGGTGGGTGCCTGGGGGCATGCCTTTGGGGTATACATCTTGTCCTTTCTGAGCAGAGCTCGCTCTCTATCTGCTTCCTGATAACCGTGCCCTGAGCTGCCTCCCTCCCACTCTCTTCACCATGATGTTCTGTCACAGGCCCCAAGAAATGGAACTGGCCACCTATGGACTGAGATCTCTGAAACTGGGAGCCCCAAGTAAACTTTTCCTCTTTAAAATTGTTCTTCTGGGGTCTTTTGGTTACAGCAGCAGACATGACTGAAACAGGAGTGGTGAGAGTTGATGCTCCGTCTTGTCCTTCTTGGGTTCATGACTGAGGTGCTCTGAATGCTCCCTAGACCCCCATGTTCCCTTTGATCTGGGAGGGCCTCCTTTTGCGTGTAACTCCAGGGCTCTCCTAACTTGCTGTAATAAATCTGTTCCCATTTTTTCTTCTAGTCATGCTTATTGGCTTCCCACTCTCCAAGAAGTGAATTCTTTGCATCCATCTGGGGACCACTGCTTTATCTCTAATGTACATAGGCAAGAAAACTGAGGATCAAAGGATTTACAGAACTTCCTATGTTCACAAGACCCAGAGTTGGCATCCCAACTCAGTATTGCCCGTATTCTAAGTCCAGGACCTTGCCCAGTTGCATCAGGTGAAGGAAAAAAAAAACACCTGATTATGTTTAGAGATAGAAAAGAGCATGTTTGGATCAAAATGAATCAATTTATTCAGAATGTAAAAAGTTAATGACTTGGGAAGAAACAACCATCTCTCTTGTAGCTAGGGTACCACTAGATCTAAAGTTTTCCTGAGCTGCATCTTCTAAATAATGTTCTGTATTTAAGTTTCTGACCAACATGGCTGTGGTGTAAGAAATGTATTTGGATTTTGTCCCCAGTTCCTGACACTGACTAAAAACGCTTGGGACTTCCTGAGTGATATTTGGTGTTTATAATGAGCCTGTTTTGACCTCACCTGAATTTATACTAGTGAAATAATTTAGGATGGGATCCCTAATTAGTCATACGGTAGGAACAGTAACTGGAAAGAGTAAGAGACTAGAGGGTTGGAATTTTTGGTGCCTTTGCCTGGATTCTGGAAAGGAGGGAGGTGATGTTGGACATTGAGTTCTGTAAAAACTCTTCAATGATGAGATTGAATGAACCCATAGATTGGTGAGCACATCAGGACATTGGGAGGGTCACTCACCCAGAAAGGACATGGTAACTCCACACACCCCTCACCCCAAACCTTGTTCTATGCATTTCCATCTAGTATTGCTGAGTCACATCCTAAGTAACAAACTGGTTGACATGAGCAGTGCTTCTCTGAGCTCTCTTAGAATTCCAGCAGGGGCTGTGGGAATTCCAGAAGTATGAGAAGCCCAAGCTTGTGACTGGCATTTGAAGTGGTAGCGGTCTTGTGGGACTGAGCTTGTAACTTCTGAGGTCTGATACTCACTCCAGGTGGATGGTGTCAGAGTTGGGTTGTACAACACTCCAAATGTGTCCGAGAATCGATTTATGTGGGAAAGACCTAACCGCACCTGATGTTGGACATGTTTTGTGTGAGGGTGTAGAGAAATGGTGTGTCTTCCAGAATGGTGTACTTACGAAGTGTATGATCAGAAAAGTTCACAAAGCCTGGGTTGTTTCATTTATATTATCATCATGTGAACAAATAGGGCTGGCTGTTTTGACCCAGAGTTATTCTTTAGTTCCCTGATATCCTTGTACAGACTGCCTGAGAGATTTTCCCAGGTGAGATGAAGAACACTGAATGACATTCACCTATATATTCCCCTTCTTTCACTCTGCCATTCTTAACTGGGAGTCCCCATGACACCTTCTCCCTAGAGGGAACTCGTGATGGCAGAATAGTCATTCCAAACACTTGGGTCAGAGTAGTTAAACAGAAAGGACTGTTCTGATGAAAAGAGATGTGTGAAAAGAGACATTAAAAGTGATTAACCGCTCTGTGTTAATTTGATGGTGAGTCATCTGGAAGCAAGCCTCTAGAATTCACAGTCAGTGAGTTGGTTAGACTTCACGTTGACCCACCTTCTCCGTGGGAACCGCGAGTGAGGGAAAGCGGGATTCTGTGCCTAACAGCTACACGGCAAGATTGTTGCTCTGAGGCTCAGCAGCAGGAACATAAAATGGGGTTTGCTTTTGTTTGCTTGCTTTCTCCTGTTTTTTTTCTGACCCAAGCTGCAAGCCAAGTGGGTGTGTCGTCTTGCCCCTGGTTAGGTCACCTGCACTGATGTAGCTCTGTGCTGATCTCATCCACAGTCCCTGCAGAAGAGCCTTGGCCACTCTGCCTCAGGAAGATGTGCGTGTGCCTAGGCCCCCAAGGGGATGGACCCTCTCTGTGAAGAGAACACTCAGCCTAGGGGTGGCGCCTGGGTTGGAATGCCATGTTGTCTCCACCATTGCTGTATCATTTATGTAAAATTAGAGAACCCACCATTTCTGATCAGCCTCTGGCTGGAGGTCTGCTGCCCTGGCATGTGGTGGCCCCTGCAGCTTTCTCTCTGTTAGGAGACACAGCTGGGCCTGCTCCTGTGTCTGGAGGTTGCCGGGAACTGGAAATGGGTGGAAACTCCCACCACACGCCACTGCTCAGCTTCTCTGAGAGCTGAGTCCCGTCCTCCCCACTTAGTACCAAGACACAGAGGCACGACAGCACCTGTGACGTGTGCGAGGCTCTCCCACAGTTGGCTGCTCCCACCACTCTGCCTGGGATAAAGGAGAGTAGAAATATCATGGAATCACAGTTACATATTACTTTTCTGGGAATTAGTTACTTGACAATCTCAAACTTTCATAACATAATTGAAAAACCAAAGTATTTTTTAAAAGATCATGAAAATACCCCACCACAACCCTTACCCCCGCCCCCCAACAAGGGAAAAGCTGGCGAGAGACATAGACCTGCTGGTTTCAAGTGCACTGACAGAAAAAAAAAAATGGATGGTTATCTGCAAACTAAGAGCCACAACAGTAAATAAATAAGTAAATGAAATGAAAACAGAAGACAACCATTTTAAAAAGTGGAGCAGAGCTGGGCATGGTGATACATGCCTGTAATCCCAGTGACTTGGGAGGCTGAGGCAGGAGGATCTCAAGTTCAAGGCCAGCCTCAGCAGTTTAGTGAGGCCCTAAGCAACTCAGTGAGACTCTGTGTCAAAGTTAAAAACAAAAAGGGTTGGGGATGTGGCTCAGTGGTAAAGAGGCATCTCTGTCTTTGATAAGCTCCACCAAAGGATCTCACAACAGTTTTTAGACTCTAACGTTCTATTATTTGTATTTTATTTTTGAATCACAGGTATTAACACATATTAATGGTAAAAATCAACGTGACTCTCTGTTATTTCCATGCATGCCTACATGATGTATTGCTCCTGTCCAACCACACTTCTACCTTCCCCTCTCCCACCTACCCTTCCTGTCCCTGCTAATCCATCTTGTACTGACAGGGCTCTGCTCTTGTTGTTCCTAATTTCTGAGTCTGGCTTATTCCACTCAACATGATGTTCTCCAATTCCATCCACTTCTGCAAATGACAAAATTGCACTATTCTTTATGGCTGGATAATATTCCATGTTTTCTTTATCCCTTCATCTGTCAATGGGCACCTAAGCTGATACCGTATCTTAGATATTGAAGATGGTGTGGCAGTAAACATGCATGTGCAGGTCTTTCTTTTGCATGCTGACATCATTCCATTCCTTTAGACATAGACCCAGGAGAGGTACAGCTAGATCACATGGTCCCTCTATTTTTACTCTAGTTTCTTTTCTTTTAGGAGCCTCCACACTGTTTTCTGCAGTGGCTGTACTAATTCACATTCCCACCAAAATGTGGAAGGGTCCCTTTTTTCCATATCCGTGCCAGCATTTTCATTTCTTTCTTCTTTGGCAATGACCATTCTAGTTGGGGTAAGATGGAGTTTCACTGTAGCTTGATCTGCATTTCCCTGATGGATAACAATATTGAGCATATTTCCACTTGTCTGTTGACCACTTGTATTTCTTCTTCAGATCTCTTGCCCATTTTAAAATTGGATCACTCGGTTCTTCCTATTAAGAGTGTTGTTTTCTAATGTGGTCTGAATATCAGTCCTCTGTCAGACACTTGGCTGTCAGACCTGCTGTAGACTGTCTTTTTGTTCTGTTGATTGTTTCTTCTGCCAGGCAGAAGATCTTTTCTGTTTAACATAATCCCATTTGTCAATTTTGGCTTTTGTTTCCTGTGCTTTGGAGTTTGATCCAGAAAATCATTGCCTCTGTCAGTATCTTGAAGTGTTTCCCCATGTTTTCCTCTAACAGCGTCAGAGTTCCATCCTCCCTCAGGGTTTGGGTTCGTTTCAGGTTGACTTTTGTACAAGATGAGAGGCAGAGCTCACCTTCAGTTTTCTGCAGGCACACAACTGGTTTTCCTCGGGACCATTTTCAAAAAGCTTGTCCTTTCCCAGTGTATGTTTTGGGGACTTTTGCCCAGAACCAGTTGCCTATTGGTGTGTGGGTCATTCTGGGTTCTCTGTCTGTTCCATCATCCCTTGTGTGTGTTTGTTACTGGTCTTAGCATCAAGTCAAGTTGGCTGCAGCTCTTTATTTTTTCTCAAGTTGCTTTGGGTATTTGGAGTCTTGTGATCCCATATGAACTTTGGGATCTTTTTCTATTCTGTGAAGACACCGTCATTATTTTGATGGGGATTGCATTGGGTCTGTGTATGACACTGGGTGATGTGGACACTTTAACAATGTTGACCTTCCAATCAGTGAACACGAGAGCTCTTTTCACTTCCCAATGTCTTCTTCAATTTCTTCTGTGTTTTGTCATTTTCATTGTGCAAGGTCTTTCACTTTCTTGTTTAAGGTAATTTCTAGGTTTTTAACTGTTGGGTTTTATGTTGATTTTGTATATTGCTGCTTTGCTGAATTCATGTATCAGTTCTAAGAATCTTTTGATGGAGTCTTCAGATTTTTTCTATGTAGAGAATCATATAATCTGGAAACAGGGATAATTTTACTTCCTATTTGATTATTTGTATGATTTTTTTTTCTTTCTCTTGCCTAGGTGCTTGGCTAAAATTTCTAGTACTATATTGTATAATAACAGTGAGAATGGACACCCTTATCTAGTTCCTAATCTTAAAGAAAACACTTTCAGTTTTTTCCTGTTCAGTCTGATGTTGGTTGTGGGTTTGCTATATACAAACTTTGTTGAGATATGAGCCTTTTATATCTAATTTATTCAGGGCTTTTTATCATAGAAGGATGTTGAATTCTGTCAAGTGCTTTTCATGGATTTATTAAGATGACAATTTGGTTTTTTTCCTTCATTATCTTTGTATAATATGTTACATTTACTGTTTTGCAGATACTGAACTATCTTTGCATTCTTGGGGTGAAACCAATTTAATCATGGTGTGTGATCTTTCTTTTTGATGTGATGTTGAATTCTATCTGCTAGAAATTTGTTGAGGTTTTTTTTTTTTCCTGTATATTCATCAGTGACTTTGTTCTCTATTTTTCTTTCTTTCTCCTTTTCTTTCTTTCTCTCCTTCCTTCCTTCCTCCCTCCCTCCCTCCCTCCTTCCTTCCCTCCCTTCCATCCTGTGTCCTCAGCAGGTTTTGGTAACAGGGTAATGCTGGTCTCAAAGAATGAGGTACAAGAGTCTCCTCCTTTTTCAGTTCTATGAAACACAAGCACCAGAGTTAGTTCTTTAAAAACCGGATAACGTTCTGCACTAAAGCCAACAATCCTGGACCTGCTGTTGCTCCTCTTGTTCTTGGAGACTTTTTATTACTGATTCAATCTCATTACTTGCTATTAGTCTTTTGGGGTTCAATATTGGGAGGTCACATATGTTCAGAAACTTGTCCATTTCTTTAGATTTTTACATTTGAAAAGTATATAGTTTTTCAAAGTAACCCCAATCCTTTGAGTTCACATAATATCAGAATGTCTTTTTTTCCCATCTCTGTGATAGATTTTCACTGTTGGAGAGAAACCCAAGGAAAACAACTTGGAAGAGGAACTATGCATTTTGGCTCAGGGTTCAGACCTTTCAGTGCACGTCTGGCTGGCTCATTGCTTTGGGCCTGGGCAAGGCGCAACTCCATGACAGAAGGGTGTGGTGGGACCCAAGTGTCCACCTCAGCAGCCAGGAAGGGGGGGTACGAACAGGGAGAGAGAAAACGAGAAAGAGGGGGAGGAGCTGGGAACAGAACCCTAAATTTGCCCTTTATAGACTTACTCCCTCCCCAGGCTCCACTGCCTGTGGTTTCTACCACCGCCCAATCATCCCTCAGCTGTGAACCCCTCAAAGACCAATCCCTAGAGGAGGTCAGAGCCCTCCTGATCTGGTCACTTCCCCCAGTTCTCACCGCTGGGTAGTGTGCACTGGGGATCAGCCTTTACAAATCTTCGAGGGACCCTTCATACCTTTTATGGTTTGGCCATGAGGTGTGTTAATGCAGGGATACTCAGAGATAAAATCATTGATTCCGAGACCTGCCACCTAACCAGTCCATCCTGGGCTAACTGGAAGGAACCGACCGGGTGGTAACTGTAGGCAGAGGGGCTGTTTACTTTTGCTCTGGTCTTTATCGTTCTTTGCCTTCTACTGATTTGGGGTATGGTCCATTCTTGCGTTTCTAAGACATTGAGATGCATCATTAAGTTGTTTACTTTAAATCTGAGGGAAGAAAGAGACATTCTAACTGAATGTCTATCTGAATGAGAAAAAAAAGAGATATTCTAACTGATACTATAAAAACTCAAATAATTGGGAGTATTTTGAAACACTATATACTCTCAAATGGAAAAATCTAAAAGAAATGGACACATGTGACCTGCCAATATTGAACCCCAAATGACTAATAGCTACTCTACATTTTCTAAATATAGGCAGTTATCACTATAAATTTCCCTCATAGTACTGCTTTTAATCATGAGATTCATTTGGAGAAATAAGAGACCCAGAATAGCTAAAGCAATCCTTAGCAGGAAAAGAGAAGCAGGAGGCATCACAATACTAGACCTTAAACTATGCTACAGAGCAATAGTAACAAAACAGCATGGTATTGGCACCAAAACAGACTGGTAGACCAATGGTACCGAACAGAGGATACAGAGACTAACCCACAAAACTACAATTATCTTATATTAGACAAAGGTACCAAAAACATCCATTAGAGAAAAGACAGCATCTTCAACAAATGGTGCTGGGAGAACTGGAAATCCATATGCAGCAAAATGAAAATAAACCTCTACCTCTCACCCTACACAAAACTCAAAGTGGATCAAGACCTAGGGATTAGTCCAGAGACCCTGTGCCTAATAGAGGAAAAAGTGGGCCCCAATCTCCATCATGTTGGATTAGGCCCCGACTTCCTTAACAAGACTCCTAAAGCACAAGATATACAATCACATGGGTTTGGTGTGTTGGGTTTCCATTTCTAGTTACCTCAAGGAATTTTAAATTTTACCTTCTGACCTCTTCAATGACACCCCATTTATTCCAAAGTGTATTTGCTCAGCCTCTATTTATTTTCAGTCTCCATTTATCTGAATAATTTTTAAAGTTTCTCTTGCTGTTGCTTTCTAGTTTCATTCCATTTTGGTATGAAAAGAAATGTGATAGAATTCTATTGCCATTTTTTTTTTTTTGGAAATTCTGAAGACTAGTTTTGTGGACTGCTGTTGTTCTGTTCTGGAGGAAGTGCCATGTGCTGAGGGGACTGTGTATCCGCAGCTGTTGGATGAATGTCCTGTGAGTGACTCTTCAGGCCATTTGAACTATGGTCCATTTAATGGTCACTGATTTTTTATTTGGGTGATCTATCCACTGAAGAGAATGGGGTACTGAGATCCCCAACTATGATTGTAATGGGGTCTGCCTCTGCCTTTAGGTCGAACAGTGGTTTTTTGTTTATAAACAATTGGATGCTCCATTATTAGGTGCCTATTGTTTATAGCCATTATATCTTCCTGATGAATAGCCTTGATCCTCATATAGTGCCATTTCTGTCTCCCTGACTGTCTTACGGCTACTTTATCAGGTGCAGGTACAGCAGAGTACTCCTTCTTGTTCTCAGAGTGTGTTTTCCTGGAATATCATTTATATTCTTCTCTTTTAGTCTCTGTGTCTTCACTGGTAAGTTTTTGCAGGCAGCATATTATTGGGTCTTGTTTTTTGGTCCATTCAGCTGGTCTGTGTCTTTTAACTGGAGAATTAGGACTCCATACACTCAGAGTTGTTCTTGACGAAAGGTCTGGGTTTGACCTATGATTCTTGTTGGTTTCTTCTAGTGTCTTGGACATCTTTGTTCATGTCCTCTTCACTTCTCTGTCTTTGTGAATTGGTGTTTTGCTGTACTGATAATGTTTGATTATTCTTTTTTATTTTTGCACCTACTCTTCTAGTGGATTTCTATTTTTACACGCTATCACGATGAGAGTTATCTCTCTTTCATCTCCTAATGTAAGCCTTGCTTAAGCATCTTTTGTAAAGTTGGCTTGATAGTCATGAATTCTCTTAGCGTTTGCTTATCTGGAGGGCCTTTGTTTCTCTTTGGTTCCTGAGGGACAGATTCGATGGGTGTGATCATCTTGATCAGCAGTCACTTTCTTTCAGAACTTAAAACGTATTTTCACGTTCTTCTGCCTATTTGGTTTCTGCTGAGAAACCCGGTGTCAGTCCATGGGGCTGCCCTTAAATATGACTTGGTGCTTTTCTCTTAAAGATTTTAATTTTTTCATTTGTTCTGCATTTTAACAGCTTGATTAAAGTCTTTTCTGGTTGTGTCTAATTGCGGTTGAATGGGCCTCCCATACCTGGGTGGCCATGTCTTCCCCAAGATCAGGGAAGTATTTTGCTGTTATTTCATTGAATAGGGTTTCTGTGCCGTTGACCTTTATTCCTTCTCCTTTGGGGATGCTGATTATGTGGACTTTTGATTTTTTTAATGGTGTCCCAATGATCTTGTATGCTTTCTTCATTCTTTTTTTTTTCTTTAATTTCTGTCTGCATGTGAAATTTCAAAGGACCTGTCTGTAAGCGCTGGGATTAATTTTTCTACTTGACCTAGTCTGTTACTGAGTCTTTCAACTGAATTTTTATCTGATTTATAGAGCTCTTTATTTTCAAGATTTCTGATTGGTTATTTTCAAAATTTCTACATCTTTATTGAGTTTTTTTACTCATGTACTGCATTGTTTTCCAAATTTCATTTAACTGTTTATCTCTTGGATCTCATTGAGTTTTTGAAAAAAAATAACTTTTGAAATTTCTTAAAGAATTAATTAATTTATTTATTCTAATTAGGTCTCTATGACAGCAGACTGCACTTTGACTCATTGTACAGCACAGATTTTGCAGCAGCACTTTTCATTTCTCTGGTTGTACACCATGTAGCCTTGCACCATATGTGCAGTCACACATGTGATGATATGTGGGGTAATATTGTCCATCTCATTCCACCTCTTTTGAATTATTTATCAGGTATTTAGTCACTTTTATATCTTTGGAGTCTATTACTAGAGAGCTCTGAACTTTAGAAGGTGTTGTGTTACCTTGTTTTTCATATTTTTTGTATTACTATATTAAGATTTGCACATCTTGTTAAATGCATGTCTTACCACTTTTTTCTTTCTGTTTTATTTTCTTTCTTTCTTTTTTTTTTTTTTTTGGTCCTGGGGCACTCAAGCACTGAGCCCCATCCCCAGCTATTTTGTGTATTTTATTTAGAGACAGGGTCTCACTGAGTTGCTTAGCACCTCACTAAGTTGCTTGGCTGGCTTTGAACTCATGATCCTCCTGCCTTAGCCTCCCAAGCTCCTAGGATTACAGGTATGCACCACCATGCCTGGCCTTTACCACTTTTATGTGGTGGCCTTCTCAGTGACTTTGCTCTAAAGATGTGTCCTGAGGCAGCTGTTACATAATGTTATTTCCTGCTTAGTACCATAGTATAGTGTAAGCTCCCTGTGGGTTCTTTGGCTGTGATTAGTAATGCAGGCACAGCCTGTAATATATAAGAGTTGGAGAGACCTGGTGTCTCCATGGGTCGGCATTTCAGGTGGGTGGGCTGCAGATCACTGAAGGGGTTGCACCCTGTGTGGTCACTCACACAGGGGAATGATGGCCCCTACTTGGTGAAGGGGGTCTCCTTCGTCAGTGTTGATATTTCTATGATACTTCAGTGAATCTCTGGTCCTGGGTGCTCCAGTAGTGGGGAGGGGTCCAGTGTTTGTCCTCTGATTAGACATTGGGGTAGGTCCAGGTACTTCCCGAGACCCAAGGGCAGGAATCACAGCACCTCGGTGTGGCACTGATACATGGTCTTATCACAGTGTGTGATCAGGCCAGGTGAAGGCAAGACCAGTGCAGGAAAGGTGGTCATTCCTGTCTGCTCTTCCTGTGGGTGAACTTACCCAGATGTGAGACCCGGAGACCCCCCACCCAAGCCAGGCACACCTCAGGGCAATGACCAGTGGTCTTTTCTCCTCCAGATACCTTTAGCAATAGTGCCCGCCAGGGATCAAGTACTCTGGGTTGCCCTGGAGCAGAACAAAATTTCTCTTGCTAAGATACTTGCAGGTCAGAGAGAGTGTGGCATCCGCCCAACAGAACACAGGAGTTTCTGACACTTAAATTATGATCCCTTCTCAAGACGGATTTCAGAAAGAGAACCCAAGGGGTAGGGTCACTAGAAGATAAAGTGAATTCCTTTCCAAAGCCACACTGCTCTACAGATTTCAGGCCTCTTATCTATTTAAACTGTAAGCCTGCAAGGTCCACGAGACTTCCCAAGAGCTGGGGTGGTCAGAGTTTGCTGTGACTCTCTTTCTCCTTTACCTCTGCAGAGAGGAGACCCCTCCTCACCATGGAACCTAGGTGATCAGTGTGGGGTGTTTGGGCTTTCTGGCTGGGCTTTCCCAGGTCTCTGGGTTTTACTGGATGACTCTTTCTGTACTGTTGAAATTCAGTATGCTCCCGTGGACACTTACCTCAATACACAGCGACCTGTTGCTTTGGTTCTTCTTTGTGGCGGAAAAGGTAAGTATCGGGTACCTCCATTCAGCGCCTCACTCTCAGAACATTTTTAATTTGTACACTTTTCCTCCTAAAAAAATGAATCCTAGTCACATTTGGGCTTATGATTCTGAATACTATTCAAATAAGAGCTGCATGTCTTCATGTCAGTTCCTGTTCTAACACCTGAGTTTTCTCATGATCTCACCATCCTCATTGGTTACCTGTGGCACAGGGAGCTGGGGAGAAGCTCACACAACTCCCAGGAACGACGCATGGGAGACTCGTAAGAGGAGGAGTATCGTGGAGGTGGGAGTTAGAAGAGATGAGAGGTATCTAGTCTACTAATTTTAATTTAGAGGTGGGGAAATTGAGGTCCAGTGGTTTGCTCAGTCTAGAAGGCTGGTGGTTCCGCAGCCCAGGATCAGAGCCTCTGTCCACCAGGCTCTGTCAAACATGAGATGACCATGAGGCATGCGTGGCAACATGGAGATATCTTCAAAAGTGCCCCAGAACCCACAACTCCACTGAAAAGTCTATTTAGACTTTAATGAAAATAATATTATTATTAAAATAATAAAAATATAAAATTACCTTCATCAATGAACTACTCTGTAAATGCTTAAATACCTTGTACCAACAAACTATGTTTTTACTGAAGAAAAAGTCAGTAAGAGAGATTTAAAAAAAAAAAATTGAATGCATGCGAGTCATCAGTAGATTTTCTCAGATCCTCCTCCCAGGCCCAAGTTGCAGGTACTAAAAGAAGGAGGAAGTGGGGTGGGATACAGGCCTCCCATCCATGAAGCAGTTCTTCAGTTATCTACTATACTTCAGAATTCTGCCAAAATGTCTTCAGTAAATAATTCATTGCTAGAAATAACATGCAAAGAACCACTCTGTACCACATGCAAACAAAACAATATGTTCCCCTGAAACTAAAGATACATACATAAATAAATATTTTAAAAAGGAGCCACTTTGTTTTAGCGGAAGAGCCAGGCCCAGTTCTCAGTTGGGACTTTGCTGCAGAGGGTGTTCCGGAGGCTTCCCTTGCAGCTCTCTACCCAGGGAGTCTCTGAGAGATTTTCCTCCCTGTTGAAAGTGAGGGCTTTGTTTAAGAGGTTTTATTAGAAGTTCCCTCCTGGGTAGCTGTGCACGTTCCCTGTACAGTTGATTCTGAGATCTCTTAGTCTTCTGGGTTTGCACTCTTGACCAATGTCGAGCCGTGGATAGCGCCTGCAGTACAGTCCTCACAAGATGCCTCAGACCTCAGTCTGAAATGTGGTCAGTCTCTGTGAAGGTCTGTATGGGATGTTGTTTACTGTGGTAAAACACGCACAACAAAATGTACCGTTTTAGTCACTTTAAGTTCAATTTAGGGTTGTGAAGCACACACATTCACAACGTAGTGCAGCCATCAACCTCATTTTTTTCTAGGACTGTTCACCACCAACAACGTGAACCTGACTCATGAAACAGTACCTCTTCACCCCCTTCCTCTTAGCCCTGGTAACTACTGTCCTACTTTGGTTTCTGTGAATTTGCCTCTTCTCTGTACTCATCTAAGTGGACAATACAACATTGTCCTTTGGGGTCGACGTATTTCACTGAGCACATCCTTTTGAGGCTGATCCTCATTGCAGTGGGTATTAGAGTTTGACTCACCTGCACAGCTCAACAGTATTCCTTGGGTTTATTTTCCAGGTTTTACTGATCCTTTTATTTGCTGATAGATAGTTGGATTGATTCTGCGGTTCAGTTATTGTGAATAATATTGTATGAATATGGGTGTACAAATATGTTTGAGTGTCTGCTTTCAATGTTTTGGGATATATATCCAGAATTGTTGGGAAATAGTAAAGGGAACTGCTGGATCATATGTGATTATTTGGATCTGAAATATCCCCAAGGTCCCATGGGAAAGGCTCCATTGCTGTCTGGGTGTTATTAGGAGTGGTACAGTCTTAGGAGGTGGGGCTCACTAGAGGAAGCAGGTCACTGGGGAGGACACAGGAGGGTTTATCTTACCTCTGCCCCTTCCCCACCCTCTGCCTGCCTGCCTCTGGCTACCCTAACATGAGCACCTTTGGTCCACCAGATGCTTCCCGCCACAGTGTTTTTCCTCACCCCAGGACCCAGAATCAATGGAGTCAAGTGACCATGGACTGAAGCTCCCCAGACTATGAGCCAAAGTAAATCTTCCACGCTTTAAGTTGGTCTTCTCAGGTATCTTTTCACAGAGATGAAAAACTGGTAGAAAAAGTAGGGTCCCTGCTATGACTGTGCCTGACCATGTGGTTCAGAAGCCTTTACAACTAACTGGTTTGTGGGAGAGTTTTAAAAAGTTTGAAGTTTATTATAGATAAAGCTTAAAATGCAATAAATGGAGCTTTGTAGATGATTCTGGTGGGAGCAGAAGACTAGGATGCAGACCATAACGAGTGTGCTCCTGGGGTTTCAGGGGGGGAAATGAAGACCAAAGCCATGATCCCCCTGACTAGCTTTCTCTAGAGAAAGGAAACCTCAGTTTATACTCCCTGCAGCAAATTATGAGAATGCCTCTTTTCGCTACAGAATGTTCCTCTGATTTCAATGAGAAGGACTTGCAATTTCAAAATACTGAAGTGAAAATCCATAGAGTTTCAATGATTGAAGATGAGGGAGAGGGGGGGAGAGAGGGGTGGGGAGAGAGAAGGAGGAGGAAGAGGAGGAGGAGGAAGAGGAGGAGGAGGAAGAGGAGGAGGAGGAGAGGGGAGAGGAGAGAGAGAAGGAATTCATGGAACACAGTTTTAAGACAGACAAGAAGTGATCAAATGAAGGGCATAAGAGGAGGAATCCGCCTGACACAGAAGGAAGGCTGGAGTAGTCAGGCAGGTCACAGGCAGGGCAGGAAGACAGGGAACGTCTCATTAATAACTCTAGTTTCTCTTTGAAGTAGGAAGTAAGAGTTAGAAAGATTAATTACCCTTGAATCATGTTGTTAATGAGGGATTGAGGCAAGATTTTAGATCATCTCCAACTCATTGATACAGTAGAGCAGTCTCATTAGAATTATATGTAAAATTTTACTTAAGGCACTTTTGTCTCATATAAAGATGATCATGATTAATACACATGTATTCAGGAGAGGGGCAGTGACCCTCCAACATTTTTCTCATGAGGTACCTTATATAATTTTGAAAAATAATATCAATTGTATTTTAAAATAATACTTAAATTTTTCATCAGAACTTTAAAAGGGTGGAAGGCTGTAATTTTCAGAGTTATCATACCTACAGCCATGTTTAATCAAAATGGGTACATCACTCCTTTAAATATTTTTGTAGAACTGAAATAACAATTTGATTGCTACCATTGCTCAGTTTAAAAACTACATGAGCTGGGCTCAGTGGCACAGGCCTATAATCCCAGTGACTTAGGAGGCTGAGACAGGAGGATTACAACTTCCAGGCCAACATCAGCAACTCATTGAGGACCTAAGAAATGTAGTGAGGTTCAATCACAAAATAAAACATTTAAAAAAGGGCCAGGGATTTAGCTCAGTGGTAAAACGCCTCTGGGTTCAATCCCCAGTACCAAAAAAAAAAAAAAAAAAAAAAAAAAAACGGAAAAACAAAAACAAAAACCTACAGGAGGGCTGGGAATACAGCTCCGTGGTAAGGTACCTGCCTCGCAAGCCTGAGGCTCTAGGTCAATCACCAGCACTGCAAAAAATGAAAACAAACAAGCAAAATCCAAAAAGCTATAGGAACCTGTTTTCTTTATAGTTGGGAACTACATTGTTTAATTTTCATATTGAATTTACATTTTGTAAGAATTTTATCTAAATGTAACATGTTTTATGCTCTGATAAATTTAAATTAAATATTTTAAGCTTTTCATTACCATAAAACTATAAGGATTAAATTTTCTTCTGGATTCAGTTATTACACACATAATTAAACACTTGATCAAAAACAATTCCAAACTTTTAAAAATATTCCTTAACATAAATAAAATTTCACTGTAAATCAGCTTTTAAAAAAATTTGGTTCATGTATTAAATAAAATCGCTAGAAGAATATAGAGTTTAGCATTTATCCTACTTCAACTTTTTGTTTTCATGACTTCAGGGCTAAGAAGCCAAGCTCAGGTAAATAAACAGCTGGATATGGAAAGAGCTCGGCTATGCTGCTGTCACTCATGTTTTTAACTCTTTATGAGCTATATGCAAAAATCACATAGATTTACATAATCAATAATATTAAAGTATATCACTAGCACCTACATTTTGTTGAAAGCAAAGAATTGGAAACAATCTGACACCCAAATTGGTTATCTAGTCATTATAGTCCTTCATTTTCTCATTTTCTTGTAAGTATCCCTAAAAGACTTACCCAGACTCGTCAAATCACTGTTAATAATGATAGTTACTGTACCTTCACTTAGAGGTACCTGCTTTGCTCAGTAAACTCAGAAAGGTTCAAAAATCACTATTCATTTATATACATTTTGACAATGCAATCTTTTTATAAAATGCTTTTATTTTATCATATGCTTTCAACAGAATCTTGGATCCACAATTTGATACTCATCTTGATCAGTTTATAGTAAATATCGACTATGTAATCTAATTGACAAAGCCATATCTCACTGTCAGCCAAATTATAAAATTGTGACTTCACTTTTTATTTAAATAAACATATTACTGTGTATCCCCATGACAGTCATCCAACTGCTGATTTTTATTCTAAGATAAGTAAATAGACAAACACCCAGTAGAGGATTTCTAAGATCTAAGTAAGACTTGCCGCCTCTGCTCTTTGTTTCTGGTGCCGTCCTGATTTTATTCTCACAGGATCATCCCTCAGGACAGATGTGTTTTTGGTCAAAGAAATAGAAGACAGGAGATCATACTGAAGAAGAGTTGTCATTGTTTCTGTTACATCTACAGTATATCTGGATTTACAACCTTACATGGGTCAGAGTTACCCCATATCAAACATGAAGCTTCTCCTGTAACAGAAACATGTGGAAGACTGGGGAACACAGTCACACAGAGGTGTGTTGAAAACGAGGCTTTGGCTGAGTCAATAATGTCACTCCCTTTGGTCCCCTGAAGAAATGAGTGAGGCATTTCACTTTGGGCGAGAGTTGTGCCCCTCCCTGTAAAGTGGAAGAAGGGCAAATGTAAAAGTGGGGTGAAAAGGAAGAAACGATGGGAGGTTTCCAGCCCAGAACAGAGAAAATCACTCCGTGAAGTAGGAGGGTTTCGTCCTTGGAAGAGCACATATGGTACATGATGGCTGGAGGCCGAGTTGCACTATTAATTGTCCTTTAGAACAAATTGACAGACCAAGGTCTGAAACCCTGGAAAAGACCGTTCCAACAAGTACAAAAAAATGGCTACCATTAACCAGATGGTTTCTGTGCTCAGTAAATACATAGTCAGTGATTTCCCTAAACAATCATTGAAATTAACTAATCAAGCAACTAAATGACAAATGAAAAAATGGCAAATGAATTTTTGATTAGTAATTTCTGATGAGCATACTGGACTTCCCCCAAAATGTTTTAATTAAATCATTTCCAGCTCTTTAAAGGACAAATGAGAAAGAATGCAGAGCAACACTAATTATTTAGGAAAATATAATTTAAAACTCTATCACCATAAAAAGTCCAAAGAATTCTTCAAATAATGACTGTGGTGGTCATAGCTATCATCAGTTGAGCTCTTTAAATGAGCAAGAACTTAATTTTTCCCCACTTCCCCATATTCACAGGATCTGCCCATGTTTGTTTATTCACTCTTGTACCTTTTTATTAGAGCATTCTGATTCTATGTAGTGGGGGTTCCTTGTGACATACATGCACAGAACATCATTTGCTCCACTTCATCCCTCAGTTCTTTCTTCCTCTCCTGATTCTCTTCCTCTACTGTTTGTCTTCCTTCTATTTATTTATTTTTTAATTGGAGCATTATAATTAAAGTAGGATTCTGATACATTAACACATGCACATAAATTTTTTTTTAAAAGAAAGCAACTAAATGTTGCTAAGTTGTCGATGTGCCTTTTTATTTTATTTTTTTAACATGAGGTGCTGAGGATCAACCCAGTGCCTCACCCATGCCAGGCAGGTGAGCCCCAGCCCAGCCCCATTCAGTTGGTTCACTCTGAAGCTCTCCCTCCTCTTCCCTCCCACTTTATCCTCTTCCTCTACTCCCGTAGTCTCCCTTCGAGTTTCATGAGATCCCTCTTGTATCCCTTTTTTCCAACTTCTCCATATGGGCAAAAACAGGAGACCCCTGACCTCCTGAGCCTGGCTTACTTCACTTAGCATAACGTCCTCTGTTCCATCCATTTCCAGCACATGACACAACTTTTCTTTGTGGCTGAGCAGAACTTTGCTGTGTACATACGCCCCATTTTCTTGGCCCATTCGCCTGTTGATGGACGCCTCATTTACTCTTGACATCTCATCTCTCTAATGTCTCCAATCTTCTTTCCTTGATGCCGAGACATCGGAGGCTGGCCACTGGCTTGTTGAGGAAATGTCACGCCCTGGGTCTTTTCCCATTTATTTTCTTCTCCATTAAAATTTGCCTACAATTTCTCTAAGTCAGTTCTGACTATTAGTTTCATTTTCCACAATTATTTCAAGTGGAATGTGGATTACAGAACAATATTTTGATGTGGGGATGCAATGATTTTCATGCTCTGGTGTTAGATGCTGAACCCATTAAATTTGGAAATTAGATCTCACCCTGAAATAGAAAGGTAAATTGGGGATAATGAGACTTAGAAAAGAAGAACAGGTTAAAGAATTTTTAAATTTTTTTTAGCTGTAGTTGGACATAATACCTTTATTTATTATTTATTTATTTATGTGTGATGCTGATATCAAACCCAGGGCCTCATACATGCGAGGCAAGCACTCTGCCACTGAGCCACAACCCCAGCCCTAGGTTAAAGTTTTTAAACAATGAAGGATGTTGGATGAAATTATGATAACCTTTGCTTTTCTGGTCAAGATTTTGGATTTTTAACAGGTGTCTGAGATAAGATAAAAATAAAAATAAGTCAAGCTCAATATCACAAATAGATATTGAGCCTTTAATGAAAAATGTGGGTAGGAGAAAGGTTGAGATGAAGAAATTCTGTTCTTCATATGATCTTCATCCAGTCCCATGCAGACACTTCTTTGCAAAGCCAGGCTGTGTCCCCTAACAGCCTGCCTCAGGAAGCCTAAACGCTAATCAGTGGCAATTAAAAGTTTCATTGGGCACTATTAAAACTTTCAAAGTCAATGAGTTGGAGTAGTGGTGGCAAATGAGTGGCAATAGGGATTGTTAAACAGTCACCATTTGCAAGATACATCAGCCGAAGGAGTCTGCAAATTAAAAGATTTATCCTGCAACACCAAGTCACTGGGAAACTCATTTAATCACATCCCTAAATAATTAGAAGCTCCGTGCATTCATTAAGAACCAAAAATAAGTGCTTGCACCATGTGCAGGTAAATGACAGCAGGGACATGCAAAAGTTGTTTTCTAGTTCAGACTCAGAAAAATGTGTCATTTTTATTGGTTGAAGAAAAAAATTCCCTATAATAATTTTGTGATTATGCTCTCGTGAGGAGCCACAAGAGAGCTCAAGAAGCCCAGACCTCTCATAAAGTATCCTGTTATTTCCATCTCCTCCTCAATAACAGTTTTATGGTAAAACTAACATAATGAGACTCAGTACTCTTTAGCCCTTTGCCTGGGGAGTCTTGGTGGGTGACATTACAGATATTAAGGTTAAGATGAGGCTCATACCGAAAATATCAGGTGGCTGGAGATCTACACAGTTTACATTGGATAGAGTTGTTCAAAGAAATTATGTTCAAATATCTTTGGAGGTTCGTTTGGAAAGAAGGAGTGCAGAGAGAATAAAGGAAATATGTCACCTTTTAGCCCTCCTTGAATGAGAAGGAGTATGTCCACACAGCTACTGTGGCTGCTGTCTGGCAGCCAGGTGTCAGCTCTGTTGACAGGAACCTCTGAAACAGATGCCAGTTTGATACCCTTGGCCATGGCTTCCTTGAGTGGAAGCAGGAAGAGGTCACTCATCCTTTTCACAGTTATATACTGACGTCCTATTAGGCTCCAGACCCATTTAGGCACCATGGGGAACACAGTGTTGAGCCACTTGCAAACCCCGATTTCGAGAGTCTATGCCTGGATAGAAAAGAAGCAAGTTCTTTAACAGAAATGATGTAAGGTGCAGAGAGGAAGACACAGGAGGGACTTCACAGATTTCTGGAAGACATTGTTGAAATTGTTTGGAAAGGCGGCAGGGAACCAGCCACAGGACAGAGATTGACTTTAAAAAATAATGGTGGTTTTCATAGTTCTTACAATGCAACAGAAATCCTTCCAGTATTTCATTTCTGAGTACATCTAGCTACCATATATTAGAAAATCGTTTCTTCTCTTAAAAAGGTTTTACCTATAAATATATATACAGAAGTGCACGGATTACAGATTAATAATCTACCATGAAGCAAACAGTGTATGACCACAATTTAGGTTAAAAATAGAACATTTCCAGACATTATGGGCCCCCCCTAGCTCACCACTCTCTCCTGTGGGTGCACAAGGCACTATCCAGCGTGAATTGCAACAGCGGCTCAGGCTGATCTCACCGCTCAGCCTGTGGGGGACGTGAACTCTGCAGTTTCCAAATACGATAACCTTTCAAGAGTCTGTGTCTTTGTTCATGTTCTTTCTCTCTCCCTTGAATGTCTTCTTAGCCTCTCCTTCCTACATCCTATACTTTTTTGACCTTTTAAACATCTTGAGAAGTCCAGTTCCAAAAACCATTTCTCATCTGAAGCCATTTTGCATGTACTCAATTAATACTTGCTGAATGAACAGACGTTTACAACTGACAAATATGTGTAGGACCCTTTGTTCAGCAATGACCTTATCCGGAGAAGTTAAAGAAATTTCTTCCGAGGTCACTGATGTATACTTTTGCTAGAGAGTAAGAAATAAAATGAATATTAAAAATATTTTTACATGTATTTTTAATTTGGTTTTGAGTCCAAAAGATGACCTAATGAAACTCAAAAATCTATAACAACATTTCAGTTTCTAAAAGATGACACAGAACTTTCCCCTTCACATCCCAATGTGTTCCCTACTGGAACCTCGTAAGTTAGAGTAAGTAAAACTTACAGAATGCTGTTATAAATCTCCTGTAAATATGGTAACTCAAAATAGACCTGATTTTCCAACTTTACTAAGTTTCATATGAATTTCTCTATATGGCTACCAAGTCGTAGTGATTGACAGAAAGACACTCTCCAGTAAGTCAAGAATACCAGGGTGGACAGTGGACACGAAAAACACTCCATGGGCCAAGGGCAGAGAGGAGTCGGCTGAGGCGGCGAGAGGAGAGGTCATGAAGAGGGAGGTGTAGTAGAGGAATGTGTGATGCAGAAGCTACCAGGGACGTCAGGGAGGCCCCAGATGAGGAGGGGTCCACGGCCTACCTCGACTGCCTGGTGGGAGGCGGCCATGAAGAATCGCTCCACAACCTTCAGAAATGTCGGGACCTGCTCAGCTCCCACAGGAAGAAGGAAGAGATATGGGATGCGATTTGTGAAGGGCTTAGTGGTGAGGGCTGGTGCCAGAGCAGATGGTACCGAGAGGCCAGGAGTCAGCAGGGAGTGAAACGGGCCACGCTGGTCACTCAGCAAACAGAGACAATGACGGGGATGGACAGGGTCAAATGGGATCGAGGAAAGGGGTGGGGTCGTCGTGTTTCATTTTATTTGAAGATCTAAACAAAGGAACTATCCTGTGTGATCGACATGCACATGTGTGTGCGCACACTTCATCGTCACAGAATTCTGTAAGTAAAGGAGACTGGGCAGATGAGCTCCGTGTTCGGGTGTGGTGGGGAGCAAAACTGCAGAGGGTCTGCGGTGAGTCCTGTGGTCTCCCCACCTGACACCAGGTATTGTCATTAGACCTGTTGACGGGTGACAAGGGGCGGTATTACTACTGCCAAGTGCCACGTGAAGCCAAGTGGGTCCTTCCGGCTGTAGCTGGTGCTGGCACTACCTCTAGGACTGTGCTATCCTCAAGGTTCACTATCAATATCGGACTTTTTTTTTCCTTTTGGTGAAATGAAATTGAAAGAAAATGAAAACGTGGGAGGAGGGGGGAGAGAAAGAAAGAGATTGATTCATTCTCCCTCTATCTGCACAACCAAAAATACCAACCTGTTTGTTCCAATGAAGAACAATTGACTTACTTTTGAATGTTATTAAAAGAAACTAAAGATGATATGAATAACTGGAAATGCAACCTGTGTTCAGGGTTAGAAAAACTAACGTTGCTAAGATGGCAGTATTCCTCAAATGATTATAAACTTCACACAATTGCTATCAAATTTCTCAGCTTTTTTTTGTTGTTGTTGCAGAAATTGACAAGCTGATACTAAAATCATATCAAAATGCAAGGGACTAACTTGAAAGATAAGAATAAATTGGAAGAGTCACACTTCTGGATTTCAGAACTTATCACAGAAGTACAGGAGGCAAGACATTTAGGTCAATGGGATAGAAATTGGAATCCAGAAATAAGCATATACATTTATTATCAATTGATTTCCAAAAAGGGTGATAAGACAATCCAATGAAAGATGGAATCGTCTTTTCAACAAATGCTGCTGGAACAACTGGATGGCCATAGTGGCTGTACAGTTCTTCTGCACCAGAACGAAATTGGATATACACCTCATGCCACTTAGAGAAACTAACGTTGAATGGAACAAAGAACAATTGTAAGAGCCAACACTAAAGCCTTAGAAAAAATATAGATTTAAATCTTCATGAGTTTGGATTATGCAGTGGATTCTCATATATAACACCAATAGTGAAGCATAAGCAAAGGAAAAAAAATGTATAAATCAGACTTCCTCAAAAGCAAAGCTTTGGTGTTTCAAAGGAAATTATCAAGGAAATGAAATGACAGCCCACAGACCTAGAGAAAATATTCACAGATCACATGTCTGATATGAATATAGATAACTCACAAAGTTCGACAATAAAAAGGTAAACCACCTTAACAGTAAGCTCAGGTAAACATACTCAATATCATTAGCCATCAGGAAAAAGTAAATCTTGTGGACAATAGTTTGTCACATGTCCTAGGATGGCCATATTCAAAAAGATGATAATGAGTGTAGTTGAAGATGTGGAAAAATCAGAACCCTTATATGTTATCGGTTGGAATGTGTGTGCTACTTAGAAGACATGTTGGCAGTTTCTCAAAATGTTATAGTTTTAACCCAAAAATTCTGCTCCAAAGAAAACACCCAAAGGAAGTAAACCATAATATCTAATATCTAATATCTGTAGCAGAAAACAGTGCTGATGGCTGTGATATGTGGATAAATCAGATGTTGTATTTCCTTCTGAGGAGTATTATTCAGCCATAAAAATGACTAAAGTCTGGATACATGCCAAAATATGAATGAACCTTAAAAACATTATATTAAGTGAAAGAAGTCAGGCACAAAAAGCTATATATTTCATTATTCCATGTATATAACATGTTCAGAATAAGCAAATTCGCAGAAGTGGACATTAGAGTAAATGACAAGGTTTCATTTTTTGTGTATAAATACTAGATTTTCTTTATTCATGCAACAGTTTTTGGATCTTTGGGTTGATTCCATATCCTGGCTACTGAACAGTGCTACAGTAAACATGAGAGTGAGCCATCTCCTCAGCATGTTGATTTCATTCACTCTGGAGATGTATGTACCTATCTCCAGTAGTAAGATTGCCCAAATGTACCTGAGTCTGAACATCACGTGTGCCGCACGAATAATATTTAGCTTGGATCTGGAATGTCCCTGAAAGGCCCATGTGTAAAGGCTTGGCCTCAACTTGGTGCTCTTGGGAGCTTGGTGGTGGACGACGGTGGGCAGTGTCCAGGTTGTGGGGCGCCCTCCCTCCTCCTGCTTCCTGTCCTGATCCTGGCATAGGTACCTTTCCTTACCTAGAGCTTTCTCCATCACGGTCTGCTCTGTCGCAGGCCCAAGACAACAGGCCAATAGATTATGAACCAGAACCTTCAAAATTCTGAGTCAAGGTAAACATCTTCTCTTTGTAAGTTAATTATCTCAAGTATTTTTTACAGTGACCAAAAGCTAACTAACTCAAGTATGCACAAATACTGTGCCTCAATGAAAGAAGAGATGAGTGATCACTTGGGCTGGGAGGAAGGACGAAGGGCTGTCAATGGGTATGGGTGTCTTTAAGGTGATGAAAATGCTTGGGATTGTACAGTGTGACGTCAACACAATCTTGTGAGTGTGCTAAAAACCACTGAATCGCACACTTTCAAGGGATAGACAGATGTTATCTGGATATGTAATGATTTTAAAAGAGAACCGTTTAGCCTTGAATTTGAATTAGGTAGAGGTCAAAAAAGCGAACCAACTGTTGGTTACACTATGTGGTGACGTGACCAGATCATGTTGCACGAGCTGGACTTTTGGTCAGTCAACCCCACAGCCCCAGTAGCTTAGTCAGGGGTAGAGAAGGACGGTCCTGTCTTGACTGCCTGTCACACTGTGTGGCATAGTGCTGGGCCACTCTCTTTATTGCACTTGTAAATATGCACTGAGGCTCTCAAATAATGGACAGAACCAATGAACGTGATGAATAGATTAATAATAAGACGGAATCATGAAAGGAGAAGAGCGGATGATTGGCTTGCACCATTGTCAGAACAAAGTCACTGAAGTGAGAAAGAGCCTGTTGGAGTCCGTTGCTAAGGAACAGCCATTTATTCAGAAAGCAGCTGCCGTTCCAGGATGGATCATCTTCTGATAAAAGCGATGAATGTGTATGTAAGAGAAGGGAGGGGAGGGTTAAAGATTCATCCAGGACAGCTCAATTGCCTCCTTTCAGAGCCGTGCACCTTGGCAGGGAATCAGCAGCATCAGCAGGGCATTGGCTTGTCTGTAGCAGACAGAGCCTGGGACTTACACTTCCACCTTCCCCCCATGCCACACTAGCTACCCGCAGCCTATGAAGTAAGAGGAAAGGCACCTCTGGGCAGATTCAGGATTGAGGCCTTTCCTTATTGCTCCCGTCCCTACTAGATTTCATGAACCTACAACAACCATCATGCTCCCGTGAACTGCTTACTGGACAAAGGGCATTCAAGAGCAAGTTCTGTGAGATGGAGAACAGCCACAAGGTCCCTAGCACACACAAAGCCCCGAGTTTGATCTCCAGCACCGCAAAAAAGCAAAACAAAACAAAACAGATTTAAGAAAGAGTTTGTGGCCTGGTGTGGTGGCCTGTAGTCCGAGCCTCCTGGGAGGCTGAGGCAGGAGGATCATAAATTCAAGGCCAACCTTAGCGACTTAGTGAGACCCTGTCTCAAAATAAAAATAAAGAGCTGGAGATCTGGCCCTGTGGTTAAGCCCCCTGGGGTAGATCCTATGTTCCAAAAAGAAGAAGAAAAAAGAAGTTTGAGTGTCATAGGCCAAAGGCCAGGTAAGTCAAACGAGGTCGACCTGCGGGTATCCTCTGTGTGAATCAGCTCCCAGGGCAGATCCTGCAGCCGAGGCTGTGCCCCCCTTCCTCTCTGTTCCATGGTTTCAAGGGCCTGGAAACACAGTAGGCTCTGGGGACTCACTGCCATGGACCCCCCCTCGGCCTAGCTTCTTCCCTCCCAGTGGGTAAGAAGGTGCCTCCCCTGGACTCTGCCTCTCTGTCTGTCTTGGGTCTTCTAAGTCCTGAGCTCTGGACTCCGCCATGCTGCGGGAGGAGAGAAGAACTGCGGTTGGAGCTGCCCTAGAAGGAGGTAGAGGAGGAAGACGTGGGAGGTCCGCTGACAATTCAAACCTAGTCACCTCCATACGGAGCAGCTGCTGCTTGATCCCAGGTCACCCTGAGACAGGGCAAGAGTCAGGGAATGGCTGGATGAGAGAGGGGTGAAAAGGGGGACTTCCCCTCTCCAGAGGTCAAGGCCCACCCCCAGCCCACGAGGCTCTCTCCAAGGCGTGGGTCAGTTGGTGTGTTCATTACCCAGAGCTCTGAGGAGAAGTGTGTGCGCTTTCTACAGCTTAAGAACGAACATAGTTAGAATTTGAGAAAACCAATGTTTTAAAATGTTGAGATAAGAACTCATGGAACATGAACCACAGAGCAGGCATGTCTCACCTACTGGAAATGACAAACGCTTCTCATGTAACGGTGATCTCGGGATTCTTACTAGACAACAGACGTCTCACCTGCCACCCTACTTCATTCCCTCACAGATCCTTCTCTTCAGCCGGGCGAGCTGTTCAGACCAGCGCTTCTGGCAGGAGTGCTCAGTCACCAGGGACGTTTCTGTCCACAGGTGGGTGAGCTATGCGGGTTTCATGTCTGTTCCCTGCACGAGCAGGCCCTGGGTGATGCCTTCCGGCGGCTACACGCCCAGGCCGCCGGGAGCCTCGGGAGTGACACAGAGCCTGGTCCTTAGGGCCCGTTCGATGCACGTGCTCTCTAGATGGCTTCTCGCTGCTCTCAGTCACCTGCCTTTTGTGGAGGCGCTGATTCTCTCTCAGCGCCTCTGTCACTTGCTGTCATTCCTTAGGGCTCCCCAAACCACTGCTTGTTCAGGGCCACTTCGTTCTTAGCAGATGGTCATGCTACGAGAGCATTGCTCCCCCATCAACTCAACGGATCCTCCTCTGACTTCATCCCAGAGACTCAGTCACCATAGCAACCACGCGGCTTTGGTCTCTTCAGAAACCCCAACTGGCAAAGATGGCTGAATCAGGAGCTTCTGCAGGGAGATCCGGGAGCTTTTGATACTGGGGTCTGGAATCTCCAACGAGCTCTAGATTTAAACAATCAGAAAGCAGCTGCTGTAGGAGCACAGAGGAGATGCAAAGGGGCAGCTAGGAGCAGCAAGGCTGTGCTGTGCTGTGCTGCCAGAGGCCTGGGAGTCTCACAGTTCTGTGAAAAACAGCTATAGAGACCCTGACTTCAAAAGACATCATGTCTCATTTCATTGCTTTAAACATACATTAAGTGTGTTAATTTAAAAAAAATTGGTGAAAAGTGATTATACAGAACAGGGGGTTTCATTGTGGCATATTCATACATGCAATGATGCAATTTGATCGATTTTACTCCCAAATACCTAGTCTTTCCTTCTTCTCCTCCCTCCTCCCATCCCCTTCTATCTAACTTCTATCTCATTCCATTTTCATGAGATTTGTTTTTTCCCTCTATTTCTCCCTAGCTTCCACCTGTAAGAGAAAACATACAATTCTTTACTTTCTGTGTCCAGTTTATTTCATTTAACATTATGCTCTCCTGTTTCGTTCCTTTTCCTGCAAGTGAAACAATTGCTTCTTCTTTATGGCTAATAAAACCCCATTGTGTCAACCCCATCCGTTGACAGCCACCTACGCTGGTTCCGTGATGTGGCTACTGTGAATGGTGCTGTGGTAAACAGGGATGTGCATGCATTGCCACAGTGTGATAACTTTAATTCTTTTGGATAAACACCAAGGAGTGGTGTAACTGAGTCATAGGGGGGTTCCATTCCTGTCTTTTGAGGAGCTTCCATTCTGATTTCCATAGTGGCTGTACTATTCTACATTCCCACCAACAGTGGATAAAAGTTTCCCTTTCATGGCATTCTTACCAGCATTTATTATTAATGGTATTTTTGCCATTCTTACTGGAGTGAGGCAAAACCTCAGTGTAGTTTTGATTTTTATTTCTCTTATGGCTAAAGGTATTAAGCATTTTTTCATATAGTTGTTGGCATTTGTACTACTTTTGAGAATTTTCTGTTTGGCTCATCTCCCCAATCATTGATTTGTTTTCCTTGAGTTCTTTATATATTCTGAATATGAGTCCTCTGACAGAGGGCGGCTGGCGAAGATTTCCTCCCACTCTGCAGGCTCTCTTCTTGCTCTTGTTTCCTGTGCTGTGCCACCTATTTGCTATTGTTTCCTTAGTCGTAGGAGTTTTATTGAGGAAGTTATTGTCTGTGTCTACACGTTGGGGTGTTTCCCCTGTTTCCTTGTAGCAGTTGTGAGGTTTCTGGTCTTATTCTTGATCCACTTTGTGCAGGTGGGAGATAGGGTTCTAGTTTCATGCTTCTACATATGTCTGATAATCCAGCACCATTTGTTTAAAAGGATGGCTTTTCTCCAGTGTTTTTGTGCCTTTGTCAAGGATCGGATGACTGTATCATGTTTTTTTTTTTTTAAGGAATTTTTAGTTGTAGATGGACACAATTCTTTTATTTTTTTAGGCGGTGCGGAGGATCGAACCCAGGGCCTCACGCACTGCTAGGTGAGTGCTGTACCACTGAGCCCCAGCCCCAGCATCTGTCTTCTTTTTAATTCTGTTGGTCTACATGCCTGTTTTTAATGCCACGTACCACACTATTGTAGTTACAATAGCTTTCTAGTGTAATTTGAAATTGGGTATTGGGATACCTCCAGAGTATCTTTTTGCTCAGAATTGCTTTGACTGTTCTTGGTCTGTTGTCTTTCTATATGAATTTAGAATTGTTTTCTAGTTCTGTGAAGAATTTCATTGGTATTTTAATGGTATTTTACATTGAACCTGTAAATTGTTTTTTGGTAATTTGACCATTTCAACATTAATTCTGCCCATCTATGAACATGGGAGGTCTTTTGATCTTCTACTGTCTTTTCTGTTTATTTTTTAAATTTTTTTTAGTTGTAGTTGGACATAATACCTTTATTTTAATGTGGTGCTGAGGATCTCGAACCCAGGGCCTTGCATGTGATAGATGAGCACTCTACAGCTGAGCCATAACCCCAGCCCTTATTTTTTTCAGTTTTCTATAATTTTCCTTGGTTAGATTTATTCCTAGTTTTTGTTTTGTTTTGTTTTACTTTTTTTGAGGCTGCTACCAATGGAATTGTTTTCTTGATTTCTTCCTAAGCAAGGTCATTCTGTATAGAAAAGTATTGATTTTTGTAAGTTTTGTGTCCTGTTATTTTGCCAAATTTGTTTATCTGCTCTAGAGGTCTTCTGGTGGAGCTTTCTAAGTACAGGAACATATTTTCTGCAAATAGGACTAATTTGACTTCTTCCTTTCCAATTTGTAGCCCCTTTATTTCAAGTACTATATTGAACATGAGTGGCAAGAGTGGATGTCTTTGTCCTGTTCCTGATTTTAGAGAAATCCAGCTCAATTTTTCCCCATTAGGAATGTTGACTTTAGTTTTATTGTATAGTAGTCTTTATTATGCTAACCCTCATCTTTCAACTTGTTTGTATTTGCTAAGACTTACTTTGTGGCCTAAAATACATTTTTTGGAGAAGGTTCTCTGAACAGGTCTGCTAAGTCCTTTTGATCTAGAGTGAGTTTTAAATCTAATCTTCATTTATTTCATGTCTAGATGAACTATCTGTTGGCAAGAGAAGTATATTGAAACACCCCACTTTTAAAAAATCAGAGCCAATCTGAGCCTTTAGTTGAGTGGTGTTTCCTTTATAAAATTAGGTATGCCAATGTTCAAGGTATAAATATTGACAATTGTTATTTCTTGGATCATTTTCTTTAAGAATATGTATTGAGCTTCTTCATCTCCTATGAGTACTTTTGATTTGAAGTCTGCTTTGCTGATATAAGAGTAATTGCTACTATTTGTTTTCAGATGCATGAAATATCATTTCCCATGCTTTTACTTTCAGTCTGTGGATGTTTTTTACCAATGTTTCTCACAGGTAACATTTATTTAATAAATACAACCTGTCATTTTATGTCTTTTAATTAGAATTGAGATCACTACATTCGGGGTTATTATAACTTGTAGTTATTTTATTTCTAATCATATTTCTAACAGTTTTTTAAAATCCTATTTCTCATTTGTTTATCCACTTTTCTAATGAGATTTATTCTTTTTCACACTGTTTTTTTCCTTCTTTTTTGTGTATAGAATTCCTTAAGTGTCTTCTGCAATCCTGGCTTACTGGTCATGAATCCATTAGTTTATGCTTTTCTTGGAAGTCTTTTTTAAAAAAAATTCTTCAATTCTGAAGGATGGCTTTTTCTTTTCTGTTTAATACAGTGTATAAGGGGCAGTTATCTTACTTTCTGGGCTTAAAATATATCATACCATGTTCTCTCCTGGCATTTAGAATTTCTGATGGTAAAATTGCTGTTATTATGATAAGTTTGCCTTTATAAGGGACTTAGTATTCTCTAAACTTAAAAATTCTTCCCTTATTTTGAGTTTTTGGCACTTTCACTGTAATGTATCATGGGAGGTTCTTTTCTTGTCTTGTCTATTTGGAGTTCTGAATGATTCCAGTAGCTGAATGTCCATCTCCTTCCCCGAGTTTGGAAAATTTTCTGCTATTATTTCACTAAATAGGTTACCAGTGCTATTAGCCTGAATCTGTTCATCTTCAATATCTTCAGTATAAGTAAGGGCTTTACATATTACCCAAAGTTCAATATTCCTAATTTTTAAAAAATTGTTGAGTGTTCAAGTTCATAGAGCTGTTCTTCAAGGTCTGAAATTCTGTCTTCAACTTGATCTTATATATTAGTGAGACTTTCAACTGAGCTTTTGATTAATTGAATTTTTCATTCTAGGATTTCTGTTTGGTTCTGTTTTTCTCTTCATTAAAATGCTCTTTCACATCCTGCATTTTCTTCCTTAGATGTCCTTTAAGTTCATTGATAATTTTAACTTTCTGAATTGTTTACCTGGCATTTCCTCCACTTCAATGTTTATGGTATCAGTTGTTGGAGTGTTATAACCTTGTTTACTCATGTTTCTTGTATTTCTATGTTAATATTTGCACATCTGCTGGGATGGATACCTCCTTCACTGTTACACAAGGGACTTTCATAGAACTTTTTTCTCCTATGTGCCCATGCCTGGGGGTATATCTAATTGTCATAACTCTCACTCAATCTCAGTGCTATTTTCAGTTTTTAGCACCACTTTAAGATAATAATAACTATTAGCTGTGACCACTTCAGAGAAAAACCATATACTAATAAACCTTTAAAATCTTATTGAAATGTTTTCTACAACTCCACTAATCAAAGAGTAGAAGAGATGGGCTGGGGTTGTGGCTCAGTGGTAGAGGCTCGCCTAGCACGTGCAGGCCCTGGGTTCGAGATCCTCAGCACCACATAAGTAAAATAAAAGTATTGTGTTCAACTAAAACACAAATATTTTTTTTAAAAAGAAAGTAAAATTACTACTAAATTATATATAGTATGAAAAGAAAAATAAAAGAAAAAAAAGACAAAAATGTTTGGGAGAAGACAGAAGTAGATAATGCAAGAAGAGAAAGAAAAGTCTTGGGAGAGTATAAAAATGGCAACCAAAAATATAGAAACTATGAATCCAATTAGCACATTAAGATATTAGAAGACAAAAATATTAAAGAATATCAAATAATGAGGGGAACCTATCAAATAAGTACAGAAGATTATATTGGTGGAATACAAAAACTGACATTAGAGAGTCTAATTATTATTCTTTGCTGAGCCCTGTGAGAGATTTCTTATTAGGCCTTTCAGACTTGGAATCCATCAGGTTTGGGAATCTTGGTAAATGCCCATAACTTCTTGGTTTGAACTCTAAGTTTCTAAATCTCTGCTCTCTGATGGGTTGTGGAACTACCAACAGGTAGCACACTGCCAACGGGTCACGTAAGTGATGCTCACAAGCAAATGTGTGTGACCTCGAGTATATATGCTGAGTCAGTGTTTCCGACCTTGACTGCACACCGGCCATATAATAGCTCATTCCTGGCCTTGGCTACATCTTAAAAACATGACATAGCCAGCTGGCAGCTCCCGGAGGGAGCCTGAGCAGAAAGCCCTGCCAAAATGGGGCACAGGAGCTGCAGCTGGTGCCCACAGGGCACAAGTGGCTCACACAGGGGCACCTGCTGGCCCCAGTTGTCGCTCTGCCTGAGAATGACTTGCTTTCTGTCCTGCTCTGCTCTACTCTTCAGTGGTAGTGGGGGCTGACAGATCCAGAATGTCCAAGTCTCCCTAGGTGACCAACTCTCCAACATGGTTCTTAAGGCACTCTCGCCATCATGCACCTCCCTGATCAGCTGTCTCCTGCTTGAATTTTATTTGTTGCCTAGTTTCACTCTGCCATCTTGCCAGCCCCCAGGGAGTGAACTTTAAAGAAAATGAATATCCAACATTGTTCCTCCTTTAACCGTACTTTCAAAACTGGATTTATGGAGTTACAAGGGAGGAGCATGATAGTTAGAGCCTTGGCATCTTTCTGTGAGACACTGCTAGGTTATGGGAAAGAAGGAACAGAATTTAGAATTTGTCCTAATGGGGGACACCTATACACTTATATAGAAGAGTTTCAAATTAGAGCAAGGTCGGCCCTTTGAGAGGCTCTTTCTTTGTTTTTTGGTGCTGGGGATTAAACTCACAACTTCATACACACTAGGCAAGTGCTCCACCACTAACTACATCTCCACCTGCCAGAGACCTTCTGTCACAGACCAAGAGCCATTGCACATCTGCAAGGCAACTTCATAAATTTGGGAATTTCTGTCCAGTAGAGAAACCACTCAGCTTTAGAGTCTATCCAGGTCAGCAAAGTAGCTCATTCTATTTTGAACCAGTTCACCATGAGTCAGAAATCTTCCCTATTAAGGACTCATGCTTCATAACTTTTGGGTGTTTGGATTTTCAGTTTCCCTCGTCACCCTCTGCTTACTTGCATAGTTACTGGAAAAGAAGCTCTGTAGAGAGCCATTTTGCTGTGCTGCCTTGTGTGGGCGTGAGCCTAATTCTTGGGCTGAGACCCAGTTCTTTGTTTTCAGCCACTCCCTAGAATACAATGTATCAATTGTCCAGCTCCTGGAACAAACTGTTTTCAAGAAGTGCTTGTTGCTTTGCACAAGCTGGAGCTGGGTGTCTCTTGCATTATGTGCAAGTGCTGGGTCTATCATTCTATTGGCTGCTGCTGTGTTGCTATGCACTCTTTGTCCAATGGTGTACGAGCAGGGCTGCAGCTGAAGTATATAAGGGGTGGTTTTCTCGGGCTCGGGGCCCCTTTTTCTCTCATCTATACCTCATGGAAGCTTCCAATAAAGTGTGTTAAAGAAGAATCCTGCTGTTGTCGTCTTTCCTGCCGGCGGGTAGACGCGACAAGTGGTGCCGAAACCCGGGAGAATCAGAACTTTCAGTCGACAGGAGTGGTGCACCGATCGTCCGTGAGTGGACCCCTCGTCCCGGAGTGGACCCCTCGTCCCGTGAGTGGACCCCTCGTCCCTGAGTGGACCCCTCGTCCGTGAGCGGACCCCTCGTCCCCGAGAGCGGGACCCCGTAGGCCTCATATTTTATTGCAGCTGCAATGTGTGCTTTTACTTTTGTTTTCTGTGTTCTTTTTGTCGTCTGTGTCTTTTGTTTTCTGTGTTTTTCTTGTTGTTGTGTCAGGGGTGCCGCACCTTCAAGTCCGCTTTTCTCGGCCCTAGATGGTCTGTTACGCTCCAAGGGCCTGAAAGTGAAGCATAGCACTTTACAGAGATTGGTGCAATGTGTTGCTTCGGTATGGTTCTCTGCTTGTGGTTTCTCTGTCACCTTAAGGCCCGCAATGCTCATGATAAGGCTATGCTCACACAAGCTCTTGCAGCTTTAGAAAATGGCAACTCACCTCAAGTTTGGCTTGCGCAAATTAAACAGTGAATCTTTGACATGGTCGTTGCACCCCAAGTTTACGGACATTGCACTGGGAACGACATGTCTCTTCTTGCTATTCTCTTAGTGTTGGAAAGCCCTTGCACTCTGCCGGCTTTACTGCCATTGCACGCAGATGGGTTTCCACACTAGTGCTTTTCTATCGCTTTAGGACCCGTGCCTTTCTTTTAGGGTGTTGCCAACTTGTTTGTCGTTGTATTTTTATAGCCACAGTTCAGCCTCAGAGACCTAATAATGACTGGCTGAGTAGATACCATTAAACGCCTTGGCAACAACGAGCTGATCTTGTAGTACCCAGAGACGGGCAACTTTCACACTTGCACTGCAACCTAAGACAGGGGAATGGGGCCTCCCCAAGGACGGGTAAGCAATGTAAGGGCAGTGAACGACCTAAGACAGGGGCTACTTGATTCCCTTTGACGTGCAACAAACAAAAGGAAAACACTGCTGGCAGTGGATTCCCCCCGGCCCCCAGGGCTTGGATCCAGCCCTGAAGTTTATGCACGTCAAGGAGGCCAGCTCACAAGGCCTTGTAAGATCTGTGGTGTCTGTTTTCATATTCAGCCAATACCGGTCATGCGGGAATGTCCTGACCTGCTTGGGTCTGATAAGGTTCCTGGTTGAAGGCTTAGCATGAGTAATGGCAATTCACCTCTGCTCTTGCCTGTATTGTTTTTAGAAAACAAAAGGGGGGAACTGTAGAGAGCCATTTTGCTGTGCTGCCTTGTGTGGGCGTGAGCCTAATTCTTGGGCTGAGACCCAGTTCTTTGTTTTCAGCCACTCCCTAGAATACAATGTATCAATTGTCCAGCTCCTGGAACAAACTGTTTTCAAGAAGTGCTTGTTGCTTTGCACAAGCTGGAGCTGGGTGTCTCTTGCATTATGTGCAAGTGCTGGGTCTATCATTCTATTGGCTGCTGCTGTGTTGCTATGCACTCTTTGTCCAATGGTGTACGAGCAGGGCTGCAGCTGAAGTATATAAGGGGTGGTTTTCTCGGGCTCGGGGCCCCTTTTTCTCTCATCTATACCTCATGGAAGCTTCCAATAAAGTGTGTTAAAGAAGAATCCTGCTGTTGTCGTCTTTCCTGCCGGCGGGTAGACGCGACAAAGCTCTCTCTTGACCAAAATTTGAGGACAACAATTTGGAATTACACAACAAATAACTAATAAAATATGGCTGCTCTGTAACCCACATCAGAACAAAGAACAATGGGAACACAGGAAAGAAAGCAATTTATTTGGTCATAGGACCTTGGGGAAAAGGGTTGGCAAAACTTCACATAAGAGGACACATTTGAGCTGTAAAGTGTCCTCCTCTTTTATTCCTAGATAAATCATATTTACTTTTTTTTGGAAATTAAAAATAACATAGTTTTTCTATTATAAGAGAAACACCTATTCGTAGAAGTTAGAAAACCACCCTAACAGTTCGGATTCCAGCCCTTCACTGTTGAGTGGGGGACCATGAATCTAATGTTACTAGCAACCTGGAGTGCAGAGTGTTTAGAAGACAATGATGAAGACAAGCCTGTATTATAATAAGGCCTTGAAAAATAAAAACAAACAAAATATTCAAAGCAATACTAAAGAGGAATGGGAGATTTCGAAGAGAAGGAAATTATCCAGGAAGGTAATTCCTTTATAACTCTTGCCTGCCTCAGTCTAGACTTGCCAGCGGATCTTTGAAAGGTTACGGATTTAGGTGTTTTTATTAAAGACCGTCTGAGATGGAGCTTTATTCCTCCCCTACCACAGGAGGCAGCGAAGAGTCACTGATTTACTCTCCATATCCCTTAAGCTTGCATGACTTAATTTCTTTTTTCCCATTAAATTAGAATTAAAAAAAATCTCTTATTAGTTTCCTCAGAGGGTTTTTTTTGAAAGATAAAGGAAACCATCAAGCCTTAAGAGTGTCATAAACCTTGGGGACACACATGGCACTCAGATACTTGAGATGCTGTCTAATGATATCATGTTTAAAAAAGTCTTTCATTATTTTTCCATGTCCTGAAATCCCACAAAAGCATAACAGAAATGGGTTTGGGAATTTTACCAAATTAAAATTTGTAAGGAAAGAGGAAAGGATGATAATTTACTAGATTTTCATTATTGTTCATTCCAAATTCCAGGAAAAGTGAAACATTAGTCAAGATGCACAATTAAATGGGTCTATCTAGCAGAAGCCAAGGGAAGGTGCTTCAAATTAACAAGGCTGATGAGGGCAGAAAAAAAAATCAGCAATCCGAATCTCAGGTTTCCCATCGGCAGCACTTTCTGCCCTGCCCCCAAATGTTTCCAGTTCTGTACTGTTATATGTAGCATCACCAACACTGCTGAGAGCACTTTCAAGGTATTAACTATCTGACCTACTCTCTTAATTAGCTATGCTACACGTCTCTGGAGAATTGGAAGGGGGTGGGTTTCAGGGAACCCCTTTGATGATAAGAAACCAAGTGACAAAAGAGATGTGATTCATCCTAAGACAGCTAAAAGGCAGATTGGAAATGACAGCTAGACTCAAGTTTGGCTCCATCCAAACAAAGAAAAATGCCACTTCATTCATAGACACCAAAACATTCACCTTCACCTACAGAGTGATGTTTGTTCCCTTCCTTCAGCCTCAGAGATAATACTAATGATTACCAGTGATGGTAGTGAAATCCAGGCTTAATCACCATAATTGACAATTAAGATGGGTAACAACACAGCGACAGCTGATTTCACACAAGGCTAATGAAAATGGGCTATTAAAATCCACACATGTTTGGCAGCAATTATGATCTCCTGGAGCCATTTGCTTTGAAATGTGCACATTTCACAGGTGGCTGCCTGCCAACAAGACAACTCTGAGCAGGACCAAGAAAGAAAGAGGAAAAGACAGTTGCTGGAGATTCCCTGTAGGTTTTGCTTCCTTTCGGTGGCTTACTGGATAATTACCTACCTGCCTGGTAGTTTACAGCCAAAGAAAGATGCAAGGTTCACATCTCTAGAGAATGGGCCCCACTGTGCTGCAGAACCACAGCGGGACTGGCTAGGCCAAGGGAGTGGGTATGCACAAATACAGGGGCAAAGCTCAGGGTATACATGGAGTGGGTGGTGGGCGATGCAGGAGGGCTGGCTTTCCTGGGTAGGGTATGCTGAAGGTATTGTTTTAAGTGTTCACAAAATGTTAAGTGGAAACGATAATTAATCCCTGAACAGTTAAATGAGTTCAGGTCCTTACCGGGCATTAGATTCAGAAAGTAAGGTTACTTTCCTTCAGCTTCATGTCGCTGCTGGTTCCCCACTAGGACTTCCTTATCTGCCAGCATTTTTCTAAAAGCCACTGTCCTCCTGAGATAGGGACACATCAGGCCACAAGCTATAAGGCATATGAAACTAAGGCTGTGCTCCACTTCAAAGAACCCACCTTCCAAGGGGACAGTGCACAAACAGAACTATTTAACAGTTACCAGAATTCTGGAGCACACAGTGGACTAGGTACCAGCACAATTCTCACTCTATATCACACAGGTTACACAATATAACCACACATATGTGCACATGCATGTGCAGGCACACACACACACTCAAATAAACTTAGTCTATTGTTTTTGTTTAGCTTGAAAAGATCTGATCCCGAGAGAGTGACATTCATTACAAGGTAGTGATAAAACAAACTTACTAGTTGATGGAAAATGATGCAAAGTCTAACTTTAGACAAATATCTTAGGTCCTGTATTTTATTTATTTATTTTGGTAACAGGAATTGAACCCAGGGGCACTTAACCACTAAGCCACATTCCCAAATCCTTTTTATTTTTTGAAGCAGGGTCTCACTAAGTTGCTTAGGAGCTTGCTAAATTGCTAAGGCTGGCTTATAAACTTGTGATCCTCCTGACTCAGCCTCCTGAGAAGCTGGGATTACCGGCCAGTACACTAAACCAAACTAGGCTAGGTCTTCCATTTTAAAATACCCCAAAGATCTTCTATATTCTCTAACCTCAGACCACACAACATACATCGCTTTCCTCTGCGTGGCTGCACTTTATCCCCCTCCCTGAGTGTAGGCTGGTTTGCCTTTGTGCCTCCTGAGCCACACGTCCTGAACCTCTTTTCATGGTGAAATGTCAGGGACCTGAGGTGAGGTCCCTCTAACCTTAGGTCCCTTTCCCATACACTTTAAGCTTATACTCTCTGGGTATGTTGGTTAATGGGAAGTTAGTTGGCTTTTTTGTTTCTTTTTCTTTTTTTTCTTGGTTCTTTTTAGTTACACATGACAATAAAATAGACACTGTCATAATTATAAAATCAGGGAATATAATCTGTTCTAATTCATTCCCCATACTTCCCCTTCTCCTCCCTCCATCCCACCTTGTTCCTTTCCCTCTATCTTCCTGCTATTTACTTATAATTTTTTAATTAAAAAATTTGTGGATGTACATGATGATGGGATTCACTGTGGTGTATTCATATATGTACATAGGAATGTTGAGTTAGATTCATCTTTTTTTCTTTTTTTTTAAATGACAGGAAACCAGATAACGAAGAACAGGGAAAACTTGCCTCAAAGTAGTTGTTTGTGGATAACATTTCTATTCAAATACACCAGCTAAGGCTTTTTTTTTCATCCACTCCAAAATCTCTTTTAATTGGTGCATTTGGATCATTCACATTTAAAGTGATATTGATATTGCTGAATTAATATCTTTTATGTTTTTTATTCATTGTACTTGTGCTGTTAAAAAATCTTCCCTCTTTGACCTTTCATTTTCTGGTTTCATATGATTCCCTTTTGGCATATAATTTACACTCCCTTTTAATTTTTTTTTAGTAGTTGCCATATAATTTGCAATATACGTTTGAATGAATATTTCCACCTCTTCGTGTATGGTGCTGGTACCATATAACGGACCATCTCAATTCTTCCCTCCCATCTCTTATGGCTCTACTGTCACTTATTTATTTGCCTACATGAGATAATCACCCAATGCATTGTTGTTCTTATTACTTTAAACAATTAACTTTTCAATCAATTAAGAAAAATACAGGGACACAGCCACATCAATGTTTATAGCAGCACAATTCACAATAGCTAAAGTGTGGAACCAACCTAGATGTCCTTCAGTGGATGAATGGATAAAAAAAAATGTGGCATATATACACAATGGAATATTACTCAGCAATAAAAGAGGTTAAAATCATGGCATTTGCAGGTAAATGGAAGGCATTGGAGAAGATAATGCTAAGTTAGCCAATCCCAAAAAACAAATGCCGAATATTTTCTCTGATATAAGGGGGGTGACTCATAGTGGGGTAGGGAGGGAGAGTATGGGAGGATTAGATTAATTCTAGATAGAGAGAGGGTGGGAGGGAAAAGGAGGGGGCAGGGGATTAGCAAGGATGGTGGAATGTGATAGACATCATTATCCAAAGTACATGTTTAAAAACTCTTACTTTATATACAAACAGAGATATGAAAAATTGTGGTATATATGTGTATTAAGAATTGTAATGCAAGGACTGGGATTGTGGCTCAGCGGTAGAACACTCGCCTGGCATGTGCAAGGCTCTGGGTTCGATCCTCAGCACCACATATAAACACAATAAATTATAAATAAAATAAAGGTATTCTGTCCAACTACACCTAAGAAAAAAAAATTAAAAAAAGAATTGTAATGCAAAAAAAGTGCATGTATAATGGCATAAATTGACATGAACATACTTTATATACAGAGATATGAAAAATTGTTCTCTATTTGTGTAATAACAATTGTAATGCATTCCACTGTTGTTGTATATTTAAAAAAATAAAATCAATTAATAAAAAGGAAAAGAAAACATTTCACCTTCATTTATTTCTTCCTTGATTCTTTCCTTTATGTAAATTCAAATTTCTGATCTATATAATTTTCCTGCTCCATGAAGAATTTCCTTAATATTTCTTGCAGGGAAGGTCTGCTGCTGTTGATTTCTCTGATTTTAATTGCAAGAAACAAAGACTAGTTCTCCTTTATCTTGGAAGGATAATTTCATTGAATATAAAATTCTAAGTTTGCAGAGTCATTTCTTTGAACAGCTTAAATATTTCAAATTATCCTCTTCTTGCTTGCATACTTTCTGATAGGAAGTCATATGTAATACTTTTCTTTCTCTACAGAAAAGTTGTTTTGCCTTGTGGGTTTTTAAAAGGGGTTTCTATTTGTCGTTGGTTTTCTGAAGTTTGAATATGATATATTTAGGTATAACTTTACCAAGCAGATATTAATCCTATTTGGTGTTCTCTGAGCTTATTGCATCTGAGGTTTAGTGTCTATCATTATCTTGGAAAATTCTTGATACTTTTATTTCAAATTTATCTTCTGTTTCACTCTCTTTATTCCTGTGGTGTTCCAATAATGCATGTTATACCTTTTGAAATTGTTTCATAATTCTTGGATGTTCTATTGCAATTTTTTCATTAAAAATCTTTTCTTTGAGAAATTTCTGCTGATGTACCGTCAAGTTCATCAATTCTTTCTTCAGCCATGTTGAAGAGCTTATCAGAGGTAGTCTTCATTTATATTAGTTTTTTTTATTTCTTTTGATATTTTCTTGGTTTCCATTATCATTCTTACATGTTGTCCATTTTTTCTTAAGAGTCCTTAGCATATCAATTACAATTATTTTGAATTCCCTGTCTAATAAAAGCAAATATTTTCATAAGTTCCGTGTTTTTCTTTTTAATTTTGTTTTTGTTGTTGTTGATGGATCTTTATTTTTATGTGGTGCTGAAGACTGAACCCAGGGCCTCACACATGCTAGGCAAGTGTTCCACCACTGAGCCTCAACCCCAGGCCATGAGTCTGGTTTTTGCATTTTCAGATAGTTTGTTCTGGCCTTTAAATGACTTATAATGTTGTTGTTGTGAGCCAGTATAAAATACTGGGTAACAGAAACTGAGGTAATTAACATATATTTTCTGTTTAATCCTTTACCATTTCTTTCTAACTGGTTTGCACAAAAGAAAAAAGAAACTAGAGAGACCAGTGTGGTGATCAGTGTGGACAATGACAGATGAGAAATTCCTAAAAATGAGGTTCCTAAAATCCTGATATGGAACAAACTGATTCCCTTTATATCAATACCATTCCAAATATTTGTGTTGTGGACCACTTAAATAGGAAAGATATGTGAAATCCCTCCATCCCATTGTTTTAACAAAGAACTTGTTAATAATGGATTCCAAAGGAACAAAGCAAGCTACAGTTAACATTTTTCTAAAATCTTCTATTATTTACTGTAAAAGTATAAAATATGCTTGTAAATCAAGACCCTAGATATATAAAATATCCCCAAGAAATTCTTACCCTGAGTGCATACCATAACTTTTCTAATATCAGAAATGTAAAGATAGGACGCTGATTTGTCTCCCAGCTCACTGGCTTGTTGCTCAGCTGTGTCCAGTTTACTGATGAGCCCATAAAAGACATTCTTCATTTCATTGATAGTGTCTTTGATTTTTGGTATTTCCTTTTGATTCTTTTCTTGGAATTTCCATCTACATACCCCACTGTTGTTCCATGTTTTCTACTTTTTCCATTAGAATCTTTAACCTTTTGTCATAATTATTTTAAATTAACTTTGATAATCCCAAAATTTGTCACAGCTGAGTCTGGTTAAAAGTATGCTTTGTCTCTTTAGACTATTAAAAAAAATTTGTGTGTCTTGTAATTTTGTTGAATGCCAGTTGTGGTATTTTGGGTGACAGAAAATAGGGTAAAAGGCCTTTGGTTTTACATTTTAAAAAAAATATGGCTAGGATTTGGGCCTTTTGGTGTTTGCAGTTAAGTGTCAGAGGCTTCAAATTCCTCCACATCCTTGTCTTTCTCTCCTCCTTAAATACTGGCTGTGCCTTGAGGCTCTTCCAGCTTAATGTGCTGTTATTATACTTAAACCCTATTGTGGTGGCAATGGAATATGAGGGAGGAGAAACAGCTATAATCTTGTGGTTAAATCTTCATCTCTCTAGGCTGTGAACTCCACAGGTCTTTTTATAGCCTCCTTTTAGGTAGGCCAGAAGGCTAGAGGTGACTCAGGTTGGGTAAATATCTCTCTAGGTGGGATAAGGTTATGGAAAGTTCTCTGCCCTTGGAGAGTAGGACTTCATTGTGGAAGATGCTTGGGGCATATTCCAAAACAGTTACTTTTCCTCTCCACCTGCCAGAGCAGGAGGACATTTTTTTCTCAGCTTTTTATCATGAAGACCCAATTGGGTTTCTGAAGCTAAGACCCATGAAAATATGGAGGCCCCTGTAAGACTCTGACCTCCGTAGTTTCTCACTCCATTAGACTGGACTCAGTCTCCAGGAACTCACCAATATATCTATTTAATGGTTTCTATCAGTTTATGGCTGTAGAAGCTTCTGCTCTGTGCAAAGGAATCTTGTCTGTGATTCTCTGTATTAGCTTCTCACCCGATTTTATTGTGGCACTTTACCCTACAACCTCAATTCTCTGATGATCCCAAGAGGCATAATTGATTTTCAGACTTTTTGAGAGTCTTATCTTCTTATAAGATTGACAGTAACAATTTCCAAGCTCTTTATGTGTCAGAGATAAAACTGAAAGTCCAATGTATTTAATTTTAATTAATTTCAATATAAATACAAAAACTGATATTTGGCTCAGCTATTAGACAATTACAAGTACATTGAGAATAATTTGAGTATGGGAATCTATTTTTACAACCATATATTATATTAAATCCACATAAATTGTGTATTTCTAATGAAAATTGAGATGTACACCAGAATTCAAAGTCTTAGTATGAAAAATAAAAATGTTCCATTGATTTATTTTTGCATCGATCATATATTGAAATGATAATATTTTGAATGTAGCATGTTAATAAAAAAAGTAAAATTATATCTGTTTCTTTTTAGATTTTTAATGTGTAGCTATTAGAAAAATCTCAGATTACATAGGTTCTCACATTTTTCCATTTGCTAGCACTGCTCTACAGCTTAAGATATGCACTTTTGACTTATTACAGTCCAACTTTAAGGAAAGGCAGAACACTCCACATACACTTTGAAAGTCTTATAGTAGTGTTTCTATTTTCTCTTCCTGTCCTTTGTGCCATTCTTATTGTAATTTTCAGTTCTACATGTTGTAAAACACACACTAAATTTTGAACCTAATAGTCAATTTTCCATTAAAGACCTTAAAAATTAGGGGACAGTCTTTTTTACATAGCCACTGTGTGTTATTTACCTACTTCTTCTAGCTCTCTTCATTTCTTTGTGTAGATACATATGTACAAGTGACAACATTCTCCTTTTGCCTGAAGAACTTTTTGTCAACAGTTTACACAGTGCAGACCTGATTCTGCATCATTATATCAACTGTTGTTTACCCAGATAAAAAGTATTCTTTTATTTATTCTTCCTTTTTAAAGGATAATTTCACTGGATTGAAAATTCAAGGCAGACAGGCTTTATTTCCTCTTTCCTTTCCACATTTGAAAGTTGCTATAGTGTCTTTAGACTTACATAATTTCTGAGAGGTCTATAAAAATTCTTATCTTTCCCCCTCTATATCTGTATAATGTCTTTTTCTGTATGGATGATATCTTTTTCAAGTTGGTCACTTTTCTGGTTTTGAATAACTTAATTCTGGAGTGGTGTCATTTGTGTGTGTGTGTGTGTGTGTGTCTTCTGCTCAAGGTTCATTGAGATTCTTTATTCTGTTTGGAGCATTCAAATATTAAAAAAAGTTGAGCCATTATTTTTCAAATATTTTTCTGCCCTAATCTCTCTCATCTACTTGTGAAACATCCATTAGTTTAATATTCCTACAAGTCACTAAGACTTTTTTTTTTTCTTTCTCTTAATGCAGGTTAGGTAAATTCTGCTATTTTAAGACTGTTTTTTCTAGTCTCTGAACTTCTATTAATCACATCCAATAAAATATTTAAGTATTTTACTTGATATCTCTTACCGTTTTTTGTACACATTTATAACTTCCTCTGTTCACTGATTATATTCACGTTGACATTTTTGAACATGTGAACATAACTACATCACCTGTTTTAATACCTGTCTGCCAGTTCTGTCTTGTCTTTCATTTCTGAGTCTGTTTCCATTGTGAGATATTTTTTCCTGGTTATAAGTCATATTTCTCTTCCTTATCTGTAATGTTTTATCAGAAACTGGATGTTGTTAATTATACATTGCTAATTGCTGGGTTTTTAGTATTTTTAAAAAAGTATTGTTGGACAATGTTCTCACCAGTAGTTATCTCTTCAGTTTACTTCTCTTGAGGTTTGTTTTTTAAGAGTGTTTAAGGGGCTTGACTCCAGGGCTACCTTGGCCTCACTTCCAAGGCATGGCATCTCTGGGGTCTTTCCTATCCATCTCTTAGTATTCAAGGTGCTTTTCCCATGTTTCCACCCTGGCTGATGGGAACTGTGATTTCCAGCCTACTGGGATCTTTAGGAATTGTCTTCTTCCTGGAAACTCTTTTCCTGGAAGCTAATCTTGCCTAGGCTCATGGACATGTATCCTGCAATTCAGATTCCGCTGTTATTAATTTACAGAGATCTCTATAATATATCTGTAAGTCTTATTCTCTGTTATCTCCATCCTCTTGGAATTGCATACCCAAACTCAAGTTTCCTTGAACTTTGTTTTTCTTTCCTTAACTTGGCAATTTCCTGGTTTTTTTTTTCTCTATTTTTTTGGTGTGTGTATGTGTGTGGGGATCCTCCCTGTGCAATGGTCCAGAAATTGTCTACAGGAAGAAGGCCTGAATGTGGTAAAGGTTTTCTTTGTTTATTTCTTTTGTTTCAGGGACCATGGCTTGGAGCTTCCTATTATTAAATGCCACAAAACTTTTCTAAATGTAGTCTATTTTTCTAATTGTCAAAAATAATAGCAAAATCCTGGACTCAGTTAGTTACTCCTATGACCAGAAACACAAGAAACCTCGTAAGTTTGGAGCAATTTCTCATAAAATCAACTTTCACTTACACTATCAATCAGTCATAACTAGTGACATGGTCACTTTTTTTTGGGGGGGGGGGGTACTGGGGATTAAACCCAGGGGTGCTTAACCATTAAGCCACATCCCCAGCCCTTTTTATTTTTTGAGACAGGGTCTTGCTAAATTGCTTAGGGCCTCACTAAATTGCGGAGACTGACCTCAAACTTGCAATCCTCCTGCCTCAGCCTCCTGAATACCTGGGATTATAGGTGCGCCACCAAGCCGGAGGTGACATGTAGTGTAAACACTACAGTTTACATTGTGTTACTGTTTAACTGGATACATTTTACATAAATACAACAATAAAAACCACCATTTTGTTACATGGTGAAAGGGAATTGGCAAACAGTAGTTCTGCTACAATTTTATCTTGTTTTTTTAATCAATGATAATACAACTTTAAATATTTTACAATATGGTTGTATCATTTGTTTGACTATTTGTCCTTTGCTAATGGATGTTTAACTTGTCTACAAGTTTATTTTATTTTATGAAGTGCTGAGGATCGAACCCAGTGCCCTGTGCATGCCAGGCGAGCGCGATACCTACCGCTTGAGCCACATCCCCAGCCCGTTTTTTTTTTGTTTGTTTTTTGTTTTTTGTGCAACTTCAAACCTTACAGGTATGCATGTAACCATTACATGCTGAAGTAATATTAAAACAATAGCCACCAGCATGACACGGAACCTAACCAACCATTTTGCTAGCTTACCTAGAATACATGCCAGCTATAAACAAACAGTATGGTCAGTCATATTCAGTTTAAGCATGTCCTTTTATATGTTTGTGTCTTTTTGCCTAAGGGACATTGTCAGGATTGGAAAATGGTATAAAGGTAGATGTATTTTAAATTTCAATTAATATTGTCAGATGGCTTTCCAAAAAGGTTAGAATAATTAATACTTAATTATTTCTATGATTTTTGGAAAATAGTGATTTTTCTATTATTCTGTCTACATTTGTGAGAAGAATTTACCTTTCTTTATACCTAATTTTCACTGGTATGAATTCAAGATATTTTATTTAGTGAATTATAATCTACTACTACCATAATATATTTTGATGCTCAAATTCAGATTTTGGCCAGTAGGAGACCTTTTGAATTGGTGCCTGTGTCCTTTTAGTGGGAAATATTTAGAAAACAAGATCTGAGCTCTTTTTACTTATTTAATAATTTAATTGAGCATTAATTAATCTTAGTGGGTATTAAAACTAGTTGTTGGAAGTCTGAAAAGGAACAGTAAAACAAACTTATTTCTCAATTATCTCACCACAAGTTATCTTGCCAAAGGTCATCATTTCTCAGTATAGAGAGAATTGAAAAACTATTGCAATTTTCTATTTTAATGTTTCAATTTCATATATATAATTTGAAATTATATGTGTATATAACATATATAAAAATTATGAGTTCATACTGATACTTTTAATCCCAATCTGATGCTACATGGTTCTTTCTTGACTTCCCCAATCCATATTTGTATCTTCTCCTAGTGGGAACCCCTCTTCCTATCAATATCAAATATTTCTCATTTGCTCAGCCCTACAATACTCACAAAATGGTTTTCCCTTTGTACAGTTTTGTTTAAAAGGATTCTGCTTTGATTATAAAAAAATTTGTCTCCACTAGTCTTCAAAAATTTTATCTTCATTGTATTTCTTAGATGTTGTCTCCTACATACATATATATTTTTCCTTTTATAATATTTTTTCTATTTTTGATTTCCTTCTGGGATGGTCTATATTTTTAAAAATCTCTAACACATTCTGCCCTATAGATTTCACTACTTATCTCATATTTTTTTTCATAATGACATTTTCATCTGGTTATTTAAAAAATCATATTGCTAATTATCCAAAGGTTTTTACTGTACTTTAATTGTAAAGTTGTTTCTTTTGTTAATTTTTTTCTATTAAGATATTTTAATTCTCAGATGTCCTGTTATATGCAATATTCCCCAAGATGTTTGACTACTCTAACTGGTAATATGTATTGGGAAAGGGTAGATGTCCAGATCTCAGCACCAGTGAACTTTATTTAATAGAGGTGGGAGGTGAATCCTACAGCAGGTAACCTCAGACATTTCATATCTGGTCATCCACCCCTTAAAAAAAAATTTCCCCACCTAGCCATTCCTGAACTTTACTTTTGAATTCTCAAATAGAGAAACAATGTTGGGAGGGGTCAATTCCTTGATTTGTCAGTCCTGAGGACTTAAGGGGAAGGGAAGAGGAGCAGCTACCTGAGCTTTCTTTCCTAGTCTATTCGCCCCAAAATGTGTTGTCCTGCCCAGACTTTATCCCTTGAACATACAGGCTCTTGTGTCCAGTTTCTGTACGGAGATGGCAAGCAGTTATGAACCCAAGGGAGAGTAGGAGAGGCCTGGTTAGAACACATCTCCTGGAAGCCTCCACAGCCACACCAGCCTCCATCATATTCCACATGCCACACTCCCCCTCCCTCTCCCTGTCTTGTTCCTGACACAGGACTTGTATTCAGCTTTCCCAGGTTCACTGCGATGCAGGTGGAGGGTTTGTTGTGGATAGCTTTTATTATGCTGAGTTATAATTCTTCTATACCTAATTTGATCAGGGCTCTTATCATGAAGGAATATTGAATCTTAAAATTATTTTTTTTCATCTACTGAGATAACATGGCTTTTATTCTTCCTTTTGTTGACGTGATATATTGCTTATTGACTTGCACATGTACACCATCCTTGCACCCTTGGGATAAAACCTACTTGATCAGGGGAAATAACCTTTTTGATGTGCTGTTAAATCCTGCTTGCTAATACTCTGTTGAGGTTGTCTGCACCTTGTGCATCAGGGATATTGGTCTATACAGCTTTCTTTCTTCTTGTTGTGTCCTTGTTTTTTGTTGAAAACAGGATGATGCTGGCCTCCTAGAGTTTGGAAATGTTTCCTCCCTTTCAATCATATGGAAAAATCTGAGAATTTGTTATAGTTCTTTTTTAAAAGTTTGTCAAAATTCAGTCATAAAGCCATCCAGTCCTGAGGTTTCTTTGTTGGGAGACTTTTCAGTACTGATTCAATCTCATTATTTGTTATTGGCCTATTCAGGTTTTGTGTCCTCATTTTTTTTTAATTTTGGGAGGTGCAGTAGACTTAATTGGTGGTGAAAGTAGGGCTCCTTAAACCTCCCCCCTTCTTCAGGGTGTCTGGGATGGAAATTGGGAAGAGGGGAGATTCTTGCTGAGGGACTGAGTTAGGAGCAGGGGACTCCCCACAGCTGAGGGCCTCTTTCTTTCTCTGTGTTCTTGCTGGGGCAGGTGGTCCAGGGGCTCTTACTCCTTGGAGGCCATGTGGACATCAGGTCCACCACCCTGTTGCTGTAGACAAATTCATGGTCATACCAGGAAATAAGCTTGACAAAGTGATCACTGAGGGCCATGCCAGCCTCAGCACTGAAGGTGGCAGAGTGGATGTCACTGTTAAAGTCATAGGAGACAACCCGGTCCTTGAGGGGCCCTCTAATGCCTGCTTTACCACCTTCCTGATGTCATCAAATCTTGCAGTTTTCTCCAGGCAACAGGTCAGATCCACAACTGACACACTGGGGTAGGCACACGAAAAGCCATGCCAGTGAGCTTCCCATTCAGTTCAGGGATGACCTTGCCCACAGCCTTAGCAGCACCAGTGGATGCAGAGAGGATATTCTGGGCAGCTCCACCACCATCATGCCAGAGTTTCCCAGAGGGGCCATCTACAGTCTTCTGATTAGTAGTGATGACAAGTACTGTGGTCTTGAGTCCTTCCACAATGCTGGAGTTGTCATGGATGACCTTGGCCAGGAGATTAAGCAGTTGGTGGGTGCTACAGGAGGAATTGCTGATGATCATGGGGGAGTTGTCATACATCTCACGATTCACGGTCATCACAAACATGGGGGCATCAGAAGAGGAGGCAGAGATGACCCTTTCAGCACTACCCTTGAAATGAGTCCCAGCTTTCCCCATGCTGGTGAAGTCACCAGTGGATTCCCCAACAGGTTTAGCACCAGCATCACCCCATTTGATGTTAGCAGGATCTTGCTTCTGGAGATGGGCTTTCCATTGATAACAAGCTTCCTGTATTCAGCCTTGACTGTGCCACTGAATTTACCACGGGTGGAAACACACTGGAACACACAGACCATGTAGTTGAGGTCAATGAAGGGGTCATTGATAGCAACAATATCCACTTCGCCAGACTTGAAAGCAGCCCTGGTGACCAGGCACCCAATGTGGCCAAATACGTTCACTCTGACCCTCACCATCGTGTCTTAGGGACGGCATGGCTGGCACCGCAAGAGACAAGAGGATGTGCACAAGCGGAGAAGATGCGGCTGTGAACCAGAAGCAGTAGAGTCCTCAGATTTATTTTGATTGGTTATGTGTGTCTAGAAATTTGTCCATTTCTTCTAGATTAGATTTATAAATGTTAGCATATTGTATTTATTTTTATCAGAATCTCATAATGATCCTTTGTATTTCTGTGCTAATGTCTTCTTTTGCTTAATGTCTAATTTTATTTGGGTCTTCTTTTTTTTTCTTGGTTAGTTTAGCTAAAGGTTTGTTGCTTTTGTTCACCTTCTTAAAATATGACCTCTTCATTTTATTGATCTTTTGTATTACCCTTTTAGTCTCTTTTGCATTTATTTCTGCTTTGATCTTTCATTCCTTCTAATTTGGAGGTTGATTTGTTCTGGCTTTTCTAGATCATTGAGATGCATTTTAAGGTTAGTTGAAATTTTTTAAAAAAATTTTTAATGTAGGCACTATTGCTATCAAGTTCCCTCTGAATACTGGCTTTGTTGTATACCATAAGTTTTGGCATGCTGTTTTCATTTTGTTTCCAGAAATTTTAATGTTTCTCTTCTTTTATCCTTGACAAACCACTATTGATTCAAATGTATGTTGTTCAGTGTCCATGTCTAAATTAATTTTGTTGCTGACTCTAGTTTTTTACCCATGGTAATCAGAAAGGATACAGAATATAATTTCATTTAAAATTTTTATTTAGAATTATTTTGGGGCGTAATATATTGTGTATTCTAGAGAAAGCTCCATGAATTGATGAAAAGAATGTGTACTTTGCAGCTGTTGAATGGAATGTTCTGACATATAGTTGAACTCTGATGTTTGTTCATTTTTTGGTGGAGGGGCTGGATGAATTGTCCACTGACAATACCCCACTGGAAGTGGGGTATTGAAATTCCCCTTTGTTATGGTATTAGTCTCTCTCCCTTTAGGTCTAATAGTGGCTATTTTATAAAACTGGTTGCTCTGATGTTAGGTACACATAAATTTATCATTTCTTATTGAATCCTTGATTATTATTAATGACTTTGTCTTTACAGTTTTTATCTTAAAGTCTATTTCATCACGTGTAAACGTAGCTACTGCTTCTACTAGCTTTAGGTTTCCCTTTGCTTGGAATATCATTTTCCATTCTTTCATTTTGTTTTTACTTGTGAATTTGTTTTAGGAAGCATATTATTGGATCTTGCTTTTTTATTTATTCAGTCCAGCTATCTTTCAATTGTTTCCATTCAAGGTCATTGATGGGTAAAGGCTTATTCCTGTTAGTTGTTTTGAATATTATATGCTCTTTACTTTCTCTCGTTTATCTTTGTGATTTGATGGCTTACTTTACTGATAAAAATGTTTTTCTTTTGTGTATTTACTCTTCTAGTAGGATTTACTTTCATGACAGTAATTTTCTTTGACTTCTGGGCACAGGACTCCCTTAAGTATCTTTTGTAAGGCTGGTCTTAATTATCTCAGTTCTGAGAAAGTCTTATTTCTTTGATTCTGAAGGATAGCATTGCTGGATGATCCTGGTTGGTAGTCTCCCCCAACCCCCAAGACTTAGTACATCAGGTAACTACATTTATGGCATAGCCTTCTTAGTAAGCAGACTCCACCTGAACATGTGTCTTGGGTGTTGGTTTGACAAGGCTGGCTTTGATTGTAGCTGGGAACCATTGTGTAGTTTCTGAAGCTTCTTCAGCTGTGATCAGTAAATTAGGGCATGGTATAGATAGTGGATAGGACCACTGCCCCTATGGGCCACGCAAGAGTGGAAACACACTAGCAATTCAGGAGAGTGTGATGTGGACAACAGTGGATGTGGGGTCTTCACTGTGGGGCTATTCTTATAATGGAAATGGTGGCTCCTATTAAGTGACAGGAGTTTCCTCCGGCATTGTTGAAGCTAGCTCTGCAACAAGCAAGGGACCTTGACATTAAAGGCACCAGTAGTAGTGAGGGGCCTGAGGCCCAGATGCTGCATGGGAAGAGGCAGCAGAAGGAACCTGGGCACCTCCTCTGTGGCATTCACACCCAATTTTGACAGAACTTGGTCAGATAAGATGCAGGGGTGGCTGGCAGTGGGAATTGCATAGGTGGGGTGACAAGAGCAACTGTGGTGTTCTTCTCTACTGCTACATGGTAGTGCCTGCCTGGGAACGGGACCCTGACCAGAGCTAAGCAGTTCCCCTAGCCATGCAAGCTTGGGCACAGGGTAACAGGAATAGCCTGAGTTACTGGCTTAGCACCTTCTGTGGGCAGGACTGCAGTAACAGGAGGAGAAGGGGCAGTGTGAGCCACGTGTGAACCTGCCTTTAGTCCAGGAACCAACACAACTCTATAGTCTTAGACAGCAAGTCCCTGATCTGATTCCAGGCGGGATTCCTGACCCCTACGACAGTTCAAATCCAGACAGCCACTCATTTCTGCTACAGCATTATGGTTGACTACTGGGAGATATCTAATATCCTTTCCCACAGCAAGCCTACTTCAGGGTGCTTATTTAAGTGGCTATATGCCTGTGAGGACTATGAAATTTCCAGTCTGGGATAGCCAGCATCCCTACTGAGAGTTTTCTGAGGCTATATACATGTGTATCCTGGCCCAATTAACCAGGAGACAGCCTGGGGATTCTAGGATGGTTCATTCTGGGTGTCAATGTGACTGAATTGAAGGATGCCTAGAGAAGTGGTAAAACATACTTCTGGGTGTGTCTGTGAGGGTGTTCAGAGAGAGGACTGGCATATGGATCGGCAGAGTGAACGAGGAAGACCCACCCTGACTGTGGACAACACCATCCAACAAGCTGGGGCCCTGGATGGAACATAAAGTAGAAGAGGGAAACTTGTTTTCCAAGGTTCCTTTTCTTTTGCTGCTTCCCTTCAACAATTTACTGCAGGTTTTCCTGTCTTTGGACTCAAACTTACACCAACAACCCTCAAGGAGTTGGGCTGGGGGCTGTACCATCAGTACCTCTCGTTCTGAGGCTCCCAGCTCTTTGCACTGAGCTGCTGATGACTTCCATGCTCTCCACAGCCTCCAGATGGCCACTGTAGAACTTTTTAGCCCTTGTGTCACGTAAGCCAATCTAATGAGCCTCCTTTTACCAAAAGATGTCCTATTTTCCTGGAGAACCCTAACACAGGGTCTATCCTTAGTAAAATCCCCATGGTGGGAGCATGGTCTATAGTGTAAGGTGACAAGCACCCCCGTCCCTTCCCCCCAAGCCAACAAAAAAACAACTGTGCCCATGGAAAGATCACCTATATGCTCTGGGTACTGAGTTCCCTGTTACTATACTTCTCTCAGATGTTCAGAAACTACCCAGGTAGTGTTAGTGGATAAACTGCCAAGTGAAACAAGCCAGGTATAGAATACGAATATCAAATGGTTTTCACTCATTAGTTGAAGCTAAAAGTTCTGATTACATAGAAGTAGATAGAATGACAGAGGTTGCTTGAGGCTAGGAAGGGTAGAAAAATGGGGGCTTTGGAGAGGGTAATAATGGGTACCAAAATACCATGGGTGAAGAGGGGAGGAGTTCCAATGTTCTATGGCATAGTGAAAACAGTCTATAACAATTATACGTAACAAAATAACTAGAGGAAATTCTGAAGGATCCCAGCACACAGAAATAATATTTGAGGAGACGGAAATGCTAATTAATTACTTCAACTTGGCTATTATATATCATGACCAATTATATGAGATACATGTGTCAAATTAGAATACTGTATTCCTAGTAAGTACAAATAATACTGTCAACTAAAAAAATAACCTATGTGTTAAGTATTGGTGGAAAGAAAAGTGGATAGGAGGCAGTTAAATGCAATGGAAAAATTGGGGAGAAAAGAATAAGGAATCATGAATTTGGGGTCTAACTCATCTTTGGCACAGATGCTAAGCTGCAGAAGGATGAAGGTATAGGTAGATCATGATCCTGGTTCTGTGAGGTTTTCCTACATCAAAGGCCCCTGTCTGAGACCTCTGACAAGGACTCTGCATCATTCAGGGTGTTGATAGCCTCAAAGAGGCAGAAATTAGGCTGGCTGAGGACAGCTGCTCAAGACAAAGACTTCACATACAAAAGTGGGAAAAATCAGACTTAGGTTTATCCCTATGACTCTTTCCTCAGTGGTTCTCAGGCCCCGACCTTCTCCAACACCACTAGTCATTTTATGCCTGCTTTGTGCCATTTTCACAATTCTCTCATGTGTTGAAGCTGAAATGGATTTAATGGGTAGGGGAAAGGAGATTCACTGTTTTTTCTGAAGTTGCATTTGACAGGCCTCTCGGCCAAAGTGTTTTTTTCAGACTGAGATACTAAGCAGTGTAAAAAGAAGGGCAGGAGAAGCTTCACTTGTCTGGATCAAGACTCTCTTCTCAGCTCTATTCCTGAGGCTGTCTATTGAAGGCATGAATTACCTGAAGGTGTTTCCTTCTCCCAGACACCCTGTTCTATTTCCTTTGTATCTCCTTAATCCAGACAGTCTTTCCCTCTGTAAAGAAAACATCAGGTGAAGGAGAAAAAAACCTAGATATAGAGAAAAAGAATAAAATGGCAAAGAGACCAGATTATTTATCATTATGCAAATAGTTATACAAACTGAGATCAAATAACTTTCCCAAATAAGTTGTGCATCCTCTATTACAGGTACCATATCAGAGTAACACATCTAGGAGAACAAAGTTAGAATTAGAAAAACACTATCCCAAAGCTCCCCAAATCCCCCCCTCCTTTTGGTATTGAGATTGAATCAAGGGATGCTTAACCACATCCTCAGTCCTTTTTCAGATAGTGTTTTGCTAGTTGCTGAGGCTGGCCTTGAACTTGCAATCCTCCTACATTAGCCTTCTGAGTCACTGGAATATTAGGTGTGCACTATGATGCCTGGCCCAATTCTTTTCTAAGATACTCATGACAGTCAGTCTGGACCAGTATCTTTTTTTTAATATTTATTTTTTAGTTGTAGTTGGATACAATATCTTTAATTTATTTATTTATTTTTACATGGTGCTGAGGATGGAACCCAGGGCCTTGACCATGCTAGGCGAGCCTCTACCACTGAGCCACAACTCCAGCCCCTGGGCCAATATCTTGATAGCTGGCTGCTAACTACTGGATCTGCTAACTACTGTTAAGGCACCTGCTGTGCTGAGGAGGAAAGTGGGGACTGTGAATGAAGGACAGCAGTCTTGCTTCTAGGGAAGTAATATCTGATAAGGGTGGTCAAGGAAGATGTATTTCATCACTTTATATTCAACTTTGTCAAAACTACTAGTTTAATAATTAGTGAAATAACCATTCTAAAAGTAATATGTCCTAATTTATTTTCTCTATATCATAAGTACTTCCAATATTGTTGGCACTAATTATTGCTACTATTAATCTATTGTAGTAAAACTCTTATGCTACTGCTTAAATTGTGCAAGCACATAAAACCTTCTCTATTTCAAGTTTTTGTAAGGAGTTGTGACTGAATGATTCAGTAAGAATCTAATTACAAAGATGGATTTTCTGTATAATTATAGCCATTGGGGGTCAACTTGGCAGCTTCTGATTTTGAATAGAGTAAAATAGTTCAAAGAATGCTAATGGAGATCTTGAGAAATAAATATTAGTTTAGTTATTGACTTAATAGAATGAATTTCATATAGCCTCTTCAGACTATATCAAAAAGTTCCCAAAATAAAATAGTTCACTTATTTGTTAACTGTTTAGAGAACAGAATAAGTTCTTAGAATCAGGCCTTGGTCCACACACCTGAAAGATTTCTAGAAAAGTAGTAAGAAAAAAATTAGTATGTAATTAAAAGGCAATTGCTCAATTGATTCTCCCCTTCATATATTTTTAAATCTATCTCTTGGCATCCAAAAGTGTTCATGTCTATCTCATGGGTGTGCGCTCTGGATATATACATAAGTCAGAAACTGCTTCTGAGTGTCTGTCCCACTGAGGAGGGCAGAATGAAGAACATGGCAGGAGAGGACTTGGCTGTGGATTAAATAGCAATACTAGAAAACAACATATTTCCCTCCTGAATCAGGGAACATATTATCAGGACCACAAAAGGATACATGTAAGTTGGGATGCCTCTTACAGCCAGATGTTTCTGAATAAGTCGCTCAGTACCATACCAGTTAAAACCCCTGGTGGCATGACTGATGCGTGGAAGATGAACACTTGCTATTTAAAAAAAAAAAAAGATCATGATGTCTTCACTCATCAAAAATCGGTTGATGGGTATACGATATACAGAGAAGAAAATAACCATTGACTGTCCACCCAAAATACACAAATACAGTGTGAAGAATATGCTGGCGAGGGTATTATAATAGGGAAAAATTAAGTTGTTCTGCTGATCATAAAGATCCACAGGCTCTTGAAAATAAGCAGGCACAATGGAAGTAGAATATGATTAATGGTGAAATCAAAGATTCCTCAATAATCCATGAAATTCAACAAACACCAAGACACACTAGGTTTAGAAACAAAATTAAATCTCTTTGGCAGAGAGTCATGGCATACTGTGACTCTCTAAGGGGAAGTATAATAAACGGCTTTTCCCAATTGCGTATGACCAAATTTCTTCATCTCTAATCATCTTCTTCCCCACTGTAAAATCATGATAAAAACGAGATAACAAATACAAAACCAACCTGGAAAGGAAAACGGGTCACACACAGACAAGATGAAGTGGTCATCACTCTGTGTTCTACCTTTGCCATGCAAACCGAGTGTGGTCTGGACATTCCTCATCTCCCCCTCAAAACGACACCACATGTCTGGAAAAAGAAGGTCCTCTCCTGATCTCAGATGGAAGAGCTTACCTTTCTTTTTCTTTGCTGCTAAAAAATATCTTCTTGAGGCCCTCTTCTAGGGCTGCCATCTTAATGCCAGACAGGACATTGGAGAGATCACGGTGCTGAGCCACTATCAAGGCTAACCAGAAAGAACAACCATTAGATGGATGACATGAGACAGTTCTACTGTCAACTCAGTGACCTGCCCATGGAGGGGACATAGCCTTTTATGAACCACCTAGGCTTTGGCTCCACCCCACCAGCCCCTTTTTTGGTTACAGAGATTGAACCCAGGGGTGCTTAACCACTAAGCCACATCCCCAGTCTTTTTTTATTTTTCATTTTGAGACAGTGTCTTGTTAAGTTGCTTAGGGCCTCACTAAATTGCTGAGGTTAGCTTTGAACTTGTGATCCTCCTGCCTCAGCCTCCTGAGCTGCTGGGATTACAGGCATGCATCACTGTACTGGGTGGCTCCATCTCTTTTGTATGATCTGCTTGCACAGCAATGTGTGATTATGTACCCATAACAACTTGTTTTTGTGGTAACGGGAATTTCTTCCTCTTTTCATGATATGTTAAAAATTAGAATCTAAAACTTGTACTTTCTAAATGTTCTCATAGGTAAAGAAAAATTCTAAGACTCTTAGGAGTAGATAGGATTTTAGAGGTTCTCACGATCCAGTCCTCTGACACTAGAGTTAGGCTGCCTGCTTGTCCTGGGAACTATTTCTGTCTAGACAATCTCTATGAAAACAGATGCCAAAGATCCCCCACCTCCTCCTAATGGGGGGAAGCTGGAGAGTTCAGGGAGCTTCTGGAGCCAATGTGAGTCACGACAGTCATGTCCCAGACACAACGTTCCACACCGTGAACAGTTTCCTGAGTAACTATATTCTGAAATTCTCATGCATGGACATTATGTTGTCCACCCTCTGCCTTTTTTTCTTATTTTAGAAATTCCTGAATGAACCAATAAACTGGAAACCACTTTGTTGCTAGTCACACACACCACCAATATGAAGAGAATGAACCTCTTTCAGCCTGGTTTCTAAATTTCTTATGTGTAAGTTTTGGTTCAAAATTTGGATGTGGACTCAGGTCTTGGAGAAAACTGTCAGTGTGGTAAGTAAATTCACTACAGGTATTCCAAATGACAGACAAGCAAGCAAGAGATACTTAAGGTGCAAAAGGAGGATTCTGATGTAAGCAGAGAAGTGTTGTATTGGTTCCTTTCTGCTGCCTGTGGCTGGCCAGGAAACACAATCTTTTACAGAAACTTTCATGTAATAAATGATGAAACCCCCAGAGTTTTGAGACATATTTTCTTACTATTCAGTAAATGTTCACTGAGCATTTACTAGGAGCCAATACTATGTGGGATACTAAGGATAAAAAAGTCCCTACACACAAAGGGGCCTGGAGTCTAGGCCAGGGGATGATAAGGAAGCAGAGGACAGTGCTCAGGGACTGTGATACTCAGAAGGCTGGGGGATGGCGAAGTGGAGTGTGGGGGCCAACCTGCTTGTTATGGGATGGACCCTGCTCCCCCAAATTCATGTTTTGAATTTGGGGTACTCCCAGTACCCCAGAATGTAACTACACTTGGACAAAAGCCTTAAAAAGATTTATACTGACAGTAGAATGAATTGCAGATAACTCTCCTATGTTCATACATGAACACATAACCAGTGTAACTCCACACCATGGACAACCACAAGAATGGGCAGTTACAGGGCTGGGGATGTGGCTCAAGCAGTAGCGCGCTCGCCTGGCATGCGTGTGGCCCAGGTTCGATCCTCATCACCACATACAAACAAAGATGTTGTGTCCACCGAAAAACTAAAAAATAAATATTAAAATTCTCTCTCTCTCTCCCCCTCTTAAAAAAAGAGTGGGCAGTTACACTCCATGTATGTATGACATGTCAAAATACATTCTGTCATGTAAAATAAAAACAATTAAAGAATGGAGATTATTAAGTTAAAATGGGGTTATTAGGGTGGGCCATAATCGAAACTGGCTTGTGTCCTCTGAAGAACACAGTGAGAAGGTGGTCATCTGCAAGTCAAGGAGAGAAGCCTCAGGAGAAACCCACCTACCAACACTCTAATCCTGGACTGGTGGCATCCAGAACTCTGACAACATACGTATCTAGGTTTAAGCTGAGTACCAGTCTGAGGCACTGTTATGGCAGCCATAGCAAACCACTCGCATACCAGAGATCTTGGCCAGCAGGGGCAGGAAAGGCTTTAAGAGAAATTATTGGGAGACAAATATTAGTTCTGATTAAGAGATGTGTTTTTGTTTTTAAATTTACCGGATTTTGCCCTGTGTTTCTTGACTCTCTGTCATCAATAGGAAATAAAAGGACACCTCCCAAACTCAAGTCTGAGATTAAAAAAAGAAAAAAGAACAAGAGAAAGAACACACAGCCTCACATGGAGCACTGAAGGAGAATTACTCTAAACCCTACTGTGCCTGCTCTTCCAAATCCAGTTAGGTCTAGGACCTTACCTCTGCCAGTCTTTCGTAGCCTTTTCTGACTCCCCTGTTCTCCTGACCTCAGTCACCGCCTTAGCCAGTTCTCATCTGCTTCCCTCCTGAATTTTTCATGTTCTGCTAACTCAGTATTCCCCAAACGTCACCAGCCGAGTGACCTACAGGCCACGGAGAGGGAAAGCGAGTGCTAGAGGCATCCCTGGGTAGGGAGGTGGGGAGGACTTCTATGAGCCTGAAATGCCTTTGGAAGTCTTAGTGTTTGTCTCACATCATTCAGATTCTGCATTCTACTACGTCTAGTCCTATTGCATGTTTTCCTACCCCATACAAATCAAATCAAACTGACATTCTAGGCAGATGTGCTCATTTAATTCTGGGCTCTACATAACCCAGTTTAAACTTTTTGTTTAAATTAAAAAGGTAGATATCTTGCACACCCCAATCTTTTAATTCTAATATACTGGCTCTGCTACATCATTTTCTTTTTAATTTTTTTTCTAGGTGACAATGGACCTTTATTTATTTATATGAAGTGCTGAGAATCGAACCCAGTGCCTCACATATGCTAGGCAAGTGCTCCACCACTGAGCCCCAGCCCCAGCCCTGTTATGCCATTCTTCTGATCAGGTTTCCTGTATGTCTAGCCATGATCCCCTGGATACGGTCCTACTTAGAACGTATCCCCTGGACAAGCCATGCATGGTCTTCTATGATGTGGCCAACCCTCCCTTTACAACTGAACTCTGCTGTTCCTTGGCCTAAGCCTGGCCCATGCGTGTGGACTATGCAATGACTTGGGAACAGTAAATACCATAGGGATACCAAAAAGAAGGTGACTGTTAGGCATCTCTTGCCATTCTACCCACCTATTCAAATTCAACCCATCTTCCCAGACCCCAGATAACTCTTACCATTCCAGGAAGCCTTGGTCCAGTTCCACCTACTCTGCTCTAGGCTATTTAAATCCTTCTTCATGGGGCTGGAGCTGTAGCTCAGTGGTAGAGCTTGCCTAGCATGCATGAGGCACTGGGTTCAATCCACAGCACCACATAAAAATTAAAAAAATGAAGGCATTCTGTCCATCTACAACTACAAAAAAAAAGATTAAAAAAATATAAATCCTTCTTCAGAAAAGAGTGTACACCTTCCAACTCCATTTTCTTACTGACCACTTTTTCCTTAAATCTATACAACCAGGTGACAGTCCTCACATTCCTCAAAGTGCTCCAAGGTCATGTGACTGATCATGGGTTGAATCCAGTGGCCTTTTCCCAATTCTTTTTTTTTATTGGTTGTTCAAAACATTACAAAGCTCGACATATCATATTTCATACATTAGATTCAAGTGGGTTATGAACTCCCATTTTTACCCTGTATACTAATGCAGAGTCTTACACTGTAAACCACTTTGCCTTCTTAATATTCTCTCTTCCCTTACAAAGGTTGAGCAGCATCCCTAATCCAGAAATTCCAAATCCTCCCAAATCCCAAATTTTTAACACTGATATGATGCCACAAGTGGAAAATTCCACATTAGACCTCATGTGATGCACAGTGCACTAAAAATAATGTATGAAACTACCTTCAGGCTATGTCCATTAGATTTATGTGAAATATAAGTGAATTTTGTGTTTAGAACTGTTCCCATTCCCAAGGTATCTCATTAAGGTATACAAAATATCCAGTTTTTTAAAAAATCTGAAATACTTCAATTTAAATAAGCAAAACCTTTACTTCAAAATACTACATTCTCAAGGTTCTCTTATTTTTCTGAAAATTCTTATTGTCTCCTCTTAGCTCCAAAAGTTTTCCACATACTGTTCTCTGCCCTCTCATTTCTCTAACACGATTTCTAACAGGGACCTCAGTCTGCACCTCTGGCTCTGACCACTCCTGGGTTCTCTGTACCTTTTTGCTTTTGTTTTGAATCCTGCCAAGTCAAGATCTAGATCTGAGTTGGCTGTTTCAACACACACACCAAACCCTTCTTTCAGCAATGTGTTTTACACCCTTATGTTTCTCTCTACTTTAGAGAACTGGGCAAAAGAATGAGGAAAAAACAGTCTCCAAGATATCAGGAGGGCCCTTCTTTGTTGGACAAGGTCCCGTGACTGCTCAATGGCAGAAAATGACCTCAGTGATCATCTTACTCTTCCTGACATGTTGCAACCTTGACACGTAAAGGAGGTGGCCTTTTCCCTTTTGTGTGACAAAGGACAATACTTCTTAGTCTTCTAAGTTCTCCTAGTCCCAAACAGCCTTATTTCTGTCTCCAGGGAGTGCTGTACCCAGGCTCTGCTGACCTCATAATCCACCTAGCACAAACCTGACCCACCACCCACCAGTTTTAGTAGTGTGTCACATTTCTCTCCTATAGCTGTCTGACATTTTTATGGGATATTCCCTTATGAAGATGGCATGAGTTGGATGAAATAATCTTTATTCTAATACTTGAAGAGGCAGCAATTGACATTTTTCAAAATACCTACACATTCATTATCTTCACTGTAGTCCCACGGGGTAGGTGTGACAAAGTATATACCTTACAGATGAGAAAACAGGCAGAGAGATGACAGAATTCCGATCCCAATCAGCTCTCCTAAGTCTTCTCGAGGGCTAGCTAAACCCAGTACCGTCCTGAGTGTCTTTTCCTGTCTTATTCCATTGTTATGTTTCTTACCTTTCATTTTTCCTGCCAGCTCATATATTTTTCTTGGCTCAGCTGATCGTGCTTCCAGAGCCGTGAATAAGCCACCTCTGCCCCAGCAGCCAGAGTCATCTGACAGAAGAAAGAAAATTTTCATCTGTAAGAGGCAAAGTCAAGCCCACAATTTAGAAAAACAAAATTACACAAGATAGGCTTGTAGAAGAATGATTTTTTCAAAGGGAAGGATCGATATATCTGATCTCCTAAGAGAATCATAGTTGGATTCCCAAATATGTTCAGATTTTCTGAAAGATATGCCTTTCTGGTCATCATAACAGAAAGGCAGCTCAAAAATGAGTGTTATGAAGAAGCAGGAATCTCTGGTGGGTCTATAACTCTGGAGGGTGGAGAGTGGATGGAACACAGCAGTGACAAACACTGTTAATACCACAGCATACAACTCCCGTTTTACAAGCAAGGAAGAGAAAAAGTTAAATGACTCATTCGAGCTCACATTAATGTAGCTGGTTGGCACCTGGTATTTATACCCATTCATACCACAACTACTCATTTACCTGTATCACACATCAGACATCATTCCAGGTACTGGGGTAATACAGTGAACACACATGCACACACACAGTCCTCTTCCATTAAGCTTATGTTCTAATGCAATGAGATAGTCAAAGATGTACGTTAATATGTCAGAAGGGGATAAAGGTAAGTAGTGTAGAAAGAGGACAGAGTAACAGAGGCAACATACAGACTGTTTTACAAGCAGACATTTGAACAATGCTTGATGGGATTATTTGGGAAAATAGGGTTCCTGGCAGAGGATACAGAATATGCAAAGGTTGTCAGGGGAACACACAGGGAGTTTCTCAGAGAATACAGTTTTCTTCTAAAATGCAGCCTTGTTTCACCCTCTTAAAAAACTTGTGCAGAGGATGAGACAGATATTGTCCCATTAACATAGATTAGGAGGCTGACACTCAGGGAGAGTGGGTAACTCAACCAGGTAAACCAAAGAGCCAAGAGTCAAATCCACGTCCACTGATTTTACAAGCCATGCTTTCTTGGCCACATGACACTGCACTGGGACCAGCCCTTAAGCCATGACTGTGCCTCATCCTCCCCCTTTCTTGGCACCATGAAGATGAGGCACTCTCCCTGTCCCACACCACTTCTCGTACCTACACAATGCACAATGAAGGCGTCCTCGGCCTGGGCCTGAGGGTGTGTGACGTCACCGCTGACATACTTGATGGAAGCTGGGTCTGGGTCTTCGCAGCCCAGCTCGGCAGCACCCCTGTCTTCCTCATCCTCGAGGTCTTCAGGCTCACTCTCCTCAGAGGGCAGGCAGAAGGACCGGTAGTTGTTGGACTTCCACCAAGCCATCCTTCAATAGGTCAGAGAGAAGACAAAAGGAACCTCTCCTTTGAGCACAGTTTGCACTGCTATTCCCAAACAATAACTGCCAAGTAAAATGCAATTACAAACCCACCGATTGAAGTTTTCTGCTCAATTGTAAATAAACAAGTTTTAGTGATTAGCCCAACTATCTCTTGATTACACTTCAATAATGAGCAGCCACCCAATGTCCCTGTTTTTAAGAACATGACTAAAAGGGACTCTTCAAATAAACAATTCCTTGTCAACTATAATAAAATCTTTAAAAATTCTTGTTTCTCTGCTGTAGGTACTCAAGACTTCTCGCTAAAGTAGACTCAACGTTAAAGCTGAATCTTTGAAGAAGTGTTCTGTGGAGTCAGGTGTGGTGGTGCACACCTGTGATCCCAGCTACTCCGGAAGCTGAGGCAAGAGGATCACAAGTTAGAGGCCAGCTGGACAACTTAGTGAGAGCTGGCTCAAAATAAAAAATAAAAAGAACTGGGGAAGTAGATCGTGGTAGAGTGTCCCAGGTTCAATCCCTAATAAAAAAAAAAGTATTCTGTTACCAACAGGAACTACCAGGTTGGTACTTTTTTGAATTTTTAAGTGATGTTCAAGTGTGGAATCCTTTGCCAACTGTGACCCTCAGCTTGGTTAGTAACACAGACATACTTTTTTTCCATCAAATATATATTAAGGGTTTGGGGATATGGCTCAAGCAGTAGCGTGCTTGCCTGGCATGCACGAGGCGCTGGGCTTTATCCTCAGCACCACATAAAAATAAAGATGTTGTGTCCACCAAAAACTAAAAAATAAATATTAAAAAATTATCTCTCTCTCTTAAAAAAATATTAAATTTTCCATATGAATATCCTTCCCTTCTCTACAATCTAGTAGAGAAGATGAGACCTACGTCACTGGAAACCACAGTACTTTATGGACATACTTTTTCTTATGTTCAGCCTCTTCCTTTGCCCTCTTCTTTTCCTCTATTAATCTCTTTCTCTTGGCTGCTGCTTCTTGTCTTCTTTTCTGTCTTTCCTCCAGTTCTTCTGGGCTCAGAATCTGCTTCCTTTTGGTGGACCCCTCCACTAGGCCTGGGATAAGAACCTGTAGGAAAGACAAGACCACAGCCAAGAAGATCAGAGTCTTCCTATTCCTCTCAAGTCTCCTTCATCCTAAAGTACACTCTACAGAGGTAACTTGAGTAGGATTTCACAGAGCACAGCATCCCTGTGTGATGGGCACTGGCCGCCAGGTAATCCAATTTAACATTCATATTTTGCATCGCACTGGCACGGCGCACAAAGCACTAGCATGGCTGGTAGTGATTTTGATTCATCTCATTAATAATAAGGTGCTTACTTTTTTCTTTGATTGAAAGCATACACCGTAGGATGGCATTTAAAGTTTAAATAATTTTAACACGAATCTTTCTACAAATGTACAATTCCTTTTAATACAGTATTTTAGCATGATTATCTTAATGATAGCTAACATTTAGAAAATACATTTTAAGCACAAAATACTGTGAACATGACATGTATCGTTTATGATTGCCACCATCTCTTAATAAAACAGGGTCATGATTATCAACAGCAGGATATTGTATTTTGATGTAACATGGTGATCCCTTTAGGGTGGCTTAGAAGAGGGACAGGCCTACTTTTACCTGCATTAAATAGTACAATATACTCAGCTTGTTAATGTTTTTTATACTAGATTTTTACATAGCTTTTTATATAGGGTTCAGTTAATTTGTTATATTTTAACAGACACTTATTTCTTAACAAATCATCATTTTTAAAAAAGAGAGAGTGAGAGAGGAGAGAGGAGAGAGGGAGGGAGGGAGAGAGAGAGAGAGAGAGAGAGAGAGAGAGAATTTTTAATATTTATTTTTTAGTTCTCGGCGGACACAACATCTTTTTTGGTATGTGGTGCTGAGGATCGAACCCGGGCTGCACGCATGCCAGGCGAGCGCGCTACCGCTTGAGCCACATCCCCAGCCCCCAACAAATCATCTTAAGATATAATTTTTTGGAAGACTTTATGATTTCACACAAATTAACAGCTCTTACACTGCCTTTATTTCGGAGTAACCGGCCTTCTTGACTTGTTTTCTCCAAAAGGGTTTTCTGAAGATTCACCAGTTGTTCAAATGATTTTCTGTCTTCCTTACTGGGCCCTTTAGAATAATCTTTACCTTCGAATAAGTACATATGGCTTTCTAAGAACATAAAACACAACAATGAGAGGCCCATGAAATAGGAGGCCAGGAGGAAACAGAGGCCAGGCAGAAATAGAGGTCAGGTACATATGTTCCTGGCTTCCTGCAACTACAATTCTAGCAGGGACTGCATCTCTGTACAAACTGTAAAGTTCTTTTCAGGAAACCCATTTCTCACAACTTCAGTTCTAGGTTCTCATAACCAATCTTACCTGGATATTCTACCCTAGATGAGGCAAAGTTTCTTTATATTACTAGTCTCTGGATATATCACCATCATTTCTTTATTCTCTTAACCCTGCCCACACCTCTTTATATAGTTATTCAGTAAACATGTTCAACTAACCCTTAGAATATGCCATCTGTTTCCTGCCTAACCTCGATTCTGAAGTTTATGTTTAAAATGATGATAGACCATCCAAACAATGAGATCACAATATTTAGCTAGAGATATCACATGGAAACAAAGGAATGAATTCAGAAGTAAAAATATGTCATGGAAAAATGTCTGCCTAAATACGATAATGGAATCCATAGCAGAAGCTGATATCTCTGAAAAATGGTTTGGATGGGAAGTACGAAACAAAGAATTAAATATAAATCATGGATATACCCACACTTAGTAAAATGGAAAAGAATAAACCAACAGAGCAAAGAATAAAAGAAAAATCAAGTATAAAACACATCATAAAGTGAATTAGAAAGCCTGAAGGCTCTAACCTTTTTAAACTATTAAATTTACTTATTCTATCATGTAAGTGTAGTGTTCATATTTGAGTATAAATGAGGATTGTATAGTTTATCTTTTCCAGAAATATTTCAATGTATTGTTTGTTCCTGTCTTCATAGACCCAGCTGTCTCTTTATGTGTATTTAAAGGCAGAATACAGCCAATTTAGCATGTGAGAACTTACAATAATATCTCATTATTCCAGTAACCTTGCTAGGAGTGCTGGACCAATTTGCTGTTGAGTTTATTCCTTGCTCTCCTGCCCTCTATATTATGGGAGCTGACAGCTAAAATTTGCATTTACCGATCTCTTTGTCAGAAAGCCCTCAGAGAGCAACAGCAGGAGATTGTAGTTAAGGAAGTACAGAGAAGGCAGATATTCCCTCTATGTTGTATGATTCTCTGGCAGATGTTGTGTCCCTTGCATGGATTTAGCATCTTCCAGACAAGCTCTTAAACATCTCATGACCCAATGAATGAGTTGAGTCTCTAGGCTTCAGTAATAATGTCTTACTTTTCTCCCTCTTTCTAAGAGCTGGTAGCTTTTTGGTTTGGTTTTTGCCAAGTGTGGAGCTGCTTCCTTATTCCTGGTTTCTTGGTGTCTCTTATCAACCAGATAACTGATTTCCTTCAATAAATTTCCTATGTCTTAAATACATTTATTGTTTTCTATTTTCCTTACCAGTCTTTGACTAATACTCTATATGCTGCTCTTTTATACTTATTTGCATATTTGATTCCTTTTATTGATTGCTTTTTTAATTTATTGCCTATAACCCCTGCCACAGTGCCTGGCAAAGAGTGTTTCACAGATAGAGTTGTATTTCTGAAGGGAGTTTTGTAAAGTTGAATATTTAATGGAAAATTAGAACACAATCAAGAACCTTAACTAGAGATGTAGTCATTCACAATAAACTTAAAAACACCTATTAAATACTATCCAATAATTGATTAAATACTATCCAATAATAGTTTATTTCAAAGTAACACTTATGGAGGGGAAGACCACAGTATGGCCTATTTCTGCACTGAACTACCACCATACCTCTTAGAATGAAGAGCAGTCATAACCCTGTTATGGATGAAAACATAGCGCTCTTAGCAGAATAGTAACATCACAATTGTAATGGCCTATAATTTATACCACAATTTGTAAATGCAGACATTCTGTGATGGTTTCCATGGCGACATGCATAGAGAGAAAAGTGGGATTACAGATGAAAATACGCTATGACTGAAATGTAGGAAGTATAAAGAGTAGCTCTGAGAATGAGGGAGTAATGTTTAAAAAATGAAGTGTTGGGACTGAAACCACATAATAAAATATGTTGTTGTTATTATAATCTGACACTGATGTGATTAGCAGAGAAGCACTATTGGATAAAGTAAAAAGGAATGAGTTATTCAGTGCAGCTTAAGGATGATTCTACAATGCACAGAAAGTTACCAGAGCCCAACACTCAGCACCACTCCCAGGTACAAAGCATTTCTGGATTCTCAAGATTTCACTGAAGCACCCAGATAACAGTAGCACTGACAGTAACACTGACTCTAAACTGTTCTGGAGACTTGAATGGGCAAGTAGAAACCTCAGTCCATTCCATGATGATTTTGTAAACCTGGGAAAATTAAAGGTTAATGTGATAGAAATAAATCTTAGAAAATTGACCCTATCATATATCATGTTCCTCTCAATAAAGCCAGGCTTCTGTGATGTCTGATTCCTCATACAGCATAAAATAAAGGAAAAATCTGGAGGATAAAAATAAAACACATACATTAATCTAAGTTAGTGCATAATTTTAAGTTTCCATTTTAGTAAACTAATACTATAGCAATAGGTAATGGCAAGTGCCTTAAATGAGCATTTATGAAACAAAATTTATACTAAGAAAAGGAAGTGGACAAGATAACTCAAATATTATTAAGTGATTAATATAAAACTATTTAAAATTTGACTCTGTGCCCTCAAACTCTAAACCCTAATTAAGTTTTGCCTTACCACAGAAATAACCAAGACCGTGCCAACAGAATCTGAATGTATTACAAATATATGAAAAGATATCATTGAAGGAGATTGAAAAAAGGTTGTGAACCTAAGTGACTTTGGAAATTAGTGGAGTCTATTAAAATAAAAGGCAAAAGGAATTGCACATGAGCACTAAACTCTAATTGATAAAGCTGTTTGCCATGTAAAGGTTAACAATTCTCAGACTGCTAATACAGATGGATCCCAATTTTCAATGGTTCAACTTAATGACTTTTTGATTTTATGATGCAAAAGCAACACACATTCAGTAGAAACTGCACTTCAAATTTTGAATTTTGATTTTGTCCCCAAGCTCTGATATGCATCACCATACACCCGGTGATGCTGGGCAGCAGCAATCACCCACAGTTCCCATTCATTCATGTGAAGACAAGAGTAAAAAACCAACATTCTACAGTGCACTGTGTTGCAGAACTGATATGCTCAGGAAGCTAGGTGCATTACATGAATTTTCAACTTATGGTAAGTTTGCCAGTTGAGGAATATCTGTATGTGTTTATATACACATATGTAACACACACACACAAACACACATATATACACTCACTAGAATTGAACATTAAAGTATATGGAAAGTGAATGATGAGATCTGGTTGCTGACCATTAGAGTGGACATTTATTAACAACCAAGTGGAGGAGGCTAGTGTGATGCATGCTATGAGTACTTCAGATTGACTCGTGTTTAGAGCAATATGGATACAGATGGCCACATATAAATGTCTAGAGATGTGTGCACAGATATGAGTAGTATACACACATTTATTTCTTTGCTTTGTCAACTGAGAGATCATTAAAAAAATAACACCCAGTGTCAGTAAGTACCCAGATCTTGGTTTTTCTTATCATTCTCCAACAAAAGTAACCAAGGTTTCTTGGAGAAATGACTGGTTCTAGGACCAGATTAGAAAATGTACAGTGTGAGTGTTGAGCAACATGTAACACGAGAGAGGGAGAGAGAGAGAGAGAGAGAGAGAGAGAGAGAGAGAGAGAGAGAGAGATTATACAGGTAGATAATGGATAGGAGTATGTCAAAACAGCACCGGAACCAATGAGAACCCCTCCCCCAGTGGATGAAACTAAAATCATTGGAGAAAAATAAATAAATAATTTACTGTTGGTTTATAGACTCTTCAGGATAAAAGAAATACCCACAAGCCAGTGTGATTTAAATAAATTGCTGAATATAAGTGCAAGTGAAAAGACAAATCTCCTCTGCAGAAGAATTTCAAATAACTTATGTAGCTACTCAATTCTCAAGGAGACTACTAGTCCTGAGTTTATAGACTATGCAAAATGATTTCTTTCCAAAGACCATGGGATGATGGAAGGGGTATGGGGAATAGTGGAGGAAAGAGGAACTATGCAATGGAAGAAGGTGGCAAACACTACTTGAGTCAGATGGTGAAGGTCAATGTTAACAGTAATGAATCACACTATGGGTATGTGTGCTTGACCTGAGGTGTTGAAAATGTCACTTTACATTGTGATCTTCCTCTCCAAACTCAGAACTTCAGTTTAGTCATGAGGAAAGCAAAAGACAAATTCAATAAAGGTGTATTCTACAATATACCCATAAGATCCTTCAAAATTACTAAGATTATCAAAAACAAGTCTGAGAAATTGTCACTGTACAGAGGGGCTTAGTGACACATAATAGCTAAATGAGAATATAGTAACATAGGATCCTAAAGCACACACACACATACACACACACACACACACACACACACACAAGCCAGTAGGTTAAAAATAATTTTAAAAGTGCATAAACTTATTAATTAATAAGCATATATCAATACCGGTTCATTAATTGACAATAATATACCATACTGTTGTAAGATGTTAGTAAGAGGGGGGGAAAGCGCATGCAGGAGTAAGTGGAAACACTTTATTCTCTCTTCTTAGTTATGCTTAACTTGTGGATATGGGTTTCTTTCAAAACCATTATCAAAATCACTATGTATTGTTGTGAGCATATAGCATTTTCAAGTGGTTTCAATTTCTGAAACCACTTTTCTGTATGTTTGAACTCTGATTTCATTGCTTATTGAACTTACTCCATTACTTATTAAACTCTTATTCCATTACTTATTAAATTGGCCAATTATTAAGTTGGCCAATGTTTTTAACTTTTGTCTACCTTACATTTTCACCATATAAAATTACACCCACTGCATTGAATTGATGTGATGATTAAATAATAGAATGTATGTGGACCACTTAAAAGAGTACATAGCATGTGTCAAATGCTCAGTAAGTGTATTTTATTTTATTATTACTAAATCACCCCACAAAGTAGGATGTGAAGTTGAAGATCTTTGTTCAAGGGAATGCTGTGGTTGACATGACTTGGATGGTGCCAGGTGTACAGCAGGTGCTTGTGAGTATTTACTGCATTATCTCAATTCCTCACAGATCCAAAGTGATAGGTCCAATTACTCAGCTACACAAATATACTAAGCAGACCAGTTTGGCCTTGAAATTCTTGAAAAGTAACATTCTTCTGCACTATACAGAAGCAGCCAAGAAATAGGAACAGAAAATTTCAGAAATGCCAACCTTTCTCTCAGAGCTTCTTCTAATCACTATTGACTAGTAGTTAACCTTAATTTTTTTGTGGGAGGAACATCAAATTGAGGAATTAAAGTCGACATTTTTTACTATAGTTTCCCCTCTTATTTTCAAAACATGGTAAATATAGGGACCATAAGAGATTAACAATAACAGCAAATAGCAAAATATAACAAATGTAACAATGTGATACAATGTACTGTGATAAAAGGTAAACTATGAATTACTCATTTTGCTAATTTCCATTTAATATTTTCAGAGCATGGTAGACCCTTGATAATTGAAACTGTAGAAAGCAAAATTTTAAATAATGCAAGGCTCTGCACTTTGTCAATTTTTAAAAATAGGACTTTGAATATCTATCTATCCTCCTCTATCAATACGCTGCTTGTCATGAAAGATTAAATTTGTTTTCTCTGATATGTGGATGCTAATTCACAATCAGCCAGGAGGCTAGGGAAGAATAGAGTTACTTGGATTATACAGAGGGGAGTGAAAGGAGGGGAGGGGTTTTAAGGTTAGGAAGGACAGAAGAACAAATCAGGCATATATGATTAAATGACTGGTATGATTCTATACCATATACAACGAGAAGGATGAGAAGTTACACTATTTATGTATGGTGTGCCAAAACACATTCTACTATCATATATAACTAGTTAGAACTAATAAAGATTAAATTTGATGTGTGTGTATTATATGCATATCTATCATCTATCTATATCTATCCATCAATCTTTCTATCTATGGCACATTTTGGTGAATCAGGTAACCCAAGAAAACATGAAATCTAATTTATGTTTACCATAAAAGAGCTCTCTGAAAAAAAAATCATACCAAAAACTTTCCCCCTTGCCATTTAGCAAACTCCTATTTGGTTGACAAGGTCAAGTATAATTTTTTTCTAAAGTATTCATGAATAGTCTTCCTTTCTCCACTCAACATAATTTCTTCATTATGAGCATAGAATGTAGTAAACTGATACTATGAGCTTCTAAATCTTGGTTGATTAAAAACTTGAGACTTGCTTATTAAAAGTACAGATTTCTTCAGCCCCTACATGGGAGTATCTGATTTAGGACTTCTGGTATTGAAGCTAAAAAACTGTATATTAAGATATTTCCCAGATGATTGGCTATGATAAAGCAAACTGCATAAACTCTGGTATCATTGTATAAAAACAATGTTATGAAGATGAGAGATTGAAGTTCTAAACACAGCTAGAATTATTATCTACATGACATCAAACTTCTTCAGCCTTTTACTTTTCTCATTAATAAAGTGGAAATAAATATAACTTCATGAATTAAAAACTTTGTATTAGGATATAACATATTGGCTAGCACATGAGGCAAATATTCTCTTCCTTCTTTTTAATCCCTTCTGCCCTTTAAGATATTTACCACCTTCTTTTATATTCAGTTATTTATCATTATGTTTATTGGTGCCCCAAGAACAGGAACTATATTTTTATCCTTGTATCCCTAGTCTCATCACTCACAGTACCCAGCACATGGTCAGTGCACAAAAACCACTTGTGGAAAGAATGGACCGGGACAATCTCCATATCAACATACCTAGTTCTCTCCCCAGATCTACCACTTCAAATCTAATATCTTCCACCTTTTTTCTACTCTCAAAACAATTGCATATAACAAAGTATATTCCATAAAATAAAAAATAAAAATAGATAAAACAATATTCTTGAGATACAAATAAAACTTAAATTGGTAGTTAGGAAAAAAGAAAATTAGATTAAAATCTGAAAGACTGAAGGTGTTTGAAATGACTTTCCATAATTGCTTTTCTGTGCCATGGAAATGTGTGAATTTCATTGTTTTAATCTGCCATATTTCTGTAACACAGTATACTTATGTAGGCACTTAGACTTTTCCTAGAATAGAAATGATCATTAGTGTGAGTCTAATTTAGGTCCCTGTTGAAGGTGATAAAGGCAGCTCATTTATTCTACCTAGTACAGAAGTCCTTTCTCCTGTTTCAAAGTTTCCTCATGATTTTGAAGGTGCAGCCAAGTGTTGGGATTCACTCATATAGTGACATCAGGGCAGGCAAAACTAGACAGACCATTTTTCAAGTAACATGCAATCCATTCTTTGGGCGGGCGGGGGGGAATAACATTAGTGAAGTAAAAATAAACTAGTGCATTCCTTATTATTAGCAACCGATAGATGTAGGAGGATTACTTGACATCTTTATTTTTTTATACCTGAAGATGAAAATTAAGCATTTTTCTAATAATGGCACACTTAGAAATGTATATTCTTACCCATTTCCCCTCAAAGCTATTGTTATCTCTGGAGGCTGTTGAAGAAAAAAATCAGAGATGCCAAAACTTTGGCCTCATGATCTGAGAAATGGCAGCACACAAATACTAGATTTGTCCTTTGCTAATTCAGTTTACCCATTATCTTCCTACAGAACACCACCCATAACTCATTCTCTCTGGTGCTGTTCCTTGGATTTCATGGTTATACAGTAAAATAGTTAAGTGCTAGATCTCTGGAGTATAGCAGTTAAAATCCCATCTTCCAACTAACAGAGTTCAGGACAAGTATTTTGAGTCTCTCCAATTTTCAGTTATGTGTGAAATAAAGGTATTATTATCAATGGCCTAGGACTGGCTTGTGTATTACATTAGAAATGAATTTATTATCTGGTTATTATCATGAGTTATGCTACGCTTAACCAGAGAATTAGCAAATCAGCATTTAGACTTTTTAATGTGCATTTCTGGATGTTCAAGTTTCCATGTGCAAAACTCTTATAGACTCTTCAGTATTTTCCAAACACTATATTTTATAAACACTGTACCAGGCCAAGAAGTAGACAAGCTATAAACTATAAGTGGGAAAACAGAAGAATAGAAAGATGAAGGATTCCATCCAGAGGCAGCACTTGTTAGTGGCAAGCTGGGATTTGAACTCAGATAACCTGCTCAAAAGGATTTCCTCTAAACTAACACATTCACCCATCCTGCTTAGGGCAATCTAACTGGGAGCCTGTAGCACCACAATATAAAGTAAATTTATCCCAATTTAGATTTAGAGAAAAGAAAAATCATACTGAGATGAAATAACTTTGATAAAGATTCAAGTTAAAAACACATCACAGAATCGGCTACACTCTGACACACCAGCACTTTGAGTGTTTTTGCATGTCCTTGCCGACTGGCCCTGGATTTATAACCGAGACATGTAAACTAACGAATCCTAAAGCCTTATCACAAGGAGCTGGCTGAATTCAGAGAGATCTTTCCTTTATTTGTTTTTTCTTTTCAAGAACACTATTCAACACTTTTTAAACATAGACTTTTAGTTTAGCAGAAAAAAATGCTACTGTGACTGAGAATTTTGCCTCAAAAAAATCATAAGTATGATTGCAATTATGTGAGAATGTTATCTCATGACTGAGAATATTCTACTTTTTAGCTTTGGCTTCTTCAGTAATTGTAAGCATCTGTATTAACTACTACAGGTAACAAAACCAGCACAGCAAAGTCAAGTGACTTCATGAAATTATTTAATATAAAAATGTTACCAGCCCCGGTATTATTGTCCCTGGAAAGGGAATGACTAGCATTGCTCTCTATGCCTTGGTTTTAGATTGTCAGGTGCAGTCAGAGACATTGAGGGGAGAACTGCTGAAATCAATTTTCATTCTGTCACTACAACTGGTCTTCTGGAGTAAACAATTAGCAAGATGTCATATATAGTCTGAGTCTAAATATGTCATTAAGAAGTTGATATATTTTTTAATGAAAAAAGTTATTGATTTAGTATATCAACTGTAGACTTCTGCAATCAAAGAGTATAGAAAAGCACGGAAAATCAATCATGGAGAATATATGTTTTATGCAACATAAATTATGATATTTCAATAGATATTGTATAATATTTATGATATATATTGAGAAATACTTTTTAAAAATTCAAAAGCATGTCATAAAATGTAAAAAAAATCCTGCTCCATAATAATACAAATGAATTGCTAAGCCTCAAATTTTAATAATAGCTCAATGTGATTTAAATAATACTATTATATTCATTTAGAATTGGTATAATATATGTAATTTATGCAAAGCATTATATTTGTTTATTATATTTTAGCCAACAATAAAAGGTAAGTAATTGATTAATTGATTAACAACCAAATAATTAAACAAGAAAAATCATTTATTTGCACATTTATGACTACTTAAGTCTGGGAACAATAAATATTTCAGTAACCCTAAAAGAATAGAAAATTGAAAATAGAATACATCTTCGTAAGAACTTCAGAATTAATCTACGATAGTCTCTGGTAGACATGCCAAACACAAGCTTTGGAAATTAAATGATTAAAACATACTTTAAAAGCTACTAAATACTCACTGGGGTATTTGAAGACCTGCTGTTCTCTAACATTGTCTTCCAGTTTCATTCCTCCTCTGCTTTCAACTCCAAACCTCTCCACTCTCTAGACTCACCTAACAAGTAGGTATCTTGCTTGAGGAGGCAAGATGGTAATACAGAGGCACCCAGCACCCGCCTGCTTCTCCATGGACCAAAGCAACAGGTGCACAATTGCATGGAGAGGTGAGTGGCCATGGAAGAGCAATGGAAACATGGAAACGGACAGCAGAGAAAGGGAAACCTGGCGAAATCCAGAGACTAGGAGGATAATAAAGCAAAAGAAGCAGAATATCCCAGCACCTGTCATCTAGCACCTTAGTCAGCATGGCCTCTTCAACAATGGTGCTGGTAAAACTTAATATCTACATGTAGAAGACTGCAATAAGACCTCTATTTCTCACTCTGTACAGAAATCAACTGGAAAGGACCAAATACCTTAATATAAGTCCCAAAACTTTAAAACTACTAGAAGGATACCTAGGAGAAACACTTCAAGATATTGGCACAGGCCACAGTTTTCTGCATAAGACTCTTATAACTCTGAACACAAAAGCAAGAATGGCAAATTGAATTACAGCAAATTAAAAAGCTTCTGCCCAGCAAATGAAATTATCAACAAAATGAAAAGACAACCTATAGGACGGGAAAAATATTTGTTAGCTACTCAACAGAAGCACAAATGGCCAACAAATTTTTGAAAAATACAATACATTTAGCTATTGGATAAATACAAATGAAAACTCTATAGAAATTCCATATGACCCCAGTTAGAATGGCCATTATCACAAAAACAAAAAATCAAGTGCTGGCAAGGCTCTGGAGAGAAGAGAACCCTTATCCACTGTTGGTGTGAATGTTAATTAGTACAGCCACTATGGAAACAGTAGGGTGATTCCTCAAAAAACTAAAATAGAGCTACCATATGATCCAGCTAGCCCACTTCTTGTATACACCCCAAGAAAATGAAATCAGCACTGCCTGCTTACCCATGGTTATCGTGGTCCTATTCACAATAACCAAAATGTTTTCGTCAGCTATTTTGCTGCTGCAACTAAGAGACCTGAACAACCGTAGAGGAACAACTGTAGAGGAGAACAGAACAATTTTAGGAGAGGAAAAGTTTATTTGAGAGCTCACAGTTTCCGAAGTCTTACTCCATAGAAGGCTGGCTCCATTCCTCTAGGCTTGAAGTGAGGCAAAAACTCATAGCAGAAGAGTGTGGTGGACAGAAGCAGTTCACATGAAGATCAGGAAGCAGAGAGAGAGAGTGCATGCTCCAGATATACAATATATACCCCGTAGCCACTCCTCCAATGAACCACTTCCTCCAGCCACACCCCACCTACCTCCAGTTACCACTCAATTAATCCCACCAGGGATTAATTAACTGATTAGATTAAGGCTATAACCCAGTTATTCTCCAAACCTTCTTGCATGTCTCACAGGTGAGCTTTTGAGGAACACCACATCTAAACCATAACACAAAATATGGAATGAACTTAAATATTCATCAGCAGAGTAATGCATAAAAACATTGTATATATACAATGGATTATTACTTAGTTATAAAGAAGAATGAAAGCCTGTAATTTGCAACAGAGAGATTGCAACTGGAAGATCTCGAGTTAAGTAAAATAAGGTAGATAAAGAAAGACAAGTATTGCATATCTTATGTGTGGAAACTGGACAGGGGGGAAGGGGAAAATGATGACCTAGGAATAGAAGAGGGACTATGAGGGACTGGAAAGAGGCATCCAGATGAGGATTCAGAGGGCTGATGGGAAACGTTAGAAGAAAAGAGGGTGGGTGGGACATGATCAAAGCAAGATATATGCAAGTATGATAATGTCATAGCAAACCCCATTATTTTGTACAATTAATGTGTGTTAATAATTTTAGTAATAAAATGCAACAAGTATATATCTTCCAAGTCATTTCACCTGATTCATCTGAATGGTGAAATACCTCTACATCATTGTGGTGTGGTTTCCACTTTCCACCTGTGAAAGCAGCACTGTTGCCTCTAAACCTAACACTGATTTGATCAATGGACCTCACTATTGAGAACACTGTTCTTATCTTTCATTTGCCTTTCCAACCTGACTTTTATAACCTTAGCTCAAACTACTTATATAATTATAGCTTAGACTTCAAAATAATAAATGATCCCATTCTCTTTTTATCCTTCTTCATGCTTACAGTTCTCTGCATTTGAGATAATACATTATATAGTTTTCCTGTTATAATCTGACATACGTAGTGGTCCATCTGACATATATTCTCCTTTCTTCACCTTGGAAAACTACTGCTAACCCCCAAAACAGTCTCTACGGGGCTGCTGATCTCTGTGTCACCACCCTCTTCTGGCTTGAGAGAACAGATGTGTCACAAACTTGGCTGGAGAGATGCTTTCTTCCTGAAATTAACATCAAAATTGAAATCTAGTGGGCATCAACATTTCATGAAGCCAGGCATGGTGGCTCACACCTGTAATCCCAGTGGTTTAAAAGACTGAAGCAGGAAGATCACAAGTTCAAAGCCAACCTTAGCAATTTAGCAAGTCCCTAAGCAACTTAGTAAGAGTCTATTTTAAATAAAACATTTTAAAGGGGCTGGGGATGTGGCCTCAATGTTCCTTATTCATCTTGTACCTCCAGGGATATTTATTATAGCACTTTGCATATAGTAGGAGTTCAACAAATATTTGTTAACCTCAATGATGTCTATTTCACAATGGTAATAAGGAACAGCTGATTACCATTCAACTTATTTTCACATTGTTTATATTTAAGAAAATATAAAAATCTTTTCCCTTTCAATAATTTACCTCAAACTATCTGGATCAGAAAAATATTAGTCATATAGGCATAGGAATTAAAAATATGTTGCTTTCAGTTAATAGTTTCTCCAACAAGATTACTTCAACATAGGAAAAATGTGACATCTAGACCTTTCACTTGAACTACATTAATAAAGACAGCTCTCTATGTTTCATTGGATTTTTTTCTTCTTTCCAACCCAGATATAACATATACCAATATGCAGGCATATACCAGTATGCAGTATACATCCATAATAACTTTTGTTTACCTGTTCTCTATGAATACTCAAAACTAATAAATGAATCAATTTTTCACATCTACAAACTTTTTCTTAAGTTCAAAGGCTAATTTAGGGATTTGTAGGGTAGAAAATGTGTGTATCACCAGTGACTGGATGATTAAGATGCCCAAAATATTCAACCCTAGTGCTCACTGAATCCTCCTCTGTCACCAATTTTTGGTTAAACTCAACCTACCTCTGATCATATAAGTAGTGGATGATGTAAGCAGGTTGTTGTTTTTAAAATGAAAAAAAAAGCTTTTCTCATAGTGTTTAAAAATCTTATTTCATAGCAAAGTCTGAGTCTTAACTTTACTATCAAAGTAACAATCAGCTTGAAGCTTATTACTGATTTAATAGCTTTTTACAGATCCCAAGAGGACTTTTCTATGCAGAATACAATTTGCCAAAGAAATTTCTTTAACCAACCGATCATTATTGAACAATGCTTTCATAATTATTCAAGACTTAACTTTTCCTCAGAACCTATCCCAATCTCCCAGCATTCCTAAGCAATCACTGAAAATCTCACAAAAGTGAGTCCCCCAATATTTTTTTCTATATTTATACAATACAATTAATTATTTTGGTTAAAAAAATTGGTTGATCACAATTACTGTTTTTGGTAAATTAAGTTCCATGAGTTAAACTTTATTTTATTAAGAGACTCTTTTTTTTCTACTGAGCTTTTCTACTTAGCAACAATTTAACCCTAAACTTTACATAGAAATAGATGTCATTTCAGCATTGTCAAGTGCACCAGGTAATTTATCCTTATTCCATCCTGCACTTACTTGAAGGCTCAGATAAGCATAGAAATCTAGGTTGAAAATCATTTTTGCTAATATTTTAAAAGACATTTACTTCTTTGTCTTCTAGTTTCTGGGTATGTTCTTTACAAAGTCCAGTGATGGTTCAATTTTCAATCTATTCTGAATCTTAATTCCATGGAAACTTTTAGGAACAAAACATTTTCTTTATCATTCCTAGTTGGATGTTTCAAAAAGTTATGCCTTGCTGGGCACGATGGTGCACACCTGTGATCCCAGCGGCTTGGAAGGCAGAGGCAGGAGGATCTGAGAGTTCAAAGCTAGCCTCAGCAACTTAGCAAATCCCAAAGCAAATCAGTGAGACTCTATCTCTAAATAGAATACAAAACAAGGCTGGGGATGTGATTCAGTGGTTAAGTGCCCCTGAGTTCAATCCCCAGTACCCTACCCACCTTCAAAAAAAGTTCTACCTTGAAGTGTGTCTTTTTATTCATTAGGGTAGACATTGGAATAGTTTTTAATCTCTAAAATCATGATCTTGTTAGGAAAATACTCTTGCGTCACTTTGTTGATGAATTTGTCCCTTACTTTCTCCTGGTTCTACAATTACAGAACTCTCCTTTGAAAGATGTGGAGCTCTAGATAGGTATACTGACTTACTTATTTTTTATCTTTCATCTTCATTTCATCTTATTTTTCTGTGGTTAATATACTCATCTTTTTCTTACAATGTATTGATTATTTTCAGTTCTCTTTTTAATTTTTAAAGGCTCTTATTTATTTACTAAATTTCTCTTGTTTTCCTAGTACAATATTCATTCTTCTCTAAGAATATTCACTGCATCACTTTAAAATTTTTTATGCTTTCTAAATTGTCTTTGTTTTCTCTGAGTTCCTCCTCATTTTTGCATTGTTTAATCACCCACCTGTCTTTCATATTTTCTATTCATTAAGAATGAAATCATGCAACTGATTTCAACAAGTATGTGAAGATCATTCAGTGGAGAAAAACAGTCATGTCAATAAATGGTTCTGGGACAAGGGGCTATGTGGAAAAGAATCAAATGATACTCCTGCTTCATGCTACATTTAAAAAAATTAAAATCAATTAAGGACTAAATATAAAAGCTAAAACTATAAACTTTTAGAAGAGGAAAATATACATGATCTTGGCTCTGACCATAGGTTCTTAGATTTGACACCCAAAGCACAAGGAATGAGAGATAAAAATAAAAATTAAAAAAAATTCTGTTCCACAAAAGATGCTATCCAGAATACGAAAACACAAATTAAAGAATGTAAAAAAAACATTTGCAAACTATTTTTGAAAAGGATCTAGTATCAAAATATAAAAAGAACATTTATGACTCAACAACAAAAGGACAAACAACATAGTAGACATTGCTCCAAAGAAGATATGCAAATCCCCCCAAAAAACCTGAAAAGATGCTCAGCATCTTTTATCATTTAGGTAAATGCAAGTCACACAATAATAGTGTTACCATGTTGTAGCCATTAGGAAGGCCATAATCAAACTATTAAAAATAGCACTTAGTTGTTGGTGATGTAGAGAAATTAGAATATTATTCCAAAACACTGATAGGTACTACAACAAAGATGAACCTCCAAAACACTCTACTATGAGAGAAGTCAACAGAGAGAAGCCAACAGAAAAGGTCATGCATTGTGTGATATCATTTATATGAAATATCCATAACAGGTAAATTGGTAGAAACTGAAAATAGATGGTTGTTGCCAGGGATTGGGTTCAACAAATTCCCAAGGCTTGAGCATTTTCTATGAGAACTTTCAAATTAAATTTTTTATCATAATTTTACATTCATCTTCAATTATACTGAAAATAAAAACACATTCTGGATCATCTTGACTATGAAGCATGGGATTTCCGTGACTATATTTTTTTCTATATTTTTGAATACAATTTCCTTGCTATTAGGTAATTAAAATTTTATTGTTAAAGAATAAAAAAGACTAAATTGAGTAGATTTATTATACTAAGAATGAATTACACATTAGCTTAAGGCAAAGAGATGTTCATACACACTCTAGAAAGTAAAGTTTTAAGAGTGGCTCACAAAGAGAAGAGTAGAGACCTGTCTACTCATCACTAGAACCTCAGGGTCAAGGTGTGGATTTGATCATGCTCACACTAATTCATATCACTCAAAGCACTGAATTCATACAAAATAACATCATCAACTCCACTTATTAGGCTTCTTTATCTGGATTTCACTGGCTTTGTAGTTTTGTTACTGTGTAATAATTTATTTGGATATTAGTTTTAGGTATACATATTATAAAATTAAGTCAGCTCAGATGGGGATGTCTGTAACAATATTTGTCTAGGCTGTCTAATATAATAATGAGAAGAAAAATTTAAAACAGATATTTGGACTAGGGAAAGACTTTCATTTTGTGGTTTATATTTAAAAATAAGCAAATAGGTAGTATATACTGAATATTTACAAGGTCTATCTCAGGAACCACAAGATGTTATAAAGAGATGTTGCCAAGCTGTTTTATTATTTGAAAATTCCTAATAGCAATATAAGGGTACAAAAATTATGTTTTTTGAAAGACAAGAATTTATACACTAAGCAGTTTGTAATAACTAACAATGATTTCACACTTGGTGTTTGTGATTATATTGATGAAATTCATGTACATGAACATTTTAAATATTTGTAAGAAAATACCCTAGCTTCAAACTATCCTAAATGAATTTTTATTATCTTTTATATTTTATTTGCAAAATATATTGAAGAAAATATAATATTAAGTCAGATCACATAGATGCTAACTTTTTAAAACCACAAATATTGATTGTGATGCTTACTTTTGGCATATCACGTAGAAAACACAAAGAGAAATATTATATTGACAGCTTATCTACTTAGAAAATATTTGTGAACACTGTTCTTTATTTTATCTTCTTCGATTGTTATATTATGTTGCTAATGATCATTGTTAGAATATTTTAATCATTATTTCACTGTTATGACTGTTCTATATTGAGATATATAATAGTTTTTCATGTTAACTCTATCTCTAATCATATTTCTAATAGTATTATTTAAGCAGGTCATTTTATGCCTGACATACATACACAAAGATACTAAGTGAAATAGTACTTTTTGCTTATTAATATAATAAAACTATTTTCCTATTTTTATATTTTTATGATTTTTTTCCTCCAGAAACAGAGACAATAATAGGTTGCTGCATTTAAAGTATTTCATTAGATTCTAATTGTGATTAAGGACTATATTTGCAGTTAACCTTATGGGCATAGATTAAAGATGTGAAGTAGCCCACAAGGGACCTCATTAGCATGGTGATTACAAGTTAATCAGTTGTACAAAGAACAGAGAAATAATGAAACACAAAAACAAATTTTTGATGCATTCATTATTAGATTTTCTTGGCTTTTAAAGGTTTTAAAACTATCAGGCTAATGTTTGCTGCTTTCATCTTTCTACATTATGCTATCCCAAGGGAATAGTTGTGTGTTTTCGGGTAAAACCACTGAGGGAGAGGAATCATTGGATCATTTATTTTATTGTGGCTTTTTTCAAACCAATAAACATTTAGAAAATAAGTACTAGGAGCAAGGCACATTACTAGGCACTGGGATAAATGCAAATGCAGGCAAGAATAAAACTTGAATATAAGAAAACACACAAAGCAAAGTGCACTTTCTATGTGAAGAGGGAGAGAAACTTTGGACAGGGATATCAGAAGAAAATGGGAAACACTAGAATTCAGCATAAACCCCAAAAAACAAAAATATAAGAGACCCTACAGAAAATGACATTCCAGGAAGAAGAAATAGAATAAAGAAAAACATAGAGGTAAAAATTGTGTTTGAAAAACATAAAGTAGAACCAAATTTCTTGGAGAGCATGGGACACGTTAAAAAAAAAAAAAGGATGTAAAATTCTTAAAGAAAAACTGGCTCCAGATGGTAGAAGACACAAATATAGTGTTAAGGAGTTTGAGTTTTCATGTCTAGTCAGTGGGTGGTCCATTGGAGGGTGTTGCTTTTACATAAACAAGTTTTATTGTACTTCCATTTTTTAAAAAGCATATGCTCATTTTTTTAAAATGGAAAATAAAAGGAAATAAAGATAACTTCTCTTTGTACCAAGTAGAGTTATTTGAGTCTTTTGTTCATTGAAATGATGAATAAACAGAGAAACAAATAGATGATACTAAGTTAATTTTTTGTTGTGGTGGTTGTTTTTCTTTGTGATTTTTTTTTTGTTGTTGTTGTTTGGTGTGTGTGTGTGTGTATGTGTGTGCACACTGGGGATTGAACCCAGGGGCTCTTAACCACTAAACTTCACTCCAGCCATTTTTTAGATTTTATTTACAGACAGGGTCTAAGTCACTTAGGTTTTCACTAAATTGCTGAGACTGGCTTAGAATTTTTAATCCTCTTGCTTCAGTCTCCTGAGCCATTGGGATTACAGACATGCACCATCACACCCAGCTGACAATAGGTTTTTGAGAATATGCTATGAGCAGTCAAAAACTAATGTGAAGAATATAAGTATGCGGCAGTTTTCTTTCCTTCTTTTTGTTTAAGTGAAAAGTAGTTCTATGAATTTTCTAATATTTGCACAATAATTTTTTACATATTTTCCAAGAAACTTTTCACATCACTGTTTTGTGTTACTCCTGTTATATATCCTGTACAACAGGGATAGTATTTACATTATAGCTTCATAAAAAATAATTAAATGATTTGTTCACAAGCAAACAACAAGCTTACACAAAACGAGAATTAGAATTATCTCCCCCGATCATCTATTTCCTAATTACTAAATTTGCTTCAAAGACCAGAATAAAAGCATGTAATAGTAGTGTTCTATGTACTATTCATTCACATATTCATTCCAAAACATCTGTTCGTGCCAGATGCCACCACATCCTCAGGATAAGAGGTCAGACATGACCTCAACCTCTGGATCCTTAGACTTTCATGGAAAATTCATAGTAAACATAAAAGTGAACATTCAACAGAAATCTTCCCTATCATGGATGGTACTGGGCCTGTTTCAAAACAGCTTCTTCTCTTCTGGAGAGACATGAATCAGGGTAAAGCAAAACTTCTGATTCCTCTTCTCATGGCTTGCTTATGCCAAAGAGGAGAAATAACTTCTCTAATAGGCTAGTATGGAAAAAAAATAGGGCTGAATTCCTCTAGGAGCCAGCCTGCCAAGCAGATGGGTGTGTTCTGGGTTGTTCTGTATTGAGTGTCCCTGCAGAGGAAGCCTATGGTCACATCATTGTGCCAATGAGTGGGTTAGTAAGACTGATTCAGGGGTGAAGCACTAGCAAACACACTTGACTACAAGTCCAAAGTCACGTCCCCCAATTAACTCTCAGTTAATGCAGCTGACAATCTTTATTTCTTTAGGTCTTAGATCTCAGTTGGATCTACATTCCATATGGGAAAAAAAATCATTTGATGGCCATCTAAACATTTTCTCCTATTATCTCCTTACTAACAATCATTGAGAACAGATTAGAATGTTATTACCATTTTCCCAGTGAGGAAAGTGAGGCTTAAAAGGCTAAGTAGTCACATAGCTAGTTAGTGACACAGCTAATTAGTGACAGGGGAAGACCATGAGCTAATTCTCTATGCTTGACCACAGTCTACAATAATACAAGGTGAACGGTATAAATGTCTCCAGAGATTCATGCCATGTTATTATATGTTTAATTCTATAAACAGAGAATAGTTTTTTTTTCTAGTGACAAAAAAAACCTCAGAGAAGGAGCAGAAAGATTTATGACAACAATTGCATTCATTACTATGACCTGGCTAACAATTTTTTAAAACATGGGAGGAATCTTCTTATTTATGAGTAATATGTCATAATTCAACCAATTCTGTTCTGTATAAGATGAATTTTAGCTCCTATTCTACTAGGTCTTATCACTACATATAACTTCCATTTAGTAAAATAAAAAGTTATAGTTTTTCAGGGGCTGTTACCAACACCTAAATTGTGCAAACCCCTCCCCCCTGAAAAAAGAGTCTGGTTTTTCAATTCAACTCAAAACCCTGCCAAATCAGACTCTGGAAAGTCTGAATTTTCTATGGAATCTTATTATACTTATTATGAGAATTAGGTGAGTATAGATTAATGCTATAGATTCATTATGATATGTAGGAGATATTCTATAGGTAATCACAATATAGCTCAAACAAATGTATGAAAGATGGGCTAAAGATCCTAGTCTGAAAGTTAACTTTCGTGTCAGGGAGTTCCCAAGACCACCCGCAGGTCAAATGATTTACTAGGATGCAGCATAGAGTAGCATTCAGGTTATGATTTATTAGAGTAAAAAGTTATAAAGCAGTATCAGCAAAGGAAAAGGGCACATGGGCAAAGACTAGGGAAACCAGTCACAAGCTTCCAAGGGTCCTCTCCCAAAGACTAGCACACAATGTCCTGACCTCTCCAGAAACAGTGGCAATGTGTACAAAATGCTTCCAAATGTTTTCTCAGATATGCAGATGCTAATTCACAATAAGGTTGGGGGTGGCTAGGGAAGAATAGAGTTACTTTAGATCAAGTAGAGAGGAGTGAAGGGAGAGGAGAGGATCTCGGGATAGAAAAGATAGTAAATGAAACAGACATTATTTCCTTACATACATATATGAGTGCCTGACCAATATGATTCTACAACATGTACAATCAGAAAAATGATAAATTATACCCCATTTATGTATATCAAAGTGCATAAATGCATCCTACTGTCATATATAACTAATTAAAACAATTTCTAAAAAAAATTTTAAAGTGTTTCCAACCAAGTAAGCTCATCAGAGGGTCAGTGCCCAAGCTGTTTATTAAGCGTTTTTCACATAAGCAGTCTGGGCCTCATTCATACCTAAATTCTAGACACTCAGAAAATAAGCAGGTGTTTAGTATAAACCATTCTTTTATGTTAAGCAGAACCTATTAGGTTCAAGCAGAACAGGTTAAGTGTAGTGAGTCACTATTCCCAATTAATGGTGGGAAACCTAAATTCCTAGATGTCAAATAAGAACCAACTTTGAAAGCAGGTTTGTCTAAGGATGATTACTCAGACCCGCTATTAAATCTTTTCTTCATTGCTTTCAAAGACAAAGAAATTGCATGAAAAATAGAGTTCAGTTTCACTTTATTTAGGAATCACAGAGAAAATTGATTAGGACTTTTTAATTTTTAAAGAAATCTATAACGTTTCCTTTTCTTTTGGATTACATTTTTACTACAAAATATTATGTCATTGAGGAGTTACACATATTATTTCTTTTATTATTAGCAGGTCAAAATTGTGCGTTTGACCTATGAAACAGCTAGCACTCAAAATGGGATGATATCAAAACCTTATTTTCTACTTCTTACCCCGAAATACTTTTTCTTCAGCAAAGCTGTTTTGAACACACTATTTGGTTTCCAGTCATAAGAAGAATTCAATTACATTGAAAAGGAGAAAAGAATCACCAGCATTTCTATCATGAAAAGATCAGCATTATACTCCTCACTATGTATACTTCAGAAATTTGTGTATGTATTTACACATTTTTTTCTTTCCAAAGAAAATCATGGTTTCTTGATTTAACAATATGCATTCCCTCATTATTATAGGTAACCTTATGCATCTGTGTGGAGAGGTACTACAGCATATTTAGCCAAGCATCAATTTCTACATGTCAGACACTGTTCTAGGGGAATTTTTTTTAAAAAAAGTTGAGAATAACCTAACCCTACTCTCAAGGAGTTGACATTTGATGTTTTTCTGGGAAGGGGAGAAAAATGTAAAAAATTTGGTATAGTAGAAAATATACAATGTGATAGTGTTATGGGCTGATTTGAAAGTTAAGTCAGGCTGACCCCATTCTGTCCATACATCTCACCCTGCACTGGGAGTTCCCCCCCCCCTATAAGAGCTCACTCAAATGGAAGGTAACACTCCCACCCATTTGTTCCCTCACCACAATGTCTTTAAACTATGGAGCTGTTCTGAGTAGATACAAGAAGTATGAATTCTAAGAATGTTCTGTTAGTTGGTACTTCCACTTACTTGACTTATGATCTTTCTTGCCTCATCTGCCGCTCTTCTTTGTGGTTTTTCTGTTTAAATGGACCCCCCACCTCTATTCAGTGTTTTGGCTGCAGAACTGTATGCTCTCTGCTCCCTTGGCCCTGGCCACTTCACTCAGTCATATTGTTGACCTAGAAAGTACTGCCCAATACATTTGCTGCACATATATCTCTTATTGTCTCTTTTCCCAGACATATCACCTAAGATAAATACACATATTCAGTATATATTTAGGAATATATAGGATGTATATTTAAATATATTTTAGGAAATATATATGTATGTAAACTATATCTCACATTATGTATATTTATGCATATTTATACACAGCTACATATAATTTCCCTTAGAATTTTTTTAGCCATGCCTTTGACTTGTCTAAAACAAATCTTGTTTAGCCACATTAGTTTTTAATTCTTAAGAGAAAAGAATCACTTAAGAATTTTATGAAGTAGAAATTCCTAAACATGAGTGAATCCGACAGATAACTTAGCCAATAGAATTTTCAGTAAGCTGTTCAAGGTCAAAGACCTACAGAAAAGAAATCTGATACCTTAGCCTTCTAGTATGAACCTGAGAATTTAGAGTGATTAAACTCATTCAGACACTTCTCATAATATATAAGCAAATGTTCACTATTGAAGAATAAGCAAATATCCATTTGTGTGTCTGAGAGAGAGAGGATCTATCAGTGATGTCTGCCTTCTTTATAGACTTATGGATTGCACCTGGAATTGCACCTGGAAAGAAATCTTTCTGTAACATGTGGAAACTAACCATCCAGGCATGGTCCTCTTTCTTCTCTTGTGATTAGTAATGTGCCTGAATTCAGACTGCTTCCTTAGGATTAACTTTTCATATGACCATAGTGAAATGGCTCAAGGTGTATCATTCAAACAAGTCCATCCAGGATGTCAGAGGAGGTAGAAAATACTGACTTTAATGTCCTGTCACCAATATTTGATTCACTACTTTATTGTTTCTTTTTTTTTTAATTTGTTGGTTTTAGATATACATGACAGTAGAATGTATTTTCACATATTATACATACATGGAGTATAACTTATTCTAATTGGAATCTCATTCTTGTGGTTGTACATGATAGGGAGTTTCACTGCTGATACACAGAATCTCTCTCTCTCTTTTTTTTGTAGTTGGAGATGATTTTTTATTTTTTTTGTGGTGCTGAGGATCAATCCTAGTGCCTCACTTGTATGAAGCAAGTGCTCTGCCACTGGGCTACAGCCCCAGTTTAGAATCTAACTCTTTACAACATAAACTGATTGGTTCTATTTCTCCTTTCAGATTCAGCACCAAACAATTTATTCTGTCTTCTAAATGTTAACTTCTTCAAAGGACTTATAGGTAGTATTGCTCTTTGATAGAGAAGATATCCTTTCTTCCCTCAATTATTCTTAATATGACATGGCTTCAGAATCTTCTGGCTTGCTGTGATTGTCCTTTAGAAATATTTTGATCTATTAATTTACCTCCTAAAGCATGGCATTAGAGTTACCAAATAAATAATCAAGCAAATGTTTATTGGAATAAAGGACACCTAGAACTGGATCTAGATATGTGCTCAGATTATAAGGAGACTTGCTAGCACCCATGAATCGGACATATTTTATTTACAACCTTTAACTGCTTTAGATTATTTGGCAGCTAAACCACACCATTAGTTCATAGCACACTTGGGGTCCAATAAAAACCTTCCAATTTTTTTAGAGTGACTTGCTCTCAAATCAGCCTTCTCCCATTCTATACTTGTTCAGTTGGTAGTAATATTTTTCTTGCATTGTGATACTGATATTTTAACATTACCTGCTTATTGTAAAAACATTTAATACAGAAAATGAAAAGAACAAAGTAAAGTAGGTTCATCTAAAATCTTAAACCTTTTTTAAAATTTTTTTGTAGTTATAGATGGACAGAATGCCTTTATTTTATTTGTTAATTTTATTTATTTATTAATTTTTATGTGGTGCTGAGGATCAAATCCAGTACCTCACAACCCCAGCCCCTCCAGGTTGTTCTTTAACATGCCATTCTCCTGCTTCTTCCTGCCATTGTCACTATGCCTTGTGGACACTAGTTCTAAAATTAAGAAATGAGAAAAAATGTACAGATAAAGGGCAATAGGCAATAAAAAAAAACAGTCTGGGGACTGGGGTTGTAGCTCAGTGGTAGAGTGCTTGCCTAGCATGTGTGAGGCACTGGGTTTGATCCTCAGCACTGCATATATATATATATATATATATATATATATATATATATATATATATATATAGATAGATAGATATATAGATATATATATATATCTATATATATATATATATATATATATATACATACATACAGTTTTGGTCATGTGCCATGGCACATGCCTGTACATGCCTGTAATCCTAGCTACTCGGCAGGCTGAGGCAGGAGGATTGCAACTTTCAGTCCAGACTGGGCAATTTAGTAAGACCCTGTCTAAAAATAAAAATATACTTCAGTGATAGAGCACTTACCTACAGCAAGCACAAGGTCCTGGATTCAGTCCCCAGTACTGCAGACAACAACAACTGTGAGGGTGTAGTGAGGCTGGATGAGAGAGCTTTACTGAAAAGTCTGATGCTCTTTATTATTTTTTCCCTTTTAATAAGTAGTAAGCTCACTGGTTACAATAAAGGCTCTTCCAAGTTGGGATCCTTATAGATGGAAAAGTGTAAAACTCACTGCTGCTAGCTAGTTTTTCTCTAAACAACCTTTGCTGTGTGTTTGCATTTCCATGAGTGTTTAAAGGAGGTATATGATAATCTGAAACTGAAACTGAAGCAGTGTTTTAAGCAGGCAATTAATGGCATGGTAAGAATTTTTAGCTCCAGTAGATTAATTGTTAAATGAATTGTGTCTGCATTTTACTGTCATTTTACTGTGATATTAACCTAATTATAAATATAGTGTTACATAGTAAAAGATAAAAATAAACAAAATTATGTACTCAGTGATCAGACTTTAGAAATTTTCAACTCTAAGGAAAGATTTTTCTTCTTACGCTGTCTCTTGCTGTACTTTTTATGGAGGTTTTGATTAATTTTACCCTGATTATACATGTCTCCCTGGAATTCAGATATTGTGCATACTTTAGCAAAGTGGGCTCCTGTATTAAGAGGTTTAATGATATTTTTGTTCTAATTGGTTTCTATATAATTTCTTTTTAAACCAATAAAATGTGAGTAGGATGTCAAGCAGGGTGGGCTAATGCGTTTTTGCTACTCTGAACACCAAAGAACATTAATTTCTCTATTATTGGACACTATTTTTATATGATAAGAATTCTCAGTCTCAAGGAAACTCCAAAGAGAGTTGGTTTCCACTGGTATCTCCTCTCACACATTCATCTTTGTGAAAAGGCAACTGGAGTAGCCTCCGTAGTTGGAATTCACTCAGGGTAGCAAAGGGCCCAAGATTACTGACCAGGGATTGACTGTACCTCATCTATGTTTCCTTTTAATTGAGGTATTATTTATGTATGGTAAAATGTAACATAGTAGGTGTGTAACTGGACTTTTAATATATCATCTGTATAAATCACCAGCCAGATCATATCTGTTGCTTCACAAAGTTCCTTCGTGACCCTCCTTTTTCTGTCAGTAGACCCTTTCCCCAGAACTATGCCCTTTTCTGACTTCTCTCACCATAAATTATTTTATCTTTTTCTTATTTTGCAGGTTTGGTTTCATATGGTGCTAGACAAGCTCTTGTGACTGATCCATGCCTCAAGTCCCTTGCCTAATCTTGAATTGAATCATATAGTATATTCTCTTTGATGTTAAGCTTTTTTTTTTCTTCTCCTGGTACTGAGGATTGAACTCAGGGGTGCTCTACACTGAGCTAGCTGCATCTCTAGCCCTTTTTATTTTTTTTTTTTTTGAGAGAGAGAGAGAATTTTAATCTTTTAATTTTTTTAGTTTTCGGCGGACACAACATCTTTGTTTGTATGTGGTGCTGAGGATCGAACCCGGGCCACACGCATGCCAGGCGAGTGCGCTACCCCTTGAGCCACATCCCCAGCCCTAGCCCTTTTTATTTTGAGACAGAATCTTTTTTTTAAGTTGTAGATGAACCAATACCTTTATTTTATTTATTTATTTTTATGTGGTGCTGAGGATTGAACCCAGTGCCTCACACATATTAGACAAATGCTTAACCACTGAGCTACAATCCCACCCCATGAGACAGGGCCTTGCTAAATCCCCAGGCTGGTCTTCCTGTCCAGGCTGATCCTCCTGCTTAAGCCTCCTGAGTCTCTGAGATTATAAATGTGTACCACTAGTTCTGGCATTTTCTAAGGTTTTTGAGATTTATCCACTTTTCGGTGTATATTCATAGTTAATTAATTCCATTTTTAAAAGAAATTTAAGATTTTAATTATAAAAATGTATATAGGGGCTGGGGATGTGACTCAAAAAGTAGCGTGCTCGCCTGGCATGCGTGCGGCCCGGTTCCATCCTCAGCACCACATACAAAGATGTTGTGTCCGCCGATAACTAAAACATAAATATTAAAATTCTCTCTCTCTCTCTCTCTCTCTCTCTCTCTCTCTCTACCCCCTCCCTCCCTCCCTCTCTCACTGTCTCTTAAAAAAATGTATATAATGGGAAATTTACCATCTTAACCATTTTTAAGAAATATTTATTTCTTTATTTTTTTAGTTGTAGATGGACACAATACCTTTACTTTATTTATTTTTATGTAGTTCTGAGGATCGAACCCAGGGCCTTGCATGTGCTAGGTGAGCACTCTACCACTGAGCCACAACCCCAGCCCCCATCTTAACCATTTTTAAGTGTACAGTTCAGTAGTGTTAAGTATATTCACACTGTTGTGGAATAGATTGCTAGAAAATTTTTATCTTGCAAAACTGAAACTCTTACCCATTAAACAACTTCAATGACCCTCTTTCCTCAGTCCCTGCCAACCACCATTTTACTTTCTATATCTATGAATTTGACTATTTTAATTGCCTTATATAAGTAAAAACATAAAATATCCTTTTGTAATGGGTTCTTTTCCCTTAGCTTAATATTCTCTCTGTGTTATATCCTGTGTCAGAATTTCCTTCCTACTTAAGGCTGAATAATATTTCATTGTATTGGTACATTATATTTCATTTATCCATTCATCTGTTGATGGGCACTTGGTTTGCTTCTGTCTTTTTTTGGCTGTTATGAATAATGCTGCTCTGAATGTGGGTGTGCAAGCAACTAGTAATTAATTCCTTTTTATTACTGAGCAATGTTTTGTTATTGCATAAAAACTCCATACCAATGTTTAATTATTCTCCCTATTTCTCTTTCTATTGGATTATCTAAGCCTCTGATCTCACTTATCATCTTTCTGTCACTTTCTTTGTTTCATTCTCTTTCCAGTGCTTGTCCCCTTCATTTGCCCCCTTTCCACCTGCAGAATAAAATGTAAGCTCTGAAGTATGACACACATTGTCATTCTTAATATTCTAGGAAAAATAAATAGGATAAGTCATCTAACTGCAGCTATACCAGACCACCCAGAGTTCTTTGGAACAACCAGAGATGTCTGTAGTTCTCTGGACAATCTGTCTTATTAATACTTCTGGTCCTTTGTATATGTCTCCTCCCTGCCTGGACTGTCCTTCCCCAATTTGTCAGCTTGTCTCTTGAAATAGTATATCTTGAGCATCGTCTCATCCTTAGAACCAGGCCTGGCTATACAATAGTAGTGAATATCCACTTATCTGTTGTCTTCTTTACTAGTCTGTAAAACTTTTGAAGATAGGTGGCATCCATGTCTTATTCACCTTAGAAACACAGTCCTGGCGTTTAGTGATTTTTGTTGTTGTTATTGTTGAGCATAGTAGGTTGACATAGAGTTCCTCTGTCTTAGAAAGTAGGGATTCAAGATACTGACCAGGCCTGATCTGGAATGAGTAAGGAGAAATGGTTCTTCAGATGTTGGGCTGATAGAGAGAGGCAATAAGGAAGGTTCAGAGATTATAGCTCAGAGAAAGTCTAAATAAAAATGCCAGGCAGATACTCCAAACAGAAATGGTCTGAAGGGCCCTGCAGAATATTCTGTCATTCTAATCTAGGTCAAGGCAGTGGTACAAATTAGAGAGATTAGCAAAAGGAAGTTTGAAGAAAGGGTAAGGATTAAAACCTAGAGAAAAATGGTCTGGGACAAATAGTATATCTGTAACAGCTTTTCTCAAATTGTGAAAGTGTGAAAAGCACAGTTTTCCCTGTGCAGTTTAATAAGTATTGACTATTTCATAGGATCCAGCGTTAGAGTTTGAGCAGGTCAGTTAAAGGAAAACCCCAGTGGTTGTAGCCAGCAGAAGCCTGAGACTCTGCCAGCTACCTCAGTCTATAGGAGTATGCTAAGAGAAAAGGAAAGCACTTTAAGATCAATACAGAACAAAAAAGTCATCAAAACATGGGAATTTTTTTAATGCTCATTTTTTAGTTATAGGTGGACACAATATCTTTATTTTTATGAGGTGCTGAGGATCAAACCCAGTGCCTCACGTGTGCCAAGTAAGCACTGTACCTCTGAGCCACAACCCCAGCCCCAAAACATGGGAATATTTAAGGAAAGTCTTGTTAGAACCATGAGCTTCCTTGGCAAAGAAAGGGCAGTTCATTTAGTCTCATATTTAGCTACTCAGAGGGGGCAGCTGGGAAGTAGGAAGTATGAAGATAGTTTTTTAGACCTTCTTAGATAATATGTGTCACTATGTCCTTGAACATTGAGGCCATTCAAAAAATCAACCTGTTGGTGTTTTTCAAATTGGTAAGGCTGTTGGGGCTCAGGGGAAATGGGTCATTGTTTGAAACAGAAAGGGAGAAATGAAGGAAGGAAGAATTTCTCTGAGTTAAATTATACTGCATTAATCTGTCCCTCTCCCCGTTCTTGATCTGAAAATCAAAGCCATTTCCCTCTGCTGCAGGTCCTTCCTTTGGGGTTTTTGGTAATGTCTGTGACCTATAATTGTCATTCCTAATAGTTAGTGTTTTCTCTTCATGAATCATTTAGCAGTTATTTATGGACTTCTCTGAGCTGACATAGATTTAGGACTCTTGAGGGTAAGACCTCCACACCTACTGCCCCAGACCTCTGCCCCCAAACCCTTAGCTTTTTGGGTGCTTTGGGACTACAACTTGATTTAAAAAGCTCAAAGTTCTTTTTCATCAGAAATCAGTGTTCTACTAAGGCTGAGAATTCATTGTATCCTAGACAATTTCGAGTTGGGATAACAAATTAGAGTTTGGGATACATTAGAGATGATAAATGTGACTTCGTTAAAGGGAAATCCATTTGTTTTGCTTAGTGTTTCTGTGATTAATTACTTGCCGGATTGAATTGCTTCAAAAAAATGCGTAGTACTTTATTTGATTGCTCTTCATGGTGATTAATTAGGCCATACTGTTGCTTTGTATGTTAATTATGCTGATTTTTTTTCCTTTTCTGTAGTTTAATTAATACAGCATTTACTTGAAAGACTTTTTTAGGACAGGATATTGCCTGCTTTAGGGGTAACAAAGCCCAGCATTGCTTTTAAGCTGGTGTTTGAGATTAAAACTTCAAATTTTCTGAGTGTACTCTGTATTGGTCCTTTGTGTACCCATGATTTTCAGGAAGTATACTAAGTGCCAGTGAATTGGGAAAAGTTCCATTTAGTTTTCCTACAGTTATTAAAAATGATATACAAGGAGGTTGGGGGATTTAGCTCACTGGCAGAGTGCTTGCCTAGCACACACAAGACCCTGAGTTTAGGCCTCAGCTCTGAGAGGAAAAATTATTTACTGAAGATTCTTGGAAAAAATAATTAATTAAAATATATAAGATTAGCTATTGGTGCAGAATGAGCTGTAAAATGTGTATATATAAAGCTAAATGTTAAGAGTACATTTGAGGGCTGGGGATGTGGCTCAAGCTGTAGCGGGCTCGCCTTGCTTGCGTGCGGCCCGGGTTCAATCCTCAGCACCACATACAAATAAAGATGTTGTGTCCGCCGAAAACTAAAAAAAAAATAAATATTAAAAAAAAGAGTACATTTGAGATGGGAGAAAGTATTGTTTCCTAGGATGCTGCAAGGTGCTGATGGGGAAGTCAGACATATTTAATATTTTTATTCATTATCTAGGACTAAAAGTACACAAAATGTGAATGAAGTTTGTGATACAGATTTGGAGATGTTTTCTACACCTAGGAGGACAGAGAAGTGATACAAATGGAGCAGGAAGAGAAGCATCACAGAAAATAACTCCACTATTCCCTTGGGAAAATGCATCTCTGCAATATAGAAATAGCATGAATAAATTCAGGCAGATATGTTCCAAAATATGATATTTTCTAGAAGTCTACTTGCAAGTATTTATCCAAGTGAAATGAAAACTTGGCTTGGACAAATGTTTACAGTGCCTTTTTTCATATACTATCAAAACTGGAAAGAATTTAGGTGCCTCCAGCTAAGGAATTAGATAATTGAACTACGGTATATCCATATTAAATACTACTTAGCAATAAAAAAGAACAAGCTACTGGTTCATGCAAAAACATGGATTAATTCGGTTGCATTATGTATGTTAAAGAAATCCAGAATAACAAAAGCTATATGCTATATGATCTATTTATATGACATTCTGGAAATGGCAAATTTGTAGGGACAGAATTCAGATCAGGTTTTGCCAGGGCTGGAGATGAAGGAGTGGTTGCCTACAAAGGGGCACAGGAGAACTTTTGGGTGAAGGAACTATCCTATTCTTGATTGTGGTGGTGATTACATTACGGTATGCATTTTTCAAAACTTGCAGAACTATGCACTTACATTAGTCAGTATTTTCCAGAGAAACAGACCAATAAGAAATATATACATGTGCAAAAGGAGATTTATTACAGGAATTCATTCATTTGATTATGGTGGCTGAAAAGGCCCATGATAAATAGTCAGCTATAACCTGGAAAATCAGGAAAGTCAGTGGTATTATTCAGCCCCAATTCAAAAGTCTGAGGAGCCAATCCAAGGCTGAAGGCCTGAGAACCCAGGGGCTATTGATAAAATCCTAGAATTCAAAGATCAAAGAGCCAGAAGCTCCCTATGTGCAAAGGCAGGAAAAGATGGAATATTTAGCTCAAGAGGAAGGAGACAGAATTTGCCCTTTCTCTACCTTTTGTTGTATTCAGGTAGATTGGTGAGGGTGGATGGATCTTCTTTACTTGGTCTATGGAGTCAAATTTAATCTCTCTTCCAGAAACACTAATCAGACACACCCAGAAATAATAATTTACCAGTCATTTGAATATCCTTTAACTGAGTCAAATTGACATATAACATAGACCATCACAGTAGTAGAATGAGTAAATTTTACTTATCTGAAAATTATACCTTAATTTTTTAAATCAGAAAAAAAAATAGACCTTCACAGGGAAAGGTAAGGAGACTTGACTTCTAACTATCACATCCATGCTTGATGCTTGACTAACTTTTGAAATAACATGAGTGGCAGGAGTTAGAATTGGAGGATTGGGACTTTCTTCATGTTCTTTCCAAATTCCAAGGTTTTGTTTTTAAGTGGGAATAGGGGTGAGAGGGTAGGTTGCTGATGGTTTTCCTTGGGTGTCAGCATTATGTAAACCTATGTACAGTGAGAGGATTATTTTGAAAAAGAAAACACAGTTAAGGAGCTCTTGGACCTTATTGATAGCCATCAGATTAGATGAGTGAATGCTATCCCCAATTTATTAGTTGAATTCAATTATTTGGATTCTGTGGTTTAGTTTTTGTTTTAAACGTTAGTTTATTTGTAGTGTCTGGGCCTTCCCACTTTGTTGTAGACCTGGTGTAGTGCCAAAAGGTATTTCTGTTCCAGAACTAATCTCAGAGATAACTTCTCTGCCCCTCTGCTTGGACTGGAACAGCTTAGTCACACTATGACTTGTAAGATGAATTTGTACAATGTCAGGGACCCAAGGATAGGTGAATCACAAATACTAATCCATTGCTGATAGCCATTGTGCCTCTTTCTTACCTTTCCACATCTCCAGTGATTTGAATTGTGTGTAAATGCTGCTTGTTTCTCATGTTCAATTTAAAGCACCTCCCTGAATGCCCTGTGATCTCTATTCAGTTTCTAAAAATAGCTCAGGGTGGTGGGATTTATATGGTGGTAGTATTAGTGCATTACTTGCAGTAGTAACATTGAATATAGTTCTTTGGAAATAGCTTATTATACTAACTACCCTGAACAGATGTGACCATCATTCTGGTCCAGACTGTTGGGATTACATTTAACAAGATACTGATTCCCTGAGTGAGATGTCAAACAAATATCCCTGGGTCTTTCAGTGTTTTCAGTTGAATGATTTTTATCATTGGACCTGAAGAGGCTGCTGTGGCCCCCAACCAACACCCCATCTGTTAAATCTCATATTGACTTGTGTTTCTGATTATAAAAATCAGTCCCTTCTCTTCCTTCTAGTGTGACAAATAAGGCAGATGTACTAGATGAGTCTGCTGTTGGAGCAGGATTTTTAACCCTATTGCTCAAGATTGAGCTAAACTAATTTTATCAGAAATGGAACTTTCTCAAATAGTAGTATATATCAAGTGGCATATTATTCCCTCCCTCCCTCCCTCCCTCCCTCCCTTCCTTCTTTCCTTCCTTTCTTTCTTTCTTTTTTTTTTGTACTGGAGATTGAACCCAGGGGTACTTTATCCCTGATTTACGCCCCAGCCCTTTTTATTTTTTGAGATGGGTGGGATTTATATGGTGGTAGTATTAGTACATTACTTGCCAAGGTTGTCCTCAAACTGGTGATCCTCCTGCCTCAACCTCCTGAGTCCCTAGGATTACAAGCATGACTCACCATACCCAGCTGGTTTATTATTTTCTTATCCTAACTCATCATGTTCACCAATACTTATAGTGTCTAGCAAATAATTTTTTGGGGGGTACGAGGGATTGAACCCAGGGCACTGGTCAGGTGGTCAACTGATCCACATCCCCAGCCCTGTTTTATTTTTTATTTTGAGACAGGGTCTTGCTAAGTTGCTTAGAGCCTTGCTTAAGTTGCTAAGGCTGGTTTTGAACTTGGGATCCTCCTGCTTCAGCCTCCTGAGTTGCTGGGATTACAGGCATGTGCCACCACACTTGGTGCAAATAATAATTTAAAAGCTGAAATTAGCCTTGTAAAAATCATAAGTTTTAGTAGGTAAATAAGCTATAAGATGGCATTTTAAATTTTTGACAGGGCAAATAGAAAATAATGGAACACTATAATATAAAGGCTCATATCATCAGTGTATTATATCTTAATCCTGTCTTTGTGTGCCTGTCAACCCAAAAGGGATTGAATCCCAATCATGGCAGCACTGGAAGGAGGAGGCCGCTGTTAGCACTAAATAAAATAGGTCTGCTGAAAATATTTACCAACTAGAGTCTGGTGGCCTTTGACTCTGGTCAAACAATGTGCTTTCTTCTGTCTTTTAAAGCAAGAGCTGATTCCTAGAGCAAGAATCCCATCCCATCTTTAGTATCCTTCCAGAGATCATGCATATATATGGAAGTGTGTTTTATTGTTTGTATTTATCAATCATCTGGGAACTGCAAAAGCCAACATCTATTCTTGATAAAAATTATCAGCATACTAGAAATAGAGGAGAGCTTCTTCAACCTGATAAAGGGTATCAATGAAAAACCCACAAGCTATCATACTTAATGGTGAAAGACTGAATGCTTTTCCCTGAGATCAGGGACAAGGTGTATGTTCACACACCTCAATTCAGCATTATTCAGGTTCTAAACAGTGTAATCAGGCAGGAAAAAGAGAAGGCATCTAGATTGAAAACAGATGTAAACTGTGTTTACTCACAGGCAACATAATTATGTAGAGAATGTGAAGGAATATTTATATGTGTAGTCTAGCAATAAACAATCAGAAATTTTATCTAATAATTTTTTTCTCTATATTTGGTAACAGTATGAACTCATAGCATTTTATATATTAATGTTTTTCAGTTTATAATAGGCTGGTACTCAGATTGTCCTCTTAGACATTCATGGATTAATGTGGATTCTATGTCTTTTTTCTTGCTTTGGGGCATAAAATGTCCCAGGATTATCTTCTGCTTTTCCTATTCCAGACATGGAATGAATTTTTTTTGTTGTTGTTGTTACTGAGGATCAAACCAAGGGGTATTTTACCATGGAGTTATGTCCCTAGCCCTTCCCCTTCTATTTTTTTTTTATTTTGAGATAAGGATTCAGTAAATTGCTAAAGCTGACTTTGATTTGCACTCTTCCCTCCTGAGTCACTGGGATTATAGGTGTGTGCTACTGCACCCAGCAGAATCAAATATTTCTTCGTGAAGCCCTGGTTCCTTTTACTAGTGAGGGTTCTTCCTTTCTCCCTCCCTCCTTCCCTTCATTTTTTTCTTCCTCCCTCCCTTCTTCTGTAGGGGGACTTGACCCAGAACCTTTCTCATGGTATCACACACTCTACCACTAAGTTACCCCTGGCATTATTTGTTTCCCACATTTTTTTTATTGGTGCATTATAGTTGTACATATGGTAGGATTTGTTGTTACATATTCATACATGAACATAATATAACAATACAAATTGGCCAATATTACTCCCCTGCAATTCCCCACTCCCTTCCTTCCTCCCACCCTCTGGTCCCTGCTTATCTCCCTTTAATTTTTGTGATAACCCTCCACTCTGATTTTTCTTTTCCTTTTTCTTCTCTAGATTCCACATGAGAGAAAACTTACGATGACCCTTGACCTTCTGAGTTTGGCTTGTTTTGCTTAACATAGTGGTCTCAAGTTCTATCCATATTCTTGCAAATGAAATAATTTCATTTTTAATTATGGCTGAATAAAACTACATTGTGTATTTATAACACATTTTCTTTATTCATTTATGTGTTGATAGACACCTAGGCTTGTTTCCATAGTTTGGGTATGAATTTTGCTGCTATAAACTTGGGTATGCATATATCACTAGTATGATGACTTTGATTCTTTAGGATAAATACTGAGGAGTAGTATAGCTGGGTCATGTAGTGGTTCCATTACTAGTCTTTTTTTCTTTTCTTTTTTCGATACTGCAGATTGAATCAAGGGGCACTTAACCACTGAGCCATATCCCCAGCCTTTTTATATTTTATTTAGAGCCAGAGTCTTGCCGAGTTGCTGAGGCTAGCTTTGTACTCGCAATCCTTCTGCCTCAACCTCCCAAGCCACTGGGGTTACAGGAATGTGCCACCTTGCCCAGCCATTTTTTTTTTAGTTGTAGATGTACACATATATTTATTTTATTCACTTATTTATTTATTTATTTTTATGTGGTGCTGAGGATTGAACCAGGGTCTTACATGTGTGAGGTAAGTACTCTACTCCTGAGTTACAACCCCAGCTCACCCAGCCATTCTTAATCTTTTAAGGAACCTCTGTGCTGATTTCCATAGTGGTCATCCTAATTTACAATCCCATCAAAAGTTTTAAAAGTGTTCCTTTTTCTCTGCATCCTCTCCAGTATTTATTATTGTTTATATTCTTGATGACTGCCTTTTGACTAGTGCTGAAATCTCAGTATAGTTTTGATTTGCATTTCCCTGATTATTGATGATGTTGAACATTCATTGGCCATTTGTATTTCTTCTTTTGAGAAGTGTCTGTTTAACTCATTTGTCCATTTATTAATTGAATTATTGGTTTTTTGGTGGTGTTTTTATACATTCTACATATGAATTCTCTGTCAGAAGAGTAGGTAGCAAAGATTTTTTCCCATTCTGTAAGTTCTGTCTTCACATTCTTGTTTCCTTTGCTGTTTAGAAGCTTTTTAATATGATACCATCCCATTTATTAACCTTTGACATTATTTCCTGAGCTTTTAGGGTCCTATTGGGAAAGCCAATGCTTGTGCCTGTATGCTGGAGTATTTTTTTTTTAATTTTGTAGTTGTAGATGGACAGAATGCCTTGATTTTATTTGTTTATTTTTATGCGAACCAGTGCCTCACATGAGCTAGGTAAGCACTCTGCAACTGAGCTATACAGTTCCAGCTCTATGCTGGAGTATTGACCCTATGTTTTCCTCTAGGAGTTGCATAGTTTCTGGCCTAATTCCTAGGTCTTTCATCCATTTAGTGTTTATTTTTGTGCAGGGTGAGAGATAAGGATCTAGTCTCATTCTTCTGCATCTGGGTAACCAGGTTTCCTAGCACCATTTATGTAAAAGGCTGTCTTTTCAACATTGTATGTTTTTGACAACTTTGTCAAGAATCAGATGACTGTATCTGTGTGGATTTGTCTCCATTGGTCTGTGTATCTATTTTTATGTCAATACCTTGCAGTTATCATTACTATAGCTCTGCAGTATAATTTCATTTCATATATTGTGATGTCTCCAGCATTGGGTTTTTGGCTTAGAATTGCTTGTCTATTCTGAGTCTTATATTCTGCCAAATGAATTTTATTATTATTATTTTTTGGACCTAGGGATTAAACCCAGAGGTGCCTTACCACTGAGCTATATCCCCAGCCCATTTTATTTTGTATTTTGAGACAGGTTCTCACTAACATGCTTAGGGCCTCACTAAGTTGCTGAGGCTGGTCTTGAACTTGCGATCCTCCTGTCTCAGCCTCCAGCACTGAGATTATATGTATACACCACCATGCCCAGTTAGGTATTGATTTTTGTATGCTGATTTTGTAACCTGTTACTTTGCTGAACTTGTTTATTAGCTCTAGTAGTGTTTCGTAGAGTTTTTTGGATTTTCTACCTCATCTGCAAACAGTGATAATTTGACTTCTTATTTGTATCTCTTTTATTTTCTTCTCTTGCCTAATTGCTCTGGCTAGAATTTCTAGAACTATATTAAATAAAAGTGGTGAGAGTTGGGGCTGGGGATATAGCTCAGTTGGTAGAGTGCTTGCCTCACATGTATAAGGCTATGGGTTCAATCCTTATAGCACCATCCAAAAAAAGAAGAGTGATGAGAGTGGACATCCTTGTCTTGTTCCAGATTTTAAAGAATATACTTTTAGTTTTTCCCCATTTACTATGAGATTGGCTCTGGGTTTTCATATACAGCCTTTATCATATTGAGATAGTTTTCTTCTATTCCTAATTTTCACAATGTTTTTATCATGAAAGGGTACCCTAGCCCTATTTTTAACAGTAGAGTAGAGAATGTAAACTGGGGGGCTGGGGATATAGCTCAGTTAGTAGAGTGCTTGCCTCGCATGCACAAGGCCCTGAGTTCAATCCCCAGTGCCAAAAAAAAAAAAAAAGAGAGAGAGAGAGAGAATGTAAACTGATGCCCATACACAGCCTTCACACTGTCTGTAATAAATCCCCTGAAATTATACCCAAAACTCTGTACACACTCATTTTCTGAGGACTTGATCAGATTCTCATTCATTACCCCCACCCCATCCCCACCACCAAAAAGGAACCGTTATCTTATTATTTTTGTTTTATGAAAATGTGTAGACATGGACTTGGTCTTGACCTGAATGGACAGAAAATCACCTTTCTTGTATTTAATCTTGAGGTTATATACTCTTGTTTCAAAATGTACATGAAGAATGGTAGAAAAGAAGTGCACAACATGAATGCTAACTTTAATATTTATTTTTCCATTTCAGTGCTGGAAGGCTGCTTTTCGGGTAGCTAGATTATCAAACAGTGGGTATTAGAGAAGAGAAGCTTATTCTCTCTCAGTAATAAATTTCAGGGATGACAGTCAGTTTGTTTATAATTCTTCCTTCTGGTGTCAGAAACAGGCAGTCAGAAACAACATTTATTCACCAAGGACTGGGCATTTTGAAGATCATTTCAGTCTCTAGTGTTTTTAACTTACCAGGGCTCTATCATTGTAATGATTTCTTACATTATGTTCTACAGGAAAAGCAGGTGGACCAGTAAAAGGGAAAATATTTGTAACAAGGTCTAAATAGCAGGTTCAATAGAATTATATTTTGAGTCACATATAACTTTATTTTCAAACAGGTGAAATCAATTTTATTTAACCCAAAGTACCTAAAATATTATTGCTCTAACATCTAATTGAAACAAAACATTATTAAAAGAAACATTTGCATTCTTTTTAAAATCAAGGAGATATTTTATACTTTTACTACATCACAATTCACATAATAAATTTTCATTGAAAATAATGTATATTTAGGTTTCATAAAAATTATAGTTGAAAAGAATAATATACCCTAGTTATTCCAAACATACTTAAAAGATTTCCAGTACCGCATTGAATACCGCCCCCCAAAAAATTTCCTTTAACATTTGCTCCACATTGATAAAACTGATTCATGTTTTTTTTTTCTAGAATTAATTTGACTTTGAAGCAAAAGCATACTAGTTTCAAAGCTACCTCTTTCCAGGTTAAGTAAATTCACTGATTCTTGTGTCAACATCAAATTCAAAGAGGTATGACATAGCAACTCTAAATTTATGAATATCCAAAAAGCATTTGTCAAAAATTACTTGTAATTTTTGTAGCTGTTTCACATTATATTGTCAGCAACATTTAAAATCTACATGTTGATTCACAAAGAAAAATGTATTATTATTGATATTATAGAAAGTTTCAATTTCAGCATAAATGGCCACAAATAAGGTTTTCTTTCCTTGGGACTTCAAATATAACATTTATATGTGGTATAATACAGATGAGAAAAGCTGTTTTGTTATATATTTGCTTGATTCTTAAATATTGTGTCTTTGATATTGGAACATTTGATATTTTTGTCTTGAATATTGGCAGGCATTCCTTTTTTTCAGGGAGGGATTCCAGGGATTGAACTCAGGGGCATTCAATCACTGAGCCACATCCCCAGCACTGTTTTGTATTTTATTTAGAGACAGGGTCTCACTGAGCTGCTTAGCACCTCACTTTTGCTAAGGCTGGCTTTGAATTTGCCATCCTCCTATCTCAGCCTCTTGAGCTGCTGGATTACAGGCGTGCACCACTGTGCCTGCCTGGCATTTCTTTTATTTCAAGAAAATCTTGAGTTCTGATAACATACAACAATTTTTTTAATATTTATTTATTTATTTATTTTGTGGATGCAACATCTTTATTTTTTATTTTTATGTGGTGCTGAGGATCGAACCCAGTGCCCCGCGCATGCCAGGTGAGCACGCTACTGCTTGAGCCACATCCCCAGCCCAACATATAGCAAATTTTTATAAACTTTCATGACTCAACCAATGAGAAGTAGCAGAAAACTCAGGATTCATTGAATTTATTGTCTTATAATTCTTTTAACCATTACATACACTGGTGATGTTCATATAATTTGCAGGTATATACCAAATGATTTTAGTAAATGTATTCATGACACTTCAGAGTCTACTTCAAAACACTGTGCACAAATATTTTATATGTACCAGGTAGTATAATGAAGCAGGAGTGGAACATCAGTCTTATTTTAAAATCCCAATAAATCTGAATCTCTGGCTTAATATAGCTAGAATACCAATCATGCGACAGAAAAATTTTAAATCTTGTTAAATTCTTCATTGGCACATGTAGAAATGTTTTTGTTTTGTTTTGCCTTGGGCCTGCTAGGGCCTTGGACATGCTAGGCAAGTACTGTACCTTTGATCTATATGCCCAGTCTTGGCAGATGTATATGATTCAAAAATACATAATTCCATAGGTTTGGGAGGCTTAGGAATGAGAATTGCAAGTTTGAGACCAGCCTGGGAAACTTAGCAAGACCCTGTCTTTAAATAAAATAGAAAAGGACAGCAGATGTAGCTCAGTGGAAGAGCATCCCTAAGTTCACTGCAACAATAGAAAAAGCTCAAAATTATTAGTGCCATGAGTTCAGGTTTTTAGGCTCCTGTCAAATTTTCTTTGTGTATTCAAAAGTCCTTTGAGAGATATTATACCTAAAGAATGTACCTAATGGTGGAGGGGAAGAGTAGAAGTTCATTGGATTAGACAAAGGGGAATGAAGGGAAGGGAGGGTGGCAGTAAGAAAAGGAAAGAGTGGAATGAATTTAACAAAACTTTCTTTCCTATGTACATATATGAATAAAACACAGTGAATCTCACCATAGTGGGCATCCACAAGACTGGGATTCTAATTAGAATAAGATATATTTCATGTTTGTATAATTATATCAAAATGGAATCTACTATCATGTATAACTAAAAAGAACCAATAAAATAAAAAAGAATGCACTTGAAATACTAGTTAGGTAGCACCATTTAAATCTGAAGACTCTAAAGGAAATATTAAAAATTTTAATCGGTTAACTTTTGATACCATTATAAATGTATTCTTTTTTTCCATGTGACATGCACTCTGATAATTTATTTTACTATTCTAAACAAGCTGACTTAATCCACTAAATTGATTTCATTATCCACACTGATAAGTGTTAATCCAGTATATAAGACTACTTCAGGTAAGTTTTCCGAAACAGGTAGTGGTGGGAAATAAGTAGTCATGTGCTTTGGGAGAATAAAATGAAGTAGCAGCAAAAGTGATTAGGAAAAAGGAGATGAGGTAGGAGAATGCAGTAGTGGTACAAGGGAATAAGTGAGAATGGAGAGTTCATTTCAGGAGCTTTTTATTATTTATACATACATACATACATACATACATAGGATCAAACCCAGGGACACTACCATTAAGCTCCATCCCAGTCATTTTTGAGACATGGTCCCACTAAATTACTGGCGAGGAATTTGTATTTCTCCTGCCTCAGCCTCCTGAATTGCTGAGATTATAGGGATGTGCCTCTGGACCTGGTTCAGGAGCCTTTTATTTTTTTTAATATTTATTTTTTAGTGTTTGGCGAACACTACATTTTTGTTTGTATGTGGTGCTGAGAATCGAACCCGGGCCTCACGCACGCCAGGCAAGCGCGCTACCGCTTGAGCCACATCCCCAGCCCTGTGGAGCCTTTTTAAAAGACAGAATATTCTGAATTGATTGGGAATTCAGGAAAAGGGAGAAAGAAAAAGGAAAAAGGAGAGGTATCACCGTTTTCCAACCCAGGAGACTGAGCAGATAAAGTGTCTTTAGAAGGAATAGGGAAGTCAGGGAAGAAGGCACAGGTATGTGTGCATAAAATCATTGATTGTTTTTTTTTTTTTTTTTTTTTTTTTTGGTACTAGGGATTGAACCCAAGAAAGGTTTACCACTGAGCCACATCCCCAGCCCTTTGTATTTTTTATTTTGAGACAAGAGTCTCATTTAAGTTGACAAGGCTGGCCTCAAACTTTAAATCCTCCTGCCTCAGCCTTCCCAGTTACTGGGATTTCAGGTGTGAGCCACCTTGTCAGGCATCAGTTCTTTTTTTAAATGTTTTTTGTACTTGTAGATGGACACAATACCTTTATTTAATTTATTTATCTTTATGAGATGTTAAGGATCAAATCCAGGGCCTCACAAGTGCTAGTTAAGCAATCTACCACTGAACCACAACCCCAGCCCCATCTGGCATTAGTTCTATTTTAGACAAAGGATGTGTAGGTAGCATTTGGAGGAAGCTGATAGTAGGTAACCTTCTATAATATAGAAATTAGAATTCAAAACAAAGAGAAATGTAGGGCTTTATTCCAGAAAAGACAGTTCAAGTTATGACAAAGGATGGGATGCCATGGGAAGAAGAAAAAAAAAAGATGAGAGTAGTATATATGTCTTTATGGTTCAGAGGGGGGGAAAAACTCAGGAGGGGCCAACGTTCCACAAGGAAGTGAATTAAGAGTGGAAAAAACTACTGAGATAGAAAACTAAGCATTGAGAAAACAGGACTAGTTTGGTAAGTAAGATTACACAGTACCTTAAGTAATGAAGACAGGGTTAAGCAGTAAGTCATGATAAGAAAGAGAAAAAAATTAAGTTCGTTCAAAACTCTCTCCACCTCATCTTGTCTTATTCCAGAAACATTGTAGTGGCAGGCTCCCCAACCCCACCCTGCTCCATGGCTCTCCAGATAGTGACTTGAATGATTAAGTCATGCTTAAGGGTCATAGTTCCCATTCAAAATCTACTTGTTAGTCTTTTTTCTGTGTCAGCACTGAGTACCAGTGTCTGGCTTGTTCCCTCTCCCCTCTTGGGCCCCAGGTCTGGATGTGGTGAGGTGAGCACTGTGCATAATCAGGCATTACCCCTCTGAACAGCACATCCAGGCAGGACTCAGAGCTTTAGTGCCTCATGTCTGCAATCACTGAGCAGTTGAGGTTGGTGGAGCAGATGGTCTTACCTTCTTGCTGTCACTGCTTGGAGGAAGATTTTCTTTGATTCTGTGTTCTTTTTGAGGAGGCAGAATGGAACTCCAAGCTGCTTAACTGAGCCATGGCCACCCCATAGTGACCTTCCAGAAATGTCTTGTATTTTATGGGCAGTTTTTTGGTGGCTTAATTGAAGGTCTTTCACTTTTTATAAAGTATCTTTTAAAATCTTACTTCTTGAGAATTTAACCTTGGTGGAGGAAGATGGCGGCGGGAAGTGAGTAAGCCGCTCTGAGCCCCACGCCGCCGCGTCTGAAAAGATGAGGTAAAGATCATTAAAGGAGATCTGTCGACAAAAACCCAGCACCGTGTCAAGAAAGGGGCCTAGGTGGAGTGAATCAGCCACTAATCCAGCCAAGGTGAAGGGAGTACAGCACGACTTCAGCGCGAGCAGTAAGGCTGCAGCCCGAGCCACCCGGCTCCCTCAGCCCCTTCTCCTTCTCCTTCCCCTTCTCCTCTCCGCCTTTCCGCCTTGCTTCTTTCTCCCCAGCCGTCTCTCCTCCCAAGCTCAGTCTCTAAATTTAGATCTCAACTTCTTTCCCCCACCCTGCCCGCTCTCCTGCGTGTCCGGTACCCGGACCGCGCGGCCCTGAGGCGCCGCCTCCCCTCCCCCAACCCGCACCCCCTCCCCAGGGGTCCCGAAGGCCGCCGCCGCTGCTGCCGCCGCTGCTGCCGCCGCCTCCCATGGAGCACCATAGAGCAGACTCTTCACCGCGCGAATGAGCTGCCGAATTATATGAAACAGCTGATAAGATGAGAGACAATTTAAAATCCAAGTGATCCGAGAACACGCACTGAGCTCTGACCCACTGAATTCAAACTCCCGGTCACCTGCTTCCCATAGACAAACAGCTATGACTCGGCATTAATTCATCCCGCTGAAACAACTGGTCAGCCCTTCTCATCATACGAAGGTAAATGCCTACCGAGCCTTCATAAGTAGTGGCCACAGGTTTGAAACGGGGCTTGGGAGAGAAGGACCCACCCGTTGAATTAGTCTCCCGGCAAAGGGAAACCATGTCATCAGACTGCTGCGGAGGAGATAACTTCGTTGAAACAGGTGTGTGATCCCATAGCCTTGCCTCTCCACACATCAGGAAAACTCTAAGAGCCCCTCCCAGCTCTCCTGTGAGTGCTTCAGCCAGCCCGAGGGAATCAGAGGTGGTGCGGGTCCCGCAAGCGGAACTACCGCTCCCACCAGGGCTGACTGCTGAGGTCTCTTGCACCACCTACGGGGAAGTGGATACCAGAGGGCAAGTAAAAGCCACGGAGGATTCTCAGCCCCAAACTCTACAAGCTTAGGGTCTGAGGGAATGGCAAACTGGAAGAGTGTGCCCAGTCGTTCATGAAAACAGGGCTCCCGGGAGCAGCAGACATGGCGTGTAGCCAGTATTGTGGTGAGAGGGGCCTGGCTAGAGAAAAAGTGGGAAGTGACTAGACACAAGAGGAGGCCCTAGACACTCAGGATTGGAGACTCGCCCAGTCTGGGAGGAGCTGCTGCACAGTGATTGGTTCCCGTGTATTGACAGGAGAAACTTGACCTGGTGGGCACAGCGCCATCTACTGGAAGAGAAGTTAATCAAACTCTAAGACTGCATTTATTAGGTTTTTTTTCTTTTTCTTTTCTCCTTTTTTTTTGATTTAGGTTTTTCTTTCATTTTCATTTTTTTTCTTTCTTGTTGTTTTATTAATTTTTTTTACAAAACATTTTTTTAAATTTTTTTTCTACTAATTTTAATTTAAATTTTTTAAATTATTATTATTATTATTATTATTATTTTTAATCTTTTTCTTTTTTAGTTCCTATTCTTTTTCTTCTTTAGGCTTCTCATTTTTCTTATCCCCCCTTTTTTCTTGAATTCTACCTGCCTACTCTCATTCTCTTTAGAGACTTCTTCCCTTCCCTTCAAATACCTTTCCTCCCAAGCATCAAACTAATTTATAGGAGTAAATAGTAACTCAGCAGTCAAACAGAACAAGAAGCAACATGAGCAGCTTCAAAAAACAAGGAAGAAAAGGAGTACAAACAACGCAGGACAGCCTAAATATTCAGGAGGACCTAGAGTCATCAGAAAAATGGTCATATAAAGAACTCAAGGAACACCTAAGACAGATGGAATGGAACCTTAAAGAGGATACAAGACAGCAAATTCAAGCAGCGAAAGAACACATTGAGAATGCATTTCACAAACAGATAAAAGAAGAAGTTAAGCATCTTTATCAGGAGATAGAGATTATAAAAAATAATCAAACAATAATTCTAGAAATGAAGGAAACGATAAACCAAATTAAAAACTCAATTGAGAGTATCACTAACAGAGTGGAGCAAGTAGAAACCAGAACATCAGATAATGAAGACAAAATATACCATCTTGAAAAGAGTCTAGCCAACTCAGAAAGGCTGGTAAAAAATCACGAGAAAAACATCCAAGAATTATGGGATAACATTAAGAAACCGAACTTACGAGTCATCGGGATAGAAGAAGGTACAAAGTTTCAAACCAAGGGAATGAGTAACCTGCTGAATGAAATAATTACAGAAAACTTTCCAGAAATAAAAAAAGGAAACAGATATACAAATTGAAGATGCATACAGGACACCGAGCACACAAAATCACAGTAGACCAACGCCAAGACACATTGTTATGAAGATATCCAATATACAGAACAAAGAGAAAATATTAAAAGCTACAAGAGAAAGGAGACAGATTACATTCAGGGGTAAACCAATACGGTTAACCACGGATTTTTCATCACAGACACTGAAAGCAAGAAGGTCATGGAACAATGTATTTCAAACACTGAAAGACAATGGATTCCAACCAAGAATTCTGTATCCAGCAAAATTAAGCTTCAGGTATGACAACGAAATAAAAATCTTTCATGATAAACAAAAGTTAAAAGAATTTGCAGCCAGAAAACCAGCATTGCAAAGCATTTTGAGCAAAACACTACACGAGGAAGAAATGAAAAACAATAACCAAAACCATCAGTGGGAAGTGCCTCAGTAAAGACAGAGGGCAAGGGAAAGACAATCTGGATGGAAGTTCAAACCACATATCAATAGTAACTCTGAATGTTAATGGCTTAAACTCTCCAATAAAGCGACATAGGCTGGTATCATGGATTAAAAAAACAAATCCAACAATATGCTGCCTCCAGGAGACACATCTGATGGGAAAAGACATACACAGGCTGAAGGTGAAAGGATGGGAAAAAATACACCACGCACATGGTCCTCGTAAGCAAGCAGGGGTGGCCATCCTCATATCAAATAAAATCGACTTCAAGACTAAGTTAATCAAAAGGGATAAAGAAGGTCATTATATACTGTTAAAAGGAACCATTCACCAACAAGACATAACAATTATCAATATTTACGCACCAAATAATGGTGCTGCGACATTCACAAAACAAATTCTCCTCAAATTCAAGAATCAAATAGACCACAACACAATAATTATGGGAGACTTCAACACACCTCTCTCACCATTGGACAGATCCTCCAAACAAAAGTTAAATAAAGAAACTATAGAACTCAATACCACAATCAATAACCTAGACTTAACTGACTTATATAGAATATATCAACCATCATCAAATGGATATACTTTCTTCTCAGCAGCACATGGATCCTTCTCAAAAATAGACCATATATTATGCCATAGGGCAACCCTCAGTAAATATAAAGGGGTGGAGATAATACCATGCATTTTATCTGATCATAATGGAATGAAACTGGAAATCAATGATAAAAGAAGGAAGGAAAAATCCTACATCACATGGAAAATGAACAATATGTTACTGAATGATCAATGGGTTACAGAAGACATAAAGGAGGAAATCAAAAAATTCTTAGAGATAAACGAAAATACAGACACAACATATCAGAATCTATGGGACACAATGAAAGCAGTTTTAAGAGGAAAGTTCATCGCCTGGTGGTCATTCCTCAAAAAAAGAAGAAACCAACAAATAAATGAGCTCACACTCCAACTCAAAGCCCTAGAAAAGGAAGAGCAAAACAACAGCAAATGTAGCAGAAGGCAAGAAATAATTAAAATCAGAGCGGAAATTAATGAAATTGAAACAAAAGAAACTATTGAAAAAATTAACAAAACTAAAAGTTGGTTCTTCGAAAAAATAAATAAGATCGACAGACCTTTAGCCATGCTAACGAAGAGAAGAAGAGAGAGAACTCAAATTACTAACATACGGGATGAAAAAGGCAATATCACAACAGATGCTACAGAAATACAGAAGACAATTAGAAATTATTTTGAAAATCTATATTCCAATAAAATAGAGGATAGTGAAGACATCGATAAATTTCTTAAGTCATATGATTTGCCCAGACTGAGTCAGGAGGATATAGACAATCTGAACAGACCAATATCAATAGATGAAATTGAAGAAGCCATCAAAAGACTACCAACCAAGAAAAGCCCAGGACCGGATGGGTATACAGCGGAGTTTTACAAAACCTTTAAAGAAGAATTAATACCAATACTTTTCAAGTTATTTCAGGAAATAGAAAAAGAGGGAGCTCTTCCAAATTCATTCTATGAGGCCAACATCACCCTGATTCCGAAACCAGACAAAGACACCTCAAAGAAAGAAAACTACAGACCAATATCTCTAATGAACCTAGATGCAAAAATCCTCAATAAAATTCTGGCGAATCGAATACAAAAACACATCAAAAAAATAGTGCACCATGATCAAGTAGGATTCATCCCTGGGATGCAAGGATGGTTCAACATACGGAAATCAATAAATGTTATTCACCACATCAATAGACTTAAAGATAAGAACCATATGATCATCTCGATAGATGCAGAGAAAGCATTCGACAAAGTACAGCATGCCTTTATGTTCAAAACATTAGAAAAACTAGGGATAACAGGAACTTACCTTGACATTGTAAAAGCTATCTATGCTAAGCCTCAGGCTAGCATCATTCTGAATGGATAAAAGTTGAAGGCATTCCCTCTAAAATCCGGAACAAGACAGGGATGCCCTCTATCTCCACTTCTATTCAATATAGTTCTCGAAACACTGGCCAGAGCAATTAGACAGACGAAAGAAATTAAAGGCATAAAAATTGGAAAAGAAGAACTTAAATTATCACTATTTGCAGATGACATGATTCTATACCTAGAAGACCCAAAAGGGTCTACAAAGAAACTACTAGAACTAATAAATGAATTCAGCAAAGTGGCAGGATATAAAATCAACACGCATAAATCAAAGGCATTTCTGTATATCAGCAACAAAATTTCTGAAATGGAAATGAGGAAAAACATTCCATTCACAATATCCTCAAAAAAAATAAGATACTTGGGAATCAACCTAACAAAAGAGGTGAAAGATTTATACAATGAAAACTACAGAACCCTAAAGAGAGAAGTAGAAGAAGATCTTAGAAGATGGAAAAATATACCCTGTTCATGGATAGGCAGAACTAACATCATCAAAATGGCGATATTACCAAAAGTTCTCTATAGATTTAATGCAATGCCAATCAAAATCCCAACGGCATTTCTTGTAGAAATAGATAAAGCAATCATGAAATTCATATGGAAAAATAAAAGACCCAGAATAGCAAAAGCAATTCTAAGCAGAAAGAGTGAATCAGGCGGTATAGCGATACCAGATTTCAAACTATATTACAGAGCAATAGTGACAAAAACAGCATCGTACTGGTACCAAAACAGGCGGGTGGACCAATGGTATAAAATAGAGGACACAGAGACTAACCCACAAAGTTATAACTATCTTATATTTGATAAAGGGGCTATAAGCATGCAATGGAGGAAGGATAGCATCTTCAACAAATGGTGTTGGGAAAACTGGAAATCCATATGCAACAAAATGAAACTGAATCCCTTTCTCTCGCCATGCACAAAAGTTAACTCAAAATGGATCAAGGAGCTTGATATCAAATCAGAAACTCTGCGTCTGATAGAAGATAAAGTTGGCTCCGATCTACAGATTGTGGGGTCGGGCTCCAAATTCCTTAATAGGACACCCATAGCACAAGAGTCAACAACTAGAATCAACAAATGGGACTTAATTAAACTTAAAAGTTTTTTTTCAGCAAAAGAAACAATAAGAGAGGTAAATAGGGAGCCTACATCCTGGGAACTAATTTTTACGCCTCACACTTCAGATAGAGCCCTAATATCCAGAGTATACAAAGAACTCAAAAAATTAGACAATAAGATAACAAATAACCCAATCAACAAATGGGCCAAGGACCTGAACAGACACTTCTCAGAGGAGGATATACAATCAATCAACAAGTACATGAAAAAATGCTCTCCATCTCTAGCAGTCAGAGAAATGCAAATCAAAACCACCCTAAGATACCATCTCACTCCAGTAAGATTGGCAGCCACTATGAATTCAAACAACAACAAGTGCTGGCGAGGATGTGGAGAAAAGGGTACACTTGTACATTGCTGGTGGGACTGCAAATTGGTGCGGCCAATTTGGAAAGCAGTTTGGAGATTCCTGGGAAAGCTGGGAATGGAACCACCATTTGACCCGGCTATTGCCCTTCTTGGACTATTCCCTGAAGACCTTAAAAGAGCATGCTACAGGGACACTGCCACATCGATGTTCATAGCAGCACAATTCACAATAGCTAGACTGTGGAACCAACCCAGATGCCCTTCAATAGATGAATGGATAAAAAAAATGTGGCATCTATACACAATGGAGTACTATGCAGCAATAAAAAATGACAAAATCATAGAATTTTCAGGGAAATGGATGGCATTAGAGCAGATTATGCTTAGTGAAGCTAGCCAAACCCTAAAAAACAGATACCAAATGTCTTCTTTGATATAATGAGAGCAAGTATGAACAGAGCAGGGAGGAAGAGTAGGAAGAAAAGAGTAACATTAAACAGAGACTTGAGATGGGAGGGAAAGGGAGAGAAAAGGGAAATTGCATGGAAATGAAGGGAGACACTCATTGCTAAACAAAATTACATATAAGAGGTTGTGAGGGGAATGGGAAAATAAACAAAGAGAGAAATGAATTACAGTAGATGGGGTAGAGAGAGAAGATGGGAGGGGAGGGGAGGGGGGATAGTAGGGGATAGGAAAGGTAGCAGAATACAACAATTACTATTAGTGCATTATGTAAAATTGTGGATGTGTAACTGACGTGATTCTGCAATCTGCATTTGGGGTAAAATTGGGAGTTCATAACCCACTTCAATCTAATGTATGAAATATAATATGTCAAGAGCTTTGTAATGTTGTGAACAACCAATAAAAAAAATGTAAAAAAAAAATCTTACTTCTTGACAAAAGATCCATAACTGAAATAATAATTTATTTTACCATGTCTCCGACTACAAGTGATTATAGTAATGAAAGATACAAGCTCAGATCCTATTAAAAATCATTATTTTTTTTGTTGGACATTTAATTCTGATTTCAAACATTTGTAATTCATTTTAAATGTTAAGAAAAAACTTTTCATTAAATTCATTTTTATTGAGTGAAATGTTTTGTTTGTGGTGCTAAGGATCAAACCCAGGGAAAGTACTCTCTCACTAAATTACATCACAGCTTTTTTTTTTTTTTTTTTTTTTTTTGAGACGGGTTTCACTAGGTTGCTTACAATTGCTGAGGCTGTGTTCAAACCTGCAGTCCTCCTGCCTCAGCCTCCTGAGCCACTGGGATTATAGACATGCACCACCACTCCTGGCTCCAAAAATATTTTATATAGTTTATTTTTCTCTTAAAACATAAGATAGTAATGCATAAAAAACATGGTTTTACATACTATGCAGCCATTTCATTTTGCCATGCTAAAACAAAATTGCAATTGTTGTTCATCATGAAACTACCACATATCTTCTTCCAGTCTCTCTCTTTTTTTTCTCTCTTAATTTACTGTTCTGAACATAATATTATCTTTTGGATATCTATTCAATTCTGTATCAACACTGTGCCTTCATTTTTTCAAATCTATCTAATCTAATCTATCAATGCTGGGGATTGAACTCAGGAGTGTTGTACCACTGAGCTATAATCCCTTTTCCCTCCCTCCCTCCCTCCCTCCCTCCCTCCCTCCCTTCCTTCCTTCCTTCCTTCCTTCCTTCCTTCCTTCCTTCCTTCCTTCCTTCGTTGTAGATGGACAGAATGACTTTATTTTATTTGTTTATTTTTTATGTGGTGCTAAGGATCAAATCCAGTGCTTCATACTTGCTAGGCAAGTGCTCTGCCACTGAGCTGCAATCCCAGCCCTGACCTTTTTGTTTTTGTTTTTTTACTTTGAAAAAAGTTTTTGCCAAATTGTCCAGGTTGGTTCAATCTTGTGATCCTCCTGTCTTAGCCTCTTGAGTTGCTGGAATTACAGGCATGCACTACTGTGCCCCATTCACTTTAAGATTTGAAATATTGCATGTAAGCCTGATTTCCAAAACCATTATTTCTGTTTGATTTCTCACAGTAGAGAGAGCAACACATTGTTTTATTAGAATATATCTCTGGGTTTTTAACCTTGTGTTTTTCAACATCAGTTGTTGCTGAGAAACAGGCTTGACACTGGTAGTGTAATAGATGCCTAAGTATTCCTGTATACCATTAAAGTAAAACTACAGGATCAAAAGTATTTTCCCAGTTCTGGAGCACATGTTATTGAAATTAAGAATAGGAATAGTATTCACCATAGCTAAGCATGGTGGTACATGCCTATAGACCCATTCACTTGGGAGGATTATGCAGGAGAATCTCTTGAACCCTAGAGTTTGAAGTCAGCCTGGTCAACATAGTGAGAACACCTCCATCAAACAAAACCAAGTAGCCACCATAACTTTTTATGTTTTCCAACATCAGATTTTTTATACTTCCTTCTTGCTTAAAAAGCACCTTCCCATTGATCTAGAAGAGCAAGAAATTCAAAATACAGTAAATTATAGAAATATTTAAGTGTATCTTGGTAGAATACAGTTAGAGGAACCAAGGCTTATTTCCTTTTTCAAACAGGATGTCAGACTCTCCCTGTTGGTAGACATTTAAAGCACAGCTTGGTAGCTCTGTGAGGTCTAGTGTTATGAAATTGTCTTCTTTCATCCCTGCTTATTCCAGTTTAAGTTGAAGGCATTAGTCTAGACAGGCAGAAAGTCAGATACAGAATTAGTTCAAGGGGACGGTACCTGTATCATGGGGCATGTAACTGGCTGGGTATTTTTTTTTAACCCCCTGAAATAGAGAAATAAGTATTAACTGGTAGAAAGTGCTGTTCTACTTTGTCCTTCACTGTTTTGAGTCTACATATCTCATTCTTTGTAACTCTCCAGGTGAACAAGCTTCACAGTTTTTGCTACCAGAATGGTCTTGCCCCTTGAACTTCATATACTACTTAAAGTCCCACAAGCACCTCAAACTTGACATTCTGAATAATAGGCCTGATTACTACCTTCACCCCTGCAGTTTAAGAGCCTTTCCTCCTGTGTTGGCTATCTCACAGTTGCTTAAAGTAGAAATCTCAAAGTTGCTTTAGATTCTTCTTTATCACCCACCTAGTCAGTGTTCTTTCAGATCTACCTTCTAAATATTCCCTAAGTAAATTTTCCCCTCCATTCCCACAACCATTATCTTAGCTCAGGGTGTTGCATTCATATTATAAGCACCTCCTAACTGTTCCACCTTCAGATTTTGCCCTTAACAGCAGCCACTATTCCTTCCCACCCCTTTTTTTGCAGTACTGTGGTGTTGGGGATTGAACCCAGGGGCCCTCTACCACTGAACTATATCCCCAGCTTTTTTTTTCATTTTTAAAACAGGGTCTCACAAGGTTACTTTTGCTAGGGCTGGCCTTGAACTTGTGATCCTTCTGCCTTAGCATCCCAGATGACTGGGATTTACTAGCATGCACCATTGTGCCCAACCACTCTTCAGTTTATTAAGTTATTAGAGTTGGATTTCAGAAGTGTAACCCTTTACACTGCTGGTAGGAGTATCTATTGGTTATTGGTAGGTAGCGTCACTTTGAGGGCAGTTGGGCAATAGCTCATAAAATCAAAATTTGCCCAAACCTTATGACCCAATAATTTCAATCCCAGGTGTATTTCTTTTGAGAAACTTTACCAAACAAGGATGTAAAGGGCTGGGGTCGTGGCTCAGCAGTAGAGCGCTCGCCTAGCACGGGCAAGGCTCTGGGTTCGATCCTCAACACCACATAAAAATAAATAAATAAAGATATCGTGTCCAACTACAACTAAAAACTAAATAAATCAGGGCTGGGGATGTGGCTCAAGCGGTAGCGCGCTCTTCTGGCATGGGTGCGACCTGGGTTCGATCCTCAGCACCACATACAAAGATGTTGTGTCTGCCGAAAACTAAAATGTAAATAAAATATTAAATAAAGAAAGAAAGAAAGAAAGACTGGTGAAATGGAGGCTTGGCTACCATTTCTTTTTTTTTAATATTTATTTTTTAGTTTTCGGCGGACACAACATCTTTGTTTGTATGTGGTGCTGAGGATCGAACCCGGGCCACACGCATGCCAGGCGAGCGCGCTACCGCTTGAGCCACATCCCCAGCCCAATAGCTACCATTTCTTTTTAAAAAAAAAGGATGTAAAAAGAAGAACATTTGTTGTAATATTATTTATATTACCAAAAATAAAAACCACTTACAATAGACTAGACTATATATTACATTTATATAATAAATTATTATATGACACCAAAAAAAATGGGACTACCACTATACAAATAAATATAAACCTCACAAACTTAATACTCAATAAAAGAGCGAGGTGAAGGTAAAGTAACATATACATAATGTTTAAAGACCCCAAAATTGATACATGTGGTATTTAGAAACATGTTTATAGATAATAAAAGAATAAAGGCATATGTAAGTGATAAATATCAAATTCAGAAGAATGTTTACTTTTGGTAAAAGAGGGACAACTAACAAAAGGATCAGGGCAGGGCTGGGGATGTGGCTCAAGTGGTAGCGTGCTCGCCTGGCATGCGTGTGGCCCGGGTTCGATCCTCAGCACCACATACAAACAAAGATGTTGTGTCCGCCGAAAACTAAAGAATAAATATTAAAAAAAAAAAAGGATCAGGGCAGGTTTAAAAGGTAGTTAACGCTTTCTTCAGTTGAATGGTAGATACACAGCATTCAGTATATTTTTTTCTATACCTTTTTGTACATCTTAAATATGTTAGTAGGAAAACCACAGATTTTAATCGTGCTTCATTCCCTATCATTGGATAATATCCAGGATTTTCCTTTATGTTTTTTCTTTATTCTCTCCTTTTTTTCTTCTTACTTGAGCTGGGATTTCATTAACTTGCCCACACTAGCCTCAAACTCACACTTATTCCTCCTCAGCCTTCCAAGTAGCTGGCATTAATAGGAGTGTGCCACTGTGCCTGAGTTTTCACCTAGCAAATTTCCACTTTTCACCTAGCAAATTTATGTTTCAAAATTTAGTTCAAATATCACCTTCCTTGAACATTTCCTGGAGTTTTTGAGGCAGAATGATTCACACCTGCATTGCCACAAGACTTTCAACACTTCTCATTCACATCACTTATCACATTGTGGTATAGTTGTGTACCTGTTTTTTTTTTTTTTTTTGTCATAAATAGTAAGGTCTAAGAACAGGGACTATGATTTTTTTTTAAACTTCTGTAATCTCTGTCCCTGGCATAGTGCAGTACAGTACAATAAATGATGAGTGGATGAATGGATAGCTGGACTGCATAATTTAATCTAACAAGACCTTTATAGTACCATCACTGTCTTCCAGAATTATCACCTGACCTGAGGCTGTAAACTAGGGAGTTGGATATTGAGATGTCTGAGAAGTACTTAAAGGTCTTCCCCTCTGATCGTGCACCCCAATGTGTCTACAGAGTCCCATCATAAAAGTCTGCTTCAGGGGCTGGGGTTGTAGCTCAATGTGAGGCACTGGGTTTGATTCTCAGCACTGCATATAAATAAATGAATAAAAGAAAGATCCATCAACAACTTAAAACATTGCTTTTAAAAAAAGAAGTCTGCTTTAGATCTTTTTTTTTTTTTTGGTTCTCTTAGTACCAGGGATTGAACCCAGGACATTGCACAGGGTGGGCAAGCCCTCTAACACTGAGCTGCCCCTAGCCCTGCTTCAGATCTTAGGAGACAATAGGAAGTAAGTACAGTATCAGCAGCTCCTAGATTAACCTAGTGTAATCAGGAAGTATGGTTTGGAATTATTTATTACCAGAGTCCCTTTTCTCAATGATGAATTTAATTGTTTATCCCCAAACAGTAGAATTTACTAATTTCTAATTCTCTTCAAAATAATAGGAGGATAGCCAAAAGACATTAATTATCCAAAATGGGATTTTGAGATAACTAAAGCCACTTAGAAGTGAATTATTGATAGCTTTATGCATTTTCTTTCTTTCTTTCTCTCTTTCTTTCTTTTGTAACAAGTCTCAGCAATTAATGCTGTTTTTTTATCCTTGCAAATTTACTGAACTATAAGTGACATTAAGGATGCCTTTAAAAACCTTCTCATTGGCTGAATGGTGGACTGCTGTCATTTATGTAAACTAGAAGCCCTGCTGAAAGAACTTTTGCATTTTGATGCTGTTTCATTCCCCATTGGAGTAGTTGTTTACATGTCTTACAGCTCTTGGCAGTAAGGTGTTTTGCTAAGGCCCCTTTGTGGGATTAAATGTTCTTTTTTGTGTTTCTCGCTGAGGATCTTCCCAAATGGATATTATTATCTTATAAGCCAAAAGAGAACCAAAGAAACTCTTATAAATAACAAGCAGCTGCAAAGCAGAGCCATTTAGTACCTTCAATGTGTTTGGTGGCGATCGGAGACTAGTGTGGCTTTCAGTGAGGCAGCTGCATCACCAGCTAGAGACTGACATGGCAGAGGGCTGCACAGCACAGGTGAGATCCCTCTACTCCCCTGGGAGACCTAAAGGCCTGCCTTCAACTAAGAAAACTACTTCCTGTTTACATTGTGTTTAGAGGGAGAAGGGATACAGAACCTGCCTTAGTCTCTCTCCAGAAGCATCTTTGAGTCAGCGTGAGCAGACAGGACACCAACAGTAACAAAGGTTGTCCTGTTTCCCCTTTAGCCAGAAATAAAATGTAAAATGAAATCCTAGAAAAGGAGATGTACCTTTTTGCTTTAGTTACTGGAAAGTTTTAGCTGTTTATTTAATGAATGAACCTAATTAACTAGTATACTTCGTTTGTATAATTAGTAAATTGTGGATATTAGTCTCCATCTCTGTAAGAAAATGTGCCAGTACATTTCTTTACTTGCCTGATTAAAGCCATTGATATTTCAAACTCTCAAGCACCATCTTTGAAATACCTTCCCTGAGCACCCAGCTTGGGCTGAGTACCCTTCCTCTGTGTCTCCTTGGCAACCTTTGTCTATTCTTCGTCTTAGTCCTTCCCATTTCATAATGAAATTATATCTGTGGTAATGTCTGTTCTGCTAATTTATAAGCTCCTTTATATCTAGGATCCCATTTTATTCATCTTCCCCATTGTCTGGCATAATGCCTGCATATGACAGGTATTCAGATGTTTGTCAAACAACCTGAATTATCAAGAGTCATAGGTGGTGCTGGCAAACCTATCACTTAAGATACCATAGGACTCTCTTCTGGAAACACAATGTTCCTTGACTATATGAGAAATAAGTCACGTTTCAGACTAAGGAAAGCAGAGAAAATATGGAAATTCTCTTTTCTAAAGGGCATTTATAGGATAAACAAAGTTCTGTAATCACTTCAGATTTTTCCTTTTGTAACATCACCTTTTCGGGGGGGGGGGGAACTTATGACTCTTTCTAGTATATTGGAGACAAAGCAACTGATAACTTCTTTGTGAGCATAAAACAATCAGATGCAGCCTCCTGTAGAGACAGTCTACTAGAGCCACTGCCTCACCCTCCACACGGTTTCATTTTCTTATTCTGGAATTTCATAGACTCTCCCTTAAAGACCTTCATCTTGTTGCACTATTATGATGAATGATTGGGGCTGGCTCTCACCCCCTGCTTTACTAGCTATTACTGGAGGTGCTGTCAAAGAATTGGGCCCCAAATTTCTCCTCCCATTAAGTCCTCTCCTGGGCAGCACTGCTTGGTTCTGAGTAGTAGCCATCTAGTTTCAAACCCCTCCTTTTCTCACCTCCCACTGCCCTTGAATGGAAGGGAACTGCAGGTCCTGTTGCAAACAAAGAGCTGTGGGAGAAAGTACAGTTGAAAATCACTTTCTACCACAGCTCTTTGTTTGCTTTCTTCTAGTCCTCCAGAGAAGGGCCTGTGAATACATGTTCTATAAAACCTCTGGCAATTTCAGTGGCAGGCCTATTTTGTGTCACTTATACTTCTTCTTTTTTAAAAATATTTTTCTAGTTGTAGATGGACACAATATGTATTTATTTATTTTTAATGTGATGCTGAGGGTCAAACCCAGTGCCCCACCCTTGCAAGGCAAGCTCTCTACCACTGAGCTACAGCCCCAGCCCTCTGTGGCACTTCTTTAATTGGCCAAGTATGGCTGTCACCCATCAATATCTTCAGGATATCCCCTCTGTAATGAGTTAGAAATGTATTGGTTTCTGGACTCAGGAGGAGCCTTACCTGCTTCTGTCTAATCTTCTCCTTGGAGTGATAGAATGTGGTATATGATGAGTATTGATTGATTGATTGATTGATTGATTTTTGTGCTGGGGATTGAACCTAGGGGTACTCAACCACTGAGCCACATCCCCAGCCCTTTTTTATATTTTATTTAGAGCAAGGTCTCACTGGGTTGCTTAGCACCTCACCATTGATGAGGCTGGCTTTGAACTCATGATTCTCCTGTCTCAGACTCCAGAGCCGCTGGGATTAAGGCATGTGCCACTTCGCCCGGCTTGATGAGTTTTTAAAATAACTTATGTAATTTTTGAATTTGTCTCCACAGCTACTCTTTTTTTTGTTTTGTTTTTACTTTTTTTTTGGTACCAGGGATTGAACCCAGGGGTGTTTAACCACTGAGCCACATCCCCAGTTCTTTTTAATATTTTATTTAGAGATAGGGTCTTGCTGAGTTGCTTAGTGTCTGAGGCTGAGATTGGCTTTGATCCTCCTGCTTCCATCTCCTGAGCTGCTGGGATTACAGGTATGTGCCACCCAGCTCCACAGCTATTCTTACACCCTTCCCCTTGTGAATGTTTGGTTGAATAAACACTCTCTGGGTCTCTGACTTAGGAGGTTGGCATTTAGTCAGTTTGGGAATTTCATTTTGTCTTTTGAAATTATTTGCAGAAAGAAATGGGGCCCAAAGGTGCTCAGGAGCTATTTGTAAATCTTAGGATAAATATCCATTTCCTCAAACAGTAGATATTGTTAAATAATAGATACTGACTAGATTGTTAAGAAAATCTTACCCTTTAGCCTTGATGCTAACTCATTAATAAAACTGATACTAAGGATGCCCTTAACATTGGAAAAGCATCATTCCTTGGTAATATTTCTTTTACTGAAGAGAAGTGAAGTTTTACCATTTTGGGGAGAGACCATCAATTTCTCTAAGGCAAAATATTTAATTTTTTATTTAGTAAACTGTCCCATTCTCTTTACCTTACTAATGGAACTAACTCAGCTCCCCTGTTTTTTACCACATCCATCCTCTCCTCCCTTAATGGTTCTTTCTCTAGCCAACCTCACTACCTACTCTCAGTAGCCACACACCAAGTTCTTATAGGAAAACACTTGTCTTAGGTCTCAGAACAATATAGGTCATTGCCAGAGCAAGTGAAAGCAGCCTGTATTTTCAAAGCTGACAAGAATGGTGATGCTCTCAATCACAGTGGGCAGGCAAGCAGCCAGGGCCCAGGAATACCACATCTCAGTGGTTAGCACCTGCAGGATCAGAGCTGACAGTGCACTGTAATAAGATTCATCTCTGTTCACTTAACTGATGTGGACTTTATGGTAAATGTTCGCCTGCTTAATTGCTTTGGCAGTCTTGCTGATTGCCTTTCCTGAGGAGTTCTTAAAGATTCCCTTGGGATGGAGGATAAACCTCTTTCCATGTATTTTAATTTCATTCTTTTCTTGGACTACTTGAAAAGCAGTACATGATCCATATGGCCTATCTCTCCTGTGCATGAACATCAGGGCCATTCCTCTTTCGTATGGGATCTGTATTTCCCATACTGGACCACTCAGAACTCTTGGCAGCCACCTTTTGTGCACACAAGATCCTTATCTCTTCTTCTCTACCACTGAAGTATATGTGTGGTTCTACTAATTTAGTGTGTGTGGGATCCGTATACCTTTATATCTGGCTGGTATGAGATCTACAAAATATTTCCTTGGTACTAGGAATTGAACCCAGGGCTTACTGCATGCTACTTGAAGTACTTGCTCTACCACTGAGCTAACTTCAGGCATTTGTTTAAATTTTGTTTTGAGACAGGGTCTCCCTAAGTTGCCCAGGCTGGTCTTGAACTTGTGGTCTCCTGCCTCAGTCTCCTGAGTAGCTGGGATTACAGGTGTGCCCCGATCACTTTTTGTGGTTCTTTCAATTCCTGTGGTCCATTCTCCCTTTATATTTGTTGGACTGAAAAAATGTCAGACTGGTGTCCTAAACGAGGAAGAAATTCTATTCCTCTCTTGTGGCAGTTCAGGGAAGGCTAATTTAACCAAAGTGCAAAACTCTTGGCATTTTACTTGGCTCAAATCTATGATTTGGCCCACAGTAACTAGAAATTAGCTTATTTTTAGGGCAGTGTGATGGTATGCACCTGTAGTCCCAGCTACTGGGAAGGCTGAGTGGGAGAATCACTGGAGTCCAGAAGGTTAAAACCAGTCTAGGTAACATAGTAAGACAGTGTCTCAAAACAATAGAAAAAAAAGGCATTAGTTTGTTTTTCAAGTAAAGTAGCTATCACCAATTGCTTAATTTTCAGTAGGTGATGAGATAGAAACCTACATTGGGCAGAATAAGGCATCAAGGTAGGAATCCCATATTGCCAAAATACATATTCATGCACACAGGTTCAGAAAAGGAGTCAGCTTCTTCTCAGGCCATGTTCTTATACATTTCATACACTGTAACCCTCTCCTATTCCTCTCCAATTTAATGAATTATGAACCTTTATCCATCTAATGCAGAGCCTTTATGAAAATGTAGTCGAGTAGGTGAATAACTTATCAGGTGTGACATGTGTTTTTCTCCTAAAAATCAAAGGGAACACTAAGTCAAATTATTTCTGTGTTAAAATACCAAGGCTCTTAATATGTAGTTAGTGATCATTCATTCATTCCCTTCAACCAGAAAAGTTATGCACAAATGAATCAAATTTTCTTTAGTATTTTCTTAAGCCAGTTTACAAAATTGGATCATTGAGTAAAGCAAGCAACTAGGATACACCGGCTAGTAGTAAGTTGCTCATCCTTCTGGGTGGTTGTCAAAATGCCCCCCTATTATAAGGTTCCATTTTTGTGTCTTTGGTCCTGAAAAGAATGGCTACAGGAATAGTAGTATAATAAAGGGAATTTTAATTGGCATGAAAGGGGTGAGACCTAGGACTTATAGAATAAATTAGAGGAACACCCTAACAGGTCAGTTTTTTTTTTTTTTTGTACTGGGGATTGAATCCAGGGTTGCTCTACCACTGAGCTACATCTCTTGTCTGTTTTTCTTTCTTTTCTTTCCTTCTCCTTTCCCCTCCTCTCCCCTCACCTCTCATCCCCTCCTTCCCTCCCTCCCTCTGTTCCTTCCTTCCCTCCCTTCCTTAAGTTCTAAGTTTTTGAGGATCTTGCTAAATTGCTAAAACTGACCTTGAATTTGTGATCCTCCTGCCTCAATCTCCAGAACTAGGATTACAGACACTCTGTCCTGCTAGTTGATAAAGTTTTGAATAGATAGTTTCAAAGTGAAAAGGTTAGAAGGAATTCTTATTTGAGGTTTTATTTTGTTAAATGTTAATCAGCACAGTCTCTGAGGCTTGTAATGCACTGCTGTTAACAGACATCAAGGGAAATTGCTTTTTTTGTTTTTTGAATTGGTTGGGCTGAAGATTCATTGGCTCCATGAAGAAGAAAGCTTTACTACTGTGTGAAATGGGAGTATGTGAGGCAGTTCTGAAGATGAAAAGAAATGTTAGTGTAAAATTAAATAATGCAACCTCAGATGACATTACACCACTGCCACATACCACTCAGTCATACCTTTACCCCTTCTCAGAAGCCAGTATGTTTGAAGGTTTCCCCTTCAACAAAAACAATTATGATAGTTTTTTGTCTTTAATCCCTAGATACCTGAGAATATACTCTGTAGTGTATTATGTAGTATATTACTGAAATTGTCTAAAAAAAGAAAAAGTTGGGGCTGGGCATGTGGCTCAAGTGGTAGCGCACTCACCTGGCATGCGTGAGGCACTGGGTTCGATTCTCAGCACCACATAAAAATAAAATAAAGATATTGTGTCCACCTAAAACTAAATAATAAATATCAAAAAAAAGAAAGAAAGAAAAAGAAAAAGTTGCTTTAAAAAAGTTCCTTTAGGCCAGGTGTGGTGGCGCACGCCTCTAATCACAGTGGCTAGGGAGGCTGAGACAGGAGAATCACAAGTTCAAAGTCAGTCTCAGCAAAAGCCAGGTGCTAAGCAACTCACTGAGACCCTGTATCTAATAAAAATACAATATAGGTCTGGGAATGTGGCTCAGTGGACAAGTGTCCCTGAGTTCAATCCCTGGTGCCCCCCCAAAAAAATATTTTTAGGGCAAATTAGATAGTATGTAGGAAAACAAAGAGGAAAGTTTTACAGAGGAAATGCAACAGATAAAGAAACTGGTACTCAGAAAGAGGTTAGTCTTTTGCCCAAAGCCATATAGCTAGTAAGGGAAGGATCAGGATTTTACCTCAGGATTTTACCTATTTCCTTGCTTTTCCTATTATACATGCAAAAAAAAAATGTTACAATTCATGAAAGCAATAGTATTTTAACTGGACCTTCAAGGAAAGGTAAGTCTTAGGCTTTTTAGTGGTGAAGAGAAATAGTATTCTATGTGAAGAGAAATAGCATCCTATGTGAAGACAACTTGGTAAACAAAAAGAAGACACCTTAGGCTGGGCATCTGGAATCCCAGCTACTCAGGAGTCTGAGGCAGGATTTCTTTTTGTGTGTGTGTAGGGGGGTGCGGGTATGGGGGGTTGAATTCAGTGGCACTCTACCTTCTCTCCCCTCCCCTCCTGTCCCCAGCCGTATTTTGTATTTTATTTAGAGACAGGGTCTCACTGAGTTGCTTTGTGCCTCACTGTTGCTAAGGCTGGCTTTGAACTCT